>NC_052312.1:42300506-42900506 GCF_016432855.1 Salvelinus namaycush
CAGGTGGATGACCTCATGTAAAGTATATCACACATTTTATCCTTAAAATTATAAGGCTATGCAGCACCCTCTAGATTGGGGGCAATAGGCTATGAACTGTGGAAACCAACCTATGGAATAACTAATCCTGGTTTACCCAGGGCCGTACCTACATAGAGTATGAGGACACCGATGTCCGGACCTCTATCATTTTTTCTAATTTGAAAACAATTATTAAAAACATACTTTGTACACAATAAAGAAAAACAAGTAAGGGTCAACATCTAAATATTGCTCCCTCTAAATGTTGATCAAAGCTCAGAACGCTTATATTCTTGATCTGACTGGAATCGTGAACAGTGGTTTGTCCGTTTTGTTCGCTTGCATCCCCCGGATTTGCATTTAGCAGCACACCACCTTCTCAAACAGCTAACTCCATCCTCCCACGGCACAGACCGAGGGCCTGAGACGTGAAACAAACTACCCCAGCTTGGAGTCAGCTCAAGTAGGCGTTTAACGACGCTGCTGAGAGTGTGGCTGCGAGATGCCGGACATAAGGCAATTCCATTATTCCTCTCCAGCCATTACCACGAGCCCGTCCTCCAGAATTAAGGTGCCATCAACCTCCGGTGGTACCGTGGTTCCCTAACTTCTGGTTGGGGCCCCATGTGGGTTCCCCTGAGAAAATCTGTACTGATCTTATCAAACAAATTAGGGGGGGAAAAAAGAGATATGTTTTAATATGAATATCTCAACATGGCCTATCTTCCCTATAGGCCTACATTAAAATGCAACCAAAATGCAAACAACACAGTTCTATAAATGTCATAACATTTTGTTTATATCGGTGGTTGTTCGTCTCATCTCGATCGCCCACTGGAGTTTGTAGTTTACTCCTTACCCACTTTTTTTTTTTACCACTACATTACTGATATCAATACAGAATCGTAAGTAATATGCAAATAATTCATGTGAAGGTGATAATTGGATCATCTGTGTGTGCTCCATTGATGTCTGTTTGAGCGGATCTTGACTAGTAATGCCTAGGAATACAAATGCTTTGAAATTTGAGAAAAGTGACACCTACGTAAAGAGTTGATGATTTTATTCAATTCACCATTACAGCTGCCTGAACAGTTGCTGATGCTACGTGTCAGTGTGAATTATTTCACATTTCCCCCCTGAACATTGTCATTGTATAGCTAATAGTCTGTGTGTCTGTAGATGGACTGTGGTGAATGAAGCTAGAGCAGCCAAGGTGATAATGGCTGGGGTCATTTTTGCTGTTGTCCAAATAGCATTTTAAAGTTGTTTGTATAGAAATGCAGTAAATAAGCTTCAATGTTCTATAAAACTCAGACCTCACTGCTCAGTTATTTTTTATTTAACCTTTATTTAACTAGGCAAGTCAGTTAAGAACAAATTCTTATTTACAATGACGGCCTACACCGGCCAAACCCGGACCAATTGTGTGCCACTCTATAGGACTCCCAATCATAGCTGGTTGTGATACAGCCTGGATTTGAACCAGGGTGTCTGTAGTGAAGCCTCAAGCACTGAGATGCAGTGCCTTAGACCGCTGCGCCACTCTGGAGCCCAGAAAGGTTATTGCACCGTTTTCTCCAGCATGTTGTTGGAAGACCAGCGAAAGTACAAATTTGAAGATTGGGACACTCAAGTAGTTATTAATGATTAGACTATCATAGATGGATATAAAGTGATAATTTCTGTCCAATTAACAAATGACTTGCATGCACACATCATTTTGCTTAGGGATTGGAGTTTGTTTGACATTTTGACAATGTGAGACCAACAGACCAAATGCAAAAAATACAATGTAACAAATAATTAAACACTTATTCGAACTATAGCAAACAAACTGTGTGAAAACGCCCCCTGGACCCCACCCCTTTTTGTTGCATCGGGACCACGTCTGACTGATCTCAATTGCTAGTTGGGTCATGGGGTGGGGGCTTTCTGATGAGTTGGGACTGGGGGTGTTGGAACTGAATCGGATGGTTGTCACTTAAGGCCCTAAGAGCAGACAAGGTAGTATGGATCCGTGGACTAGGTCAATGTGTGGATGTGAGACATAGCTTCATGTCCATCTCACTCTGTCACTTTCTGCTCTCTTTTTCCCCCATCTCCCACTTTTTCCCTCTACCCGCACACACACACACACACACACACACACACACACACACACACACACACACACACACACACACACACACACACACACACACACACACACACACACACACACACACACACACACACACACACACACACACACACACATACTTATGCCCTTGTCATCGGAAAAAAGCACACTACAGAGAGTGAGCACACTCAATAGGTGTATTTACAGTATGAATGACTAAAGTACTGTAGCGGTATTGTTGGAACATCAAAGCTGCAGTATTTCAAAGCCACTCTCATTATGTGTTTTCATGTGTCCTGTCACTGTGTAGTCAGATGAAACATGCTGTTTTGTATACTAACTTTACAAAGAGGTGACCTCAGTGAAGGTTCATTCATTTTTTTATTTTTTATTTCACCTTTATTTAACCAGGTAGGCTAGTTGAGAACAAGTTATCATTTACAACTGCGACCTGGCCAAGATAAAGCAAAGCAGTGCCTCACAAACAACACATAGTTACACATGGGATAAACAAACATACAGTCAATAACACAATAGAAAAATCTATATACAGTGTGTGCAAATGTAGTAAGATTAGGGAGGTAAGGCAATAAATAGGCCAAAATTGTGAAATAACTACAATTTAGCAATTAAACACTGGAGTGATAGATGTGCAGAAGATGAATGTGCAAGCAGAGATACTGGGGTGCAAAGGAGCAAAAAATAATTAACAATTTGGGGGTGAGGTAGTTGGGTCGGCTATTTACAGATGGGCTGTGTACAGGTGCAATGATCGGTAAGCTGCTCTGTTAGCTGATGCTTAAAGTTAGTGAGGGAGATATAAGACTCCAGCTTCAGTGATTTTTGCAAGTTGTTCCAGTCATTGGCAGCAGAGAACTGGAAGGAAAGGTGGCCAAAGCAGGGGGATTGGGAATGACCAGTGAAGTATACCTGCTGGAGCGCGTGCTACGGGTGGGTGTTGCTATGGTGACCAGTGAGCTGAGACAAGGCGGGGCTTTACCCAGCAAAGACTTATAGATGACCTGGAGCCAGCGAGTTTGGCGTTGAATATGAAGCGAGGGCCAGCCAACGAGAGCATACAGGTCGCAATGTTGGGTAGTATATGGGACTTTGGTGACAAAACAGATGGCACTGTGATAGACTACATCCAATTTGCTGAGTAGAGTGTTGTAGGCTATTTTGTAAATGACATCGCCAAAGTCAAGGATCGGTAGGATAGTCAGTTTTACGAGGGTATGTTTGGCAGCATGAGCGAAGGATGCTTTGTTGCAAAATAGGAAACCGATTCTAGATTTAATTTTGGATTGGAGATGTTTGATGTGAGTCTGGAAGGAGAGTTTACAGTCTAACCAGACACCTAGGTATTTGTAGTTGTCCACATATTCTAAGTCAGAACCGTCCAGAGTAGTGATGCTGGACGGGCGGGCGGGTGCAGGCAGCGATAAGTTGAAGAGCATGCATTTAGTTTTACTTGCATTTAAGAGCAGTGGAAGGCCACGGAAGTAGTGTTGTGTGGCATTGAAGCTCGTCTGGAGGTTTGTTAACACAGTGCCCAAAGAAGGGCCAGAAGTATACAGAATGGTGTTGTCTGCGTAGAGGTGGATCAGAGATTCACCAGCTGCAAAAGCGACATCATTGATGTATACAGAGAAAAGAGTCGGCCCGAGAATTGAACCCTGTGGCACCCCCATAGAGACTGCCAGAGGTCAGCAGGCCCTCTGATTTGTCACACTGAACTCTATCTGAGAAGTAGTTGGTGAACCAGGCGAGGCAGTCATTTGAGAAACCAAGGCTGTTGAGTCTGCCGATAAGAATGCGGTGGTTGACAGAGTCGAAAGCCTTGGCCAGGTCGATGAAGACGGCTCCACAGTATTGTCTTTAATCGATGGAGGTTATGATATCATTGAGGACCTTGAGCGTGGCTGAGGTGCACCCATGACCAGCTCGGAAACTAGATTGCATAGTGGAGAAGGTACGGTGGGATTTGAAATGGTCGGTGATCTGTTTGTTAACTTGGCTTTCGAAGACTTTAGAAAGGCAGGGTAGGATAGATATAGGTCTGTCTCCCCCTTTGAAGAGGGGGATGACCGCAGCCACTTTCCAATCTTTAGGGATCTCAGAAGATACGAAAGAGAGGTTGAACAGGCTAGTAATAGGGGTTGCAACAATTGAGGCGGATCATTTTAGAAAGAGAGGGTCCAGATTGTCTAGCCCAGCTGATTTGTAGGGGTCCAGATATGCAGCTCTTTCAGAACATCAGCAATCTGGATTTGGGTGAAGGAGAAATGGGGGAGGCTTGGGCAAGCTGCTGTGGGGGGTGCAAAGCTGTTGACCGGAGTAGGGGTAGCCAGGTGGAAAGCATGGTCAGTCGTAGAAAAATGCTTTTTGAAATTCTCGATTATCGTAGATTTATCAGTGGTGACAGTGTTTCCCAGCCTCAGTGCAGTGGGCAGCTGGGAGGAGGTGCTCTTTTTCTCCATGGACTTCACAGTGTCTCAGAGCTTTTTTGACTTTGTGCTAGAGGATGCAAATTTCTGTTTGAAAAAGCTAGCCTTTGCTTTCTCAACGGCCTGTGTATATTGGTTCCTAACTTCCTTGAAAAGTTGCATATCGCTGGGGCTATTCGATGCTAATGCAGTACGCCACAGGATGTTTTTGTGCTGGTCAAGGGCAGTCAAGTCTGGAGTGAACCAAGGGCTATATGTGTTCTTAGTTCTACATTTTTTGAACGGAGCATTATTTAAGATGGTGAGGAAAGCACTTTTAAAGAATAACCAGGCATCCTCTACTGACGGAATGAGGTCAATATCCTTCCAGGATGCCCGGGCCAGGTCGATTAGAAAGGCCTGCTCGCTGAAGTGTTTTAGGGAGCGTTTGACAGTGATGAGGGGTGGTCGTTTGACCTCAGACCCATTACGGACGCAGGCAATGAGGCAGTGATCGCTGAGATCCTGGTTGAGGTGTATTTAGAGGGCAGGTTGGTCAGGATGATATCTATGAGGGTGCCCGTGTTTACGGATTTAGGGTTGTACCTGGTAGGTTCCATGATCATTTGTGTGAGATTGAGGGCATCTAGCTTAGATTGTAGGATGGCCGGGGTGTTAAGCATATATATTTTAGGTCACCTAACAGTACAAACTCTGAAGATAAAAGGGGGGCAATTAATTCACATATGGTGTCCAGGGCACAGCTGGGGGCTGAGGGGGGTCTATAACAAGCAGCAACAGTGAGAGACTTATTTCTGGAAAGGTGGATTTTTAAAAGTAGAAGCTCGAACTGTTTGGGCACAGACCTGGATAGTATGACAGAACTCTGCAGGCTATCTCTGCAGTAGAATGCAACTCCAACCCCTTTGGCAGTTCTATCTTGTCGGAAAATGTTGTAGATGGGGATGGAAAATTCTGAATTCAGACACGGCTAGGACATCAGGGTTGGCGGAGTGTGCTAAAGCAGTGAATAAAACAAACTTAGGCGTGCATGAAACCAAGGCTTTTATGGTTACAGAAGTACAAATGATAGCGCCTGGGGAATAGGTGTGGAACTGGGGGCTACAGGGCCTGGGTTAACCTCTACATCACCAGAGGAACAGAGGAGGAGTTGGAAAAGGGTACGGCTAAAGGCTATAAGAACTGGTCGTCTAGTGCGATGGGGACATAGAATAAAAGCAGCAGATTTCTGGGCGTGGTAGAATAGATTCAGGGCATAATGTACACACAATGGTATGGTCGGATGTGAGTACAGTGGAGGTAAACCTAGGTGTTGAGTGAAGATGAGAGAGGTTTCGTCTCTGGAGGCACCAGTTAAGTCAGGTGTGATCTATGCATGGGTATGGGGTGGGACAAAAGAGCTATCTAAGGCATTTTGAGCGGGACTGAGGGCTGTCATGACGTTGGCCTGTGGGTGAGGTTTATGACCCCCCCCCATAAATACCTTTCTCCCTTTCCTCTCTCTTTACTCTACAGAAGGACTCTTGAAAAGCCTTAAGCCTGTTAAAACCTCTACCGCTTCTCCTTCCCGGATCCGAGATCCTCCTCATCAAAAAAGCTGACTAGCATAGCCTAGCCTAGCGCCACAGGGATATCATATAATATAATTTCATGAAATCACAAGTCCAATACAGCAAATGAAAGATAAACACCTTGTGAATCCAGCCATCATTTCCGATTTTTAAAATGTTTTACAGCGAAAACACAATATTTATTTATATTAGCTCACCACAATAGCCAAACACACAACGCCATGTTTTCACCATGTTTTCACCGCCAACATAGCTTTCACAAAACCCACAAATAGAGATAAAATTAATCATTAACCTTTGAAAACTTCATCAGATGACAGTCTTATAACATCATGTTATACAATACATTTATGTTTTGTTCGAAAATGTGCATATTTAGAGGTATAAATCGTAGTTTTACGTTGCAGCCACCGTCACAAATAGCACCAAAACAGCCAGAATAATTACAGAGAGCAACGTGAAATACATAAATACTCATCATAAAACATTTATGAAAAATACATGTTGTACAGCAAATGAAAGATAAACATCTTGTGAATCCAGCCAATATTTCCGATTTTTTAAGTGTTTTACAGCGAAAACACAATATATATTCATATTAGCTCACCACAATAGCCAAACACACAACGCCATTTATTCACCGCCAACATAGCTTTCACAAAACCCACAAATAGAGATAAAATTAATCACTAACCTTTGAAAACTTCATCAGATGACAGTGTTATAACATCATGTTATACAATACATTTATGTTTTGTTCGAAAATGTGCATATTTAGAGGTACAAATCGTGGTTTTACATTGTGAATACGTAGCCATAATGCACCAAATTGTCCGGAGAAATTTTGGACAGTCACGTAATCTAACCAAAAAACTCATCATAAACTTGACAAAAAAATACATGTTGTACAGCAAATGAAAGATACACTGGTTCTTAATGCAACCGCTGTGTTAGATTTAAAAAAATTACTTTAGTACAACGTACAGCATGCAATATTGTGAGACAGCGCCCAACAATTCTCCGCCTTGTTGGAGCCAACATAAACCACAAAAATACGAAATAACATCATAAATATTCTCTTACTTTTGTTGATCTTCCATCAGAATGTAGTGCAAGGAGTCCTAGTTCCAGAATAAATCGTTGTTTTGTTTTAGAATGTCCATTTCTTCTGTCGAATTAGCAACTTTGGCTAGCCATATGGAGGGCACATGTCCAAGAACTCTTAGCGCATGGAACGAAAAATTCCAAAATCCCAATAAACGTCGAATAAACTGGTCAAACTCGGTTGAAAATCCAACTTTATGATGTTTTTCTCATATGTATCCAATAAAATCCGAGCCGGAGCATTTCGTCGTGTATACCTAACGCATTTCAGAAGACAATGTGGGGTTTCCTGGTGCGCAGTTGCATACTGCCAATAGAGCGGACCTGTCACTCCAAAAGCTCTCATTCGGTCTCACATCAAGCTAGACACCCCATTCAACATTCTACTGCCTGTTGACATCTAGTGGAAGGCGTATGAAGTGCATACAGATCCATAAATATAAGCCAGTTGAATAGGCAGGCCCTGACACAGAGCCCCATTTTCAGAATTTTCACTTCCTGTTTGGAAGTTTGCTGCCAAATGAGTTCTGTTTTACTCACAGATATAATTCAAACAGTTTTAGAAACTTCAGAGTGTTTTCTATCCAATAGTAATAATAATATACATATTGTATGATCTAGAACAGAGTACGAGGCCGTTTCATTTGGGCACGATTTATTCCCAAAGTGAAAATAGCGCCCCCCTATTAAGACATAGAAAGTCTGGGAACATCAAAAGGTGGGGGGAAGGGAACCATATTTCGGTAATCCAACCAGCTGAAAATATGCGTTCGTATTAAATTAATATGATGCTAGATCAGTTGGCGTCTGAGACATTATTACTGATGATAGGACGACATAAACTGTATCTTGGAAAGTCTACACATTATAGTTATTAGATTCACATGGAATTGTTGTGCAATTTAAATGTTTAAATATGAAACTATTTGTGAAAAGATTAAATGTAATTTAGCTTCTTAATGAGAGAACTGTTTGTCATAGAGTAAACTATGCTCAACTCAGTGGCCCTACCCATGTGAACAGACATTGGTTATAAACTATGAAACATGCCCTTCTCTCCCCTCCTATATAAAGCCCTTGAAGAAAATTGCTGAACTTTCTGTTCTGAGGACGTTAGGGTGAAAGTCCTATGTTAAAACCTTTTCTCAAAAGGGGGTGCTGTTTGCACTTTGTAATAATTTCGTTCCCAAATTAAACTGCCTCATACTCAATTCTTGCTCGTACAATATGCATATTATTATTACTATTGGATAGAAAACACTCTCTAGTTTCTAAAACCGTTTGAATTATATCTGTGAGTAAAACAGAACTCGAGTTGGAGCAATTTTCCTATGAGGAAGTGAGAAATCTGAAATCTGCAGGCTGTTCTGAGGTCGGTTTATTAATTTGCATGTCTTCTATTGGTTGAGATGCACTGCATACGCCTTCCCCTGGATGTCAGCAAATAGTGAGAATTGGAATGGAGTTGCTAGGCAGATCTGAGGCCTTATAAATGGGCTGGCAACGTGGGGTCCTCTCTTTCTTCCCTTCGCCATGACGCAAGACAGACCTCAGGATGGCGTTCTAGAAAGCTCCCGTTATAGCCCTTAGATATATCCGGCTCTGATTTTATTCGATATAGGTGTTAAAGACATCATAATGTTGTTATTTTAAACCGAGTTATATCAGTTTATATCAGTATATTGCGATTTTCGGGTATTTATTTGTGCTGCGTTCTAGGGAGTTGGGCACGTCTGGCCCACATGGCTAATGTTTACTGCTAATTCCAAAGTTGAAGGCGACAATCTACAACCGAGCAACGATTCTTTTGGAAAAAGGACAACTTGCCCAAGATTCTGATTGGAGCTCATCAAAAAGTAAGAACTATTTATGATGTTAATTCGTTGTTCTGTTGAAAAATGTAAAACTCATATTCCGCCATTAATTTCGGTGCGGTCTCGCTTTAACGCACTCTGTATGTCGTAGTAACGTTAATTTTAAAAATCTAACACAGCGATTGCATTAAGAACTAATGTATCTTTCATTTGCTGTCCAACCTGTATTTTTTTGTCAAGTTTAAATTTAGTTACTGATTAGATTAGGTGCCTCTCCCAAGATTTCTCCCGACATATTGTTGGCCGCTTGGCTACTATTCTCATTGTATAACCACGATTTGTGCCGCTAAATATGCACATTTTCGAACAAACTCTATATGTATTGTGTAATATGATGTTATAGGACTGTCATCTGAAGAAGTTTGAGAAGGTTAGTGAAAAAATTAATATCTTTTGCTGGTTTATTCGTTATCGCTATTGTTGGCTTGAATCAATGCTGTTGTGTGGTTGGCTATTGTAGTAAGCTAATATAATGCTATATTGTGTTTTCGCTGTAAAACACTTAAAAAATCTGAAATATTGGCTGGATTCACAAGATCGTTGTCTTTCATTTGCTGTACGCTGTGTATTTTTCATAAATGTTTTATGATGAGTATATAGGTAATTCACGTTGGTCTCTATATTTATTCTAGTTGCCTTGGTGAGAGTTGTGATGGTGGCTGCAATGGTAAACTATGATTTATACCTGAAATATGCAAATTTTTCTAACAAAACATATGCTATACAATAAATATGTTATCAGACTGTCATCTGATGAAGTTGTTTCTTGGTTAGTGGCTATTTATATCTTTATTTGGTCGAAATTGTGATAGCTACCTATGCAGGAAAAAAATGGTGGAGAAAAAAAAGTTGTGTCTTTTGCTATCGTGGTTAGCTAATAGATTTACATATTGTGTCTTCCCTGTAAAACATTTTAAAAATCAGAAATGATGGCTGGATTCACAAGATGTGTATCTTTCATCTGGTGTCTTGGACTTGTGATTTAATGATATTTAGATGCTAGTATTTACTTGTGACACTATGCTAGGCTATGCTAGTCAGCTTTTTTACTGATGGGGGTGCTCCCGGATCCGGGATTGTGTGCAAGTAGAAGTTAAAAGGGCTCAGATAATAAGCTGTTCCAAGGACGTGTGGACTTGAGGTCCCCACGTTGAAAGGACAAAGACCACCTACAGAACTAAGCCAACCTTAGAGAACCTAACGAAATTTGCATCAAATTTCAATGTGAAGGTGACGACCTACACCCCGGAAGGATGAATTTCAAATATACCAGCCAGAATATAGCATGAGCTTAAAGTATGGTAACTTGGTATGAACTTTGAACTCTTATTCACTAAAGAAAAGATACCTCCTAGCCGTCGCGTTAGCGCAGCAACTGTAAACGTGGGCTAGGAGAGGACGGACAGAGTATTTGTTCTACCACACAACGACGGTACTACCAAGTACCCATTCTACCACCAGATAATCTTCAGAGGACCAGAGATCCATAAAGGACAAACCGGCCTTCCATCGACGACCAATGACATCATTTTATGACATAATTTGTAATCAATATATGATCTATTCTGGGTATATGAAATTCTGTGTGATTAGTTAGGTATTTAGTAAATAAATAATTAAACCAAATGTTGTATTGCTGATTCAACTTGTTAGCCAGGGTTCGTGAAGATAACCAAGAATTTACAACTTTCAGATGAGACTAAACAAGGTGACTATTAAATATTGACTGCTATTGATGTAAAAGATTACTAGGTCTTTAAGAGTTTATTCTGAAGATTACAGCTCTATAAACATTATTTTGTGGTGCCCCGACTTTCTAGTTAATTATTTACTTGATTAGCTTAATCAGGTAATATTAATTACAGAGAAATTATTTTATAGAATAGCATGTCATATCACTTAATCCGGCATAGCCAAAGACACGACAGGGATCTACAGTGAAATAAAACAATAAGAACTAGTCAAGACAGCAGTAAACAAGGCATATTGACATTAGAGAGAGGTATAAAGCAATCACAGGTGTTGATCAGGAGAGCTAAGATAACAACGGTTAAATGGCGATGAATGGGCAGAGCGGTTAGTTAGGTACATACAGGACCTGAGTTCGAGGCTGGGGCCGACAGGTAAACAAAATGAATGACGTACCGTGTTATTGAAACACCCCAGGGGGCATCAGCTGTGTCATCATAGGGTCAAAAGAGCAGCAATAGGTGAGTCAGGGTGCCGTTCGGTAGTCACTACTACGCTAGGCGAGCAGGGGACACAGCATTCAGAAAAGCTAGCGGGCCGGGGCTAGTAGATGATTCTTCGGCGACATCGTAACAGAATAACCTGTTGAGACCACATCGGGTGACCACGTCGGCAGTCCAGTCGTGATGGATCGGCGGGGCTCTCTGTCGACAATAAAGGGTCTAGGCCAATTGGCAAAGGAGGTATGGTATCCCTAGAATTAGCTGGTATATAGGCCTAGCTCGAGGCTAACTCAAGGCTAGCTGGTGCTTGCTTCGGGACAGAGGCCTTAGCTAACAGTAGCCACTCGTTTGCAGCTAGGTAGCTGCGATGATCCGGTGTAATGATCCAGAGCGTCAGGAATCCGGTGATGTGGTAGAGAGAAGCAGTTCGATATGCTCTGGGTTATTATTGTGCTGTGCAGACTGGCAGGTGTTGTCCGAGCTAAGGCTGGCTGGTGACAGAGAAAAAGGTGAAGACCGCTAGCCGTGGCTGAGAAAGACTAGTAGCAAGTTAGCAGGCTAGCTCCTGATGGAAGTTCCAGTTATAAGGAATAAAAATAGCAGATTCGTACCATATCGGGTGAGGCGGGTTGCAGGAAAGTATATTTAGTTCGTAGATAGAAAGTGAGATTAAGATATATACGAAAAAGTCCGGCTATTTACGACACGGGATAAGACAAAGACAAACACACATGTCCAACTGCTACGCCATTTGGATCCAAGATGTATGTACAGTGTACACAGAAGCTTGTATGTGCCCATACTACTTTTGACCAGGGCCCATACTAATTTTGACCAGGGCCCATATACTACTTTTGACCAGGGTCAATACTATTTTTGACCAGGGTCCATTCTATTTTTGACCAGGGTCCATATATCTTTTGACCAGGGTCCAGACTACTTTTGACCAGGGTCCATACTATTTTTGACCAGGGCCCATACTACTGTTGACCAGGGCCCATACTACTTTTGTCCAGGGTCCATACTACTTTTGACCAGGGTCCATACTACTTTTGACCAGGGTCTATGCTACTTTTGAGCAGGGTCTTTACTACTTTTGACCATTGTCTGTACTACTTTTGACCAGGGTCCAGACTGCTTTTGACCAGGGTCAATACTACTTTTGAGCAGGGTCCATTCTACTTGTGACCAGGGTCCAGACTACTTTTGAGCAGGGTCCATACTACTTTTGACCAGGGTCCATATAATTCAGATATTTACACTAAAGCTTTGGGCTATGATAGAGTTATGCTGATAACACAATCATTAAATCAATACATGAATTGCAATAAAGATAATGTTACTGATAATCAAACGCTCTTCATATCTGTGTGTCCTGCCATTACCCAAGGCCTGTTACCACTACATCTACACAACCAAGCATTTAACCTTCTATTGAGTCCTGATAATCAAGCATTCACAGTAACACA
Source organism: Salvelinus namaycush (assembly GCF_016432855.1). Classification (NCBI taxonomy): domain Eukaryota; kingdom Metazoa; phylum Chordata; class Actinopteri; order Salmoniformes; family Salmonidae; genus Salvelinus; species Salvelinus namaycush. The sequence goes on from NC_052312.1 coordinate 42,313,307, forward strand.
CATGTACACTACACACACAGGCACGCACACACACACACACACACAGGCAGGCAGGCAAGCAGGCAGGCAGGCACACACACACATACACACATACAAACACACACACACACACACACACACACACACACACACACACACACACACACACACACACACACACACACACACACACACACACACACACACACACACACACACACACACACTATAAAGATAGTAAAAGGTTTACGACATAATATTCAACATTACAGGCTCTAAACTCTCAGCCCATATAGAACAGAGCTGTGGCCCTCTCGGGCAGGCAGCCTGCATTACATCCTCATGTAATGGACTGAGAGAGACCTTTCAAGTCAGACAGTAGAGTACTGTGTCACATCACAGTGGATGACATCTGGTTTGCATCACACGCATTTTAATTTCAGGGTGACCTCAGGACAAACTGGCTATTGTTGTGATATAAACTGAGATGTTGTACACACATGCGTGCACACATACACAGTTACAGTCACGCACGCACGCACGCACGCTCGCACACACACACACACACACACACACACACACACACACACACACACACACACACACACACACACACACACACACACACACACACACACACACACACACACACACACACACACACACACACACACAAGTTGGACGAGGCCAGACCATAAGACTAGCACTTGCAATAGGGATTATTATTATTTTAATTCTATTGACCTTTCACCTCACTCCTGATTTGTTTATTCTCTCTCCCTCTCTCTTTCACTCCCTTGCACCCTCCCACACCGGCTTGTTTGTTTGCGTTTGTTTACAGTTTTTTACAATCACTTTGGCACTAATTTCGGAACCTTGATGTCATTTTTCAAAACTCTAGACACAAAACTCACAACCAATGATCAAAATGCAAATTTTTCTAAACTCTAGACACAAAACTCACAACCAATGATCAAAATGCAAATGTTTCAAAACTCTTAACACTTTTTCCAATTGCTTGGATACAATACACATAAAGCTAAGATCATTTGTTCATTGAACTAAAATCACCTGTTCAAAATGACACAACTTAACATCAAAGTATTACCATTTTAAAATGCAATTCACACATTACATCTGAAATGACTGTCTATTAATTTCATTACAATGATCTAACTATCAATTGATACAACTGCTCAAAATTATAAGTAACTGTTGAATTACTCTTAAAACTTCTTATGGCTGCCAGGGCAGTATTGAGTAGCTAATATATGTATATTATTAGTAGTACATTTGGATAGAAAACACTCAGAAGTTTCTAAAACTGATTGAATGATGTCTGTGAGTATAACAGAACTCATATGGCAGGCAAAAACCTGAGAAAAAAATCCAACCAGGAAGTGGGAAATCTGAGGTTTGTAGGTTTTCAACTCATCGCCTATCGAATACGCAGTGGGATATGGGTTAGTTTGCACTTCCTACAGCTTCCACTAGATGTCAACAGTCTGTAGAACCTTGTCTGATGCTTCTACTGTGAAGTGGGGCCGAAGGAGACGGGAATGAGTAAGGTCTACCATGAGCTGACCATGCTCTGACCATGCGCGTTCACATGAGAGGGAGCTCTGTTCCATCGCACTTCTGAAGACAATGGAATTCTCCGGTTGGAACTTTATTAAAGATTTACTTTAAAAACATCCTAAAGATTGATTCAATACATCTTTTGACATGTTTCTACTGACTGTTACGGAACTTTTTGACATTTCGTCTGCTTTTAGTGAACGCGCTTCCTGACTTTGGATTTGTTTACCAAACACGGTAACAAAAATAGCTATTTGGACATAAATGATGGACATTACCGAACAAAACGAAAATTTATTGTGGAAGTGGGAGTCCTGGGAGTGCATTCCGACGAAGATCAGCAAAGGTAAGTGAAGATTTATAATGCTATTTATAACTTTTGTTGACTCCACAATTTGGCGGGTAACTGTATGGATTCCTTTTGTGGCTGAACGCTGTTCTCGGATTATTGAATATTGTGCTTTTGCCGTAAAGCCTTTTTGAAATCTGACACAGCGGTTGCATTAAGAACAAGTGTATCTTTAATTATATGTAAAACATGTATCTTTCATCAAAGTTTATGATGAGTATTTCTGTTATTTGATGTGGCTCTCTGCAATTTCTCCAGATATTTTGGAGGCATTTCTGAACATGGCACCAATGTAAACTGAGGTTTTTGGATATAAATATGAACTTTATCATACAAAACATATATGTATTGTGTAACATAAAGTCCTATGAGTGTCATCTGATGAAGATCATCAAAGGTTAGTGATTCATTTTATCTCTATTTCTGCTTTTTGTGACTCCTGTCTTTGGCTGGAAAAATGGCTGTGTTTTTCTGTGATTTTGCGGTGACCTAACATAATCGTTTGTGGTGCTTTCGCTGTAAAGCCTTTTTAAAATCGGACACTGTGGTGGGATTAGCAAGAAGTGTATCTTTAAAATGGTGTGAAATACTTGTATGCTTGAGGAATTTTAATTATGAGATTTCTGTTGTTTGAATTTGGCGCCCTGCACTTTCACTGGCTGTTGTCATATCGATCCCGTTAACGGGATTGCAGCCCAATAAGTTTTAATGCATAGTTTTATGGAAACTGACAAAGAATATTCCATGTTTAGATCATGAAAGTTTCAGGATAACGAGATCCATTGACATCAATTACCGTGGAACATGAACCAATTGGACTACATTATCTATAGATGTAATATTTCATCATCATTCTTTATCAGACACTGTTTCTATGGTCCCATGTACCACTTTGTACCACTAGGACCCCCTTTTGCCTCCACAACAGCCTGAATTATTCACGGTGTTGTACGTTAAGAGATGCCCTTCTGCACACCACTGTTTTAAACAGCTGTTATTTGAGCATTTGTGGCCTTTCTGTTAGCTTGAATGAGTCTGGACATTCTCTTCTGACCTCTCTCATTAACAAGGTGTTTTTGCCCACAGAACTGCCGCTCACTGCATGTGTTTTGTTTATCGCACCATTCTCTGTAAACTCTAGAGACTGTAGTGCGTAAAAATCCCAGGAGGGCAGCTGTTTCTGAGATGCTGGAATCACCATGTGTGGCATCAACAATCATACCACGGTCAAAGCTGCTTAGATTACGCATCTTGCCTGTTCTAATGTTTGGTCGAACAACATCTAAAGCTCTCTACTCTATATACTCTATATATTGAGTTGCAGGCAGCCACATGATTCGCTGTTTGAATGTAACCTTCCTTGATGGACTAAATCAGGTTTGTAGAGCTGATGGCATGACCTATGTCATTGTGTGGGATAATGTCAGGTTCCACCATTCTCAAATGGTGCAAGCATGGTTTCAGGCCCAACCACAATTTACTACCCTGTACTTACCCCCATACTCTCCTTTCCTTAACCCGATTAAGGAATTTTTTTCCACATGGAGGTGGAAGGTATATTGTAGGCGCCCTCATGTACAAGCCGCCCTTCTCCAGGCCATGGATGATGCATGCAATGACATCACGGCAGACCAGTGTCAGGCCTGGATTCACCATGCCCGAAGATTCTTCCCAAGATGTTTGGCTAATGAAAACATCCATTGTGATGTGGATGAGAACCTGTGGCCAAATCCACAAGACAGGTTTGATGGAAATATAGAAGTACAGTAATGTTAGGAATTTTATGAATAATGACTAAACAATGTCTACATTTAGATAACTAATTGAACTCTACCCTGTATTATTATATCTGATTAATAATGTTAATTCATAAGGAAGGGATTATGTAGCATGAACAAGGAGTAATTAAAACATAATAAACACCATTCCAATTTAGTTGGAGAGGTATGTGCTGTGGGTTATTAAGTAAGCAAAAAGGATCGTTAAACTATGGTTGAACCGACTCAACTTAGCCCTGGGATGTTTAGATAAGGCAGCGAGTGACTCCCTAGGTCTTCAATTATCTTGAGCTGTCTGCTAAAGTGGTAATAACTCATGGTGAAACTTCAAGAGTTAATCTAGTTATATTGTGTGTCATGTGTGTGCGCTGGTGAGTTGGAATTAACTTTTGAACCTGTTTTGTCTTGGTCAAGAGGAGGAGCTTCATTCTGTAACCAATGACGTCATATTTTGTATATAAACTGTTGTTTGTGGTTAAATGGGAGCGCGCTCACGAAAATAAATACTATTATCTAATTTTAATAAGACTGGTCCCTGTCTATTTTATGCTAATAAGAATCTTACAAATTCTTAGAAATAGACAGAGTGATTTTGAGCACATAAAGGAATTATGAAATTCCCCTAACAAGTAGTCAACCCTTTGTTTTGCTTTTTACAGTAAGCCAGGTGAGGAATACTGCAGCTGACGTTTTACTGTAGTTTTTTTCTGTTTTTGTAGCTAATTATTTTTGCTTTGATTCAAAGAAACCTATGAGTGATTTTATTGTATTTCCTCAATACATTTCAGATTTTGTTCAATGATTCCACTGTCTGTAGTATTCTCTCTACTAGTCCTTTTACATTGATGTATTTACGTGTATTAGCATAATGAAACATGTATCACATATTTTGTACTACAATATTTAATGATTGTACGAACAACTACACAGTGAAACTATCGGTATCTTGTGTGTGGGTGATCTAAATGAATGCTCCTATGGTATTTCATGATAAATTAGTTATTTGAACCAATGATTCTGCAAGTGCAAGGTTTCTTTAAAGATATGAATGCACAATGCAATGTTTTGAACATTGGACAGCCTGTGTTACAAGTGATGACCGTTTTGAGTTGTGTGTCCAGAGTTTTGAAAAATGACCACGAGGTTCTGAAATTAGTGCCAAAGTGATATTTAAAAACTGTAATTGTTTGGGCTGTCCAGGGATTTACTGAAATGAGACGAGGCAGGAGTGAGACGGGAGAGGAGAGGGGGGTGATGAAGAGGAGGAGGGAGGGATGTTACGTAAAAGATTAAAAAGATGTGATCACAGTGATCACAAAAAGCCGCAATCAGCAGTGGAAACAATAACAAAGACCTCCCCGCCACTACTTCGATAAACAGCTGAGGGACGGGGCTGCAGAAATGTCACCACTCTCAAATTCAGACAGAGCAATGGATGCAAAGATTGACCATCCATGATATCAAAACTATAGTTTTAACCATGTTTTAAGGCTATATAATGTTTGTTTACATTTTCTTTGTTCACAAACATTAGAGTAAAACAAGCTTATATTTTGGATTCTGATGGGGGTACAAAGTTATATTTTTCAAGAATCAATCAGTACATCCAAAAATGGATGTAGCAACTGCCCCTTTAAGCTCTAAACAGAAAATGAATGACAAGGTCTGCATCTCAAATCACATACTATTCCCTATAAAGTACACTACTATTGACAGAAAGTCTTCCCTCTCAATGGAACCTCTAATCCTACATGGCTCGTTCCAAGAGGAGCAGCAGGCTCTCTGTCGCTCTCTCTCAAACACACGCACACACACGTACACAAAGATCAGAGACTTAGAGGACCTATCACAGATGGCTCTAGACTTTACCACTTCTCTCTCTCTCTCTCTCTCTCTCTCTCTCTCTCTCTCTCTCTCTCTCTCTCTCTCTCTCTCTCTCTCTCTCTCTCTCTCTCTGTCTCTGTGGCTCTCTCTCTCTCTGTCTGTGGCTCTCTCTCTCTGGCTCTGTGGCTCTCTCTCTCTGGCTCTGGCTCAAATAATAATATAAAATGGCAGTAAATAATAATACAAAATTAAATACCTAAATAATAACAATAAAATGGTAACAGTCAATAGTAGAATGTAATGTAATAAATATAAAAATCGAAATATGGAAAATTAAACTATAACTAACTTATAACTAAATAACGGTCATCTTCACCATTACATCAGTACTACAACTACTATCATCATTTCCACTACTACCACCACCACCATCATTAAACTGCTATCATTACCATTACCACCCATACCACTACTATTTGGAATGATAAACAATAATAATAATAGTAATAACAATAACAGTAATAACAATAATAAGTAAATTACTGTTTACTATGCAGATGTTATTCTTCAGTGTCCCTCAGGCTATGGCAGGCAAATACATATTTGGCTGCAAGAGGAGCCATTGCTCCTTCACCCATGAGTATTTTTAGTTTTCCCTCTGGGTTTAATAAGTTAAAATTTGGAATAAATGTAGTCATGTCTGTGAATAATGAATCTCTTGGTGAGGAATATTTATCACAGTAAAGGAGAAAGTGCATCTCTGTTTCTACCTCCCCTGTCAGGCAGTGACCACATACACGCTCCTCTTTGGGTAGACATGTCTTTTTATGTCTGCCGGTTTCTATTGCCAATCGGTGGTCACTCAGCCTGTACTTGGTAAGGATCTGTCTCTGCTTCGTATCTCTGACAGAGTAGAGATAATCAGCCAATTCATATTCTCTGTTTAGGGTCAGATAGCAATTTAGTCGGCTTTGGGATTTTGTTTTGTTTTTCCAATGTTGTATATAGGAGTCCTTTGATTGGTTCATGATTTTGTTTATTGGAATTCTTTCTTTTGAAGCAGTGCTGGTGTCAGCTTGGTTGGTTAGGTCCAACACCAGCTGACTGAGAGGGCTCGTTTCTGGGCTCAGCTCTTGGGTTTGAAGTGCTTTAAATTGCAGACTCGAATTTGGACTTGAATTTAGATGTAGCCAAAATTTCAATGATCTTTTCTGTATTTTCATTATTACTGGAAAGCGGCCCAATTCTGCCCTACATGCATTAGTTGGTGTATTTCTCTGGACTTGTAGGATTTTCCGACAGAATTCTGCATGTAGGGCTTCAATTGGATGTTTGTCCCACATTTTAAAGTCCAGTTTATTGAGTGGCCCCCAAACCTCACTTCCATAAAGAGCTATTGGTAGGATTACACTGTCAAATATTTTGGTCCAAATTCTAATTGGGATGTTGATTTTGAATAATTTCATTTTTATTGCATACAATGCTCTGCAGGCTTTTTCTTTGAGTGCATTCACTGCCATATTAAAGTTTCCCGATGCAGATATGATCAGACCAAGGTAGGTGTAAAATTTAGTGTGTTCAATTATGGTGTTGTTCAGGGTGAATTTATATTTGTGTTTCTGACATCTGTTTTTTGGGGGGGAAATCATGATTTTTGTTTTTTGGAAATGTATTGCCAGGGCCCAATTATGGCAATATTGCTCTAGAATATTAATGTTCTGTTGAAGACCTTCTTTGGTTGGTGATAGAAGTACCAAGTCATCAGCATATATCAGGTATTTCACCTCTCTGTCAAATAGTGTGAGTCCTGGGGCTGGAGAATGGTCCAACATGTCTGCTAATTCATTGATATAAATGTTGAAAAGATTTGGACTCAAACTGCAGCCTTGTCTCACACCTCGACATTGTGAAAATAATTCTGTTCTTTGGTTTTTGATTTTTATTGCACACTTGTTTTCTGTGTACATACATTTTATTAAGTCATACACCTTACCACCAAGCCCACTTTGGAGAATTTTGTAGAATAGCCCTTCGTGCCAAATAGAATCAAATGCTTTTTTAAAGTCAATAAAGCAAGCAAAGATTTTGCCCTCTTTTTTTAGTGGACGTGTTTATTAATTAGTGTGTGTAAGGTGTATATATGGTCAGTAGTGCGATGGTTAGGGAGAACGCCAATTTGACATTTAGTTATTAAATTTTATTCTTGAAGAAAGGTTTGAATTCTTGAATTCAAAATGGTACAGAAAACCTTTCCTAAGTTACTGTTTACGCAAATTCCCCTGTAATTATTGGGGTCTGATTTGTCTTTCTCTCTCTCTCTCTGTCTCTCGCTCTCTGTCACTCGCTCTCTTTCTCTCGCTCTCTGTCTCTCGCTCTCTTTCTCTCGCTCTCTGTCTCTCGCTCTCTGTCTCTCGCTCTCTGTCTCTCGCTCTCTGTCCCTCGCTCTCTGTCCCGCTCTCTGTCTCTCTCTCTCTCTCTCTCTGTCTCTCTCTTCTAACGGCCATGCATTACAGTTTAAGAGTTTCCAAGTGTAAATAAATGAATAAATGATGAGATGTCAAGGCTGAGTGGAGTCTTCAGTTTCAATTGAGAATGTCATTTCTTGTCCACCACCACACCTTATGTCCTCAATAAACACGCTATACTGTTGGATAGGACGTACTAACTCATCAACACCACAATGGATCCAATGTCATCTAGATTGGATGTTCAAGGAAATGAAAACAGACATCCCAGGATGTTGACTTCAAGACAAACATCTTGAGCAGCAACAGGGAAGCACAACAAACCTGAAGGACATTCTATAATGTCCTTCTTCTTGAGGTGATGTCAGCTTTTTCACTATATGGATTGTTGACCTCCTGCATTTACTCTTTAGCTGAAGGACATTCCACGGTGTCCTTGTAGGAGTTCACAAACAAAACACTTCAAAACTGTGTATATGTGAGCAGGGAGAGTGAGTGTGTGTGCCTGCGTGCTCGTGTACATGTGTGCGTGTGTGCGTGCGTGTGTGTGTGTGTAAACAGGAGGTTCAGGGAGAGTGAGTGTGTGTGCCTGCGTGCTCGTGTGTGTGTGTGTGTGTGTGCGTGCGTGCGTGCGTGCGTGCGTGCGTGCGTGTGTGTGTGTGTGTGTGTGTGTGTGTAAACAGGAGGTTCAGGGATAGAAGCTGCAGTGTCAGAGGAGAGACTGCTGTACAATTGATACCTGGAACACCCGGAATAGAGGAGACACTTCTCTCTGGAGGGAGACAGGGAAGTGTGTGTGTCTGCCTGTGTTCTGAGTAACTGCTCATTAATGAACAGAGTGTAAGAACGTCTGTGTGTGTGTGTGTGTGTGTGTGTCTTTGTGTGTGTGTGTGTGTGTTTGTACACACACATGTATGTGGTTAGTGGTTTGTGATTGCTGCCCATCCCCAGTCTCTTGCAGTAGTCCTGTGAAATGTGCTGACATTTGTGCTGACACGTGTGAAAGGTCAGTGTACACATTAGACAGGAGCAGAGGGCATATTACCCTCACACACTCTTCTCCCCTGTGAATTATTACATGTGAATTATTATGTGGATTAGAATTAATGGACATTTTTGTAGGGGTTGATACATTTTTCTTTAGGGCAAATTAAGTCTGAAAATGCATCTTTTAAAAGCCTTTTTAAAACTCAAATACACTTCAAGTTTGCATTTCTTTGCAGGACAATTCAAAGGAACAAAAGAGTGATCAAATTAAGATCCTACATCTGTATCTATCGTACTCTACCTCCCCATTCCCCTATTCTCCTTTCTTCTACTTCCCTGTCTTACTCCATCTCTTCTCATCACTATCTTCTTCTCTCCCTCTTCCCTCTTCCCTATTTTACTTCGCCTCCCCATCCCTCTCTTCTAACTTCCACTCTTCTCTTCTCCATGTCCCTCTCTTACTGTCCTCATCTCCCTCTCTTCTCCTCTCTTATCCCCATCCCTCTCTCCTATCCTCCTGCTTTGCAGACAGAGTATGTTCCTTGGCGAGGTAATGAGTTTCTTTATGATTAGTGATAGGCTCTTATTGCTAATCTATAAGTCATCACTCACATTCACACACACCTGATGATTTATCTCAGTGACTCAGAACATAATGTATATTGACCAGTTAACTTGTCTTGTTTCCCATGTATAATGTTTCTGATGAGCTATAGATACTGTTCCTTTGTTCTGTTTTTGTACATCTTAGGAGTTTTCTATATGAAAACCAGTGGCGGCAGGTAGTCTAGCAGTTAATAGCGTTGGGCCAGTAACCGAAAGGCCGCTGGTTTGACTCCCGAGCCGACTAGGTGAAAAATCTTTCGGTGTGCCATTGAGCAAAATCCTAATTGCTCCTGTAAGTCACTCTGGATAAGAGCATCTGCTTGCTAAATGACCAAAATGTCAAACGTTCTCCCTATAAGAAGAGAGCGAAAACATTGAATTGGAAGGTTTAGGGTTGGAGTGGTTTGGAAGGTTTAGGGTTGGAGCGGTTTGGAAGGTTTAGGGTTGGAGCGGTTTGGAAGGTTTAGGGTTGGAAGGTTTGGAAGGTTTAGGGTGGGAGTGGTTTGGAAGGTTTAGGGTTGGAAGGTTTAGAGTTGGAGTGGTTTGGAAGGTTTAGGGTGGGAGTGGTTTGGAAGGTTTAGGGTTGGAGCGGTTTGGAAGGTTTAGGGTTGGAGCGGTTTGGAAGGTTTATGGTTGGAAGGTTTAGGGTTGGAGCGGTTTGGAAGGTTTAGGGTGGGAGTGGTTTGGAAGGTTTAGGGTTGGAAGGTTTAGAGTTGGAGTGGTTTGGAAGGTTTAGGGTGGGAGTGGTTTGGAAGGTTTAGGGTTGGAAGGATTAGGGTTGGAGTGGTTTGGAAGATTTAGGATGGGAGTGGTTTGGAAGGTTTAGGGTTGGAAGGTTTAGGGTTGGAGTGGTTTGGAAGGTTTAGGGTGGGAGTGGTTTGGAAGATTTAGGCTGGGAGTGGTTTGGAAGATTTAGGGTGGGAGTGGTTTGGAAGGTTTAGGGTTGGAAGGTTTAGGGTTGGAGTGGTTTGGAAGGTTTAGGGTGGGAGTGGTTTGGAAGATTTAGGGTTGGAGTGGTTTGGAAGGTTTATGGTTGGAAGGTTTAGGGTTGGAGTGGTTTGGAAGGTTTAGGGTGGGAGTGGTTTGGAAGATTTAGGGTTGGAGGGGTTTGGAAGGTTTAGGGAGGGAGTGGTTTGGAAGGTTTAGGGTTGGAGTGGTTTGGAAGGTTTAGGGTGGGAGTGGTTTGGAAGATTTAGGGTGGGAGTGGTTTGGAAGGTTTAGGGTTGGAGGGGTTTGGAAGGTTTAGGGTTGGAAGGTTTAGGGTTGGAAGGTTTAGGGTTGGAGTGGTTTGAAGGTTTAGGGTGGGAGTGGTTTGGAAGATTTAGGGTGGGAGTGGTTTGGAAGGTTTAGGGTTGGAAGGTTTAGGGTTGGAGTGGTTTGGAAGATTTAGGGTGGGAGTGGTTTGGAAGGTTTAGGGTGGGAGTGGTTTGGAAGGTTTAGGGTTGGAAGGTTTAGGGTTGGAGTGGTTTGGAAGGTTTAGGGTGGGAGTGGTTTGGAAGATTTAGGGTGGGAGTGGTTTGGAAGGTTTAGGGTTGGAAGGTTTAGGGTTGGAGTGGTTTGAAGGTTTAGGGTGGGAGTGGTTTGGAAGATTTAGGGTGGGAGTGGTTTGGAAGGTTTAGGGTTGGAGGGGTTTGGAAGGTTTAGGGTTGGAAGGTTTAGGGTTGGAGTGGTTTGGAAGATTTAGGGTTGGAGTGGTTTGGAAGGTTTAGGGTTGGAGTGGTTTGGAAGGTTTAGGGTTGGAGCGGGTTGGAAGGTTTAGGGTTGGAGTGGTTTGGAAGGTTTAGGGTTGGAAGGTTTAGGGTTGGAGTGGTTTGGAAGGTTTAGGGTGGGAGTGGTTTGGAAGGTTTAGGGTTGGAAGGTTTAGGGTGGGAGTGGTTTGGAAGGTTTAGGGTTGGAAGGTTTAGGGTTGGAGTGGTTTGGAAGGTTTAGGGTTGGAAGGTTTAGGGTGGGAGTGGTTTGGAAGGTTTAGGGTTGGAAGGTTTAGGGTGGGAGTGGTTTGGAAGGTTTAGGGTTGGAAGGTTTAGGGTGGGAGTGGTTTGGAAGGTTTAGGGTTGGAAGGTTTAGGGTGGGAGTGGTTTGGAAGGTTTAGGGTTGGAAGGTTTAGGGTGGGAGTGGTTTGGAAGGTTTAGGGTGGGAGTGGTTTGGAAGGTTTAGGGTGGGAGTGGTTTGGAAGGTTTAGGGTGGGAGTGGTTTGGAAGGTTTGTGTGCATTTATTAATTTATTCCACAGCCTCCCGTAAGGACCCTCTACTACTTTCTCTGTAACAATATCTCTATTCTACTCAGGGTAGACCAGCCCTGGACCCTCCAGAAATAAAATGTAAAAGTAGAACGGAAAAAAGTCTACACCATGCTAATTTGATTGAGTGTTTGTGGTGGCATCCCTCCTCCTTCCTCCTCTCCTCCCTCTCTCATCTCCTCATACCACTTTCCTCTCCTGTTGTACATGGTAATTGAATTTGCCAGGGAAAGTGAGGGCTGATTGTATTGCTTGGGTTATCGCCATGGTGAGCCTGAGGGATGCTTGGGGCGTCGCCGTGGAAACCCCCCATACTATCCCCGGGTGCTCCATCTCTCCCCGAAATATGGAGGGAACGAGACAGACACATTAGGGCAGGGAAAGTTTCCCAACTCGATCTAGAGTTGGAAAGTTCAGGCATGCAATGCTTGTCTATGAGAGTGATTGGTAGCAAGATTGCATGGCGGCACCAGGGGTGAAGAGGTCATCTGCAAGAGTCAAAACATTCATTACCAACTATGATACTGTAGCGAAGTCAGGGGGTCGTTCCAACCGGAGATTGAACCCTGGACCTTACCCAACACTTTAACCGTCACACCAAGAGATTCCAGGTTGTTTAATGTGTGTTAAATTGGCTTTTATACCAACACAAAAAATCAGGCCGAAGCGAGATGGATATATTCTAACCAAATCACTGGATAACCAATAGGATGGCTGTATTGTGATGCCAACGAATCATGGTCGTACACTAAGATCTATTACGAAACCAAAGAGACACATCACAACCAAAAAAAGTCAACAAATCCCCAATGAAGTGCTTTCCCGTTGCACTAAATCCAATGGACCAATGGGTCTGTGTTAATCAAGTCTGGTCACGAAAGTGCAGTAACACAAAGATTTAAGAGATTTATAATAGTCTTGTGTTTGAAGCACACTGCGTGTTATATATGCAGGATTATACTGAAGCCCTTCATAGTTCCCTATGAAACATGCCATGGAGCAGCTTATGAGAGGGGAATCAGATCTCTTATGCCCAAATCTGCCCTCCCTGCTGCTTCTGAGAGTCACACACAGTCACGACAGCGAGGGCAGTGGAAGAGGAGAGAGAGAGAGGCAGACAAAGACCGAAACCATTCCAAATACTCAACAGATCTGTCCCTATGTCTTTGGCCTTATCTCTTAGGCCTGTGTACAGTTGAGAGGTTTAAGAGGAGCAGTAGGATACAGAGCAGACCTGTCTCTGTGGTCTGACTCCTGGGCTGTTGACCCACCCATCCCCCAGACAGGCAGATCATGAGCAATCTGCCATGCTATTCAATTTGCAATGGCTGTCTCTGCCACCCCAAACATCTCTTACCCTCTCTAACCCTCCAATCCCCCATAGGCCGCCCATCTCAGCAAGCAACCAAGCCCTGAATCTGGGCTTTGCTCCAATCCCCCCTACTTCTCTCTCTCTCCCTCTCTCTCCCTCCCCCTCTCTCCCCCTCTCTCCATCCAGCTCCACAGGCTGTGAATCCATCCACCACCTGCCCCCACCGCTCTCTTCCTCTCCTCCGCTATCCCCCTCTTCCTCCCTATTTCCTCTCCTCCCTATCTCCTCTCTTCCATGCTCCAGCCAGCTCTACAGGCTGTGGCTAGCTGATACACAGGCCCATTCATTTCCTCTCTCTGATTCAGAAAGCCCACCAGCCTAGCCTGTGTGTGTGTGTGTGTGTTTAACTCAGTTCACTGACTGTCTACATATTCATAGTGTATAAAGGGGCTTACAACACAAAAAGCCTGGCAAAGACTGTCTGTGTGTGTTTCTGTTTGGTCACACAGTTGAATCGAGGTCATATTAGAAGTTGAGTGCTTTGGAGCGATTGTACACCGTACACAGGGATAGCTAAAGTGTTTAGGCCCAGGAGAGTGGTGCGGAAAAGGGCTGGACTGGCAGGAGGGACAGGGGATTTGGAGAGAAGGGCTGGAGCTTTTAAGATGCAAATGTTCTTTTCAAGATTCTCCTCTCATCTGAGAGAGAAGAGGAGGGGAGGGGAGCGGAACACCGGCAGCTGGAGTGGTGTGTCACACCGAAGAAATGGCTTTTCAAAAAGAGCCGTGAGACAAACCGCAACGTTAACACAAAAATGATATTAATGTCAAATGATAAGGCATACTCTGGGAGGTTGAAGACAGTACGGAGACACTGTACAGGTTTACATAAATGTACAGTATGTGTGTATGTACTGTATGTGTATGTGTGTGTGCGTGCGTGAATGCATGTACGTGTGTGTGTCTGTCTGAGAAAGATATTCCACATCTTACTCGGTTAGGGCCAGCGTACTGCACTGAGCAGTGTGTGTGTGTGTGTGTGTGTGTGTGTGTGTGTCTGTGTGTGTGTGTGTGCGTGTGTGTGTCTGTGTGTGTCTGTGTGTGTGTGTCTGTGTGTGTGTCTGTGTGTGTCTGTGTGTGTGTGTGTGTCTGTGTGTGTGTGTGTGTGTGTGTGTGTCTGTGTGTCTGTGTGTGTGTCTGTGTCTGTGTCTGTGTCTGTGTCTGTGTCTGTGTCTGTCTGTGTGTGTGTGTGTGTGTGTGTGTGTGTGTGTGTGTGTGTGTGTGTGTGTGCGTGCGTGCGTGCGTATCAAAGAGAGATACTGGGTGCATCGTTCCAGTGTTTGAGCCTGAACACACACCGTAACCACCTCTGCTTCACACACAGTTAGAGCCAGAGCGCCAGCCTGTCTGTGTGTGAGAGATAATGGGTACAGTTTGACTTGGTACTAGGTAGAGGCTTAAGGAAACATTGCCCGGCACTACCCCAGCAAGCAAGGGAAGAGAGCTCCCTATTCCCTTTGGAACGACCTGTCTCAATGCACTAGAGAGAGTCTCCACTCCTTGTCTCCTAAATCCTTAGTGGAGGTATTGGTTGAGTAGGAAAAACATGTATCAGTGCACCGGAGAGTCTCCTTTCCTTGTCTCCTTAACCCTTAGAGGAAGTGGTTATGCTAGTGTGGAGGGCACCTGTGGGTTTCTGTCAGTGATATCCCTCTTGGATGCCCCAAATAAAAAAATACTACAATATACTATAGAATACTATAGTACGTACTAAAGAATTCTGTAGTAAACTGTATTATACTGTAGAATACTATACTACACACTGTAGTGTCCCTCGAACATGTGTAGTACTTACTGTAGCATTTTGGAATATACTGAATACTATAGTAAATACTGAAGTATTATCCACACACTTTTTACTATTTGCCCATTTTGTACCACCTGCAAATAAGAAACCTACATGCCAAGTATAGACCATATATTGTGTTCCTTACAGGTTATAGAAAAGAGCAGCTTGGATCTCTGCTTACAGAACCCAGTCCTATAGGTTATGGAACATTTTATTTTAGTGTTTCTCTAATACGTTTCCTCAAGGAGAAAGCCCACCCCCCCCCCCACCTCTATGTCAAAGATAATCAAACAAAAATACGAGTAAATTGTACTGTAATGTCCCCAAAAAACACTACAGTAAATACTACAGTATACTACAGTCTGTATAGTATAGTAGTATAGTCTAGTATATACTACTCTTTTTTTTAATACAGCATTTTTACTATAGTAAACTGTAAATACTACTTAAGGCTCATAATAATGTCTGGAATGGAGTCAATGGAATGGTATCAAACACATCGCAGATGTGGTTTCAATGTGGTTGATACCACTCCATTGACTCCATGCCAGACATTATTATGAGCCGTCCTCTCCTCAGCAGCCTCCACGGTTCCGGCTATAGTATACACTATAGTATTTATTCATGTGGGTGCTCCATGTCTGTCATCCTGACACAGGTAGGTCAAAATAAGGAAGGGAACAGAAACCTACTCTCTCTCCCTCCATCTCTTTCTTTCTTTCTTTCTTTCTTTCTTTCTTCCTCTCTCACTCTCTCTCATTACCAAACAGAAGCCCTCCTCTCCAGGGCTGTATTAATATTTAAGTTCAGGCGCTAGAACAAGGAGATCAGCCATGAGAGAGAGAGAGAGAGAGAGAGAGAGAGAGAGAGAGAGAGAGAGAGAGAGAGAGAGAGAGAGAGAGAGAGAGAGAGAGAGAGAATCAACCAACCCTCACCCCCCAAAATGTTAAATTACTGTAGGCAGCCTACGGGGCTGAATCTGGCACTAACTCTGCCTCTGTACTTCTGTATCAGTGTCTTTGTACCAAAGACTAACACAGAGGAAGAAAAACTCTGACAGCCACCGACGACACCCTGAGCATTTTCCTAGTGACAATGAGTAAACAGACTGCACTGCCACAGATGAAAACGTTTGCTTAACCTCACTGACAGTGTAGTGTGTGTGTTTGACTCATTCTTGTTCCTTGGTGTTTATGTTAAATGACGCAGTGCGGGTGTGGGGCGCTAGCGTTGTGTTTGCCAGCCGGGTCTATTTGACTGATACGGACCCTGGGAAAGAACGGAGAGCGTTATGACCGATCCCATCCCACCCAGGCCTGGCCCAGTGTGGCTGGGGAGACACAGAGCTCTGATAGCAGCAACAAATGAATGAGGCTGATTTAAATCCCATATACTGTATTCTCCCCAGGCAAAGCGCTAACAGCTAGCCATTAGCAAAGAGAGGAGATACATACTGTAGAGATTTAGGGGAACTCTATTCAGCAGATCCCACAAGAACAACAACAACCAGACTAAACTAGACAAGCTGAGATCAGACCATACTAGATGAGCCAAGGCCAGATAAATAAGATGATTTACTAAGAGCAGAGCAGAAAAGACGAGCACAGACTGCAAGAGTGGGCTACTTGCCCAACCTCAGATCCATAGTTGACCCATCATGTACAGACACCAGTCAGAGGAACACACTGGGGAAATGAGACTTTTCTCTTGTCCCAATCAGGGAACAGATTACTTGAAATAGATACAGAGAAAGGAGGATGAGAAATAGAGAACGAGAGTGTGGTTTGATTCTGGAGTAAGAAATCAACAACTATTGACGGCTCTGTGATCGATCGGCCAGGGCTGGTTTGCTGACGCAGGAATTAACTGGTGGCTAACAGGACGGAGACGGCTGATTGGTTCTTAGTTGTGAGAGCATTCTATCACCAGACCTCGAAGGGAACACTTGTCCCTCTAGTAGTTTAATTAATTTCACAGATCCTACATGCCCTCCATAGATAACTAATATGAGTACCGCTCCAATGGATACATTGCCATAGACTGTTTACTCTGTTACCGTCCGGCAAACGGTAGTGGAGCATCGGCTCTCGGACCAACAGGTTCCGAGACAGCTTCTTCCCCCAAGCCATAAGACTGCTAAATAGCCAATTAATGGTACCCAAACTATCTGCACTGACTCTGTCTTGTATTGACCCTACGCACACTCACTAGACTTTATATACACACACTCACTAGACTATATAGACACACACTCACTAGACTATATAGACACACACTCACTAGACTTTATAGACACACACTCACTAGACTTTATATACACACACTCACTAGACTTTATATACACACACTCACTAGACTTTATATACACACACTCACTAGACTACATATACACACACACTAGACTTTATATACACACACTCACTAGACTACATATACACACTCACTAGACTTTATATACACACTCACTAGACTACATATACACACTCACAAGACTTTATATACACACACTCACTAGACTTTATATACACACACTCACTAGACTACATATACACACTCACTAGACTTTATATACACACACTCACTAGACTTTATATACACACACTCACTAGACTTTATATACACACACTCACTAGACTTTATATACACACTCACTAGACTACATATACACACACTCACTAGACTACATATACACACTCACTAGACTTTATATACACACACTCACTAGACTTTATATACACACACTCACTAGACTTTATATACACACACTCACTAGACTTTATATACACACACTCACTAGACTTTATATACACACTCACTAGACTACATATACACACACTCACTAGACTTTATATACACACACTCACTAGACGACATAAACACACCATATACACACTCACTAGACTTTATATACACACCATATACACACTCACTAGACTACATATACACACCATATACACACTCACTAGACTTTATATATACACCATATACACACTCACTAGACTATATATACACACCATATACACACTCACTAGACTATATATACACACCATATACACACTCACTAGACTATATATACACACCATATACACACTCACTAGACGACATATACACACCATATACACACTCACTAGACGACATATACACACCATATACACACTCACTAGACTACATATACACACCATATACACACTCACTAGACTATATATACACACCATATACACACTCACTAGACTTTATATACACACCATATACACACTCACTAGACTATATATACACACCATATACACACTCACTAGACTATATATACACACAATATACACACTCACTACACTACATATACACACCATATACACACTCACTAGACTATATATACACACCATATGTATATGGTGATATGGATACCTGTATTTGTACCTCTGCACTCACTAGACTATATATACACACCATATACACACTCACTAGACTATATATACACACCATATACACACTCACTAGACTATATATACACACTCACTACACTATATATATACACCATATACACACTCACTAGACTATATATACACACCATATACACATTCACTCAAACACAATAGATCGAAACTCTCCCACACAAAACCCACGCACATTCACATAAACTACTGTACACACACACACACACACACACACAAACACACACACACACACACACACACACTTGCACACTCATCCTTTGCTGCTGCTACTCTGTTCTTTATTTTACTATTATTGTTTATCTATCCTGTTGCCTTGTCATTTTACTCTGCCTTCATGTACAGACAGTCTCTACCTCAAATACCTTGTACCTCTGCACATTGATCTGGTACTGGTACTCCCTGTATATATCTCCTTTCCTGTGTATTTTATTGTATTCCTCTTGTGTTAGTATTTTATTTGTGTTAATATTTTTAACTCTGCATCGCTAGGAAGGGCCCGTAGTCAAGCATTTCATGGTAACGTCTACACCAGTTGTATTTTTCATATGTGATGAATACAATTAGATTTCATTTGATAATCAATGGAAATATCATCACCATTTTTTTTTTTACGTTGATAAACATCTATGCATCTCACTCCCTTTGAGAAAATCCCATTCTATTACAGTGTATGATATTGCTGCATAGTGTGGATTATGGTCGTTGGTGTAAAGACTGCCATGTGCATAGAAGGAGGGCATGTCGGTGTGCATAATGAACTGTAGAGAGATTACCAGTCCTTCTTACGTCCCTCCCATGACAGGTACAAGCGTTTCGCTGCACCTGCGATAACATCTGCAAATCTGTGTACGCGACCGATAGACTTTGATTTGAACAATATATTTGCATCAGCCCCTTGTAATGGATATGATATGGATACCTGTATTCGTATGAAGGGTAACATCCAGCCCATATTACCCACAGGGGGAGATTAAGTGAAAGGGTGAACCACTGCTAATGTCCAGATAAGGGAACTGACCTGCACAAGACGACAACCCCGCACAACCAACTGTCATGTCCCATTGAAACGTGATGGACTGCAGCCAAAGGTCAACTACAGCACAATGATCGCACACACCTGGTAGTCTGCTCTCGATACGACACCCACGGTGGAGGATGGTGTCACCAGAAATCAGAGGATGTGTCCTTCCACCAGCCCCCACACCATTACTGCAGAACTCCTACACTAGAAACATGGGATGTGTAGAGAGAGAGAGGCTATATTCCCATTGGTGTGAGCCAGGCCCCAGACTAATGACCACTAACACAACATAGGAAGAGGAACAGAGAGGCAGGCGAATCACAACAGCCAGAAACACCCTGACCCACAGTAAAAGTGTGTGTGTGCGCGTGTGTGTGTGTGTAATATGTGTGCCAATGCAAGTCGTGTGTGTCGGGGGTGGCGCGATGGCAGTCGGGATTTAAGTGGAGAAAAACAAAGCAGTGAAGCAGAAAAATAGAGTGTTTCTGGTTCAACAGCTGAGTCACAGAAATACAATTTCACAGCAAGGAGACAGTGGGAATGGTTCGAAATGGGTGACAGAAGTCACCGCTACACATGGCAGATAATGACAATGACAGAGAAAGAGAGAGAGGGGGGGGAGAGAGAGAGAGAGAGAGAGAGAGAGAGAGAGAGAGAGAGAGAGAGAGAGAGAGAGAGAGAGAGAGAGAGAAAATGTTCTACCTATCTTCCATACACAGATCTATGTTCTAAGTGACCCAGGGGGGAGTGACCTCTAACCTCATTAGTGCAGCAGCTAGCAACAATGCCAGATACAAGACTAGAACAGCCAAGCAACAGTGGTTCTATAATATCAGTAACATCTACGTGCATGTGTTTTAGGATGGGTGAGAGGTACCCAAATGAGAGAAGTGGTCATATAACAGAAATTAGTTGAATAAGGCTTCTCTACTGCATAACCAAGTCACTGAGTTCGGGTGCTGACGGCATAGCAGAGAAAGGGAGAGAGAGAGAGAGAGAGAGGTGATTAGGTGAACGTTCCGCACCCTTTGATCACTCCTACTTCCTGCCGCATCGTCCTCATTGCTACGGCAACAAAGTCCTGTCAGGAACGATAAGGAACTCATCCTGAGCTTGTGTCAGAAACCTGGGCGGAATATCATCTGGGCTCAGTCTGCTGGGAGTTGTCTCTCTCTCTCTGTCTTCCCGAGAGCTCTGACGACATGATTCAGCCTTCAACAAGGCCAAACAACTCATCAAACTCACCCATAACATCAACCATGACGTTAACACAATATCATCAAAACATTGGTTTTGGTAATGCATATTGATCTGTAAGCAATGTAGCAGTGAGTCTTGGAGCAATTCCCACCCCTTAGATTCACTGTTGCTTCACTTGGCCCGGTGTATTACATAGCGGTGAGCCTCTCCTCACGTAACTCAGACTTGCCTCATGTAATGCCGCGTCAATGCCAGGGATCAAAGAGAACCCAAACTAAGATTCCCAGAAATGTGTTGCATCACCACACAACGAGTGCAGAAACTCAATCACAAACAACACATGCCAACCTTGTGAGAGGGTGATTAAGCCATAGATCGTAGGATTAAGCTAGGGGGAAGTTTAGGTATTTAAATGAGGAAAAACCCCTCCCTCCCCTCCTCTTCCCTCTCTCTGGACCAGATAGTTAGGGGTGATCAGGGTTGCTGACATGGCTGTCCGGGCAGCTGGCGAAGTATCAGACAGTTGTGTAAAAGATCTTGGCTTAAGGAGAGGTCTTACTCTAAGCAGCTATGAGATAAAACACACAGTCAGAGCCTTGAGGCCAGACACAAGGACGTGAGACCCAATAACCTCAGTTGCAGTTATCTCTGTCTGTTTAGAAGGGCCCTGTTTGTCACAGGACCTTCATTATGTGTCTGCAGAGACAACCGTTTCCCCAGGCCCCTTGTTCCACTACAGATAGATCCATTACGTATAAAGTAGCTAGCCTAGTGGTCTGATTTAAATGGGCAAAGTGTGTATGTGTGTGTGTGAGTGTGTGTCAATATGCAATATGTATGTATTAGCCTGCCCTGAAGAAGCTCAGACAGATAGCGAGGGTACTTTAAAGCGAACGGCGATAAACACCTAGAACTGCAGCGTCTCATTGGCCGACAGAGACTTGGAGAGCTGCAATATCCTTTGTCATTACTGTGTGACACTACGGATGTGGCCCTTCTGTCCAGGGGATGTTTACATTTGAATAATGTGGAGCTATTTGTGTTTTCGATTTACGTGCGCCAATAGAGGCCTCGACACACACACGAGCACACACACACGCATGTACATGCACACACAACATACAACAGGGCACGAATGTACCAAAGGCAGCATCAGCATCAAACCTGCCACATATCTCCAGTCGTACAGATAAAGGCCAGGTATAGGGGAAAGTAATTATATTTTAGCTCAGGAAGAGCTGAGGTAAGAGAAGAGATAGGCCATTACACAGTGGTTTGTCCCCGTCACTTCTTTCCATCTGAAACAGCAGAAAAGGAGGCTGGGGTGCATCCCAAATGGCACCCTATTCCCTATATAGTGGATTACTTTAGACCAGAGCCCTTGGGGATCTGGGAGATAAGCACCCATAAGCAGACATTATTCGGACATTAATGGGCCGGCTTATGAGAAGCAAACTTCAGCTCTGCCTCTCCCCACAACTTGACGACAGTATGTTATGTCAACTGCGGCGCTTTAATGTCACTTCCAAGCTATAAATCTGTAAGAGATCCACCTCGGAACGAACAAGGAAAATCCATAAAACTATCAGTGTGTTGTACATCCACATCCTCCCTCCACACTCCGCATCATCTCTCCCTCTGTCTCCTTGTTCGCTTCCTCTCCTCCCTCTGCCCCCTTAGTCCTTTTTCATCTCTCTGTTTCCTCCCGTAATCTCGTTTTCCTCTCACTCTCTGTCTCCTTATCTCTCACTCTCATTTTCTCCTTCTCATCACAACCCATTTTCTCCATCTCACTCTCTCTCCCTATCGCCTCCCCCCCTCGCTCTCCTCCCCCCTCTGTTTCTCCCCATCCCTCTCTCTCTCCATCTCAGTGAGGTGTGAGAGGGTGATGAGAGAGCAGTAACATAGGGGATTGGTGTGATGAATGAACGATCTAAACATGCAGATCCAGTCACCTTGGATACCACCACTACACATAGCAACACACATGATGCCTGACATATCTATAATAAGTCACGTATCTGTCCCTCTGTCTCCCCTTCTGTCTGCCCCCTGTGTCTACTCACATATACCCACTGATCTAGAGAGAGAGGTTACAGATGGGTGGCTGAGACCCTGTGTGTGTATGTGTACATGTATGTGTGTGTGTTTAGTGTACTGTATGTAATTATATGTGGGCATTGATGCATTAATAACTAGTTAACTGTGTGTGTGTGTGTGTGTGTGTGTGTGTGTGTGTGTGTGTGTGTGTGTGTGTGTGTGTGTGTGTGTGTGTGTGTGTGTGTGTGTGTGTGTGTGTGTGTGTGTGTGTGTGTGTGTGTGTGTGTGTGTGTGTGTGTGTGTGTGAGACTGAGCGATACGTGTGTGCCGTTTGGTGTGAGCAGGCTCCTGCAGTTTGATGAATCTAACATCACACGGGTCAGTGCCCCCGGCACACCAGTCACCTTGGAAACGGTCTTCAGGCTACACCATCTGGTCTCCATGGTGACTCTGGTCTCCAGAGAAGGCAACACACTGTGGCTCATACTACCTGTATACCCCTACTATAGACCACTACATATACCCCGGGCCACTGCATACCATATCCTCAGATTACCACACACAGTAACAGTAGGATCTGACTGAGCCAGTCTCTGGTCACTAAGGGCCACCTGAGTAGCACAGATGACACAGTTAGATACTAGCTAAGTGGACAGAGAGAGGCAAGGCTCAAAGATGAGACAGGCCACACACAGGGCAGAGACAGAGCAGAGACAGAGCATCTCTCTCTTTCTCATACACCATTCACAGATCACCAAAGGCCAGGATACATAAGAGATAAGAGCAGAATGTTCTGTGTCCGTGAGTGTGTGTCTTCTTCTCTGTCTCTTGTCAGTCTGTGAGTGTGTGTCTTCTTCTCTGTCTCTTGTCAGTCTGTGAGTGTGTGTCTTCTTCTCTGTCTCTTGTCAGTCTGTGAGTGTGTGTCTTCTTCTCTGTCTCTTGTCGGTCTGCGAGTGTGTGTCTTCTTCTCTGTCTCTTGTCAGTCTGTGAGTGTGTGTCTTCTTCTCTGTCTCTTGTCGGTCTGTGAGTGTGTGTCTTCTTCTCTGTCTCTTGTCAGTCTGTGAGTGTGTGTCTTCTTCTCTGTCTCTTGTCGGTCTGTGAGTGTGTGTCTTCTTCTCTGTCTCTTGTCAGTCTGTGAGTGTGTGTCTTCTTCTCTGTCTCTTGTCAGTCTGTGAGTGTGTGTCAGGCCAAGGGTTGCAAAGGGAGGGTATGTTACTGGAAACCTTCGAAGTTTACCAGTAAACTACCAGCATTTGGTATCATTCAAGGATTTTATGTAATCTACTACAAGACGTCTTTTAGGCCTTTTGGGTACTTCAGATTATCACAGCTGTCTGTAATTATCTCTGGCCCTCTGTGTGGCCTTATCACATTAAATAAAATAAGATGGTAAAGAAAATGGCATCACAAAGATGTAAAACATTACTCTAAATATAAACCATCAACTTAGTGAATACAACTGGTGTTTAATATGAGGTTTTCAGCATGAAATATCCGTTATATATATTTTTTACACACTTTTATGTTTTTTACTATGTATTTGTGGTCAATGTTTTTTTTATCAAACCAGTGGCAGTTGTGAAAAAGTCCAAAGTCATTGTTGATTAGATGCTTTTATTATTAATTAGGACATTTCTCTTGAACCATACGGTCCATCTACTAGAAACTCATGAATAATATGGACACAGACATAATAAATGAATATTACGGTATATATGAATACCCTTTTTAAGTATAAATTACCAAAGTTATAATAGATTGCCATAGATTTTCTGTTAACTACTAAAATGATTTAAGATTACGTTAACTTTAGTAAATTACCAGGATCTTTGCAACCCTAGTTGGGTCAGAGAGGTGAATTGGACTACAGCAGTCCAATAGCAAGCCCTCTGGTTGATGACATACCATTAGTCTAATCCCGAGCTCATTTAAATGTAGACAACATCCAGCACTCTGCAAGATTTCTGCATGTTAAACTAACAGGTCGTTTAGAGCATACTGATGTGGCTCTAATGGCCAGGCTTTGGCAGGTGCACAGAGAGAGAGAGAGGTGTGAGCGAGGGTTCTTGGAGAGTGTCTAGTCAGGTCTGGTGTGTCGGTGCGGCTGAGGATATGTGGTGCGGTGATTGATTCGCTATGACATCTTCCAGCTCAGCGGATGGGCAAAGACTCTGCTTCCTGCCAACTACCTCGGTGTGAATGTCAACAGCTAAATGACAAGGTGAGAACAAAGGAGAGAGAGAGGGAGAGAACGTGAGAGAGAGAGACAAGGGAGAGAGAGAGACAATGGAGAGAGAGAGAGAGAGAGAGAGAGAGAGAGAGAGAGAGAGAGAGAGAGAGAGAGAGAGAGAGAGAGAGAGAGAGAGAGAGAGAGAGAGAGAGAGGGGGGAGAGAGAGAGAGAGAAGGGAGAGAGAGAGGGGAGATTGGACTTCAGTTCACTGATTCAATCTATTACTTTTTGTTCTAGAAGAATTTTGACATTATTGAAAGTCTAAGTCACCATTCCAGATCTCTCCCTACCTACTAATGATGCTGCTGGTAGATCTCTAATCATAGTGGTTAATGTGATTTTAATGTAACCCACAGACTGTGATTGATGAGGGGGCATGGGACTGAAGGAGAGGAAAGGAAACACTTTTAGATATAGTAGCCTGTTGAATAATCATTTTGTTGAGAGAGAGAGAGAGAGAGAGGTAGAGAGAGAGAGAGAGAGAGAGAGAGAGAGAGAGAGAGAGAGAGAGAGAGAGAGAGAGAGAGAGAGAGAGAGAGAGAGAGACAGAGAGACAGAGAGACAGAGAGACAGAGAGACAGAGAGAGAGAGAGAGAGAGAGAGAGAGAGAGAGAGAGAGAGAGAGAGAGAGAAGGGAAGGGTAGATGAACACAAACGGAGAGAACAAGAGAGAGACATACTCATAGAAGCAGAAAGAGAGAGCGATACAGACAAAAATAGCAAAAAATAAGAGAAATGGCTCAACTCTTCCTCCCATCCCTCCAGTGACATTTTAATATTCGTTGACATGGCCCTTTGTGAGCAGGGTGGCAGGCCTTTTAAATTCCACTCCTCTCCAAGTGACGTCCCTCTCACAGAATAAATAGAGAAAAAACAACAGAGCACAGGCACCATGCCAACTCTGCCACAGTGATAGCTATCTTTTCCCCTCACCCGCGCCACTCACAATCCCTCAACATCAGTCCACACACATGCACACACACATGCGTGCACACACACACGCACACACACACACACACACACACCATTTTTCCCATTGAGTTTATTGAGTGTATCTTTTACCATCTTCCATAAATAGGACCGGGGATAATGGCAGCCTCTGGACAACGATGAATGGTGTGCTGCTGTTATGTCTGCAGAAAGGAATTCACTGATAAACACCACAAAAGTGCTGAATCATGGATCTGACCCTTTCCCCCTCAGGCTGTTGGGACAGAAGTCACAAATGGCCACCGTCTCTCTCCCAGGGGCCACTGGGGATGAATGTAAAGTCAGCTGTGCTACAGTAGAGAGTCTAAAATAAAAACATCACCGTTTTTGGACAAAGAGACGATACCTGGCTGACAGCCAGAGGCAGAGTCTAGACACAGAAACAAAAATACTTACATAACCACCCGAGAGAGAGAGAGAGAGAGAGAGAGAGAGAGAGAGAGAGAGAGAGAGAGAGAGAGACTTTCAACTCAAATTGATTTATAATTTTTTATTTCAAAAAGTACAGAAGAAACAAATCAAAAAATATGTTTGGGGGGGGCTTCAAGTATATTGTTTGTTAATTGATTTTGTGATAGACCTGATTCAACTTGAATAGATAGATTAATAGTGCTTTGGGTTTATGGACCATGTGCGTTATCTTACCTGTGAAAAGAGCTAATATAAAAGCAGGATATACAGTTGAAGTCGAAAGTTTACATACACTTAGGTTGGAGTCATTAAAACTAGTTTTTCAACCACTGCACACATTTCTTGTTAACAAACTATAGTTTTGGCAAGTCGGTTAGGACATCTACTTTGTGCATGACAAGTAATTTTTCCAATAATTGTTTACAGACAGATTATTTCACTTATAATTCACTGTATCACAATTCCAGTGGGTCAGAAGTTTACATACACTAAGTTGACTGTGCCTTTAAACAGCTTGGAAAATTCCAGAAAATTATGTCATGGCTTTAGAAGCTTCTGATAGGCTAATTGACATCATTTGAGTCAATTGGAGGTGTACAAGTGGATGTATTTCAAGGCCTACCTTCAAACTCAGTGCCTCTTTGCTTGACATCATGGGAAAGTGAAAAGATTTCAGCCAAGACCTCAGAATTTTTTTTGTAGCTACCAGGTCTGGAGCAATTTCCAAATGCCTGAAGGTACCACGTTCATCTGTACAAACAATAGTACGCAAGTATAAACACCATGGGACCACGCAGCCGTCATACCGCTCAGGAAGGAGACGCATTCTGTCTCCTAGAGATGAACGTACTTTGGTGCGAAAAGTGCACATCAATCCCAGAACAACAGGAAAGGACCTTGTGAAAATGCTTGAGGAAACCGGTACAAAAGTATCTATATCCACAGTAAAACGAGTCCTATATCGACATAACCTGAAAGGCAGCTCAGGAAAATTTGTGGGCAGAACTGAAAAAGCTTGTGCGAGCATGGAGGCCTACAAACCTGACTTAGTTACACCAGCTCTGTCAGAAGGAATGGGCCAAAATTCACCCAACTTATTGTGGGAAGCTTGTGGAAGGCTACCGGAAACGTTTGATCCAAGTTAAACAATTTAAAGGCAATGCTTCCAAATACTAATTGAGTGTATGTGAACTTCTGACCCACTGGGAATGTGATGAAAGAAATAAAAGCTGAAATAAATCATTCGCTCTACTATTATTCTGACATTTCATTCTTAAAATAAGGTGATGATCCTAACAGACTTAAGACAGGGATTTTTTTACTTGGATTAAATGTCAGGAATTGTGAAAAACTGAGTTTAAATGTAATTGCCTAAGGTGTATGTAAACTTCTGACTTCAACTGTATACTGTAGTCTGCATCCCAAATGGCACCATAATCTGATATAGTGTATTACTTTTGACCCCTATAGGCCATGGTCAAAAGTAGTGCACTATATAGGGAATAGCATGCCATTTGGACGTAACCTTACAATGACTTTGATCCCTGCTACTTCAAAGACCTGATGGGTTATGGATTTGACTGGATCCGTGGGAGAAAGGAAAAGCTTTCCACTTCTTTTACCTCCGCAATCCCTCTATCCCTTGACCCTCTTTTTTCACATTCACTTCATCCCTACTTTCCCCTCTGTTTTATCTGTCTCTCTCTCTCTCTCTCTTTTTCTCCTTCTTTATCACACTCCATAGTTTTTCTTATCTCACTTCCTCTATTCCCAACTCTCCCTTTGTCACAATGCCTCTATCCTTCTTTTGTCCTCTCATCTCTTACATCCTCCTCTCCTCCACTTAAATCACCCCATTTCTTTCCCCTCTTTACTATCACCTTCCCTCCCTCCATGCCTCTCTCCTCCTCCTCTTCTCCTCTTGGCCGTGGTACATAATCAATGGGAGGATATGGTGCGGACAGGCTCTGTCTGGCCAGTGCAGGCCCCCACTGATCCTATCTTCCTAATTAAGACTTAAGGACAGGACAGGGCAGGAGGGGTACCTCTTGGGAGAGGGACTGCTTTGCTGCACGGGGACACTGTAGAGGACACTGTAGAGGACACTGTAGGGCTGCATCCTAAATTACAGCCTATTCCTTTTATAGTGCACTACTTTTGACCAGCGCTGGTTAAAAGTAGTGCTCTCTATGGGGAATAGGGTGTCATTTGGAACGCAGCCTAGATCCCATCAGCGCTGATATCATCTTCAGCACTACGCTAGAGACACGGGCTACGGCGGGCTGGGAGTGGAGATGAGAGGGAACACAGTCATTCAGGACATTCTCACCTGATAGCATCATTTCATCTCACCGTCATCTCATAGTCGCTGGAAAACAATTTACTGGAGTGGACAAATCACTGAATATGAAGCTAATGACAGTGGGCTCTTTAAGTGTTTTTGGTGTTTATTTGCCACCCCCCAAAAAAGTGAATGTTCTGTTGATTTTTATCACCCTACTCCAGTTTTTCTCTACTTTTCTCGGACAGGCCACATGGTATGGTCTGCCATCCCCGTGGGTAGTCTGACATGATCTGGTCCGGGTGATATCGGTGAGTCATCGACAGGAAGAAGGAGTCACATGGGCCAGCCAGCAGAACACTCAGACAGGAAACAGCTTGCTGAAAACGCTGATGTAATCATGTGATGTAATCATCACCGTATCTGGAGCTCCTCACAGGAACCAGGAAATAGGCCAAAACAGTCCAAGCAGACAGATCAGCAAGCAGAGAGTCTTCACACACCTTACTGCAAAAGTAGAATCTGCCAGACTACATATATACACTACATGACCAAAAGTACAGATAATTGAACAGCTCCATCCAGAATCATGGGCAATAATATAGAGTTGGTCACTCCTTTGCTGTTATAACAGCCTCAACTCTTCTGGGAAGGCTTTAAACTAGATGTTGGAACATTGCTGTGGGGACTTGCTTCCATTCAGCCACAAGAGAATTAGTTAGGTCGGGCATTGATGTTGGGTGATTAAGCGCGCAGTCGGCATTCCAATTCATCCCAAAGGTGTTCGATGGGGTTGAGGTCAGGGCTCTGTGCAGGCCAGTCAAGTTCTTCCACACCGATCTCAACAAACCATTTCTGTGTAGACCTCGCTTTGTGCATGGGGGCATTATCATGCTGAAACAGGAAAGGGCCTTCCACAAACTGTTGCCAAAAAGTTGGAAAAAATCGTCTAGAATGTCATTGTATGCTGTAGCGTTACACATTTCCCTTCACTTGGGCCTAGCCCGAACCATAAAAATCAGCCCCACACCATCATCCCTCCTCAACCAAACGTTACAGTTGGCACTATGCATTTGGGCAGGTAGTGTACTCCTGGCATCCGCCAAACCCAGATTCGTCTGTCGGACTGCCAGATGATTCATTACTCCAGAGAACGTGTTTCCATTGCTCCAGAGTCCAATGGCAGCAAGCTTTACACCACTTCAGTCGACGCTTGGCATTGCGCATGGTGATCTTAGGCTTGTGTGTAGCTGCTCGGCCATGGAAACCCATTTCATGAAGCTCCTGACAAACAGTTTTTGTGCTGACGTTGCATCCAGAGGCAGTTTGGAACTCGGTAGTGAGTGTTGCAACCCATTTTTACGTTTTACACGCTTCAACACTCGGCGGTCCCGTTCTGTCAGTTTGCGTGGCCTACCACTTCGCGGCTGAGCTGTTGTTGCTCCTAGACCTTTCCACTTCACAATAACAGCACTTACAGTTGACTGGGGCAGCTCTAGCTGGGCAGAAAATTGATGAAATAACTTGTTGGAAAGGTGGCATCCTATGACGGTGCCACGTTGAAAGTCACTGAGCTCTTCAGTAAGGCCATTCTACTGCCAATGTTTGTCTATGGAGATTGCATAGCTGTATGCCTGCATTGCTTGCTGTTTGGGGTTTTAGGCTGGGTTTCTGTACAGCACTTCGAGATATTAGCTGATGTACGAAGGGCTATATAAAATAAACTTGATATGCTCGATTTTATACACCTATCAGCAATGGGTGTGGCTGAAATAGCCAAATCCAGTAATTTGAAGGGGTCTCCACATACTTTTATATATATATATATATATCTTCCCTACTCTGTGTAGGCTATTGTCAATGTCTAAGCACCTCAAGCATGTACCGATGCACTGACACACCGAGGACATAAAGTGCTTGCTTTGTTTAAACCAATGACCATACAACACTAACACAGACACCCAATACTAAGTAGTACTAATCAACCAACTGTCAACAACACATTGCCTGGATCTTATATCATTGCCTCACCCTTAATACCCATCCAGCCTTCCCCTTCACATTGCCTGGAGTGAATGAGAGATTACCTCACCTATTCTATCACCTGACTAAACACTGCACTCACCTGAAATAAAAATGACAATGCACACATTTCCCTGTCTGATGACTCCAGAAATCCCCGCAGATACTCCTGCATTCTGAAATCAATAACAATGCTACTACCTCTCCACCACAAAGCATTGGTATAATACTCTCCTGCATGATGTCCTAATCTCCTTGACTCATCTGCAGTATTGTAGAAGATAAACAGCATAGCCTGTTTTGGTCTGTAT
The DNA here is from genome assembly GCF_016432855.1 of Salvelinus namaycush. NCBI lineage: Eukaryota > Metazoa > Chordata > Actinopteri > Salmoniformes > Salmonidae > Salvelinus > Salvelinus namaycush. The sequence goes on from NC_052312.1 coordinate 42,344,230, forward strand.
CCAGGACAATGGGATTATTTAGTCTGTTCCTGTGTGTGGTTGTGTGTGTGTGCGTTTGTGTGGTTGTGTGTGTGTGCGTTTGTGTGTGTGTGTGTGCGCGCGCGCGCGCGCGCGTGTGTGTCCCTGTACCTGTGATAAGGCTGGATTTATTGAATGGGCTTATTGTGGCTGCTTGGGCAGAAATAGGCATGCTATTGAGATACAGAGCTAAGCTAGAGGGGGTGGGCTGGGTTTAATACAAGCTTATCTCAGAGCAGCTTTTCTAAAGATCATTACGATCATTATGCTAATAAGAATAATATGAAAAGTGTGTCAAAAGAGCGCAGTATTTGTGGATGTAAGGTGTCTAAATGTTCCATGAATATATCTCTCACTTCTTTGCTTTGTACTCATGTGTTCTGTAATATACTGTCATTTGTTCTGTTGATAAGCTGTATTGTCTCATGATGAATGATTCCTTTTGTATGCCCCTATATTACTCTGTGTTTTCCAGATGCTGTCTTCTGCTCCCTTGTGTTACTGTACGAGAAGTGTTCATAACCGTTTGGTTTTGCTGCTGGGCTCTGTTTGTGCGATGTTCTCTTTGTGCTGTCTCAAGCTACCTTGTATGCCATCTGTCATTTTGAAGAGCATAGGCTGTAATGTAGTGTGTGTTATTGAATGAGAATGCTTTGTACGGGGACATTTGTGTTTTGTAGTGCACAATGTATTTTAGTTTGAAGTTGTCCCTGGAGTTTTAGGTTATTGTATGCTGTGTGTTTTTACTGTGTTATGTTATTTGTGTGTGTGTGTGTGTTGCATGTAATCTCTTGTGGTGTTTCATATTGTTTAGTGTTGTTGTGGTGTTCAGTAATGAGCTGTTGTGTTGAAAGGACTATCCCCCCCCCAGGAGCTCCTCTCCCTCCCTCTCCCTCTCCCTCCCTCACTTTCTCCTCTCCTCTCCTCCCCTCCTCTCCCATCGATGGTTTCACGCTTTTTGATCTAAAACCAGAGACTGAGAATATTAATCGTGTGTATGTGTATCACATGTGCCAAAGCCTAGTTTTCTCATTTCCCTCATGTGTGCTTTATTTTTGTTCATCTATTAAAAGTACCTTATTTATTTATTCCTCATGTCTGTTTTCTTTGACATTTTAATCACTATTAGCGTGGACGTATTTGCTTTTCATTCAACCTTTCTATCTGCGTGTTTGTCTTACGTGGAGTGAATGAGGGAATTGAATTGCAATTAGCGCCCTGTTGGGACCAGGCCCGACACACCTGACCAGCATAGGATTAACGAGCTGCCACCTGAATAATGGTAGCTCATACTACCAGCTCTCACAGTCGGGGACCTCTCGTGACAGGTCCCAGCCACGGTAGCAAGCGGAAGTGGATGTATTGTGCAATTCTGTTGGCACGACGATGGTGAAGAAGAGTGGAGTGAAAAGGGCTTAAGTTGGAAATGAACCGCAGTTTATGGTTGGAGTGCGATTCATGAGCAAGGATGTTTTTTTGGCTGACCCGTTTGCGGTCTCGAAGATGGTGAAGGGCGAATTGGGAAAAGTGAAATCGGTCAGAGTGAACAGGAGCAGCGGTATGTTGTTGATTTCGTGTGTGTCAAAAGTGCAAAAGGAGAAAGCTCTGTGGCTTACAAGATATCGACGTATGATGTGGACAGCTGTGATTTTCAGTGCACCGGTTAAAGGTGTCATCTCTGGTGTCTCGTTGGACATAGAGGCTGTGTGGTTCAGCGATAACATGCCAGGAGTGGTAGACGGACGTCACTTGAATCGAATGATAGACGGAAAGAAGGAGCAAAGCCTTTTACTGTCGCTTGATGAAGTGGTTCTCCCATCTTAAGTAAAACTTGGTTATGTGAGTTATGTACAGAAGCCCTTACATGTGGCAAGTTTTTGTCGAAGGAATAAATATGTCGTAGTTGAAGGGTCAGATGAAGCATGTTGCTGTAATTGTGATGGGAATCAAGTTCCTGAGTTCCCGGAGTGCCCTGTAAGGATGAGGGAGGTCGCGGTAGCTAGGATCAGGGCTATCCAGCAGGTCTCCTATGTGGAAGTAGTGAAAATAGCTGAAGGAGTGAGTAGAGATGAGCTGGTTGTGGATGTCCCACAGTCTGCAGTGAATGACACGCAGGAGAAGGATTACAACCCAATAACAAAAGAAGGTGGACTTTGTTGTGTTTATAGTACAAGAGATAAATTGCACTAGTCAAACTAACAAAACATCTAAGAAGTTAGACATCACTGTGAAGGTGGCAAATAGATTTCTGGATCTCCAGGACTTTACAGCATAAATGTCATAGGGAATAGTCAGTCTGAAAACGCTTGTTTTCAGACTCTATGTAACGCGGTAGTTGTTGGAGGAGTTGAAACATTTATAGCGTTCATCCTCCAACTTGTATAAGAAAAACAATTATAGCCCAACAGACTAGTGTCTGACAAGGATCAGAATGTACCCCAATAAATAAATCGGAGTCTAAACTATGCAATGGGTTCAATGAATTGAGAACTCAACTGAAGGCAAGTTTGTCAACATGCACGTTTTGACCTGTTCGTGTTTTGGAAAACAGCCAATCAGATGGTGTTGTGCGGGGGCCGTAGCACGCCACAACAGCCAATCAAATGGTTTCAAACTGACAAACTAACTGTTTAATTGGTCATTTTAGAATGTTAACTATTTAGGTTACAATTTCACTCCTCAACAATATAAAAAACCTATTCTAGGGTCTAAATTGATAGGATTCAGATTATAATTCTTAGATATAGGAAGCTGTAAAAACAAAATATCACAACTCTTACATTTCAAAACTGCTTCGACTTCCTTGGTGTTCACTACTACCACCAGTAAGTTATTGTAACATTTCTCCTGGCTCATCGAATCATTTCAGTAATCCTTAGTAGTGAAGGAACGTGTCAAACAGAGTCAAATGTATTATCTTTATTAATCACATTTAAAACAATTTTATTAAAAAAACTATGGAAATGAAAAATGGAAAACATACAACTGAAACAGACAATATTATAACACCTCCAATGGCAACTACATAAACAGCCATCCTACTGAAATGACCAGTCCAGGCGAGGACGGGGGGCAACTGGAGCCTCTCTGCCCCCACATCCTAGTCTACAAAACTAGTCAGTCTATTCCAAACGACTTCTAAGCTAAATATCCACTCGCAAATCCTCCGACAACTGTTCACATACTAGAGACGCTAAAGAAAATTGCCAACACAACAGCCTGAACAGTCTCTTCAGCGCTTCTCTAGCTCTGGTCCCACCCATCTAGGAACAACATCGAGTTGCCTCTGTTAGTAGGCCTAAAGGGTAGCGGTCAACAGTAAGTGCTATTATTGTGAAGTGGAAATGTCTAGGAGCAACAACGGCCGTGAAGTGGTAGGCCACACAAGCTCACAGAACTGGACCGGTGAGTGCTGAAGCGCGTAGCATGTAAAAATCGTATGTCCTCGATTGCAACACTCACTACCGAGTTCCAAACCTCCTCTGGAAGCAACGTCAGCACAAGAACTGTTCCCCGGGAGCTTCAAGAAATGGGCTGCCAGCCGCACACAAGCCTAAGATCACCATGCGCAATGCCAAGCATAGCTGGAGTGGTGTAAATCTCGCCGCCATTTAACTCTGGAGCAGTGGAAACGCGTTCTCTGGAGTAATGAATCATGCTTCACCATCTGGCAGTCCGACAGATGAATCTGGGATTGGTGGATGCCAGGAGAACGCTTCCTGTCCCAATGCACAGTGCCAACTGTACAGTTTGGTGGAGGAGGAATAATGGTATAGGGCTTCTTTTTCATTCTTCGGGCTAGGCTTGTTAGTTGCAGTGAAGGGAAATCTTAATGCTACAGCATACAATGACTTTCTAGACGATTCTGTGCTTCCAACTTTGTGGCAACAGTTTGGGGATGGCCCTTTCCTGTTTGAGCATGACAATGCCCCCATGCACAAAGCGAGGCCCATACAGAAATGGTTTGTCGAGATTGGTGTGGAAGAACTTCGCTGGCCTGCTCAGACCCCATCGAACACCTTTGGGATGCATTGGAACGCCGACTGCGAGCCAGGCCTAATCACCCATCATCCGTGCCCGTCCTCACTAATGCTCTCACTGATGGCTGAATGGAAGCAAATCCCCGCTGCAATGTTCCAACATCTAGTGGAAAGCCTTCCCAGAAGAGTGGACGCTGTTATTACAGCGAAGGGGGGGACCATCTCCATATTAATGCCCATTATTTTGGAATGAGATGTTCAACGAGCCATGTAGTGTATGACTGCCTCCCTGTGTTTGTGGTTTTTTAGGATTCTAAAGGACCTTGGTTTTTGACGTGTGTGGACTAGGAACAGAATGATCCCTAGAAATATAGACAGCGATTTCAGGTGTTTGAAAAGGTCCCCCAGAAAGTCCATCATAAGCCTTCCTTGGCACTATTGCCCAGCACTGGGAGCGAACTCCTGAAGCTTGGAGCCAGAACACGCAGCTTAGACCACTGCTCCACCGCAGTTCAAAGAGATCAAGCAAGCCGTGACACTACTTCATGTTTTAAACCTTCCCCAAACCATAGCGCTAATACCTAAACGTAACCCTTTGAGTTGTTTCTGTTTTAACCCAGTAACCACGCTCACTTAACCCTGTAACCACGCGGAATTAATGCATCTAAAATAGACGTTCATCCATAATATGGCAAATGTCGAAGGGAAGCAGATCTTGCCTCTCTCTCTCTCTCTCTCTCTCGCTCTCTCCAGGTGTTGTGTGCCATTCTGAGTTGAGGAGAGGGAGATGACTGGGGAGCTTTGGACAAATACAGAATTTCAATATCTGAGGATTGGCAGCTCCCAGTAGAGGTGGTTTCAATCCCAGACACAAACACACACCGCTGGCAGGATGCAACAATCGCTCCCCACACGTGCGTGTGTGCAAGCTTCCACTGCCAAAAGACACACAAACACACACCGTGGCAGGATCTGGCACGAGGTACTGGTACATTGATGTGAGTTTGTGTGTGTGTGTAATGGACATAAGTGAATGTCAGCCTGTGTATGCATGCATGTTAAATGGTACATTGGGCTGTCATCCATTACCTCCCCTTTGATAGTTCAGAGGTTTTCTTGACACCCATCCAGGCAAACTGGTAACCCAGGGACCCAAAAATCACATATTGTCTCATCAGGGTGAATGATAATGGCAAGTAGAGGTACTCAATGTTTTAAAATGACTAGATTTAGTGGACAGTTTCATTATTTTGACCTCCCCACAGTTCATTGGAAGAGGAAGTGTAAACTCGAACATACTCTATTATCTAGAAAGGTATCTTGGCAGCGTAGATAAAATGCTGCTGTTGTAAAGCACATTTTCTGCAATTCTACAAATTTTTTCCATTGAGTTGAGAAAATGTTGCAGTTTTTAAGTTGATTTACAGCAATTCTGCAATTTGGCATGGAGCTGAGAGACAATTTTCTAGTGTTAAAGGCAAATTTCCTGCAATGTCCTGCATTTTGCCATTTTTAATGCTTTGTTCCTCTGCTCAAACATGACAAAATCAATGGGCATGTGCCTTGATTGCCTGCTTTTTGGAATTTGACTGCCTAGCTTTTATGTGATTATTATTTCTCAAAGATGGTGTTATTAAACTATTTATATAGTTTAATATCTTTGCTGCATGCTTTCTATCTGGTTTTGGTTGTTTAAGTTGACAATGAAACAGTTTTTCCATCCCTAAAATGATCACAAGACGGCCGGCCTAAGATTTATCTATACAGAACAAACCCTGTAATTAGCTCCAAGGACTGTCATTTCCTCCATATTAAAGGGGAAGTTCAAGATTTTGTCAATGAAGCCCTTTATCTACTTCCCCAGAGTCGGATTAACAGGAACAGCTAGCATGCTAACTGTTCCGATAGACTTCCAGTCATTGCGCTAGTTAGCATTGGCTCGTGAAACAACCTTTCACTTCCTTCATACTGGACACAGAGACATAATAATGGAATCTCCAATGGTATTCTGTTGCACTTGCAGCTAGAAATATTCAGAAATTATTTCCCAAGAAATGATACAAAAGAATTGCAGACCCCCTGCAGTACCCCAGTTTGAAAACACCTGCACTAGTTAATGTGCATGTATGCTACTGAATGAGTGTATGTGTGTGTGTGTGTGTGTGTGTTTCACACCTACCAAGGTAACCTTAGCCTGGGGGATGGAAAGGCCTAGTGAGTGTCTCTCCTCAAGCCTGGCCTGGGCCACTTTGCTGCCTTTGCGTGAGTAAACTACACCTCTGCTCACGCCACTGGCTAATTAGTCTCTGAAGCCCTGCTTGGTCATCTACTGTGTAACCCAACAGGCCTGGCAGTAGACTGGCAGGACACACCCTTTGTCTCTGGTCCTCTGTCAACAGGCTTCAGTCATTAGCCTTGTACACAAGCTGTCACTCATGTGGTGACAGTGACATCTTAACGTGGCTGCGTTCAAACCACCTGGCAAACAGGTGTGTGTGTGGGGAGGGGTTGTGTGTGTGAGCACAATGCTCTTTGGAGTTGTGATTATTCCCTGGCTGCCGTGTGTTTCAAGGATTCTTCATCTCAAACCAGAGCTGTTTGTACCAAGGTCCCCGGGACACTACTGTATAACAATAACACACTGCTTCTCAGGACACTCTGCTTTGGTTAACATGATGTGAACTTTGTGCATTTCCTGTACTATCAATAGATGTACACTCCAGTAGTCTACTACACGTACTTGAACCCTCATATGGTTGAGGTCAACTGAAAATATTGTGTTGAATAGCAGATGAGTTGCTTGTGGGTGTTGAACGTGTGTGTGTGTGTGTGTGTGTGTGTTGTTGTCGAGTCAGTTTTCTAGCCTATGGCTAGTGTTGCTGTTGCTCATGGCTGTCAAAATGATTAACACCCTTCTAGTGAAGCTCAAACGCTTTCAACAAGGTTATATGAGACTGCAACAGTGTGTGTGCGTGCGTGTATGTGCGTGCCTGCGTGTATGGTTGTGTGCGTGTAACTGCAAACTGCAAATCAAACACTAACGATGTTGGGTTTTGTTTGGAAATGCATAGAACTCAGTTACTTTGAAGTTTCACAAGTTTTCAATAATTGCTACTTGCTACTTTGAGACAGGATTGTTTAGAGACTCAGGGGGACCACAGATTATATAATTTACACAATGTGCAGCAGTCATGTTACTGACTGGTTCTTTGGCATGGATAATATACCCCACCAGCTATGCTTTATGCTTGAGTGATCATCATCAAATGGTTTTCTAAATGGTGAAACAACACATTCCCACATGTCCACATGCACAATCATAACGTCAGAGTGCATTTTTAGACCAATTATGGATTTTTGTGTGTGTGTGTGTGTGTGTGTGTGTGTGTGTGTGTGTGTGTGTGTGTGTGTGTGTGTGTGTGTGTGTGTGTGTGTGTGTGTGTGTGTGTGTGTGTGTGTGTGTGTGTGTGTGTATGTTGCACTTCCTCATGATGCTTATCTGGGGCTGAATAGATGCCAGCCAGGGTTTGAATGGCTGCTAAAAATACAGTGCCAGCTGTTTGTGAGGACGCTGGACGACCCGAGCGCAGCTCATTGTTAACCAATGACAGCAGCTCCGTTAGAGTGGAGGGCCTTTTAACAGGGCCACACACAGTACTGCTATCCTCTGCCATACACACTGAAGACAAGCAAGGCTACGGCATAACAGGAGAGCAAAGAATAGCAATGACAGCGATAACACAGACAGACAGCAAGCGCCCAAGATAACATACAGGCAGACGATTACTGCGTGTCTTAATATATTCACAGCACATCTATACCCGCCAAGACACATGTATTATACGCTTTCTGTGTGTAAAGGGTTTTATGAATAGAGCGACTATAAATAGGAATACATTATTTTTTATAAATGACTATAAATATTCACACACACAAACATGGGATTAGGTTGATGAAATAATAGTCTTTTCCCCCAATCCCCACCAGCAGGGCAAGGGACTGCCTGTGACTGCCAATGAATGGAAACACAACAAACCAGCTACTCACAAACAGAGTAGCCACGGGCTATATTCACAATAGAATGGAGCATGTGGTTTCCATTTCACAAGACACTCGGTACACGCCTGAGACGGTCAGTGTCTAATGTTCAAACTGAGAGACCAGTCACATGTGTGTCCCATGCATGTGCATCAACCAAGGTTATTGTATTTCTGTGATTTAATATTTGTTTTTTATTTCTATTTGTTTTTTTAGATTTTTATTTGAAATTCAGTTTAGTTTCAGGACGTTTTCAGACTTGAATTACTAGTTTTTATTTCATTCCAGCTTGATAAAAACATTTCTATATCGTTTTATATTATTTAGTTTTCGTTTTAGTTCTAGGGACAGGAAGTAAAATATGCGTGGGAGGCTAGGAGCCATTTATGTGTTGTAGTGAGATAGTTAGTGTTTTGGGGGATGTCACTTCTTGCCGCTGGGGTAAGGTGATGGGCCAGGACCATAGATTTGGATAGACACAACATCTCTGTATTATGATGGCATCTGTGAGAGCATGGGCAGCGCCATTGAGACCTTCTTCATCTTGAAATAGTCAATTTTCTTCTTCACAAGTAAAATGAATTGGCTGATGCCTCCTGTTGAGGCTGTCACGGCTCCAACCGGGTCATCAGGTTATGCCAACCAAGTAATCAGGAGGGATCAGCCAATGAAGTTGGAGGTACTGCCCAGTTGACTCAATCAAAAAGGCAAAAGTCCTCAATGGCGGTGCTCATGCTAACACAGGCTTTAGGCCACTAGAGGACTCCGTTCAACTCCATGGCCAGAACATAGGCTTGGTTAGGTGAAAAATATAAACCTATCCTAATGTGACTTGGATTTAAAGGACAAGCGCCTAGACTGGTGCAAGAAATATTGTGGAAGTAAACTCTCTTGCCCATGTTACCACCAATTCAATGTTGTTTTTTAAACTTTATTAGTAATGTAAGAATAACTAAGTAACTTTACCTTTATCTGACAGACAGAGAGAGAAAAAAACAACAAATTATATTCTGGCACATTTGTATGTAATATTAAACATGTATCACTGATTAACCCTTTCAAATAGGTTCATAAAATCAGCTGCAACAGCAAAAACATTACCAATACAACACTTCATCACAAATCTATCAGTTCACAGCCAGCCGGCTTGTGTGTGTTTCTGTTCAACCAAACACGATTTCCTGGTTTATCTTCTAGAAGACTCTATGTTCCAGAGAGGTGGTCGTTCAGTTTAGAAAAAAACAAACTAAAACAAAACATGTTTTGTTGTTGTTGTGTTGTTGTTTTTTTGCAGTCAAAGGTAATAGTTTCAGTATAGTTTTAGTTTTTCAAATGTTTTTATTTTATATTTTTGTTCAGTTTACTAAATTGTTTTTCCAATTTGAGTTTGGATTTTAGTTAACCTTCGCATCAATATGTAGTCATGTGTGTAGTCACTGCTGGTTTAGACTCCATATCAGGTGTCCAACAAACCACTCTCGAACGTTAGATTAACGCTGAGGATAGGTTACGTAGATATTTTTGGGAAACACCTAATCTGTACTGATGGGAACATGTGAGGAACAGGTGAGGAGGTCAGTTTACTGAAGAAAGAGGAGGATATTCAGACACTCTGGATGGACATAGATTTCAGAAATGGTCATGTTTCTACTGCACAGCTGAGTAGACGCGCGCACACACAGACACACACACACACACACACACACACACACACACACACACACACACACACACACACACACACACACACACACACACACACACACACACACACACACACACACACACACACACACACACACACACACACACACAGGGAAAATGTCTGTCCTGATCTAGAAATCTGCAATACAAAGTTAATGCAGCTAAACTGTCTGTCAATGGTGTGCGTACTGGGAGAGGAGTCAGGTGCAGGAGAGCAGAGAGTTGTGAACAGGCGCACACTTTATTAAGGCAGGAGAAACCAACAGACGGACGCCACTGCGTCGAAGCCTCCAGCCAAATGGCAAAAGTGCAAAACGCGCAAACAGTCACAATAATTATGTTCAAACAAATAAACATACCTCGTGATAAAACACGGAACAAACGAACACCAGTCTAGCGTGTCAAAATAGACACGTAGCACAAAACAATTTCACACAAAGACATGAGGGGGAACAGATGAATAAATACATGTAGTGTGATTGGGGAATGAAAACCAGGTGTGCAGGGAACAAGACAAAACAAATGGATAAATGAAAAATGGAGCGGCGATGGCTAGAAAGCCGGTGACGTCAACCGCCGAACGCCGCCCGAACAAGGAGAGGAGCCGACTTCGGCGGAAGTCGTGACACTGTCATTATAAACACTTAATCAAGCACACATTTATATCAATAACTCTGCTGCCATCTATCTTGTATGTCCTTGACAACTTGGTTATACTCAACTCTAAACTATAGACGAGCTAAAAAGTATTTTGTGTTGCTAAACCAACAATAAGTATTTTAACATAGTTATTTTGTATTCTATGTATTCAAGCATTCCAAATTAAATAGTCATGACACATGAACTGTAAATAGTTCTGATCTCAATGGCTCTGCCTCATAGTTAAAAAGCTACATAGAGAAAATAGAGAGCCTGCCTCTTCATAAAAAAAAGCTCTCCCTGGCCTCTGACTCATGTACCATTCATCCCTCGCTTTCACTAGACTGCGGAATGAGCCAGTTATTCTCCCTCTCCAAGTTCTCACAGAATTAGACATTCATCCATGTTTACCAAACGTCAAATTTCAGGTTAAGTTTAGGTTATGGTTAATTAAGTTCCGGCATTAACTTCACATTCTTAAGGTTAGGCATGGTTAAGGCAAGGGTTAAGGTTAGGCATGGTTAAGGCAAGGGTTAAGGTTAGGGATAGGCTTCTATTTTTTAAATAAAAAAACATCTTTCTATTGCTGGATTCAAACTTGCAACCTTTGGAATCAGATGCTTACGCCCATGCGCCATCCCCACTCACAACACCCAAGCAAAACCAAAACCTACTTGAAGGTAACAGCGCTCACTGTTGCCCCTAGTGGCCGGTTTCCACTTCATCTCCCAACGTCCTCAGACATGGATGGACGTCGAATACTGACTTGTATCACGGGTGACCTGGCTGCTCACTTTACCCCATTCTCTGTGTCTGTCTCTTTTTTGCTCTCTCCTTCTCTCACTGTTATCATAGGGCCGGATTAGCAGGTAAACTAAGTTGCCGTGGCAACTCTGGGGACTGGAGTCCCTACGGTCCCTAAGTTCATTAAGTCTGATAAAAGATAAAGTTTAACACTGAATATTGCCAGGGTTGAGTGTGTCAGGCGAGTCTGTGTGTGTGTGTGTGTGTGTGTGTGTGTGTGTGTGTGTGTGTGTGTGTGTGTGTGTGTGTGTGTGTGTGTGTGTGTGTGTGTGTGTGTGTGTGTGTGTGTGTGTGCTTACCCGCACACGCAGACTTGGTTCCCTTTGCCATACAAGCCCTTGTTTTAATTCCACACAGAGATTTCTCATTCATCCCTTTAGATAAAAGAGGGGGGGGGGGGGGGGGGGGGGGGGTAGAGAGATCTCTTTCTTGGCTCGTTGACTTTTGGAGAAAGATAAGAGTCCCCCTCCATTACTATGAAAGCAGAAAGTGATGAAGAACCTCCCAGTCTCTGTTGTTTTTGTTGAATAATCAGTCCCTGACATTTATCAAAAGACGTCTCTTCTTTCAAAAGGATTCAATGGTGTCTTAATGTAAGAAATTAACCTAAATTACAGAACAGAACGGCCCCATGAATAAACTTGCACAGTGAGGAGTGAAACATATGCCATGTTTTATCATCTTCTGGGTGGAATCAGTGAGCATTACAGTAAACAATTACAACATAATGGATGTTGATGATGATAACCATGATGATGGTGATGATTATATATATACAGTATATATATATATATATATATATATATATATATATACAGTATATATATATATATATATATATATATATATATATATATATATCAGATATATCAGATGCTTATATATCAGTTAGTCTATATATATATATATATATAGACTAACTGAATGGACAACACACAGATGCATGCATGCACATACACTAAGTCTGGGAATTGCCAGGGACCTCATGATACTTTAGTGCCAATACAAAACGTATAGTGATTCTCACGGTTCTATATGTACTACAATTCGATACTGCAATTTTATTGTGATTTGATGTTCCAAACGTATTGCTAACTACATGTCTGCTGCAGAGGGACAAGAGAGAGCCTGAGAAAATGAGCTTTGATCAGTCATGGAAATAAAAGTGCTGAAAACATGTTGGCTCACTATTTAAAAAGAAGATGGAGAACAAGCAACTGTATAGGATGAAAAAGACCAGTGTTTTGGTGCAGGTACAGCCGGCTAGAGCTAGCTAACGCTACCTAGCAACAACAACAAAACAACGATTATATACAGTGCATTCGGAAAGTATTCAGACCTCTTGACTTTTTCCACATTTTGCTACGTTACAGTCTTATTCTAAAATGGATTAAATACATGTTTTTCATTTTCATCAATCTACTCAGAATACCCCATAATAACAAAGTGAAAACCAGAATTTTAGAAATGTTTGCAAATGTGTTAAAACTTAAAAACAGAAATGCATTATTTATATACGTTTTCAGACCCTTTGCTATGACACTCGAAATTGATTGCAGGGGCCTCCTGTTTCCATTGATCATCCTTGAGGTGTTTCTACAACTTGATTGGAGTCCAACTGTGGTAAATTCAATTGATTGGACATGACTTGGAAAGGCACACACACCTGTCTATATAAGGTCCCACAGTTGACAGTCCATGTCAGAGCAAAAACCAAGCCATGAGGTCGAAGGAACTGTCCGTAGAGCTCCGAGACAGAATTATGTTGAGGCACAGATCTGGGGAAGGGTACAAAAAAATGTCTGCAGCATTGAAGGGCCCCAAGAACACAAGTGGCCTCCATCATTCTTACATGGAAGAAGTTTGGAACCATCAAGACTCTTCCTAGAGCTGGCTGCCCGGCCAAACTGAGCCATCGGGTGAGAAGGACCTTGGTCAGGGAGGTGACCAAGAACCCAGAGCTCCAGAGTTCCTCTGTGGAGATGGGAGAACCTTCCAGAAGGACAACCATCTCTGCAGCACTCCACCAATCAGGCATTTATGGTAGAGTGGCTAGACGGAAGCCACTCCACAGTAAAAGGCACATGACAGCCCGCTTGGAGTTTGCCAAAAGGCAACTAAAGGACTCTTAGACCATGAGAAACAAGATTGAACACTTTGGCCTGAATGCCAAGTGTCATGTCTGGAGGAAACCTGGCACCCTCCCTACGGTGAAGCATGGTGGTGGCAGCATCATGCTGTGGGGAGTTTTTTCAGCGGCAGGGACTGGGAGACTAGTCAGGATTGAGGGAAAGATGAACAGAGCAAAGTACAGAGAGATCCTTGATGAAAACATGCTCCTGAGTGCTCAGGTCCTCTGACTGGGGCGAAGGTTCACCTTTCAACAGGACAACGACCCTAAGCAAACAGCCAAGACAACGCAGAAGTGGCTTCGTCTCTGAATGTCCATGAGTGGCCCAGCCAGACCCCGGACTTAAACCAGATCGAACATCTCTGGAGAGACCTGAAAATAGCTGTGCAGCGATGCTCCCCATCCAACCTGACAGTGCTTGAGAGGATCTGCAGAGAAGAATGGGAGAAACTCCCCAGATACAGGTGTGCCAAGCTTGTAGCATCATACCCAAGAAGACTCGAGGCTGTAATCGCTGCCAAAGGTGCTTCAACATAGTACTGAGTTAAGGGTCTGAATACTTATGTAAATGTGATATTTATTTATTTTATTTTTAAGAAATGTGCTAAAATTTAAAAAAAACAACAGTTTTTGCATTGTCATTATGGAGTATTGTGTGTAGATTAATGAGGGGAAGGCTCTAACATAACAAAATGTGGAATAAGTCAAGGGGTCTGAATATCTCCAAATGCACTGCATAAAGGTTTATATACTGTATATACGGTACATTTATTTTAATACAAAATTATCTATATAATATCGTTCAAAATAATATTGTGATATGTAACTGTATGCATTTTTTCTCTCATCACTAATGTACACACACACACACACGCACGCACACACACTGTCTGCCCTTCCGCAGTCCTGGTGCAGACCCCTCATTACAGAACAGGAAGAGTTTCTCTGCCTCCTGAGACCAACACACAACCTACTCCTGTTCTGCTGCAGCTCAGTGGTAGGAGAGCAGTGTGTGTGTGTATATGTATGTATGTGTGTGTGTGTGCCCTTCGCCAGCCTGTCTGTTTTCACACAGATGATGAGTCAGAGACTCTGGTCTGTTTCTCGCTGCCTTAATCACCCTAGAGAGAGAGATAATAAAGGGGGAGGGAGAATAGAGAGAGAGAGGACAGAGATATAAAGTGAAACAAAGAGAAAAAAGGCCACATCCCTAACTGTAGCCTTGCTAGTTAACCCTTTAATTAGTGTCTGTATGGCGACTATCCATGGCCAGATCCTATCATTAACACTGATAGCAGTAGCCCAAAGATAGTACATCCTTTTAACTTGCCCAATATAAGCTGCAGGCTTGACGTCACAGTAGACGTGCATTACAGTGGGTGTGTGTATCAGTGAGGTGAGTATTGAACTGAGGGTGAATGAGGGGAGTTTTAAAGCAGACCTGAAAGTAAGTCTGCATTTGAGACTGGCTCCCAAGGGGCTTAAACACTCCACTCCTGCTGGGAGAATGATTTCCTATTCTATTCAGATCTCTTAATGAGAGGGTGAGGAGAGAGGAGTTTAGAGAAGAGATGGGAGGGAGGAGATGAGAGGTTTAAGATATAACACGGTCAATGGGAATATGGCTCTGAAAGTGCGGTGAAAAGGTTGGTCTGAGAGATACAAGGAATAATATGACATTTCCTCTAATACAGTTCAATCATGGACACTAATATATTTCTATTGGAGAAAAGAAGGGAGGGGTTGAGGAAGAGAGAGCTGTCTGATGGTTTGGTAAATGTTGAGGGTGAGGTAAAGGTGGAGAATAAGTGGAGGAAGAGTGTTTGATAAAAGAAAGGAGAGAGGGAGGGAGGGTAATCTACAGGCCAAAGTGGACCTCAATATAAAGATGTGGGCGAGGCTTTGATTCTTCACATATCGCACTGGCTCTCACTGCTTTCTTAAAGCATCGGCAGAGGAGAGAGGAGAAAGGAGAGAGGAGAGGACGAGAGGAAAGAGGAGAGGAGGAGAAGAGCACAGACACACACTTTGTGTGTGTGTGTGTGTGTGTGTGTGTGTGTGTGTGTGTGTGTGTGTGTGTGTGTGTGTGTGCGTGTGTGTGTGTGTGTGCGTGTGTGTGTGTGTGCGTGTGCGTGTGCGCGTGTCTGGGCTTGTGTGTGTTTGTGCTCTGAGGGCTTGAAAGATGGCAAGAATACAGGCCGAGGGAAAAGAGAGAAGAGTGGTTGATAAGTGGTATCTAATGATGGTTAAACACAGAGATGTTAGAGACAACAGGTCCAGGGGGGAGAACCACAATGAGCCCCCAGACATGGCTCAGCTCTTCCCAAGGCTGAGTCATCATCTCCAGGCATAGCTCCTGGACAGCTCCCCCTCTCCTACATCCATCCATCCATCCAGGCCCCAGAGGGAGGGACGGCAGGGGGGTGGTTTGTTCCCGGAGGACAGGAACAACAGTCTGGAAGGAGACAACTGATACTATGACATCATCCACTGTGCTTCGCTGGCTACCTCTCAGTGTGGTATATGGATACACACATGCAGACGCTGGGAATTAACGTAAACACACTCAGGTGCACAAAGGTATATACATGCATGAGCACGCACACACTCAACAATCATACTCAGCGCCATAATACCCTGTGTAATTGGGAGCAATGTCCCTAGGACTGGGCCTCCTATCATAATCACATCCAGCATCCAGCAGCCAAGTCTGACTCGTTTTGACTGGGTCTGACTGGGTCCGGCTGGGTCCGGCTGGGTCTGAGGGGGTCTGAATGGGTTTGACTGGGTCCGGCGGGATCTGGCGGGATCCGGCGGGGTCTGACTGGGTCCAGCTGGGTTCGACTGGGTCCGGCTGGGTTTGACTGGGTCCGGCTGGTTCTGACAGAGTCTGGATGGGTCCGACTGGGTCCGGCGGGATCCGGCGGGGTCTGGCTGGGTCTGACTGGGCCTGACTGGGTCCATCTGGGTCAGGCTGGGTCCGGCTGGGTCCGGCTGGTTCTGACAGAGTCTGGATGGATCCGACTGGGTCTGGCGGGGTCTGGTGGGGTCAGTGTCTGAGGCCATGGTCTAATATAGTTAGAATGTCAGAGCTGAGAGGAGCTGGGCTCAGAGCTACCCAAAAACCTCTCACTCCATACTACTGCACACACACACAGCCCCAAGGACACACACACACCTACACACACACCCACACACATAGCCACTCGTGCACAGACGCAAACACAGCCACTTTTCTGGTCATACGTGTTCATGTTGTGACCAGGTACCATTGACATCACAGTCATCCCACTGGGCACACACTGGTTAAATCAACATTTTCCCCACGTCATTTGAATGAAATTACATTGAACCAATGTGGAATGGATGTTGAATTGACGTCTGTGCCCAGTGGGATATGACCCTCCACCATATATGCATATGTGATGAAGAGGATCAGGCCATCAGGGTTAATCACACGGTTGATCACGTTTGATCACACGGCCCTGCGGTGGTTCCATATGATCTACGGCCACCAGATCTGTTCACCCAAATGGAGATCAGGTCACATGGTTCAGTATGAGGCTCTTGGCGCCGGGCCAAGAGAAAGAGAAGGGAACCCGATACAGGTAATGACCACACACCAGGGGGCTAAGGTACAAAGCAAAGGCCAATGACCCCTGTTCCTCGAATGTGCTTATTTGTGCATTTACTGTCTTCAAGGCATCTGCTTCTGTAAAGACTTGTAAAAGCAAGCATCTCACATGCTATATTTCTCATTCAGGAAGGAAGACGAGACAAAACAAAGTATCCCATCCAACATCCCTGCGCACAGTAACGTGGTGGTGATTGATGCTGTTCACAGCGGAACGCCATCGACAGACCCGTTTCCCAGCGTTGCTGCTGCGCTCCTGGCAGGCGACGCCCACAAAACCCGCCCGCCGTTAGAGGAAGCGGCGCACGGCGAGACCCTAATCCATTTCCTTTTCCTGTCATTAATCTCCCCCCGGTCACAGGAACAGAGGGAAATTCAGGAAGCAGAGAAGAAAATGAGAAAAATAGAGGGGAAATGGCTGAGTCTCGTGGAAAGGTGGCAGCCATATTTTTTGATATTTATGAATTCCTCATAGCCCATTATTCCAGTCATCAAGGGCCAGGGCCGCTCCATTTCCCTTTCAAATGCCCCTCTCGTTTAGACGCCATTACTCACAGCCAGCAGCATTGGCTACACACGTTTTACACGTCCGTCAGCCAGCTCAGATGGAGAGAATCCAGAAGCCAGAGGAGGAGGGAGGAGAGAGACTGAGAGTGAAAATAGAAGAGGAAGCCCCTTTGGAAATAAAGATTTAAAAAAATGTAAACGACTGGGGTGTGTGATCTGGGAGATGAGTGATTGATAGGAAAGAGTGGTTGATTTCTCTCTGTTCAGAGCGATCCACTACCTATCCTCGATTCAAGGCATCAGGACAAAGGGTCAAGATCTTGATGAATACTATAGCTGGGATAGGGGACGATCCAAAACCACTTCTGAAAAACAGAGCTGGGTTCAAAATAAACCACAAAGACGATACAGGTGTGTGAGTGTGCGTACGCGCTCGCCCATGTGTCCTCTGTAAAAGAGGTGATTAACTATGGGGCACACACAGGTTTAACAGTGGCATCCACTCTCCTTCCTCTAGCTCACAGACCGTGGCCTGGTGTGCCCCACTACCCACACACATAAAGCATGCTACACACCTGCTGTACCAGTCCTGGGTTCACTCAGCCAGCTGGTAGAAAAATAGAATGTTACTGTACAGGTTTCAATGTCATCTCCCTGCATATTTTACCTCGTGAAAAATGCCCTGCTCGTAGTGTGAACTATGCCGGAGCTGTAACTTCAACGCAATTCTCATGAGGGTGACACTGTGACATGCAGCATGCCAGTCTTTCTCCCACTGAGGAGGGATGGGGCCAACACAAGCACTGCATAGAGATAACAGACAAGCAATCAAATCCTTGACTACCGTATGCCTCTCCCTGTGTTTCCTTCTCTATTTGTTGCTTTTCTATGTGAGTTTGTGACAGTGGTAGCCAATCAGGTAGCAGCCTGGGGAAGACATGTCTGAAACAGGTTCTGATAACAGACTCTAATCTACGTGATGGAGGAACCACACAACACAGAGAGACACTAGGTACCCGAAAATACAGGGGGAATGGAAGGAGGAAGGGATAGACAGGGGAGAGAGAAGGTGTGTCGATGTGGATAGAGGGAGAGGAGGAGAAGACGAGAGAGGGAGAGGAGAAGAAAAGGGAGATACAGTGGATACGTTTGTGTGTTTTAGATTGTACCCTGCCACCACCACCACCTCACTCAGTCCTCTCTCCTGTCAATATAATGGCTTCACAGTGGCAGCATAATGACAGAAGAAACCGTTTTCATTTGGTCCCCACGGAGAAAGCTCAAATCCCACCATTCCATCCTACACTAATCTAATCATTCTTCCATCACTCCCTCCATCTCTCTTCCTCCTCCCCTCTATATTGTAGTTCTAGAGAGTGAGGCAGGTGAGATCTTGGCATTCAAACAAGTCATTCTGCCGCTAATCTCGATTGTAGCCGCAAACCCATGACTGAGAATTTACATTATCTCCCACCTCTTTGCACACACACACACACACACACACACACACACACACACACACACACACACACACACACACACACACACACACACACACACACACACACACACACACACACACACACACACACACACACACACACACACACACACACACACACACACACATTCTATCATACACATATACACTACCGTTCAAAAGTTCAAAAGTTTGGGGTCACTTAGAAATGTCCTTGTTTTTGTACATTAAAATAACATTTATCAGAAATACAGTGTAGACATTGTTAATGTTGTAAATTACTATTGTAGCTGGAAACGGCTGATTTTTTATGGAATATCTACATAGGTGTACAGAGGCCCATTATCAGCAACCATAACTCCTTTGTTCCAATGGCACGTTGTGTTAGCTAATCTAAGTTTAGCATTTTAAAAGGCTAATTGATAATTAGAAAACCCTTTTGCAATTCTGTTAGCACAGCTGAAAACTGTTGTGCTGATTAAAGAAGCAGTAAAACTGGCCTTCTTTAGACTAGTTGAGTATCTGGAGCATCAGCATTTGTGGGTTCGATTACAGGCGCAAAATGGTCACAAACAAAGACCTTTCTTCTGAAACTCATCAGTCTATTCTTGTTCTGAGAAATGAAGACTATTCATGCGAGAAATTGCAAAGAAACTGAAGGTCTCGTACAAGCTGTGTACTACTCCCTTCACAGAACAGCGAAAACTGGCTCTAACCAGAATAGAAAGAGGAGTGAGATGCCCCGGTGCACAACTGAGCAAGAGGACAAGTACATTAGAGTGTCTAGTTTGAGAAACAGATTCCTCACAAATCTTCAACTGGCAGCTTCATTAAATAGTACCCGCAAAACACCAGTCGCAACGTCAACAGTGAAGAGGCGACTCCGGGATGCTGGCCTTCTAGGCAGAGTTGCAAAGAAAAAGCCATATCTCAGACTGGCCGATAAAAAGAAAAGATTAAGATGGGCAAAAGAACACAGAAACTGGACAGAGGAATTCTGTCTAGAAGGCCAGTGTCCCGGAGTTGCCTCTTCAATGTTGACGTTGAGACTGGTGTTTTGCGGGTACTATTTAATGAAGCTGCCAGTTGAAGACTTGTGAGCCGTCTGTTTCTCAAACAATTATGTCAGCTGTGCTAACATAATTGCAAAAGGGTTTTCTACTGATCAAATAGCCTTTGAAAATTATAAACTTGGATTAGCTAACACAACGTGCCATTGGAACACAGGAATGATGGTTGCTGATAATGGACCTCTGTATGCCTATGTAGATATTCCATTAAAAATCAACCGTTTCCAGCTGCAATAGTCATTTACAACATTAACAATGTCTACATTGTATTTCTGATCAATTTCATGTTATTTTAATGGACAAAAAATGTGCTTTTCTTTCAAAAACATCATCACAATGATGGTCCTCAAAATGTATTCACGTTACAGTCTTAACAGCAACACGTGTTTATCTGTGTGTGTGCGTGTGCATTGCGTGAGTGTGTCTTGTTCCTCAGTAATAATCTCTATCTATCCTCATCAAATCAGACATGCAAACAAGAAAGAGAAGAAAAAGAAAAAATGGAAGAGAGATAAAAAGCCTAACATCATAAAGGTGCCAGGCGGAACCAATGATTTACAGCCCATGATTTACTGGGGGACCGAATACCCCCGCCCACCTGGCTGGGGCCTGCTCACACAGTCATAATAGCCGCTCTCCCCTCCCTATATCACACACATCTAGATGGGTTTATAGACCAGCCTCTACTGGGCCATGGTTGTGACCAGACCGTAGAGCTAGAGGGAAGTAGATTGGCAGAGTATATCTCCACTGTGCTGACAAGGCTTGTCGCATCCATATCTGATCTATGATCAGTTCCATATCTATGGCAGACAGAGGAGGTTCTGTTGCGAATGTGTGGGATGAATTGTGTGGGGTGTTTTTGGATCATGCATCAAAATGCTGATCTAATTGTTCAAGTTCTACTTTCCTTTTGCTGACACCTATTGTTCTACGGCCCAATGCGTACATAAAAGAAGGAAGTCAGAGAGAAACAGAGAGAATTCCTTGTAGAAGCTGGAAAGTCTGAGCTGTATTCTCCTGACGGTCTCTTCTGGGTGCTCTCCTGTTTGAGCGTCTCCCCCCACTGCTCTCTGATCTAACAGAGATGGCAGGGTTTGTGTGTGTGTGTGTGTGTGTGTGGCACTGAGGAGGAGTGTGAATGTGTCCAGAGGGAGAGAGAAGGATGGAGGAGGGATGTTGGTTCGCGTTAGGGATAGAGGAGGGGTGTGTGTGTGTGTGTGTGTGTGTGTGTGTGTGTGTGTGTGTGTGTGTGTGTGTGTGTGTGTGTGTGTGTGTGTGTGTGTGTGTGTGTGTGTGTGTGTGTGTGTGTGTGTAGTGGTCTGAGTCGGTGGCCGTCGAGCAGCGTATTTATCTCAGTGTAATGGCACATCATTAATATTCACAGCTAGCTCCGGATCAATGATCCTTGGCAGCCTGGCTATTATTTCATTTCTTGTATCTAAAAAGGCATAGCGAGGATTCAGCTAAATTGTTTTGAGTTGTTTTGGCTGAGTCGTCACAAAGACATACGCAGGGAGGAGTGGAGCGAGGGAGGTAGAGATGGGTTGGGATATGCTAAACTTCCCGGGGGGGGGGCAGGAGAGGGGAAGATAGAAAGAGATATACAGTACAGTATTGCTGCGTTAGCACGACTACAACTTGAGAATACAATAACACTTCAACTAGTGACATCACAACTCAGAGAATGTGATAGGCAGCAAATCAGAACTCTCAGAAAGCCTGACCCAGCCAATCAAATCTCGCTTGAGACCTGACTGAAAGCTGTCTGTCCGAAACAAATTCTTCAGTGTTAACCATTCTACTGTTGAGCCAAGTCAGCCAACAGTTACTGTACCTCCAAGCCCATTATCTACCAGGCGACTGGCAGGTTGACTGGAAACACAAGGTGATTTGTCTCACAGACAGGCTACTTCTGACACCTAACAACATGTCTGACACCTAACAACATGTCTGACACCTAACAACATGTCTGACACCTAACAACATGTCTGACACACCTAACAACATGTCTGACACCTAACAACATGTCTGACACCTAACAACATGTCTGACACCTACCAACATCTCGCACAACGTCCGTAAATGTAACAGAGGAGATGGGGCCTGGTCACGCCAGGCTGGCCACAGATAATACACCCTGCTAATCAAAGACTGTTAAGTCTACACTCAAGGGAGGGGGGGAAGGAGGGGAGAGGGAGAGGGAGAGGGGGGAGTAGAAGCAGAGGGGGGGGGAGAGGGGGGAGGAGAGGGAGAGGGGGGAGAAGAGAGGATGGATGTAACAGAGGGAGGAGAAGAAGGGGTGGAGGGAGAGAGGAGGAGGAGGAGGGAGGAAGAAGAGGAGGGAAGGAACAGAAAGGGGAAGGCCAGAGAGAGGAAGAAAGTGTAGAGAGAAAGCTGAGGGAAACAGTGGGAGGAGGAGTGTCAAGGAAAAGGGGGAAGATACGGGTGAGGGATTCCATCTCAGTCATGGTCACACCCCTTGCCCTGACACCACCTCTGGGAGCAATCGGAATGTGCTGCGTCAGTCAGCAGTGTTGTGCTGCACATAACAGTTTGAGAACAAACAGAACCCGCCAGTTAGATGGGCAGTGTAGCATCACACAGTGTAGCTGAACATATGCTGTAGGGGGACTCAAATCAGCAACCTCAGGAGGGTGGCTAAGCATTGGGCTAATGGAGGTGGCTGCCATAATGCTTTGTACATGTGGCTGAACAACACACACTCACACAATTATAGTTAAATGCACTGTGTTAGTGGGGCTAAATTGCCACGTTAGCGTGAATAGCTGTGTTAGTGTAGCCTACTGAGACAGTCTGTTATTATAGCTAACACCCGCATAACGTGCTAGCTAAAAGCACTATGTTGGGATTTAGAGAATCCATGATTGTATTTGTGGCTAAAACACAAGCACACACATGGTATTAGTTAGGCTGATTACACCGCTGTAGCGGCGCTTAACGGTTAAGTTGTGTTAGTTAACAGTCCATTAGTAAAGCCATGCATGCACAATGTTAGCATAGCTGGTCATATGCAGTAAGACAAGGTAAAAACACATAGCATTATGTTTATACAGTTAAAAACACTACACACAACGTTAGCATAGCGGAACACTTATTTCAATTGGTTAGTCAAGAAGCCCAGAGTTAGCCCAAAATAGTGTTCAAGTTCCCAGAGAGTGTGTGTATGCTAGCAGCATGCTAGCTAAGTGAGATGCATTACTCCTGCCGGTCCCTGTGTTCTCATTCAGATGGGGATGAACGGTATGATATCAGGCACGAGCTCTACTTCACTAAAAACTGTGTCAGCACTTCACTGCTGCTAACTAGGCACCAACTGTACTGTACTGCTGCACCACGCACACTGAGACACACTGAACTGTACCCACACAAAATGGGGCTGGAAATAAGCAGTTGGAATCTTGGAGTTCCTATGCTGGTTGAGGTTTGATAATCCCACATGCACACGCACACACACACACACACACACACACTCGCACGTGCACACGCACACTAACACACACACTTTGACATTTGGAGGGGTACTCAAAGATGAGCGGAGCTCCAGGAAGATTTATTCTCCATGGATCACACAAAACATAAGTGTTGCTTAACTGAATGACCGTGAGGACGACAGAGTCACACCACAGGAGAGGCTGCCACCACCGCTGTGTGTATGTGTGTTTGTGTGTTTTTTGTGTCTGTGTAGGTGCATGTGTGGTGGATGGAGTGGGTGATTATTATTATTATTATAATAAGGTTACAGGGAGATTTCTCCCCGGCAGTAGACGGTCTCAAGGCCAGACAGACGTAGAGTGTGTGAGTGTCAGACGCTTAGGAGAGAAGAGACGAGATGATGAGAAAGAGAGAGAGAGAGAGAGAGAGGAGGGGATGGAGGAGAGGAGAGAGAAAGCAAGATAGACAGAGGAAGAGAGAGAGAGAGAGAGAGAGAGAGGGGGGGGGGGATGGAAGACAGGAGAAAGGGACAATTTACAGTTTTTTACAATCACTTTGGCACTAATTTCAGAACCTTGTGGTCATTTTTCAAAACTCTAGACACAAAATTCAAAACGGTCATCACTTGTAACACAGGCTGTCCAATGTTCAAAACATTGCCTTGTGCATTCATATCTTTAAAGAAACCTTGCACTTGCAGAATCATTGGTTCAAATAACTAATTTATCATGAAATACCATAGGAACATTCATTTAGATCTCCCACACACAAGATACCGATAGTTTCACTGTGTAGTTGTTCGTACAATCATTAAATATTGTAGTATAAAATATGTGATACATGTTTCATTATGGTACCACACGTAAGTACATCACTGTAAAAGGACTAGTAGAGAGAATACAAAAAGACACAGTGGAATCATTGAACAAAATCTGAAATTTATTGATGAAATACAATAAAATCACTCATAGGTTTCTTTGAAATTAAAGCAAAAATAATTAGCTACAGAAATAGGAAAAAACTACAGTAAAACATAAACTGCAGTGTTCCTCACCTGGCTTACTGTAAAAAGCAAAACAAAGGATTGATTACTGTACTTCTATATTTCCATCAAACCTGTCTTGTGGATTTGGCCATAGGTTCTCATCCACATCACAATGGATGTTTTCATTAGCCAAACATCTTGGGAAGAATCTTCGGGCATGACGAATCCAGGCCTGACACTGGTCTGCCGTGATGTCATTGCATGCGTCATCCATGGCCTGGAGAAGGGTGGCTTGTTCGTGAGGGCGCCTATCATATACCTTCCACCTCCACGTGGAGAAAAATTCCTCAGTCGTGTTAAGGAAAGGAGAGTATGGGGGTAAGTACAGGGCGGTAAATTGTGGATGGGCCTGAAACCATGCTTGCACCATTTGAGAATGGTGGAACCTGACATTATCCCACACAATGACATAGGTCATGCCATCAGCTCTACAGACCTGATTTAGCTCATCAAGGAAGGTTACATTCGAACAGCGAATCATGTGGCTGCCTGCAACTCAATATATAGAGTAGAGAGCTTTAGATGTTGTTCGACCAAACATTAGAACAGGCAAGATGCGTAATCTAAGCAACTTTGACCGTGGTATGATTGTTGATGCCACACATGGTGATTCCAGCATCTCAGAAACAGCTGCCTTCCTGGGATTTTTATGCACTACAGTCTCTAGAGTTTACAGAGAATGGTGCGATAAACAAAACACATTCAGTGAGCGGCAGTTCTTTGGTCAAAAACACCTTGTTAATGAGAGAGGTCAGAAGAGAATGTCCAGACTCACTCAAGCTAAGAGAAAGGCCACAAATGCTCAAATAACAGATGTTTAAAACAGTGGTGTGCAGAAGGGCATCTCTTAACGTACAACACAGTGAATAATTCAGGCTGTTGTGGAGGCAAAAGGGGGTCCTACCCAGTACTAAATAGGTGTACCTAATAAAGTGTACAGTAATGTCAAATCTGAAAACATGGTCTGGAAAAGTGGTACATGGGACCATAGAAACAGTGTCTGATAAAGACTGATGATGAAATATTACATCCATAGATAATATAGTCCAATTGGTTCATGTTCCACGGAAATTGGTGTCAATGGATCTCGTTATCCTGAAACTTTCATGGAATATTGTTTGTCAGTTTTCATAAAACTATGCATTAAGAGTAATGCAAAAGGCACTTATCATTTTGAGCAGTTGTATCAATTGATAGTTAGATCATTTTAAGGAAATTAATAGACAGTCATTTCAGATGTTATTTGTGAATTGCATTTTGAAATGGTAATACTTTGATGTTTAGTTGTGTCATTTTGAACAGGCGATTTTAGTTCAATGAACAAATGATCTTAGCTTTATGTGTATTGTATCCAAGCAATTGGAAAAAGTGTTAAGAGTTTTGAAACATTTGCATTTTGATCATTGGTTGTGAGTTTTGTGTCTAGAGTTTTGAAAAATTTGCATTTTGATCATTGGTTGTGAGTTTTGTGTCTAGAGTTTTGAAACATTTGCATTTTGATCATTGGTTGTGAGTTTTGTGTCTAGAGTTTTGAAACATTTGCATTTTGATCATTGGTTGTGAGTTTTGTGTCTAGAGTTTTGAAACATTTGCATTTTGATCATTGGTTGTGAGTTTTGTCTCTAGAGTTTCGAAAAATGACACCAAGGTCCCGAAATTAGTGGAAAAGTGATTGTAAAAAACTGTAAACATGAGGCCACCTCTCTAGCTATCAGCCCAAAAGCAGAAGACCTTGCCACCGTTCGCCACGCCGTCTTGTCGACCTATCCAGTCATCTCTCATCGGCCTGAACAGGGATTAAAGCAGCAGAGTGAACAACCTTTCAACCTATCTCTAGGAAAAACCCTCCACTCCCTCACAGCCAAGACATGTGTGTGTGTGTGTGTGTGTGTGTGTGTGTGTGTGTGTGTGTGTGTGTGTGTGTGTGTGTGTGTGTGTGTGTCTATCATGTTTGACTTGGGTTAAAATGGAATCCTCAATGCATTCTTCAAACCGTCAACTGTCATTCAGCCAAAAGGTGATTTTAAAATAGATCCCTCCCTCTGAGATGCATGGGCGTATGATATTCAGATGTCTATGACAGGACACCGGAGTAGACTGTGTAGACTGTCATAGACTGTGTGACAGTGTGCAGAGGGCAGTGCTGCGGGAGGGGACACGAGGGATGGGAAGTGACAGCCGATGGTAAATGGATTGCATTCTTTGGGGGAAGTGTGTCTTGCCACCATAACGTCCTCTCTCTGTCCCCTCAGCACGACCCTGTAGCCCTCTATCAGCACTGATAAGCTGCCATTAACACTGACCTCTGTACAATATCAAACAAGAATGATTTTCTGATACAGCCAACAGAGTTGAAGGAGCTAAGGACAGTCTTATATCACACACACACACAGAGAGAGAGCAAGAGAGAGAGTGAGAGAGAGAGAGTGAGAGAGAGAGCGAGAGTGAGCGAGAGCGATAAAGCGAGAGAGCGAGAGAGAGAGCGAAAGCGAGCGAGAGAGTGAGAGAGTGAGAGAGTGAGAGAGCGAGAGAGCGAGAGAGCGAGAGAGAGAGCGAGAGAGAGAGCGAGCGAGAGAGCGAGCGAGAGAGCGAGAGAGCGCGAGAGAGAGAGAGACAGAGAGACAAGACAGAGACTGTTTGGGAGTCAGGAATTCAGGCTACACCACAATGTATCTGCTGTGGACACGATAAATCAGATTCAAACGAAGTGGTACAGTGGAATATGGTCCGAACTCAAAGCTTTAGTCAATTTAATCTTTGGTTCAAATGTTGGGCCAGAGATTGATCATAAGCATAGCACAAGGTAACGCACCAAATCTTTTACGTTATTATTTCAATAAGCACTGTGTTCAAAGCTTTTCAACATTTTTCAGTGGGAAACACTCAAGAATGCTTGCTGAGCCTTTCAACCCGAGCCGGCGAGCCAGACAGAGACAGAGGGCCCCTCTGAGATAGCAGACGCTGTAGGACAATCAAAACAATCTGAGATGAGAGCAGGCAAAAATAACCCTTTTTATTAAATTAAACCGCCAATGCCGGAACATACAAGGTGAGCAGCGGCCCTGCAGAACAGACAAACAGGCCTTCCTGACTCTCCTTCTTTCTTTCCTATCTTCTTTCTCACTGTTCTTTTTCGTCGTCTCCTCTGTCTGCCTCTCGACTGTTTTTTATTGTGCTCAGGTTCCCCCCCGTGTCTGGCTAAGTGTAGAAGTCTAACAAAGCCCAGCAGGCACACATAAAGTCATGTCTTTGTGCCAGAGCAACGAGTCTCTTTCCAACACAGGTGTTCACTGTTTACCTTCAATGGAGGAAAATGACATCTCTGAGTCTTTGGTATGACTTGTCGATAAACAGATCAATGATTGCTTATGAAAAAAAGAGAGAGTACTGTGTTTACTAACAGGGCACAATGAACACACTCCCGCCCCACTGTTGGTGGATTTTTATTTTATTTAACCAGGCAAGTCAGTTAAGAACAAATTCTTATTTACAATGACAGCCTAGGAACAGTGGGTTAACGGTCTTGTTCAGGGGCAGAATGACTGATTTTTACCTTGTCAGCTAGGGGATTCAATCTAGCAACCTTTCGGTTACTGGCCCAACACTCTAATCACTAGGCTACTGGCTACCTGCCGCATCAATATGCCTGACAGATACGAGCTCTGCAAACACCATTTAAAAGAGATACTGTTGGCACACACACACACACGGACGGACACACACACGTATAAAGGGGAAGAGAGAGAGAGAGAGAGAGAGAGAGAGAGAGAGAGAGAGAGAGAGAGAGAGAGAGAGAGAGAGAGACAGAAAGACAGAACGACAGAGAGAGAGAGAGAGAGAGAGAGAGAGAATTAGCATTAACCAACCTTTAGTGTACCATGAAATTGGTGCAAATGAGAGAGAGGGAGATGACGGGGAGATAGAAAGAGCACAAAAGAGGGATGAATAAGAGAGAGGTATAGAAGGAGTATGAGCACGAGCCAACCTTCGAGGTAGACAACGTGATGATAGAGAAAGAACAGTGGTGTGTATTCATGGATGCCAAGGGAAGCCAGGTTTCCCCCCAAAAAACGGACCAGGAAACAAATAAAAAAACATACCAAATAATGTATCTTTCGTCTCTCTGTGTTTCATAATGTTTCTTAAATTCGGAAGAGGCTGAATGTATCTGTTATGGGAATTTTATGAATAATGACTAAATGATGTATACATTTAACGTAGAATTATAACTAACAGAATTATATCCTGTCTGATGAAGAATGTTTGTCCATAAGAAAGAGTAGGCAAGGTTAGTAGGCAAGGAACTGTGGCAGACAACTTGTGACCACTGTGAAACTGATAACAGGGATGGAAGTCTCCCCACCCAGGAAGGGGAGAGACCTTGGCCTTGTAGTAGATTGTATAACAGGTGGCAGACAATCTATGAGAAGAAGACTTGTGAACTATGTTGCCATTGTATCTGAGAGGCGGAGGGACGTTTATGACGAAATGTGAAGTATATAGACCAATGTACCGGAAATGATAAGCAGAGCTCTCTAAATAAACATTCCTGACAATTGTAGCTGGGCCTCCGCCTGATTCATTTCAACCAGTTTCTTACAAATTCTGGGTTTCAGGCTGAGTAATTAATTCAATTGGGTATTATGAACAACTGAGAACAAAATTCTTGTAACAGTATCTCGCAGGAGAAAGCATACGTGTGAGCAAAACAGCAACCCTCTGTCTCTGTATCTGTAGACCATCTATATGATGCTGTTTGGTGAAAAAGAGTATGCCATTGTTGCCGCCCATAGCACTGAATGCAAGGGAAGTCAGCGAGCATTTGGCCTCCCTTTTAAAAAAAAGTGTAAAATAATAGCCAATCTCGCGCTGAGCTAAACTGAGTGAGCTCAACTGTGAATGGTCCCTTGTGCACCAAAAATAAAGTGTCAAGGGAAGCCAGTTTGGATTTGGCTTCACACCAATCACATCACATCAAAAGCAAAAAGACAGAAACAACTTGAATTGTTGCATCTCGTTATGTTGTTGTCCTCCGGTGGCTAGCTAGCTAAAATTGCCCCTTTCCTAAATTAGCCATGGATGGAAATAGGGTTTAGGTTTAAGGTTTTACTTAATTCTTCGTACTGGCCAATGATTATAACGGCAATTCTAAACCAACAATAAATTCATACATTTTTTAAATGGTGCTGGAATAGTGGAGGCAGCTCCTGTTGTCTTTGCGACTTGCGGTAACTCTCTGTGGTTCTAAATCAATAGTTGTTTAGTTGTCCAAAAATGTCAGAAACATTAACTTGCTTGAATATGCTGTAGGTTATGTAACTGTCTGTTATATGCAATGTACTTTGTGGACTTCACCGGACAGAGGTTGCTATCCGGTTTTGTGATGAAACAAAGGTGTGGTAGAATTTATTCTGCACTGTGTCTTCTTATTGTCTCGGCCTTTAGGCCTATGAAGTAGCAGGTTGTAGAGCAAACAACGCAATTATCACAACACATAGGTTGTAAAATGTGTTTTTTTTCCTAGCTTGGCTTCCCTAGTGATTTTACCCACGCACCGCTACTGTGCGAGAGTGTAGAGAAAGAGAGAACGATAAAGAGCGGAAGAGAGAGAAAGGGACAAAGAAAATAGAAAATAAGGTGTATCTCTGACCCCAAGCACATGTTTCATTCTCTACAGGTTTGTACTTTCATTTATAGTGCTTGTTATGTGTGTGTGTGTGTGTGTGTGTGTGTGTGTGTGTGTGTGTGTGTGTGTGTGTGTGTGTGTGTGTGTGTGTGTGTGTGTGTGTGTGTGTGCGTGTGTGCGTGTGTGCGTGTGTGCATGTGTGCGTGCGTGCACGCATATATTTGTGTGTATTTGTGAGTGCCTGTATGTGTTTCACTTGACATGCACCATTTGCAAGGCGCTCTACCCCCGTTCCACTCCATTTGAGCAGACATTCTGAGAACAGCAAAATGTCCAGTTAGGCCCTGACTCTAAATGCACCTTGACAGCACAAAGGAATAAGCTAGGGGCTCGTTCTCCTCATAGCAAAACAGCCAACATATGATAGCCTAGCCATACACAAATGAAAACCAGGTTGTACAGTAACACAGCTCAGTAGAGGACTATTGACTCCCTGCCTGTCTCCTGTCCATCTCCTGCTGCGTGTCTGGGCCACAGAGCCCACCTGTCACCGTCTGTCGCTCTCTGTTTATATTAAGACATAATCAATGGAAGAAGACAAGAGGCCTGGATAAGTGACTGGTTGAAAGGCTGTTTAGGGGAATTCATTAACATACTGTACTGCACAGTGTATTAGGATGCAACATAGTGCCTATCTCAATTACTGTATATGAGTGTACAAAGCTATCGATCACGTGACAACGTTCATTCCTATGTGAATACTCAATAGCGCATCGAGGCCAAATGAAGTCGGTTAAGATGGTGTCTAATATGCAGTTTGAGGTACTCCAGAAAGTGACGTTGCAGGCTAGCTCAGTGCTGCCCCCTCTCATTGACTAACTTGAGTTCAAGGCAGACCGGGGTACTGCAGGCTACCATTAGCAACTAAACGATCCTTATAACTTATTCTTTGTGCGATTTCAAAATAATTGGTTAAAGGACATACATCTGGTGTATTAGAAGCAATTATTGGTACAATAGTTGTCTTTAAAAAATTGTATTTACACGAAGATTGACCACAAATATTGCCATTTTCCCATTCACTACAATGGGGGATCCTGTTTTCTGCAAACAATGCCTACAGTACCGCGGTTGGCCTTGAACTTCTGTCGCTTCAATGAAAGGGGGCAGTCGTTTTCCCCTGGCATATCTATTGTAACTTGAGTAATGTCTTGTTCTAGTTGCAAATGCCTGTGCGGACGGCAGACACTCAAAGTTGTAAAACCGGAAAACATAAACACAGTTGAGATTTAACTTGAAAAGCTTGTCCGTCAACTCCCTGTTGCGTTCATAATATTTGACGAGGGGGAGAAAACGCAAATCATCCAAGCATAAAGTGATCCTGTATGGAGAATAAAGGTTGGCGTTTTCGTCAGATGTAAGGCTTCTGTGCAAGAGGTGTGTGAAAATACACCAGTTTCAAGGTGTTAGCTAGGTCAATAGCTAGCTTTTTCAGAGAAGCAAACAAAGCTAGCTGTGTTTATGGACGTAACGCAATACAGGAAGTATTGCCAAACTGTATATGCCAATCTGTCAGTCAATCTCTTTCCCAAAAACAAACTGTGAATCACCCTCTCCCAGGGTGATATCTCTATCTCTCTCCCAACACAACTCTTTGTTTCTCTGCTCACTTCCCCAAAACAGCATAATGTTAGCCGTTACCATTTATGACATTATGTCATTGAGATCATTTCCTCATTATACAGAACCACCATTATGACACCACCTGACCAACCGTCCAACAGCGCCAAAGCCCGGGCCAAGCTCCATCGGTAAAGGCTGCAGCCTGCAGTTGAAGCCTTCCTCAGCAATGTTCTCTTCTGTTCTCTCCTCCTCTCTCTGGGATGAGAAGCCATCCTTTCTACTCCAGCGCGTCTCTAGGTGGCTTCATTAAAGATCCTATCTAAAATAATCACTTAACCGCGCTATACAAGAGAGAGTGTGTGTGTGTGTGTGTGTGTGTGTGTGTGTGTGTGTGCGTGCGTGCGTGCGTGCGTGCGTTCGTGTGTGTTAGATCCTAACCCATGCAGCATAACGAATTAATTAAATTAGGCCCATCCTAATCCACCGTTAATAGCATACATAAGCCACCCAGAGACAGAGAGAAAGAAGAGAGAGAGGGATGGGGTGTAGAGAGATGGACGACACTAAGCAAGACACCCCAAAGGTAGAATAAAGAACACCAAGTTTCAAGTTGCATTTGTCGTATGTACGGGATACGCATGTTATACATCATCCAATGAAACGCTTACTTGCAGGTTCCTTCTCGACAACGCAACAACAATAAGAAATGTCAAAGATAAGAATACGAACATAAAGTAAATGACAGTAGAAGATAATAAAGATTGTAGCATAAGTATAATGCAGGAAGGCACAATTTATAGTACAATATGTACACGTGTATTGGAGAAGGGGCGGATGGGGGGGCCACTGTATAAATGTCGCAGTATAATAAGAGTCTGGTAGCAGCAGTTGTGATGTGTGCTAAGGTGCGGAGAATTAGAGCAGTCCACTTCAAGTGTTCAGCAGTCTGATGGCTTATAGATAGAAACTGTCTCTGAGCCTGTTGGTATCAGACCTCGTGCTTCGATAGCGTCTGCCTGACGGTAAGAGAGAGAACAGCTCCTGGCTGGGGTGTGTGGGGTCCTTGATGATGACCAGGTTTTCTGTTTACATATTACTCATGTAAGTGCAAAACCTAACAAAACTCAATGTTCAGTGAACACTAAACACTTAAAGCTGTTGTATGGGTGTGATTTGCAACAGGCGTGGATGGTATGAGAGGAAATCGATGCCTTTAACACCGATTGTAGCTGCCAACTCAATTTCAAATATGAATCAGAGACAGCACTCACTTGTCTTTGATCGATTCACGTTCTTGCTGGGCTCTGAAATTGCCTCTTTGGACTGGACCTCTCTACATAATCATCATCACTAACACTGCCACAAAGTCATAATTGTGGCTAAACCCCACCCATTTCTACAATTTCTAACCCTAACCTTAACCAAACTGCTAACCTTATGCCTAACCCTAACCTTAAATTAAGATCGAAAAGTGATGCTAGCATGGTTATTGTCTGGCCCTGAATGCCGAATACCAGCCAATCAGAGAAGACAGTGGTAACAACACAACCACCTCTTAACCCAGTTGGCCTGCTCACCTGAAATCTGCTTCCTCTCTCTGTTCCTCTCTGCCGCCAGCCGCGCTGTAACTGGTGCCTGACATCTGAGTGTACTGTATGATTTGATCTGTTTATTAATTCACTTCCTGGATATTAAAAGCCTTCTGGTGCGGACATGGAGAGAGGGAGGGAGGTGAGGAGCATGGGGGAGAGATGGAGACAAAGGGTGTAATAGAGGGGGGAGAGAGGAAGAGAGGAAAAAGAGGGAGAGAGAGAGAGACGGGGAAGGGAGGGTGGAGAGACAGAGAGAAGGAGAGAGGGGGAGAGAAATACAGAAACAGGGATGAAGAGAGAGATACATTGATGAATATACATGTACAGCTCCAGAGTTCTGTTCACCCAGAGATGAGGGCCAGTGTGTGTTCCACTGTAGTCGGTAGGTGGACTGTATCACCTGTATAGACAGGGGACTATGCCACGACATGTCAGATAGTTACAGGAAGTCAAGTAGTTAGGCTTGTTGACATACATACTTGTGCACACAGCAGAACATCTCTACATCACACACACACGCACACACACACACACACACACACACACACACACACACACACACACACACACACACACACACACACACACACACACACACACACACACACACACACACACACACACACACACACACACGACAAACGTATGCACACACGCGCTAATAACGATTGTTTAAATGAGAAAATGGTAAGAAATAAAATATTGTGAATCATTTATATTTCAAGAACCCCAGTAGGAATGGAAGAAGCAGTCATTATCAGATCCAAGTAAGGTGCAAATATTTGTTTTTTCGATTTCAATTATATTCCGTTGTTGTACTGTAGAAATCATGATTAGATGAATGGACAAATCATTAAACACATACACATAAAAGCAGCTCAAGCAGTCTTTATACACTACAGAAAAGAAAAAACCTTTCCCAAAAGTAATTGCAGTTTTTTAAATCGATAGATGTCTGAGCACATGCTGCACTGGAATCCAATTTCAAAGCCTTAAATCTTTATTTAAACAAACAGCTGGAGAACAAAGTAGTGAGGAATCTAATTTTAATACCCCTCACTCCGGGAACCCTCTATACATTGATATATGATATGATATGTAATATAATATATGATATATGATATAACATGTATCAACGATATGGATAGAGTAAGAAAGGTGTCTGTGTGTGTATGACTCCATATAGGAATGAGAGTATGATTCAACATGACACAGGGACATTAGTCCCAGCGTTACCACAGATCATTACCATAATTATGTCATTGAAACAATAGTCAAAAGTAAAACATCCTCATCTTCCAATTGCAGTCCACTCCGTTCGGGTACGTGGTCAACTGAACTGTCGCCTCTCCTGTCGTAGCTCAGCCTCTAATTGTCATAGTCCCATGCTGTGACATGGTTGGTCACATGGCGGGAGCGTGTCGCGCGTGATGAGCAGAACTGCACATTTGGGCCACCGTCTGTGACATAATTGGGCATCTACTCCCGTCACGTGACTTTGATAGAATCTGACCATTTCTGACTGATGTTTTCGAAACACTCATTTAGGTAATTCATCTGATTTCTTAGATGAATCACGCACATCCCCGACATCTAGCATGGGTTAGTCGGAAGTCTTTGCACACCGCCTGCTGGTTTGCTTTCTCAACCTAGCTCAGTAACCTTGTTCCCCAGGTCTAAACCAGTCACCAACCAACCAGCCGTTCAGAGACAACACTCATGAAAACCAGCAGACACTGAAGCCCTCCAGGCCTAAAGTCAACCAGCCCTTTATTAAAGGGAAATGTCATTAGAGTCAACCAGCACTTTATTAAAGGGAAATGTCATTAGAGTCAACCAGCACTTTATTAAAGGGAAATGTCATTAGAGTCAACCAGCACTATATTAAAGGGAAATGTCATTAGAGTCAACCAGCACTATATTAAAGGGAAATGTCATTAGAGTCAACCAGCACTTTATTAAAGGGAAATGTCATTAGAGTCAACCAGCACTTTATTAAAGGGAAATGTCATTAGAGTCAACCAGCACTATATTAAAAGGAAATGTCATTAGAGTCAACCAGCACTATATTAAAGGGAAATGTCATTAGAGTCAACCAGCACTTTATTAAAGGGAAATGTCATTAGAGTCAACCAGCACTATATTAAAGGGAAATGTCATTAGAGTCAACCAGCACTATATTAAAGGGAAATGTCATTAGAGTCAACCAGCACTATATTAAAAGGAAATGTCATTAGAGTCAACCAGCACTATATTAAAGGGAAATGTCATTAGAGTCAACCAGCACTATATTAAAGGGAAATGTCATTAGAGTCAACCAGCACTATATTAAAGGGAAATGTCATTAGAGTCAACCAGCACTTTATTAAAGGGAAATGTCACTAGAGTCAACCAGCACTATATTAAAGGGAAATGTCATTAGAGTCAACCAGCACTATATTAAAGGGAAATGTCATTAGAGTCAACCGGCACTATATTAAAGGGAAATGTCATTAGAGTCAACCAGCACTTTATTAAAGGGAAATGTCACTAGAGTCAACTGGCCCTATATTAAAGGGAAATGTCATTAGAGTCAACCAGCACTATATTAAAGGGAAATGTCATTAGAGTCAACCAGCACTTTATTAAAGGGAAATGTCACTAGAGTCAACCGGCCCTATATTAATGGGAAATGTCATTAGAGTCAACCAGCACTTTATTAAAGGGAAATGTCATTAGAGTCAACCAGCACTATATTAAAGGGAAATGTCATTAGAGTCAACCAGCACTATATTAAAGGGGAATGTCACTAGAGTCAACCAGCACTTTATTAAAGGGAAATGTCATTAGAGTCAACCAGCACTATATTAAAGGGAAATGTCATTAGAGTCAACCAGCACTTTATTAAAGGGAAATGTCACTAGAGTCAACCGGCCCTAAATTAAAGGGAAATGTCATTAGAGTCAACCAGCACTATACCAGCACCCCAACATCAACATATGTGAAAATGGCACGTTTTCTTGTAAAAAAAAAAGATTGAGGAAGATGAGTGTTTCCAATGACATCATCAACCAATTACTAGGCAAAGCCTACTCATAATTGGTCAAAAGTGCAACCTGAGTCCGGCTCCATATTGGGCTCGAGACATACAGATCTAGGATCAGTTAGTAAGGGATGTAACCTGAGGCAGTGTCCCTACCAGGCTCCAGACATACTAATGAGAGTCCTGATCATGCCTGTAACCCTTTTGTGACCCCAACAGACTTGACCTCTAACCACTGACCCTCCCCATGTGACTACTGAGTTCATATGAGCTGTAATCCTGACTAGACCCTAGAGACAAATCCTATTCTATATGACCTCCTATTAGAATGAGTCTATGGCCTTGAGTAACATCATGCATAGCCAACCTATACAATGTGTGTAACACCTTCGGCAAGTAACAAACGGTTGTCCATTGAAGCTGCAGATCCTCATAGGGCTAGGCATCCCTTGCAGTGAACTGCACAGATCAGAGGGTCCACATTGAGCCCTTGATTAAGGGACAAAGGTGTCTCATTTAGTGAGTCTGCTGACTTCCCTCTCTCCTATCTCTCTCTCTCTCTCTTTCTCTGTCATTGCCTGTCTTTCACTCTTCCTCTCTCCTCTGTCAGTCTATTAGTGTCTCTCTCTCGCTCCACTCATTCTCTCCTCCGCATCTCCAGTAGCGACAGCTGCTTCAGTAATGGATGCCGTTTGACAGTGAATAAGCCAATTAGAATGGCAGTGATTTAATTGGCCCCGGACGATTTCACTAAATCCACAAACGAGTCAATTAGTGGGACCATGAGGGGCCTGGGGGGGGGGGGGGGGGGGGGGGGGCAGGGGCCAGAAGCAGGACAAGGGGGTTAAGCTGTGACACTGATTCAAGTTATTCAAGTGTTACACACTCTAGAACCACCGCGGTTATTATTTGACTTTGCACTTTGCTGGTCGTCTAAGAACATTTGATTAATTGATTAATTCAAGTTGTTCACCTCCCAATCTTTGATACACACAGACAAAGGCAGAGACAGACAGACACACACACAGCCTCTCTTCCAGGTCCGGGGATATCCAAACCGCGGGAGTCCTGGCCGTACTAAATGGATCACAGGCTGGAAGGAGAATTGGCTGAAATTAGGCCGTAATTCACTGGACACGCAACTGGATTTGTCTCTGGCTGTGTATCTGCCTAGGTACAGCATGGACACGCAGTGTACACAGTACAAAATGAACCCCTGGGCAACTGCAGCACAGGAGCCAGACGTTATACAGCGTGATACTGCAGGTCAGAGACAGGCTGGGGATTTGAAAGAGCTAGCAACAGTAAGAGGATTAGGTATACTTAAGCAATAAGGCCTGAGGGGGTATGGTATATGGCCAATATACCACGGGAAAGGGCTGTTCTTACACACGACGCAATGCGGAGTGCCTGGATGCAACCCTTAGCCGTAGTATATTGGCCATGTACCACAAACCCCTGAGGTGCCTTATTGCTATTATAAACTGGTTAACATCATAATAAGAATAGTACAAATAAAGGTATTGTCATATCCGTGGAATACAGTCTGATATTAAACAATGGCTGTCAGCCAATCAAAATGAAGGGCTCGAACCACCAAGTTAATAATGGTGAATTTGGTGCAGCCAGTGATACTGCTAGAGTATATGGGTGCATTGAGCAATGTGGAGTGCTGCAGTGGGCTCATAAAAGACACAGCACGGAGAGAAAACTCATTCTGCTCTCTGCTATGCCTTCTTATCTCGCTCTCTCTGTCTCTCGCTCTTTCTCTCTGTCTCTCTCTCTCTCTCTGTCTTGCCACCTTTATCTCACTCCCTCTCTCTTTGCCCTTTCTCCAAATTTCCCTATGACCTTATCCTTCTCTTTTTTTATATTTTTCTCTTTCCCTCCCTCCTCTCTGTTTTACCTGCTTCACTGAGCACACCTCCCTCCCCTCGCCTGCTCCCTGCAGTTCCCAGCCACAGATCCATCCCTGTCTCTGGCCCCCTGGCAAGGTAATGAGACATTAAAGAACGATAGCCTACGTCCGCTTAAGAGCTATGTCCTTGCTCAATCTACCAAAACACTCCTCGCACGCATGTACGAGCACACACACGCACACACACACACACAGACAGACACACACATTTGAGAGAATTGTGGGGATGTTTACAGACATGAGTACTGGACATGTATTTCTTTTTGATAATACGGTCCAGGGCATTTTACCATACACTCGATTAATCCAATGGCTTTTTGTGAGGCACTGGACCGATGCAATAGAATAGAAACAGATGACTGTGTGTTCGTACTCTCAAACAAAGGCTAGTGCAGCTGTGTAGTCACCACCTGTCAAGCCCTGGGCACAGTAAACACAGACTGGCCTCAGGTACTGCCATCGCCCGCACACACACTGGCACTGCAGCCAGAAACACACCACACAAAGTAACCAGCTGATTGACACATCGGCAAAACAAAGAGGTGAGGCTTCTATGAGCCAACAGAATGGTTTCTGGTTGTGGATGGGAGCTTGGCTGTGTATCAGTGATGTTAATGTGTGTGTGCGTGTGTGTGTGTGAGTGGGAGTGAGAGAAGGTTGCTTTTCTTCATTGAGTTTCTTTGTCTTAGGCCTAGCTCATTAACAGAAAGGCCAAGACACGCACACACACACACACACAGAAATAACAAGCCACTCCTACTGCGTCAGCCATTAGCTCAGTGGTGAGTGTGAACCAGTAATTGCATTTTGTTATTGATATCATCCAATCTGACAGTGGGGACATGCAACTACACCAATTACACACAATGAGGTGTGGCAATCTATTCCTCTACCTCTTTCTCTCAGCCACTATTTTCTCTCCATCCCTCCCCTTCTTACACATGCAATTACAGAATAAAGTAATCAGAACACAACAAGCCTTCCAATCAAATTCATTGAGAGACTCATATAGACAAACTGTCAGGCAGTAGGCTCAATAATGAACAAAACAAACCAATCAAATAGAGAAATACCAGCTCTTGACCTATGAGTAATTGAGCCTTGTGAAATCCATCATGTTAACTATGACGCTGACACTCCACGTTTGTGTTCATGTGCCGAATGGACTTCAACGGCGCTGTGATCAAAGCGTCAGACGTGGGTTTTAGCGCTCCATTTGATTACCACTTTAGAGGCTGATTCACACCCGTGAACTGTTGGCAGGGAAAGTAACGGCAATGCTAGAGCACGCAATGCTGAAAAGAGCCGCAGCGCTTCGTTTCAGCACCATGGAGAGCGCACAGTACTGCACTGCCATGCTTGCTGCTCCGCTTCAGCACCGCGGAGAGCGCAATGCAACCGCTATGCTTGCGGCTCTGATTCCCCACAGCGCGCCACTCTTTTTCAACACCATGGAGAGCGCAAAATAGGCTACTACTGCACAGCGCAGGTGGGAGAAACCGGCAAAGGCGTCAATGAACCGTAGCCCCAGGACTCATATTAATGAATGGGTGTACACATCAACAGCAACACGGTGACATAATATGCCTCTCTTAGACTGCAACGCTGCAGCCACTTTTCAAACCGAGTATGGCTAAATTGAATCAACTGTAAGCCAAATAAGAGAGGAGCAACCAAAAGAGAATATAAGACCACTGTGTGTGTGTGTGTTTGTGTGTGTGTTTGTGTGTGTGTGTGTGGTGGGGGGGGGGGGGGGGGGCAGAGAGCGAGAGAGAAATGCTGTGTGAGAGAAATCTATTGTAGTATATTCTGATTTAAAATTTAAATATTGTCATTGATCTCTCTCTGCTCCTCCCAAGTTTTCCATTTATAGCTCTCTTCATTTGACAGTGTTGAAGAGGTGTGAATGTTAATGACGAGAACTGCTACAGTGGTTAGGATATGATGACATCATAGGCCTACAGCTTGGCCTGTGAATAAGGTAAATGCCTCTGAGGCCTTTGAATGTGAATGTTGTGTGAATGCCCTAAACCGTTCACTTGAGGGTGTTTCATGTAAATGGAGGATTTAGGCAGGCCTCTGAGACATTTACCCAACTTTCCATTCACACTGCAGCTGCATTGAGAGAACACACTCAAAGGTGAGAACAACAGCAAACCAATGCTGCTGATTTAGGGTCGAAAACACACCCCTTGAGCATTTGATCACACATCTGCACTGTATGGTAAACTGGATCGGCACCTACCCCAGAGTTGTCATGGTGACGATGGTGTACCAGAAGGCTGCTGGGATGCTGGTGAACTTGCTGGCTGAGGAGCCCTTCTCGGCGTAGAACATGACAGTGGCGAAGATGATGATGGCCATGGTGAGGGAGAAGAGCAGGAAGCCCAGCTCCGAGGCGCAGCTCTTCAGCGTGTAGCCCAGGATGCGCAGCCCCGCAGAGTGGCGGGAGAATTTGAAAATCCTGAAAACCCGGAAGACCCTCAGGGTGACGAAGGCCCCGCTGACGTCCTCGTTGTCCGTCATGACCAGGCCGATGTAGTAGGGCATAATGGCCACCACATCGATGACGCTCATCACGCTCTTGATGAAGTTCCAGCGACTGGGCGCCGCCATTAGACGCAGCAGGTACTCCACGGTGAATATCATGACACAGGCCGTATCCAGACAGAAAAATGCCAAGGCATACCGCTCCCCGCACGACACCTGTTTGACCCGATTTTGCAAAGTCCCGCACGGGACCGTCTCCACCACGTTGGCCATCACGGAAACAGCAATGAAGAAGCCGGTGACGTAATAAAACACCAGGGCCATGGTGCTCGTGTGGGGGTTCTCGAAGGCCCGCCACATGGTTTCTCGGAATGTCATATCCGGCGGGACCATATCGTTCTGGTTCTCGCTGTCCTCGTCATCCTGGATTCTCTCCTGGTTCTCCCGCCGCCGGTCCTTGTACTCTTCATAGCAGCAGTCCCCTATGATCTCCGGTATGATCCCAAAGAAGGCCAGCTCCTCATCGTAGGCCGAGATGCACTCCTGGCGCGGGTAGTGCAGCTTCCCGGTACGATAGAAGTTCAGAATGTGTCTGAAAATATCCGGGTCACGGTCGAAAAAGTATTCGTTTGTCTCCTCGTGGAAGAAGAATTCCCGCTCTGTGCTGCCCAGTAAAGTGTCCGGGTACCGCTCCAATGTATTCCGCCACGTCTGGAACTTCTGACCGCTGACATTGAGCAAGATGAGCCCGTCCTGTTTTCGCCGGTTGTCAGGTGGGGGCGTCGGCATGGGCGCACTGGCTA
This sequence comes from Salvelinus namaycush, assembly GCF_016432855.1. Taxonomy (NCBI): domain Eukaryota; kingdom Metazoa; phylum Chordata; class Actinopteri; order Salmoniformes; family Salmonidae; genus Salvelinus; species Salvelinus namaycush. The sequence goes on from NC_052312.1 coordinate 42,385,810, forward strand.
CCGGCATCCATCCTATAGCAGCCGCCCGGGCGAATGGTAACCACGCCGCCACTCCCGCTGCCATGGTGACCCACTGTGTGCGACCCGGTCCCGGTGAAGAGCTCTCGACGCTCCGGTGGGCGATCACAGAACCACAGCGCGGCGAGAGGACATCTGTAGAGGCAGGAAAACAACCCAAGCATTAGCCTACTCATATGGCTACACTGCAACAAATCATGCATGGTTGATATGAATATATCGTCCACTTGCTGTACATTCTGTTTCCTTCTGAAACTCAATAAATAATAAAATCTAAAATCATTGCACAGACATGTCCCACGTATATCCCTACTGTCGTCGATAGTGAATGTAAAGCGTGAGAGCGAGTAGTCAATGGTTCTAGTATCAGTGACTCCACCGAACCAATATTTAGCAGTATAACATACATGATTCAACGGCAATAGTCTGGAAATTGAAAGCACATACAACAAACTAATAATGTAGCCCACTCACCTCCGCGTAAAAGCGACTGGTTTGAAAAATAAAGATTTCCGTTCTCTTTCTAATATAAAACAATCCTCTCTGCACACAAAAGTATGCAGAATATTCTCCCCTTGGAAAAGGGGTTGAAACGAACCAGCAACAAGTTCAACACGGGGGTAATTCCGTGCTCCAAACACCGGGAAAGACTTGGCTCCAGTCATACAAGGACATTCTCGAGCTATTTCTCTAGCCAAACAACACCCTGAAGATCAGCTCGCGCCTCCGGCGTCTTTATCCCTCCTAGAGCTCGAGCTTTTCAAGAAACGCGCGACTGTGATCCTCTTCGTAGACCAATGACTGTATGGGCCGAGTCCACACCGACAACTGTGCTCTGTGTTCGCAGCTGAATCGCGAAAGGACATAAAATCACACACACGGACACACACGCGCTCAACACAGACACACAGAAATACACAAGTGTGCCACCACCATATCCACAAACTGCCGCTCCAGCTCAAAATGTCACCAGCGGAGGCAACCGTTGAATAATTATATAATAACCACTAGAGAGAGAAGGGGAATCAATAACCGAATTCGCGGAATCGTTTAAGGAGAGCAACAAATGGGAGTATGGAAGTTGTTGGCTCGGCTGCCTCTCCTCTCCGTCACTCTCGCTGCTTTGCAGCTGCGCCGAAGGCCCAAGTTCCTCTCCCCAGTTCGTAGGGGGCGTGTCACGAGCTCCGGGCATCCTTTAACTTCTGTGTAATCAAATGGAGCGCTCCTCCTTGATGCCTTGCGGATACCCCGTTATGCACGACCGTGTCAGCATTAACCAAATATCTCTCTGAAACGGACACCGTACAGGCGGTCAGCCCCGGTGGCAGTGTGAAATTATACCACACCGTACTGACAGAGTAGTATCACATCAAAGCAATAGCATGCATTACGTTGTGCATAAAATGAGCTTTGACTGAAAGTGTATTTACGGTGGTTGCTAATACACAGGCCGTTGTTCCAGCCTCCTTGTCTCTGGGCACTGTTACTGATGCTCAACCGGAGCACCGCTAGATGGAGACAGTTTTCAGGGGAGAGGGGAGCCCACGGAGCCGAGGGCGGAGTGGAGCGCACCGCAGTCGGGGTATATGTTCTCCCCCTCAGCACTCAGCAGATGTCCTCGGAGACTTTATAGACGTCATCAACGTGATGGATGTATGTCATTGTCTAGCGCAGTGAGCATTGAACCCCACCCGACAGCACTCATCCCTGGAGAAGACACTCAAACCCCCGAGGAGAAGCTGTAGGGTGGCAGGTAGCCAAGCGATGTGCCCTTGAGCAAGGCACTTAACCATACTTTGCTCCAGGGGTGCAGTACTACTATGGTTGACCCTGTAAAACAACACATGATGTATGTGACAGTAAAAACGTATTTTTAGTCCACTGGGGCCCTTTAAGGTCAGGCAGGCCACTCCATAGTAATCTTTCATTACTATAATAAGCCGTCTGTGTTGAAGTAATTGACACAAATGAGTTATGCTTCAACCCTGGGATACATATTAGTCTTCCATAAAGACCTACATGTATATTGCTCATCACAGAGATCACGGGCGGCCCCCTCGTTCAAAGGGAAACATGGACATCATTGGGCCAAAGGAGGGCACGCAGTGGGTGATATCGCGTGCCATGCATTCCAAGGTTGGAATCATGTTGGCACTTGCATAATAAAATGGGCACAAAGGTTTGACCTGAACCCGACAGTGAAATAACAGAATTTATTGCCATCCTTGATGCAGCGCATGCACACTAAAATGACTTGGTGATTATGACATGGCGTTGTTGATTCCTTTCCCGATCTCAGTCGTGCAGAGCGGGTATTTGGTTCTGTTGGTAATAGGGTCATAGAAAAAACATCCACATGAAATAAAAAAAGGTTTATTGATCAAATAACATGGAAAACATGTTATCAGACAGATATGTGGTGCTTACCAGTAGTGCCTTAGACCTACTCTAACTACGTACCGCTACCCTCAATGCAACTTACTGTAACTTAAGCCTCTGAAAACGAAAATGGCGACAGTCACCCAAATACAGTGGCGTGTATTCACGGATGCCAAGGGAAGGAAAAAAATGACAAAAAAAAGAATAAGTAAATAAAATAAAAAAATGATATTTCGTCTCTCTGTGTTTCATAATTTTACTTCAGTTCGCAAGAGGCTGAACGTATCTCACACGAGAAAGCATCCGAGTGTGCGAAACAGCGCCCCTATGTCTCTCTACGTGTAGGCCATCTATCTGATGTTGTCTGTTCCAAACTGGTATGACATTGTTGCCGTCCGTACTGTAGCATGGAATGCAAAGGAAGCCAGCGAGCATTTGGCCTCCCTTTATAAAAAAAGTATAACAAATTTGCCAATCAGCATTGAGCTAAACTGAGCGAGCTCAACTGTGAATGGTCCTGGCGCACCAACAAAAACTGTAATGGGAAGCCAGCTTGGATTTGGAATCAGTCCTGTCAAATCCCATTGAGAGCTACATCATTGACAGAAGCAACTTGAATTGTTGCATCTCGTTGTGTTGCTGTCCCCTGGTGGCTAGCTAGCTAGCTAAAATTGTCCCCGGATGGAGATAGGGATGTGGACTTGTGGTTTTACTTAATTCTCTGTACTGGCCAATGATTATAATGGCGATTCTGATCCAACCATTAATTCATACATTGTGCCTCTGGCCAGAGAGGATGGAAGTTCAATATGTAGCTAGATGCAGAAGGCTAATGTTAACTATCTAACATTGCCCTTAAATGGAAGTTAGGCTAGTGAACAATAATTTTTGCCAGATAGCCTAGGACAACCAAAAATAAAAGCGTGCACTGTATGACAGACTGATAGACCGTTTCATCAACATGAAAGAGAGGAGGATGGCATTGTCATTTCTTTACAAGTAGGGTGAGTCAACATGTTTTTCTATGCGCACGCACGCACGCACGCACGCACGCACGCACGCACGCACGCACGCACGCACGCACGCACGCACGCACGCACACACACACACACACACACACACACACACACACACACACAGAGAAGTCAGAAACCATGGACAGCCACATCATATTTACAATACATTGATTGGACTAAATCGTTTTTGGTATCTTTTAGTTGTCACTGTATTAGACTAAGGAGAGGTGATTTGATGATGTTGAAATGTTGAAGTTGAAATGGTGCTGGAATAGTGGAGGCAGCTCCTGTTTTCTTTGCGACTTGCGGTAACTCTCTGCGGATCTAAATCAATAGTTGTTTAGTTGTCCGAAAATGTCGGAAACATTAACTTGCTTGAATATGCTGTAGGTTATGTAACTGTCTGTTATATGCAATGTGCTTTGTGGACTTCACCGGACAGAGGTTGCTATCCGGTTTTGTGATGAAACAAAGGTGTGGTAGAATTTATTCTGCACTGTGTCTTCTTATTGTCTCGGCCTTTAGGCCTATGAAGTAGCAGGTTGTAGAGCAAACAATGCAATTATCACAACACATAGGTTGTAAAATGTGTTTTTTTGCGGGGGGGGCTTGATTTTACCCACGCAACACTATTGCCAAAATGCTCCCCACACCACGCTGGACGGAGGCTCTCTCGCACCCCCTTTGCCAAGCTTACTTAGCTCGCCAGCCAGGATGGCTGTGCCCCCCCCGGTTCTACAAAACGGTACGTGTCTCACCGCCCTACGCCTCTAATGAATTATCTGGCATGCGTCCTCTTGATACCAACCAATTCCAAAATAACACCCGATTGTACATTGTCACGTTTTGAAAATATGAGAGAGAGAGAGAGAGAGAGAGAGAGAGAGAGAGAGAGAGAGAGAGAGAGGAAATTACTGAGTAGCTCTGGCTGTGCAGATATTGTGCTAAGTGGAATCCAAATGAACCTTGGAGAGCACAACAAATGTATTTGGCTACTGCAAAAGCCACAGAGGGACAGTGGGATAGCCTCTAACTCCCTGTTTAATAGGCTACGTTTCTCACAGTCCAAAAATGATACAAACCTAAACCTAAGAAGAAAAGACTATACCTCCACAGTAATGTAAAGCATCTTTAGTTGACTTTAACTGTAGTTGTAACATGATTTTTAGATAGCAGTTTTATTCCAGTAAATCAGCATTTATTCCAATCATGTTGATTGTCAGAGGGGAATAGAAAAAGGGGGATATAAATTGATAGCAAATGAAAATGAATCAAAACCACTAAACTGTCATTATCTAGCCTACAGATACATGCAACATTTGAATTTTTTGGTTGAAGCTCGAACAAAAATACAGATGAACTCTTTGTAAACCATATGACCCAACCACTACCCCCTGTGCTACCATACTTGTGAAAAGACTCAGTAATTATATGATCTCTGTCTGAGGTGAGATGATCATGTTCTAGTGACACATTGACACACAACAATCCAGCCCAGTGTTTTGCGTCGGCATTACGGTGATTTAGTGGTGCTTTAGTGGTTAAGAGGATCGTTGTTCTGTGTGGTTATGATGCTGTGAAGCTGTGAAGCGCTGTCTGTTGTCACCATGGTTACTGGCATGAAGCTATTTTGGACCCATGGGCTGTGTCTTTTGAGCTGTCTATACAATAGAAATAGAATGAATAGAACAGACTTGGAAGCTCTGGTAAATTTATGGGTACACTTGCAATGGCTGCCTGGGATTGTGATGCAATCATTTCCAAGGTAATGTGGAATGTTCATTCAAAAAATGATGTTAACTGATGTGGCTCATGCAATGTAATGTATTTCTGTAATGTCAGTTGACTTGATTTAACAAAGTACAGTACAGATTGATAAGTACACTTCCTGCTTTGTTCTTATGGGTACACTCGCAATGGCCGTCAGTCCACCCATTATGCCGTCGTTGACTTGAATGAGGACGCCCGTTCTATTCATTCTATTTCTATGGTCCAGACACTGTACTGCTGGATGCGTTCCTAAATTCACTCTGGCTATCTACTCCAATTTCAGAGCACTCTCATCTGAGTGTTCCAGAGTGCAGAATAACTGATGAATTGACGAACGCTCAACACCAGTTGAATATGACCGGTGTTGGTAAACATTGGCTCTGGCACTCCAGATTGAATTTAAGAAAGCACCCACCGTATATACATCTCTGCAAGCTGTAGAGGGTGGTGATGATGTCATCCCTCTGCACCGTGTCACATATTTAGAAGAGAAATTGTACATTTCACTCCTCAACCCAGATTTCTTTCTTTCTCTCACACACACACACACACACACACACACACACACACACACACACACACACACACACACACACACACACACACACACACACACACACACACACACACACACACACACACACACACACACACACACACACACACAAAAAAATCACTCGTGATTTAGTTGGTTACTCTTCACATAAGCATCCATCACTGGCCCCGTCACAGCACACAAAGGTATGGCTGTATCACTAATCAGCAAAGGTGCAGTTAAAATGGGCATGTCATAAAATAAACCCAACTTAAATCAGAGACACACAAACAGCCCAGAGGGGAAACCAGAAATCAATGGTTCAGCCTGTGTGTGTACTGTGCTGTGTTCTTTTTGGGGGAGGGGTGGAGAAAAGGGGAAAGTAGCAAGTGTATCTACATTAGCAGCAGCAGTTGTATGTACAGTTGAAGTCGGAAGTTTACATACACCTGAGCCAAATACATTTAAACTCAGTTTTTCACAATTCCTGACATTGAATCGTAGTAAAAATTCCCTGTCTTAGGTCAGTTAGGATCATCACTTTATTTTAAGAATGTGAAATGTCAGATTAATAGTAGAGAGAAGGATTTATTTCAGCTTTTATTTCTTTCATCACATTCCCAGTGGGTCAGACGTTTACATACACTCAATTAGTATTTGTTAGGACTGCCTTTAACAATAAGTTGGGTGAATTTTGGCCCATTCCTCCTGACAGAGCTGGTGTAACTGGGTCAGATTTGTAGGCCTCCTTGCTCGCACACGCTTTTTCAGTTCTGCCCACACATTTTCTATGGGATTGAGGTCAGGAGCTTTGTGATGGCCACTCCTGTCACGCCCTGACCTTAGAGAGCCTTTTTATGTCTCTATTTTGGTTTGGTCAGGGTGTGATTTGTTTTCTATGTTTCTTTATTTCTATGTTTTGGCCGGGTATGGTTCTCAATCAGGGACAGCTGTCTATCGTTGTCTCTGATTGGGAATCATATTTAGGTAGCCCTTTTTCCCTCCTTTCAGTGTGGGTAGTTAACTTTGTTTGTGGCACTAAAGCCCTTCACGGTTGTTTCTTTCGTTTGTTGTTTTGTTGGCGACATTTTAAATAAAAAGGAAAATGTACGCTCACCACGCTGCACTTTGTTCCAGTTCTTTCGACGGCCTTGACAACTCCAATACCTTGACTTTGTTGCCCTTAAGCCATCTTGTCACAACTTTGGAAGTATGCTTGGGGTCATTGTTCATTTGGAAGACCCGTTTGCGACCAAGCTTTAACTTCCTGACTGATGTCTTGAGATGTTGCTTCAATATATCCACATAATTTTGCTTCCTCATGAAGCTATCTATTTTGTGAAGTGCACCAGTCCCTCCTGCAGCAAAGCACCCCCACAACATGATGCTACCACCCCCGTGCTTCATGGTTTTGATGGTGTTTTTTGGATCGCAAGCCTCCCCCTTTTTCCTCCAAACATAACGATGGTCATTATGTTATGTTATGTTTCATCAGACCAGAGGACTTTTCTCCCAAAATTACGATATTTGTCCCCATGTGCAGTTGCAAACTGTAATCTGTCTTTTTTATGGTGGTTTTGGAGCAGTGGCTTCCTCCTTGCTGAGCGGCCTTTCAGGTTATATCGATATAGGACTCATTTTACTGTGGATATAGATACTTTTGTACCTGTTTCCTCCAGCATCTTCACAAGGTCCTTTACTGTTGTTCTTGGATTGATTTGCACTTATCGCACCAAAGTACATTCATCTCTAGGAGACAGAAAGCGTCTCCTTCCTGAGCGGTATGATGGCTGCGTGGTCCCATGGTGTTTATACTTGCGTACTATTGTTTGTACAGATGAACGTGGTACCTTCAGGCATTTGGAAATTGCTCCCAAGGATGAACCAGACTTGTGGATGTCTACAATTGTTTTTCTGAGGTCTTGGCTGATTTTTTTTCACTTTCCCATGATGTCAAGCAAAGAGGCAATGAGTTTGAAGGTAGGCCTTGAAATACATCCACAGGTACACCATCAATTGACTCAAATGATGTCAATTTGCCTATCAGAAGCTTCCATACCATGCCATTGTTTTCTGGAATTTTACAAGCTGTTTAAAGGCACAGTCAACTTAGTGTATGTAAACTTCTGACCCACTGGAATTGTGATACAGTCAATTATAAGTGAAATAATCTGTCTGTAAACAATTGTTTGAAAAATGACTTGTGTCATCCACAAAGTAGATGTCCTAACCGACCTGCCAAAACAATAGTTTGTTAACAAGAAATTTGTGGAGTGGTTGAAAAACGAGTTTTAATTTTCCCAATCTAAGTAGGTGTATGTAAACTTCCGACTTCAACTGTATTTACTTAGTGTACGTATGTAGTTGTCTGTGTGTGGCCACTGTGGGTATTAATCAATAGCATGTACTCTACGATTTATGGCCATCTCTGCGGAGCCTTAAAGTGTGTGTGTGTGTGGGGGGGGGGCTGTGTGTGTGTTTGCTGAAGGAGGGCTAAGGAGAGAAAGGAAAAAGCGAATAACAAATGCCAAACTGTCTGTGTGGCCTTGTTAGTGATTGATGAGGCTGTAAAGGGGTCAAAGGGTCCTCACATTTCAATGCTCCCCTTCTGTGTGACCCATGGGTGTCCATACAGGTGCCTGTGAAACAAGTCCTTAGATTCCCTATAGTATGAGGGAGTCAAGCGAATAGATCACCCATAGAAAATAATCATCTAACGGAAGGTGGAGAAAAAACAGAATAGGAAACGGACCACAATTGAAATAAGTCATTGACTTTATTTTGTTGTCCCTGTCGGTATGTACTGTGTGTAAAAAATATATCAATCAATCAAAGACAAGGTCTCGTTGATGACCATTTATGATAGTGTCACAGTTGCGTGTATAAGTGGCAGGGAAGTCAGGCGCAGGAGAGTCAAATAGAGTGTAGAATGGAGTTTTTTAATTATAGTCCCAGTAATCTGCTCCATAACACTCATAGGAAAACATAAAACAAATATGGGTACGATGACCCGTCGCACACCTATACACAATAAACACAACACTTGACAAATAACAATCTCTGACAAAGACATGAGGGGAAACAGAGGGTTAAATACACAATAGGTAATGGATGGGATTGAAAACAGGTGTGTGGGAAGACAAGACAAAACCAATGGAAAATGAAAAATGGATCGATGATGGCTAGAAGACCGGTGACGTCGACCGCCGAACACCGCCCGAACAAGGAGAGGCAACGACTTCGGCAGAAGTCGTGACATTACCCCCCCCCTGACGCGCGGCTCCAGCAGCGCGTCGACACCGGCCTCGGGGACGACCCGGAGGGCGAGGTGCAGGGCGATCCGGATGGAGGCGGTGGAATTCTTTTAACATGGAAGGATCTAAAACGTCCTCCACCGGAACCCAGCATCTCTCCTCCGGCCCGTACCCCTCCCAGTCCACGAGGTACTGAAGGCCCCTCGCCCGACGTCTCGAATCCAAAATGGATCGAACAGAATACGCCGGGACCCCCTCGATGTCTAGAGGAGGTGGAGGAACTTCACGCACTTCAGCCTCCTGGAGCGGGCCAGCCACCACCGGCCTGAGGAGAGACACATGGAACGAGGGGTTAATACGGTAATTAGTGGGCAGTTGTAACCTATAACATACCTCGTTCACTCTCCTCAGGACTTTAAACGGCCCCACAAACCGCGGACCCAGCTTCCGGCAGAGCAGGCGGAGGGGCAGGTTTCGGGTCGAGAGCCAGACCCTGTCCCCTGGTGCGAACACCGGGGCCTCACTGCGGCGACGGTCTGCGCCAATTTTCTGGCGCCTTATGGCACGCTGAAGGTGGACGTGGGCTGCCTCCCAGGTTTCCTCAGCGTGCCGAAACCAATTGTCCACCGCAGGAGCCTCGGTCTGACTCTGATGCCAAGGAGCCAGAACCGGCTGATACCCTAATACACATTGAAAAGGAGTAAGGTTAGTGGAGGAGTGACGTAGCGAGTTCTGGGCCATCTCTGCCCAGGGCACGAACTTCGCCCACTCCCCCGGCCGGTCCTGGCAATAGGACCGCAGAAACCTGCCCACATCCTGGTTAACTCTCTCCACCTGCCCATTACTCTCGGGGTGAAAACCTGAGGTAAGACTAACCGAGATCCCCAGACGTTCCATGAACGCCTTCCAGACCCTTGATGTGAACTGGGGACCCCGATCAGACACTATATCCTCAGGCACCCCATAGTGCCGGAAAACGTGTGTAAACAGGGCCTCTGCAGTTTGTAAGGCCGTAGGGAGACCGGGCAAAGGGAGGAGACGACAGGACTTCGAAAACCGATCCACAACGACCAAGATCGTGGTGTAACCCTGTGAAGGTGGAAGATCAGTCAAAAAATCCACCGACAGGTGCGACCACGGCCGTTGAGGAACAGGTAAAGGTTGAAGCTTACCTCTAGGCAGGTGTCTAGGAGCCTTGCACTGGGCGCACACCGAGCAGGAGGAAACATAAATCCTCACGTCCTTAGCTAAAGTGGGCCACCAGTACCTCCCATCAAGACAGCGCATCGTCCGACCTATCCCAGGATGACCAGAGGAGGGTGACGTGTCAGCCCAATAGATCAATCGGTCGCGGACAGCAGACGGAACGTACAGACGACCAGCTGGACACTCAGGAGGAGAGGACTCTGCACGTGACGCCCGCTCAATGTCCGCGTCCAGCTCCCACACTACTGGCGCCACCAAACACGAAGCTGGGAGTATGGGAGTGGGATCCATGGACCGCTCCTCTGTGTCATACAGCCGAGACAATGCGTCTGCCTTGACGTTCTGGGAGCCTGGTCTGTAAGTAAGAGTAAACACAAAACGAGTGAAAAACATGGCCCACCTTGCCTGGCGAGGATTCATTCTCTTCGCCTGCCGGATGTACTCCAGATTGCGGTGGTCAGTCCAGATGAGAAAAGGGTGTTTAGCCCCCTCAAGCCAGTGCCTCCACACCTTCAAGGCTTCTACGACAGCTAACAGCTCTCGGTCCCCCACATCATAGTTTCGCTCCGCCGGGCTGAGCTTCTTCGAAAAGAAAGCACAGGGGCGAAGCTTCAGTGGCACACCCGAACGCTGAGAGAGCACTGCTCCTTTCCCAGCTTCGGATGCGTCCACCTCTACCATGAATGGCAAAGAGGGATCCGGATGAGCCAACACAGGCGCCGAGGTAAACAGAGTCTTCAGGTGTCCAAAAGCCCTGTTCGCCTCAGCCGACCACTGCAAGCGCACCGGGCCCCCCTTTAGCAGTGAGGTAATGGGAGCCGCAACCTGACCAAAACCCCGGATAAATCTCCGGTAGTAATTGGCAAACCCCAAAAAGCGCTGCACCTCCTTTACCGTGGTTGGAGTCGGCCAATTACGCACGGCTGTAATGCGGTCGCTCTCCATTTCCACTCCTGAAGTGGAAATCCGATGCCCTAGGAAGGAGATGGATTGTTGGAAGAACAAGCATTTCTCAGCCTTGACATATAGATCATGCTCCAACAGGCGACCAAGCACCCTGCGCACCAGGGACACATGCTCGGCGCGTGTAGCGGAGTATATCAGAATATCATCTATATACACCACTACACCCTGCCCGTGCAGGTCCCTGAAGATCTCATCTACAAATGATTGGAAGACTGATGGAGCATTCATCAACCCATATGGCATGACCAGGTACTCATAATGACCTGAGGTGGTGCTAAATGCCGTCTTCCACTCATCACCCTTCCGAATACGCACCAGATTATACGCACTCCTGAGATCCAATTTTGTGAAGAAGCGTGCCCCGCGCATTGACTCCATAACTGTATTTATCAGAGGTAGCGGGTAACTATATTTCACCGTGATTTTATTGAGACCTCGATAATCAATGCACGGGCGTAAACCGCCATCCTTCTTCTTCACAAAAAAGAAACTCGAAGAGGCGGGTGAAATGGATGGCTGAATGAACCCCTGACGCAGGGATTCAGAGATATATGTATCCATAGCCACCGTCTCCGCTTGCGACAGGGGATACACGTGACTCCTGGGATATGCAGCGTCTACCAGGAGATCTATCGCACAATCCCCCTGTCGATGGGGTGGTAATTGAGTCGCCTTCTTTTTACAGAAGGCGAGAGCCAAATCGGCATATTCTGGAGGAATGTGCACGGTGGAGACCTGGTCTGGACTTTCCACCGTAGTAGCACCAACGGAAACCCCTAAACACCTACCTGAGCACTCTCGCGACCACCCCGTGAGAGCCCTCTGTGGCCAAGAAACAGTGGGGTTATGACACGCTAACCAGGGTAGACCTAGCACCACAGAATACGCAGGGGAATCAATAAGAAAAAGACTAATCTTCTCCTTGTGAACCTCCTGCGTTATCATATACAACGGTGCGGTGACCTCCCTGATAAAACCTGACCCTAATGGTCGACTATCTAAGGCATGAATAGGGAAAGGCATATCCACAGACACAATAGGGATCCCTAAACTATGAGCTAAATTTTTATTAATGAAATTTCCAGCCGCGCCTGAATCTACTAGCGCATTATACTGGGAATGCAGGGAAAAATCCGGAAAAGTGACAGAGACAAACATAAGTGCAACAGAGGGCTCTGGATGAGAATGGTGCCTACTCACCTGGGGTGATGCCAGAGTGCCCTGCCTGCCTTCTCTATTCCCAGAGGAACCAACCCGGCACCGACCAGCAGTGTGATCTCTGCGACCATAGATGGTGCTCGAGCGGGAACCCCCTCCGGTCTCCCGGCGCACCGTCCCTCCCAATTCCATTGGTTCGGGAGAGAGGGTGCGGGAGGATGGAACAACCAGACCCCGATCTAGACGTCCACGAGTAGCCAGCATGTTGTCCAGCCTGATGGACATGTCCACCAGCTGGTCGAAGTTGAGGGTGGTGTCTCTACAGGCCAGCTCCCGACGGACGTCCTCGCGTAGGCTACAACGGTAATGGTCGATCAGGGCCCTGTCGCTCCATCCAGCGCCGGCAGCCAAGGTCCTAAACTCCAAAGCAAACTCCTGGGCACTCCTCGTCTCCTGCCTCAGATGATAGAGGAGCTCACCCGCCGTTTTTCCTTCGGGAGGATGATTGAATACTCTCCTGAAATAAAGGGTGAACTCCTCAAAATGGTCCAACGCCGCATTCTCCTCTCTACACACAGCGCTGGCCCACTCCCGTGCTTTCCCGGTGAGGCATGAGACGAGGGCGGAACTCTTCTCCCGGTCGGATGGTACTGGGGAGACCGTGGCCAGATATAAGTTCAGTTTAAGGAGGAAACCCTGGCAGCCGGCAGTATCTCCGTTGTAACCCGTGGGTAGGGGTAAACGGATTTTGTTAGGTTCAGGTGGGGAAAACGCGTTAAAGGTAAATCCCAGTTGTGGCAGTGGAGGCGCTGGAGAAACTCCCTGTCTCTCCCAGCGATCCATATTCTGGACAATGCGATCCATGACGGCGCTCAAACAGTCAATCTCCTTCGCTTGTTCCATAACGCGCTTTTCCACCTCCATGGGCGTCGTGTCCTCTCCTGCTGACTTCATATATAAGGGTCAGAGATTCTGTCACAGTTGCGTGTATAAGTGGCAGGGAAGTCAGGCGCAGGAGAGTCAAATAGAGTGTAGAATGGAGTTTTTTAATTATAGTCCCAGTAATCTGCTCCATAACACTCATAGGAAAACATAAAACAAATATGGGTACGATGACCCGTCGCACACCTATACACAATAAACACAACACTTGACAAATAACAATCTCTGACAAAGACATGAGGGGAAACAGAGGGTTAAATACACAATAGGTAATGGATGGGATTGAAAACAGGTGTGTGGGAAGACAAGACAAAACCAATGGAAAATGAAAAATGGATCGATGATGGCTAGAAGACCGGTGACGTCGACCGCCGAACACCGCCCGAACAAGGAGAGGCAACGACTTCGGCAGAAGTCGTGACAGATAGTAATAATGGACTAGTGATTCTGGTGGTACAGTGGTAAATGTGTAGCCTAGTATCTACTATGTGTAGTGACATTATTATCCAGGCAGGGCCAAGGTAGTTGATACCAAAACATCTTATCTCTTATTTCCTCAGTGCTGCAGACATCCTTTCTACAGTACACATTCAATTCCGCTCCGTTTAAAAAAAACATTCCCTGAGCTTCACTCACTATATTAAAAAAAACACTTACACCAATAATAATAAAGCACAGCAAAGCAAAACAAATATCAAGAGTCTCTCTGTATCAAGCACTGTGATATCGATGACAAGTTGTAATTTGGAACGTATTGCAGAGCTAGCCTGGTTCCAGATCGGTTTGTACTGCCTTGCCAGCATGTCATGACAATGACCATACACGAGCTGACAAGACAGCGCCAACAGATCTGGGACCAGGCTATTACAGAGCCATTCCTGACTATGTATGAGTATATGAGCGGAAGAGAAAGCCTTGTAGTGGCGCAGCTCTTCCCGGATTACACCTAAGACTCTGGGTCAAATGAATCACATGACAGACACTTCTCGTGGTGACTCCATTCCCGTAATAACGCTATTACTCACTGCTGACATGGGCCGCTCGCAGAGGTAACACATTGGCAACCCGCTTCCGTCTGCCTCTGTCTGTCATGTCGATCACTTACGCCTGGCCCTAAAAGTTGACAACACCAACGGTAGCGGGTTCTGTCAGTGACGCCATTTCCACCCTGAAGCAAAGGAAATGTAAAGGGGGAGGCCAGTAGAACGCTACAGGGAACTGGTTTTAGGTACAGTACAGTCATTTTCTCTTGAACTCAATTAAAAGGACATAACATCCCTTTTCACATATTAGAAATCCTCCTACGGAAATTAGGCTATAGGGCCATGGGTCAAGATCTCTACTGCTGTACTGAAACAGACCCCACCACCCCCCGTTCCGCGTACACTGATGGGACATAATGGTGCAGAAAGTTCACTCTGGGGTTATTAAGGGTTTATTAAGGGTTTATTAAGATCCCGTTGAGCCCTTTAATTGTGGCCACAATAAGTGTGATGGAGTGATCATAAAGGAAATGACATGTTTGGCAGAGGACAGTGGGCTCGTTTGGATGGAAGGAGAGGATTGTGGATGTTAAGCACTCCCTGGCCACAGGCTTCAGTCTGCTCAACAGTACCGGCCTGGGGATTCTGGCTGTTATGATGATGGGCAGTTGGATGGGGTGCTTCGTGAAGATAGGGTTCAATTATTGCAGTGCCCTGGCCTGGTCCAGCCTGGCTTTGCAATTGATCATTTGATTGGGGAAGTGTTAAGATAGACGGCAGCCTAATTAGTTGGTTCTGGAGTAGCACCAGTTGAGTCTGAAAAATGATGAAAATAGCTGACAAAAAATACGTAATTTGAAAAAATAAACATACTTACCTATATAGCAATAACTCTAGTTGAGTAGGGCTACAAAAGGCAAAAAGCTTATTGAGTGTCAATAGAATCAACTCATATCACTCAGTATATCTGACAGCTGGTAACTTTCTGTTACCTCACCAACAGTTCTTTCTGAATGAGGAGAAAGGGCCTCCTAAAGGACCTACCTTCGCCTGGCATAAATCTTTGGTGAATTCTCATTTGGCAATGCTATTGCAACATTTACATATCAATGTTCAAATATCTTCACGTTACTGAAAACAAAGGCATAATATGCATAAACATTAGCGTTTCAAATCAACTCTGAAAACACCCCCTAAACGGGAGAAACCAAATTGATAGGCGCTTAACCTTTACCTAAAGCCGTGAATTTACCACCGCACGTTTAGCCAGGAGTTCATAGTAGTGATGGGAAGTTCGGCACTCTTTCCTGACTAATATATTGACTCATTTTATTCATTTGACTCAGTAATGCCCAGAGCACGTAGTATGGACATATTTTTTATTCAACATTCGACTATAGAATTCACACATCATATAATGAAAACTTGGAGCAACTAACAAGTAACATAAACACACCTGGAATGTCAAAATTGCAAGGCTTGTATTGAGTAACGGCAATGATTATATAGAGGTGCATATCACAGAGCTATGGCACTTCTATTGGGTGTTAGCGTTTCCATGTTGTGATGTGCCGCTTCAATTCGAGAGTTGAGCTTTTTACTATGAGGAGCAAATCATGTAGAATACCATAGTATGAGTTATAATACCCATAAAAGCTAGCAGTTAAACAGGGAAATGGTTCCAATCGCTTTTCCAACATTCATTTTCCCCATAAAAGATTTTAGAAACATTTAAAATAAGGGCTGTGTTTCGGGTAGGCTTACCCTGGTGTGGCATTTTGATAACCGTGTAAATCTCTCTAGGACAAGGTGACTTTTATCAATATATTCGCCTGTATTTAACCCCTCCAAAATATAAAGCTAATTAGCTGCTAATGTGGCTATAATAAAGAACTACAGATGCCATGATGATCTGGACAAGACTGCCGAATCGAGGCAAAGCTAAGAATCTCTGGATTATCTATCTAACGTTAGCTACGTTTAGTAATTAATAAATTGGCTACATTTCTTTAAATTGACAATTCTGTGAACTTGTGCAAGTTTTAAATTGGCACAATACGTGTTAGCAAAGGTGTCAGCTAGAGTTGACATACAAGAGCTTGTAGGAATTTGTAGGCTCTCATGATGTCTACTTAGATGCTAATTAGCATTTTCGATTCTGAGAGTAAAAAGAGAGCCGAATATATTGATAAAAGTCACCTTGCCCGAGAGAGATTTACATGGTTATCAAAACGTCACGTTATTTATAGTAAGCCTACACAAAACAAATATTTTAAGTGTTTCTAAAATTCCTTATGGGAAAAATGGATGGTGGAAAAACGATTGGAACCATTTCCTTGTTTGACCGCTAGGCTTTACGGGTATTATGGCACCTCCACTGTGGGGCTCTATACGGTCACAGAGGAAGGAGAAGCAGTGTCTGTCAATCATAAGCTCTGCCCCTACACCTCAATCCACAAAATTTTCACTTGTTCGTATTGACTTTTATTAAGGTACCCAATGAGGGAACAGTATCTGGCTTTGTCCAAAGACCGCAGTTACCAAGTTCAACACATAATATTTGGTGGCATTGTCAGCAAGCAGTAATTGTAACCATAACATAACTTTCTATTGCGCCAACAACAGGCAGATAGCTATTCCTGTGGCTGCAAACCGTTGTTGTCGATCCAGAAGACATCCCTCTCTGTTTTAATTAAAATTTTAATGGGGCTGCAACAGGGATACACTGGGCAGTGGACCAAACCAATAGTCTGCAACTGCATTTCCAATGTCAGCTTTGCTAGAGAAAAATAAGATATGTCAATATTGACTTGAAAAATAATGTAGCATCATATAAAGCAATACAGCAAAACTAATTCAGAAATAAAATATTAACCTCCAAGAAACCTCTTGACCCAGTACACTCTAAGGACACTGCTGTTTCAAAATAAAATACTCCTGTTAAAACACATACAGTAGTATACTCTGCCACTACCTTTAGTAAGCCAAGATGGCTTAGCAGTCAAACGTCTGTTGTCTTGTCCCGTCCCGTCCCATGTGTATTTATTTTTCTATGTATATATTTCGTATATATTTTGTATTATTTAAAAAAATATATAAATTCCCATCTACGGACTGAGCATACTCTTCTGCAACCCGCCTCGCCCAATGTGGTACGGATCTGCTATTGTTTTACACTTTAGAACACACATCAGAAGCTAGCCAGCTAACTAGCTACTAGCTAGCTAATAGTCAGTTAGCCACTGCTAGCGGTCATCACCGTTAACTCGGACATCAGCCAGCCTCAGCCCGGTCAATTCCTGCCAGACTGCACAGCGTGATATCAACCCAGAGCATATCGGATTGCTTTTTCTCTACCACATCTCCACATCTCCGGATTCCTACCGCAAGCTCTGAACCTTTACACCGGATCATCGCAGCTAGCTAGCTGCTATCCGAGTGGCTACTCCTGGCTAGCGTCTCTGTCCCAAAGCAAGCACCAGTTAGCCTTGAGCTAGCCTCGAGCTAGGCCCATCTCCCGACTGGCTGAAGAGGTCCATCAGCCAATTTCTTGGGCTACAATACCTTTATTGTCTTATTTCACTGTAGAGCATCCAGCCCTGATCAATATGCCTTAGCTAGCCTTTTTGTTCCACCCCCCACACACTGCCAGTGACCTCAACTGGCTTAAATGGTGCCTCTAGAGACAAAACCTCTTTCATCGTCACTCAATGCCTAGGTTTACCTCCACTGTATTCACATCCTACCATACCCTTGTCTGTACATTATGTCTTGAATCTATTCTTCCGCACCCTGAAATCTGCTCCTTTTAATCTCTGTCCCGAACGCACTAGACGACCAGCCCTTATAGCTTTTAGCCGTACCCTTATCCTACTCCTCCTCTGTTCCTCTGATGATGTAGAGCAGGGGTGTCAAACTCATTCCACGGAGGGCCTAGTGTCTGCAGGTTTTTGGTTTTTCCTTTCAATAAAGCCCTAGACAACCAGGTGTGGGGAGTTCCTAACTAATTAGTGATGTTAATTCATCAATCAAGTACAAGGGAGGAGCGAAAACCCGCAGACACTCGGCCCCCCGTGGAATGAGTTTGACACCTGTGATGTAGAGGTTAACCCAGATCCTGTAGCGCCTAGCTCCACTCCCATTCACCAGGCACTCTCATTTGTTGAGTTCTGTAACAGTAAAAGCCTTGGTTTCAAGCATTAGAAGCCTCCTCCCTAAGTTTGTTTAATTCACTGCGTTAGCACTCTCCACCAACCCGGATTTCCTATCCATGTCTGAATCCTGGCTCAGGAAGGCCACCAAAAACCCAGAAATTTCCATCCCTAACTATACAATTTTCAGACAAGATAGAACTGCCAAAGGGGGCGGAGTTGCAATCTACTGCAGAGATAGCCTGCAGAGTTATGTCAAACTATCCAGGTCTGTCCCAAAACAATTCAAGCTTCTACTTTAAAAAATCCACCTTTCCAGAAACAGGTCTCTCACCGTTGCCGCTTGTTATAGACCCCCTTCAGCCCCCAGCTGTGCCCTGGACACCATATGTGAATTGATTGCCCCCCATCTATATTCAGAGTTCGTACTGTTAGGTGACCTAAACTGGGACATGCTTAACACCCCGGCCATCCTACAATCTAAGCTAGATGCCCTCAATCTCACACAAATGATGAAGGAACCTACCAGGTACAACCCTCAATCCGTAACCATTGGCACCCGCTTAGATATCATCTTGACCAACTTGCCCTCTAAATACACCTCTGCTGTCTTCAACCAGGATCTCAGCGATCATTGCCTCATTGCCTGCGTGTGTAATGGGTCCGCGATAAAACGACCACCCCTCATCACTGTCAAACATTCCCTAAAACACCTCAGTGAGCAGGCCTTTCTAATCGACCTGGCCCGGGTATCCTAGAAGGATATCGACTTCATCCCGTCAGTAGAGGATGCCTGGTTACTTTTTAAAAGTGCTTTCCTCTCCATCTTAAATAAGCATGCCCCGTTTCAAATATGTAGAACTAAGAACAGATATAGCCCTTGGTTCACCCCAGACTTGACTGCCCTTGACCAGCACAAAAACATCCTATTGCATTCTGCATTAGCATCGAATAGCCCCCACCATATAAAACTTTTCAGGGAAGTCAGGAACCAACATACTCAGTCAGTTAGGAAAGCTAAGGCTAGCTTTTTCAAACAGAAACTTGCATCCGGTAGCACTAATTCCAAAAAGTTTTGGGACACTGTAAAGTCCATGGAGAATAAGAGCACATCCTCCCAGCTGCCCACTGCACTGAGGATAGGAAACATTGTCACCACCGAAAAATCTACGATAATCGATCATTTCAATAAGCATTTTTCTATGGCTGGCCATGCTTTCCAACTGACTATGCCTACCCCGGCCAACATCTCAGCAACCCCTGCAGCAACTTGCCCAAGCCCCCCGCCTTTCTTTCACCCAAATCCAGACAGCTGATGTTCTGAAAGAGCTGCAAAATCTGGTACCTTACAAATCAGCTGGGCTAGACAATCTGGACCCGCTCTTTCTAAAATTATCTGCCGAAATAGTTGCAACCCCTATTACTAGCCTGTTCAACCTCTCTTTCGTATCGTCTGAGATCCCAAAAGATTGGAAAGCTGCCATGGTCATCCCCCTCTTCAAAGGGGGAGACACTCTAGACCAACACTGATATAGACTTATATCCATCCTGCCCTGCCTTTCTAAAATCGTCGAAAGCCAATTTAACAAACAGATCAACGACCATTTCGAATCCCACCGTACCTTCTCCACTATGCAATCTGGTTTCCGAGCTGGTCATGGGTGCACCTCAGCCACACTCAAGGTCCTAAACGATTTCATAACCGCCATCGATAAAAGACAGTACTGTGCAGCCGTCTTCATCAACCTGGCCAAGGCTTTCGACTCCATCAATCACCACATTCTCATCGGCAGACTCAATAGCATTTGCTTCTCAAATGACTGCCTCGCCTGGTTCACCAACTACTTCTCAGATAGAGTTCAGTGTGTCAAATTGGAGGGCCTGTTGTCCGGATCTCTGGCAGTCTTTATGGCGGTGCCACAGGGTTCAATTCTTGGGCCGACTCTTTTCTCTGTATATATCAATGATGTCTCTCTTGCTGCTGGTGATTCTCTGATCCACCCCTACGCGGACAACACCATTTTGTATACATCTGGCCCTTCTTTGGACACTGTGTTAACAAACCTCCAAACGAGCTTCAATGCCATACCACACTCTTTCTGAGGCCTCCAACTGCTTTTAAATGTAAGTAAAACTAAGTGTATGCTCTTCAACCGATTGCCTCCCGCACGCTCCAGCCTGACTAGATTCACTACTCTGGACGGTTCTGACTTAGAATATGTGGACAACTACAAATACCTAGGTATCTGGTTAGACTGTAAACTCTCCTTCCAGACTCACATTAAGCATCTCCAATCCAAAATTAAATCTAGAATCGGCTTCCTATTTCACAACAAATCATCCTTCACTCATGCTGCCAAACATTTCTTTGTAAAACTGACTATCCTACCGATCCTTGACTTCGGCGATGTCATTTACAAAATAGCCTCCAACACTCTACTCAGCAAATTGGTTGCAGTCTATCACAGTGCCATCCATTTTTGTCACCAAAGCCCCATATACTACCCACCACTGCAACCTGTATGCTCTCGCTGGTTGGCCCACACTACATATTCGTCGCCAAACCCACTGGCTCCAGGTCGTCTATAAGTCTAAAGCCCCACCTTATCTCAGCTCACTGGTCACCATAGCAACACCCACCCGTAGCACACGCTCCAGCAGGTATATTTCACTGTTCACCCCCAAAGCCAACACTTCCTTTGGCCGCCTTTCCTTCCAGTTCTCTGCTGCCAATGACTGGAACGAATTGCAAAAATCACTGAGTCTTAAATCTCCCTCTCTAACTTTATGCATCAGCTGTCAGAGCAGCTTACCAATCACTGTACCTGTACACAGCCAATCTATAAATAGTATACCCAACTACCTCATCCCCATATTGTTACTTATCCTCTTGCTCTTTTGCACCCCAGTATCTCTACTTGCACATCATCATCTGCACATCTATCCCTCCAGTGTTAATGCTAA
This sequence comes from Salvelinus namaycush, assembly GCF_016432855.1. Classification (NCBI taxonomy): domain Eukaryota; kingdom Metazoa; phylum Chordata; class Actinopteri; order Salmoniformes; family Salmonidae; genus Salvelinus; species Salvelinus namaycush. Next base: position 42,407,152 of record NC_052312.1, read on the forward strand.
ATTGTAATTATTTCGCCTCCATTGCCTATTTATTGACTTTCCTCCCTACTCTTCTACATTTGCACACACTGTACATAGATTTTTCTATTGTGTTATTGACTATACGTTTGTTTATGTGTAACTCTGTGTTGTTGTTTTTGTCGCCCTACCTTGCTTTATCTTGGCCAGGTCACAGTTGTAAATGAGAACTTGTTCTCAACTGGCCTACCTGGTTAAATAAAGGTTAAATAATAATTAAATAAAGCCAGTGTGGTCTGGCGTCTGAGGTCAAAACACCACCACAAACACAGAGTAGGCCTGAGCTTTATTAGCAATTCATAAGACTGAAGTAACGGTCTGGAACCTACTGATTCTGTTAGCAGGCCAAGCTTCGAGTCGGGCCTGGGGACTGAACATACAGTCGTGGCCATAAGTTTTGAGAATGACACAAATATAAAGTTTGCTGCTTCAGTGTCTTTAGATATGTTTGTCAGATGTTACTATGGAATACTGAAGTATAATTACAAGCATTTCATAAGTGTCAAAGGCTTTTATTGACAATTACATAATGTTGATGCAAAGAGTCAATATTTGCAGTGTTGACCCATCTTTTTCAAGACCTCTGCAATCCGCCGTAGCATGCTGTCTGTTGGCATGACACAGGACTGATGGTAGCGCTCACCTTGTCTTCTCCGGACAAGCTTTTCTCCGGATGCCCCAAGCAATCGGAAACGGGATTCATCAGAGAAAATGACTTTACCCCAGTCCTCAGCAGTCCTATCCCTGTACCTTTTGCAGAATATCAGTCTGTCCCTGATGCTGTTCCTGGAGAGAAGTGGCTTCTTTGCTGCCCTTCTTGACACCAGGCCATCCTCCAAAAGTCTTTGCCTCACTGTGCGTGCAGATGCACTCACACCTGCCTGCTGCCATTCCTGAGCAAGCTCTGTACTGGTGGTGCCCCGATCCCGCAGCTGAATCAACTTTAGGAGACGGTCCTGGCGCTTGCTGGACTTTCTCGGGCGCCCTGAAGCCTTCTTCACAACAATTGAACCGCTCTCCTTGAAGTTCTTGATGATCCGATAAATGGTTTATTTAGGTGCAATCTTACTGGCAGCAATATCCTTGCCTGTGAAGCCCTTTTTGTTCAAAGCAATGAAGACGGCACGTGTCTCCTTGCAGGTAACCATGTTTGACAGAGGAAGAACAATGATTCCAAGCACCACCCTCCTTTTGAAGCTTACAGTTTGTTATTCGAACTCAATCAGCATGACAGAGTGATCTCCAGCATTGTCCTCGTCAACACTCACACCTGTGTTAACGAGAGAATCACTGACATGATGTCAGCTGGTCCTTCTGTGGCAGGGCTGAAATGCAGTGGAAATGTTTTTTGGGGGATTCAGTTCATTTGCATGGCAAAGAGGGACTTTGCAATTAATTGCAATTCATCTGATCACTCTTCATAACATTCTGAAGTATATGCAAATTGCCATCATACAAACTGAGGCAGCAGACTTTGTGAAAATTAAAATTGGTGTCATTCTCAAAACTTTTGGCCACGACTGTACAATAGGGGTGAATATCATACTCATTGTGCTATACTCAACGTGCTAAACCTCTTAAAGGTCAGATTCTTCCTTTATCACACTGGCATTGTGATGTCCAGTCCCATGTGTGCCAATGTAACTCGTGGCCGAGTCATACCAAAGACTGTAAAAATGTGAACCGGTGTGTCTCTGCATGGCACTCTACATTAAGAAGATAGATTGGGGTTAAGGCCCTGTGATAAACAAGCATCCTGTCCAGGGGGTGTACTTGTACATCAAGCTGCCTCACACTACAGAAACAGGAGATCTATGAGCCATTCCGGCTCTTTCTATGGATGAGTCTCAAAATATATGAACATGTTTATGGGATGGGTAGCAAGGCTGAGGTGTGTTTGGGTGTGTGGTAGAGGCCTGAGGCATGGGAATTAGGGCTGGGGAATTGCGTATTATGGATCCCCTTTAGCTGCTGCCAACATACTAAGTGTGTGCCCTCAGGCCCATACTCCACTACCACATATCTACAACACAAAATCCACGTGTACGTGTGTGTAAAGTGTGTATGTTTTCATGTGTGTGTATGCATGTGTCTATCCCTATGTGTGTGTTGCTTCACAGCCCCCGCTGTTCCATAAGGTGTATTTATTTTATTTTTTAAAATCTGTTCCACATCAATTACCAGTTACCTGAAATACAAAGGAGAGGTACTGGGCAGAATATAGATTTTTTTGACGGACAGTAAAAAAGCTACAAATAGAATAGTTGTATAGGTTATGAAAATGAAAATCCAGATGTAAAACAGAAGCTGTACTTCCCGTATAGAGGTACATCAAATCAGGAAGTATATCAAAGGACTCACCTGATGTGGAATAGAGTTCCATGTAGTCATGTCTCTATGTAGTACTCTGCACCTCCCATAGTCTGTTCTGGACTTGGGGACTGTGAAGAGACCACTGGTGGCATGCCTTGTGTGGTATGCACGGGTGTCTGAGCTTTGTGCTAGTCGTTTAAACAGACAGCTCAGTGCTTTCAACATGTCAATACATCTCACGGATACAAGTAGCGATGAAGTCAATCTCTCTACTTTGAGCCAGGAGAGATTGACATGCGAATGATTCATATTTGCTCTCTGTAGTAGCTGACGTGCATAGTGCTGAGTCATCAGCATACATAGATACACTGTTTTTACTCAAAGCCAGTGGCATGTCATTAGTAAACATTGAAAAAAGTAAGGGGCCTAGACAGCTACGCTGGGGAATTACTGATTCTACCTGGATTATGTTGGAGAGGCTTCCATTAAAGGACACCCTCTGTGTTCTGTTAGACAGGTAAGTCTTACTGGTGGAGGAGTCTGCATAGGGGTGAATGACTGTACTGTTAGTCTATTCACATACCTTTTCATGGATTTAAATGTGTTAATATTGGAGAGGGAATCTGTGATATTCTCTGATAATTCTATGATTAAAAGCAGTGTGAGCTGGGAAGAAATACATTTTTATTTGTGGTGAAAAATCTCAAATAAAAAAAACAAGAAAAATAAGCTGCGTTGGGTAGAACGGCGAAGAAGCCGACTTCAGCCTCTCTGTGCCAGAGATGTTCTATGTGGCTTTGTCTGTGCGCAAGATATGACAAATCTATTGATGGATAAATTCATCTCTGCTTCCGCTGGGACACTTCTCAGCTATGTAGCAATGATGATAAAAAAAACTCTTTATCTTTGACAAAGCCAAATACTGTTTCTTTCTTCCACGTTATTGACTGTGTCATTGACTGACAGATTGCTATAACATATTGTGGTTATCTGAAACGTAAAATATCTATGCAGGCATTGTAAGATCTGGCATGCGTCTTCAACACCTGGGCAGAAGAACGCGCCCAAAAGCTCAACTCTCGAATAGAGCGGTGAGAACATGGAGGAGCTTTGCGGACCCTTCTTGTCCGGGAAGTAATTCACCCATTCACTGTAGTCGTTATAGCTCAGTAGAGTTGCTATTTCCTCGAGTTTGCTTGTGTCAATTAACTCGTGACGTTCATGGATTACTCATTATATTAAGAATGTCCAATTCAATCAAAAAATACAATAGTAAGTTGAAAAAAGGTTTTGGGTACAAGACTGTGTAAGTAACTGGCTGTGTTGGGAAAATCACTACATATCCATTTGAGCCAAGCACGGACAGGCTGCCCATTGTCACAGTTCCACACCAGTCATAAACTTCCAGCTAAACTACGGCAATGATGCTGATGGATCTCTAAACTGAACTTGGATCTGTGTTAATTAGCAAGGATATCCTTTTGCGGATAGCTGTTTGACATCTCCACTTATTAGAAATTGCGCTCAAATCAAAACTTTGTTTGTACATATTGAACATATTTCTTTATTATTCTATGTAGTGTAATTACTCAGATTTTATTTTGTTACAGGTTTTTTAAGCTGTTCCATTTTTTTTGTTGTTATTTTTGATTGCTTTCTTCTATTTTAGTTCTTTGACCAATTAGCTTCTTAGCTAGCTAGCTATCCCGTGTTTTGGCAGTCTAGCTAAGTTTTCAATTTAGAAAACGAGTTGGAGAAATGGGCAAGTGTTTTGTAACAGACTACAACCATCGGTATTGAGTGCACAACTATGAGAGAGCGATGGATCAGAAATATAAGGTAAGTCAGCTATCCCATTCCCCATGCCGGTACCTAGCAAGCTAATGATTGTCATGTGTTTCACTTTCTCATCATAGCTAGCTACATTGCCACAACATGAATGAAGTAGATAGTGATACGTGTGTTTGTTGCTTTCATCTTGTATACAGCTAGCCAACTATATTCCTTGAAATGTAAACAACATAGTAGGCATGTGCAGCTATCATACATTCTTCCTAACATTACAAGTAATGTCAAAGTGTGTCACCATGTATTTTCATTGTATTTCAGTTGGACTGACAGGAGGCAGAGTAACTACATTATAACTAATGTAAAAGTATGTCACTAAGTATTTTCATTGTATTTCAGATGGGCTGACAAGAGGTCTAATATTAGGGACTCGAGGATATGCAGCTGCCATTTTCCATCTGGCAAAGCCGCAGGACCTGTATGGTTCAACCGGAAAACGGATAAGCCGGACACAGCAGAACCAGCAGTGCATCTGAAAGCAAGTGTTGGCACAGCAGAGGCTGAAGAGCTGGCAAACACTTCCACAGGCTCTGACATCCACAACCCACCACTGCCATCCACCGATGCAGGTTTGTTGCCATCCATTGTTCAGGGTATCATTCTAGAGGAAACTCAAATGGAGTTGAAGGCCTTAAATGATAAGCAGGGGTATTTGCGGGAGAGGTACTCTGCTTCTCCACTGTCAGATGACGTAATTAGGATGGAGACTGGACTACCTGACATCCTCCTAACTGTTGTCGGTTATATTCAGCGTTTTGAAGATTCCATTGGATGGAGGACGCAGTCTCTTGAGGACCACGTTTTTATTGCCCTCATGAAGTTGTCAGAACTACATTAATTTGCACTTGGCCAGTCTTGTCCATTGTAGCACTAGCACCACTAGTAATGTCACCATCACTCTTATTCATGTGCTCCATAAGCTGTTTTTTGAAAACATCATGACCACAGTTCCAAGCAAAGAGAACAACGCAACATGTATCCCTGCTTCTTTTGAAGTGTTTAAAAATGGTTAAATGGTCATTGACTGTACCGACATAGAAATTGCCACACCAAGTCAAATGGAACAGCAGAAACACATACTCATCCTACAGAGGGATGCACTCATGCAATCTCTTATTGGGGGTCACTCCAAATGCAGTGATAACATACAGCAGCAATTTGTTTCCTCCGTGTCCGATATGGCTACTGTGCAGGAGAGTGGAGTGTTGGATCATTTTAAGTCTGGAGATGTAATCTTGGCTGACAAAGGCTTTCTCATCCAAGGAATACTGCCAGAGGGAGTTTCGGTGAACATACCTACCTTCCTATGTCATGGAAAGTTCACAGAGACTGAAGTCAAAATCAGGAAGCAGATTGCAAGGAATCGGATCCATGTCGAAAGGGAAAATGCAAGATTGAAGGATTTCAGAATCCTCAGATTTATCCCAGCTTATCTCAGAGGCCACGCTGATGTGCTGATGTAGGTCTGTTATGTGTTGGTTAATCTGTTGTGCGTTGGTTAATCTACAGAATCCCTTCATCAAAGAGATTGCAGTTGATAGAAATGAGTAGTGCAGCTTCACCAGCCTGTCCTCTCTGCTGTCATCACCAGCATGCCCTCTCTGCTGTCATCAGCAGCCTGTCCTCTCTGCTGTAATCAGCAGCCTGTCCTCTTTTCTGTTATCACCCTGGAAACCCTCTGCTGTCTGAGTGAACAATATAAACATTCTGCTGTCTGAGTGAACAATGGAAACATTCTGCTGTCTGAGTGAACAATGGAAACCCTCTGCTGTCTGAGTGAACAATAGAAACCCTCTGCTGTCTGAGTGAACAATGGAAACATTCTGCTGTCTGAGTGAACAATAGAAACCCTCTGCTGTCTGAGTGAACAATGGAAACATTCTGCTGTCTGAGTGAAGAATAGAAACCCTCTACTGTCTGAGTGAACAATGGAAACATTCTGCTGTCTGAGTGAACAATAGAAACATTCTGCTGTCTGAGTGAACAATGGAAACCCTCTACTGTCTGAGTGAACAATAGAAACCCTCTACTGTCTGAGTGAACAATAGAAACATTCTGCTGTCTGAATGAACAATGGAAACCCTCTACTGTCTGAGTGAACAATGGAAACCCTCTGCTGTCTGAGTGAACAATAGAAACCCTCTACTGTCTGAGTGAACAATAGAAACCCTCTACTGTCTGAGTGAACAATAGAAACATTCTGCTGTCTGAATGAACAATGGAAACATTCTACTGTCTGAGTGAACAATGGAAACCCTCTGCTGTCTGAGTGAACAATAGAAACCCTCTGCTGTCTGAGTGAACAATGGAAACATTGTGATGTCTGAGTGAACAATGGAAAAATTCTGCTGTCTGAGTGAACAATGGAAACATTCTGCTGTCTGAGTGAACAATGGAAACATTCTGCTGTCTGAGTGAACAATAGAAACATTCTGCTGTCTGAGTGAACAATAGAAACATTCTGTTGTCTGAGTGAACAATAGAAACATTCTGCTGTCTGAGTGAACAATAGAAACATTCTGCTGTCTGAGTGAACAATAGAAACATACTGCTGTCTGAGTGAACAATAGAAACATACTGCTGTCTGAGTGAACAATAGAAACATTCTGCTGTCTGAGTGAACAATAGAAACATTCTGCTGTCTGAGTGAACAATAGAAACATTCTGCTGTCTGAGTGAACAATAGAAACATTCTGTTGTCTGAGTGAACAATGGAAACATTCTGTTGTCTGAGTGAACAATGGAAACATTCTGCTGTCTGAGTGAACAATGGAAACCCTCTGCTGTCTGAGTGAACAATGGAAACCCTCTGCTGTCTGAGTGAACAATAGAAACATTCTGCTGTCTGAGTGAACAATAGAAACATTCTGCTGTCTGAGTGAACAATAGAAACATTCTGCTGTCTGAGTGAACAATAGAAACCCTCTGCTGTCTGAGTGAACAATAGAAACCTTCTGCTGTCTGAGTGAACAATAGAAACCTTCTGCTGTCTGAGTGAACAATATAATCCCTCTGCTGTCTGAGTGAACAATAGAAACATTCTGCTGTCTGAGTGAACAATAGAAACCCTCTGCTGTCTGAGTGAACAATAGAAACATTCTGCTGTCTGAGTGAACAATAGAAACATTCTGCTGTCTGAGTGAACAATAGAAACATTCTGCTGTCTGAGTGAACAATAGAAACATTCTGTTGTCTGAGTGAACAATGGAAACATTCTGTTGTCTGAGTGAACAATAGAAACATTCTGCTGTCTGAGTGAACAATAGAAACATTCTGCTGTCTGAGTGAACAATGGAAACATTGTGATGTCTGAGTGAACAATGGAAAAATTCTGCTGTCTGAGTGAACAATGGAAACATTCTGCTGTCTGAGTGAACAATGGAAACATTCTGCTGTCTGAGTGAACAATGGAAACATTCTGCTGTCTGAGTGAACAATGGAAACCCTCTGCTGTCTGAGTGAACAATGGAAACCCTCTGCTGTCTGAGTGAACAATGGAAACCCTCTGCTGTCTGAGTGAACAATGGAAACCCTCTGCTGTCTGAGTGAACAATGGAAACCCTCTGCTGTCTGAGTGAACAATGGAAACCCTCTGCTGTCTGAGTGAACAATGGAAACCCTCTGCTGTCTGAGTGAACAATGGAAACCCTCTGCTGTCTGAGTGAACAATGGAAACCCTCTGCTGTCTGAGTGAACAATAGAAACCCTCTGCTGTCTGAGTGAACAATAGAAACATTCTGCTGTCGGAGTGAACAATAGAAACATTCTGCTGTCTGAGTGAACAATAGAAACATTCTGCTGTCTGAGTGAACAATAGAAACATTCTGCTGTCTGAGTGAACAATGGAAACATTCTGTTGTCTGAGTGAACAATGGAAACATTCTGCTGTCTGAGTGAACAATAGAAACATTCTGCTGTCTGAGTGAACAATGGAAACCCTCTGCTGTCTGAGTGAACAATGGAAACCCTCTGCTGTCTGAGTGAACAATAGAAACCCTCTGCTGTCTGAGTGAACAATAGAAACATTCTGCTGTCGGAGTGAACAATAGAAACATTCTGCTGTCTGAGGGAACAATAGAAACATTCTGCTGTCTGAGTGAACAATAGAAACATTCTGTTGTCTGAGTGAACAATAGAAACATTCTGCTGTCTGAGTGAACAATAGAAACATTCTGCTGTCTGAGTGAACAATAGAAACATACTGCTGTCTGAGTGAACAATAGAAACATACTGCTGTCTGAGTGAACAATAGAAACATTCTGCTGTCTGAGTGAACAATAGAAACATTCTGCTTCTGAGTGAACAATAGAAACATTCTGCTGTCTGAGTGAACAATAGAAACATTCTGCTGTCTGAGTGAACAATAGAAACATTCTGTTGTCTGAGTGAACAATAGAAACATTCTGCTGTCTGAGTGAACAATAGAAACATTCTGCTGTCTGAGTGAACAATAGAAACATTCTGCTGTCTGAGTGAACAATAGAAACATTCTGCTGTCTGAGTGAACAATAGAAACATTCTGCTGTCTGAGTGAACAATAGAAACATTCTGCTGTCTGAGTGAACAATAGAAACATTCTGCTGTCTGAGTGAACAATGGAAACCCTCTGCTGTCTGAGTGAACAATGGAAACCCTCTGCTGTCTGAGTGAACAATAGAAACATTCTGCTGTCTGAGTGAACAATAGAAACATTCTGCTGTCTGAGTGAACAATAGAAACATTCTGCTGTCTGAGTGAACAATAGAAACATTCTGCTGTCTGAGTGAACAATAGAAACATTCTGCTGTCTGAGTGAACAATAGAAACCCTCTGCTGTCTGAGTGAACAATAGAAACATTCTGCTGTCTGAGTGAACAATAGAAACCCTCTGCTGTCTGAGTGAACAATAGAAACATTCTGCTGTCTGAGTGAACAATAGAAACATTCTGCTGTCTGAGTGAACAATAGAAACATTCTGCTGTCTGAGTGAACAATAGAAACATTCTGCTGTCTGAGTGAACAATAGAAACATTCTGTTGTCTGAGTGAACAATAGAAACATTCTGCTGTCTGAGTGAACAATAGAAACATACTGCTGTCTGAGTGAACAATAGAAACATACTGCTGTCTGAGTGAACAATAGAAACATACTGCTGTCTGAGTGAACAATAGAAACATTCTGCTGTCTGAGTGAACAATAGAAACATTCTGCTGTCTGAGTGAACAATAGAAACATTCTGCTGTCTGAGTGAACAATAGAAACATTCTGCTGTCTGAGTGAACAATAGAAACATTCTGCTGTCTGAGTGAACAATAGAAACATTCTGTTGTCTGAGTGAACAATAGAAACATTCTGCTGTCTGAGTGAACAATAGAAACATTCTGCTGTCTGAGTGAACAATAGAAACATTCTGCTGTCTGAGTGAACAATATAAACATTCTGCTGTCTGAGTGAACAATAGAAACATTCTGCTGTCTGAGTGAACAATAGAAACATTCTGCTGTCTGAGTGAACAATGGAAACCCTCTGCTGTCTGAGTGAACAATGGAAACCCTCTGCTGTCTAATTGAACAATAGAAACATTCTGCTGTCTGAGTGAACAATAGAAACATTCTGCTGTCTGAGTGAACAATAGAAACATTCTGCTGTCTGAGTGAACAATAGAAACATTCTGCTGTCTGAGTGAACAATAGAAACATTCTGCTGTCTGAGTGAACAATAGAAACCCTCTGCTGTCTGAGTGAACAATAGAAACATTCTGCTGTCTGAGTGAACAATAGAAACCCTCTGCTGTCTGAGTGAACAATAGAAACATTCTGCTGTCTGAGTGAACAATAGAAACATTCTGCTGTCTGAGTGAACAATAGAAACATTCTGCTGTCTGAGTGAACAATATAATCCCTCTGCTGTCTGAGTGAACAATAGAAACATTCTGCTGTCTGAGTGAACAATAGAAACATTCTGCTGTCTGAGTGAACAATAGAAACATTCTGCTGTCTGAGTGAACAATAGAAACATTCTGTTGTCTGAGTGAACAATGGAAACATTCTGTTGTCTGAGTGAACAATAGAAACATTCTGCTGTCTGAGTGAACAATAGAAACATTCTGCTGTCTGAGTGAACAATATAAACATTCTGTTGTCTGAGTGAACAATGGAAACATTCTGTTGTCTGAGTGAACAATGGAAACATTCTGTTGTCTGAGTGAACAATGGAAACATTCTGCTGTCTGAGTGAACAATAGAAACATTCTGCTGTCTGAGTGAACAATGGAAACCCTCTGCTGTCTGAGTGAACAATGGAAACCCTCTGCTGTCTGAGTAAACAATAGAAACATTCTGCTGTCTGAGTGAACAATGGAAACATTCTGCTGTCTGAGTGAACAATGGAAACCCTCTGCTGTCTGAGTGAACAATAGAAACCCTCTACTGTCTGAGTGAACAATGGAAACATTCTGCTGTCTGAGTGAACAATGGAAACCCTCTGCTGTCTGAGTGAACAATAGAAACATTCTGCTGTCTGAGTGAACAATAGAAACATTCTGCTGTCTGAGTGAACAATAGAAACATTCTGCTGTCTGAGTGAACAATAGAAACATTCTGCTGTCTGAGTGAACAATAGAAACATTCTGTTGTCTGAGTGAACAATAGAAACATTCTGCTGTCTGAGTGAACAATAGAAACATACTGCTGTCTGAGTGAACAATAGAAACATACTGCTGTCTGAGTGAACAATAGAAACATACTGCTGTCTGAGTGAACAATAGAAACATTCTGCTGTCTGAGTGAACAATAGAAACATTCTGCTGTCTGAGTGAACAATAGAAACATTCTGCTGTCTGAGTGAACAATAGAAACATTCTGCTGTCTGAGTGAACAATAGAAACATTCTGCTGTCTGAGTGAACAATAGAAACATTCTGTTGTCTGAGTGAACAATAGAAACATTCTGCTGTCTGAGTGAACAATAGAAACATTCTGCTGTCTGAGTGAACAATAGAAACATTCTGCTGTCTGAGTGAACAATATAAACATTCTGCTGTCTGAGTGAACAATAGAAACATTCTGCTGTCTGAGTGAACAATAGAAACATTCTGCTGTCTGAGTGAACAATGGAAACCCTCTGCTGTCTGAGTGAACAATGGAAACCCTCTGCTGTCTAATTGAACAATAGAAACATTCTGCTGTCTGAGTGAACAATAGAAACATTCTGCTGTCTGAGTGAACAATAGAAACATTCTGCTGTCTGAGTGAACAATAGAAACATTCTGCTGTCTGAGTGAACAATAGAAACATTCTGCTGTCTGAGTGAACAATAGAAACCCTCTGCTGTCTGAGTGAACAATAGAAACATTCTGCTGTCTGAGTGAACAATAGAAACCCTCTGCTGTCTGAGTGAACAATAGAAACATTCTGCTGTCTGAGTGAACAATAGAAACATTCTGCTGTCTGAGTGAACAATAGAAACATTCTGCTGTCTGAGTGAACAATATAATCCCTCTGCTGTCTGAGTGAACAATAGAAACATTCTGCTGTCTGAGTGAACAATAGAAACATTCTGCTGTCTGAGTGAACAATAGAAACATTCTGCTGTCTGAGTGAACAATAGAAACATTCTGTTGTCTGAGTGAACAATGGAAACATTCTGTTGTCTGAGTGAACAATAGAAACATTCTGCTGTCTGAGTGAACAATAGAAACATTCTGCTGTCTGAGTGAACAATATAAACATTCTGTTGTCTGAGTGAACAATGGAAACATTCTGTTGTCTGAGTGAACAATGGAAACATTCTGTTGTCTGAGTGAACAATGGAAACATTCTGCTGTCTGAGTGAACAATAGAAACATTCTGCTGTCTGAGTGAACAATGGAAACCCTCTGCTGTCTGAGTGAACAATGGAAACCCTCTGCTGTCTGAGTAAACAATAGAAACATTCTGCTGTCTGAGTGAACAATGGAAACATTCTGCTGTCTGAGTGAACAATGGAAACCCTCTGCTGTCTGAGTGAACAATAGAAACCCTCTACTGTCTGAGTGAACAATGGAAACATTCTGCTGTCTGAGTGAACAATGGAAACCCTCTGCTGTCTGAGTGAACAATGGAAACCCTCTGCTGTCTGAGTGAACAATAGAAACATTCTGCTGTCTGAGTGAACAATGGAAACCCTCTACTGTCTGAGTGAACAATAGAAACATTCTGCTGTCTGAGTGAACAATAGAAACCCTCTACTGTCTGAGTGAACAATGGAAACATTCTGCTGTCTGAGTGAACAATGGAAACCCTCTGCTGTCTGAGTGAACAATAGAAACCCTCTACTGTCTGAGTGAACAATGGAAACATTCTGCTGTCTGAGTGAACAATAGAAACCCTCTACTGTCTGAGTGAACAATGGAAACATTCTTCTGTCTGAGTGAACAATGGAAACCCTCTACTGTCTGAGTGAACAATGGAAACCCTCTGCTGACTGAGTGAACAATAGAAACCCTCTACTGTCTGAGTGAACAATGGAAACATTCTGCTGTCTGAGTGAACAATAGAAACCCTCTACTGTCTGAGTGAACAATGGAAACATTCTGCTGTCTGAGTGAACAATGGAAACCCTCTGCTGTCTCAGTGAACAATAGAAACCCTCTACTGTCTGAGTGAACAATGGAAACATTCTGCTGTCTGAGTGAACAATGAAAACCCTCTGCTGTCTGAGTGAACAATGGAAACCCTCTGCTGTCTGAGTGAACAATGGAAACCCTCTGCTGTCTGAGTGAACAATGGAAACCCTCTGCTGTCTGAGTGAACAATGGAAACATTCTGCTGTCTGAGTGAACAATGGAAACCCTCTGCTGTCTGAGTGAACAATGGAAACATTGTGCTGTCTGAGTGAACAATAGAAACATTCTGCTGTCTGAGTGAACAATAGAAACCCTCTGCTGTCTGAGTGAACAATGGAAACATTGTGATGTCTGAGTGAACAATGGAAACATTCTGCTGTCTGAGTGAACAATGGAAACCCTCTGCTGTCTGAGTGAACAATGGAAACATTCTGCTGTCTGAGTGAACAATGGAAACCCTCTGCTGTCTGAGTGAACAATGGAAACCCTCTGCTCTCTGAGTGAACAATGGAAACCCTCTGCTGTCTGAGTGAACAATGGAAACATTCTGCTGTCTGAGTGAACAATGGAAACATTGTGCTGTCTGAGTGAACAATGGAAACATTCTGCTGTCTGAGTGAACAATATAAACATTCTGTTGTCTGAGTGAACAATGGAAACATTCTGTTGTCTGAGTGAACAATGGAAACCCTCTGCTGTCTGAGTGAACAATAGAAACCCTCTACTGTCTGAGTGAACAATGGAAACATTCTGCTGTCTGAGTGAACAATGGAAACCCTCTGCTGTCTGAGTGAACAATGGAAACCCTCTGCTGTCTGAGTGAACAATAGAAACATTCTGCTGTCTGAGTGAACAATGGAAACCCTCTACTGTCTGAGTGAACAATAGAAACATTCTGCTGTCTGAGTGAACAATAGAAACCCTCTACTGTCTGAGTGAACAATGGAAACCCTCTACTGTCTGAGTGAACAATGGAAACCCTCTGCTGTCTGAGTGAACAATAGAAACCCTCTGCTGTCTGAGTGAACAATGGAAACATTGTGATGTCTGAGTGAACAATGGAAACATTCTGCTGTCTGAGTGAACAATGGAAACCCTCTGCTGTCTGAGTGAACAATGGAAACATTCTGCTGTCTGAGTGAACAATGGAAACCCTCTGCTGTCTGAGTGAACAATGGAAACCCTCTGCTCTCTGAGTGAACAATGGAAACCCTCTGCTGTCTGAGTGAACAATGGAAACATTCTGCTGTCTGAGTGAACAATGGAAACATTGTGCTGTCTGAGTGAACAATGGAAACATTCTGCTGTCTGAGTGAACAATATAAACATTCTGTTGTCTGAGTGAACAATGGAAACATTCTGTTGTCTGAGTGAACAATGGAAACCCTCTGCTGTCTGAGTGAACAATAGAAACCCTCTACTGTCTGAGTGAACAATGGAAACATTCTGCTGTCTGAGTGAACAATGGAAACCCTCTGCTGTCTGAGTGAACAATGGAAACCCTCTGCTGTCTGAGTGAACAATAGAAACATTCTGCTGTCTGAGTGAACAATGGAAACCCTCTACTGTCTGAGTGAACAATAGAAACATTCTGCTGTCTGAGTGAACAATAGAAACCCTCTACTGTCTGAGTGAACAATGGAAACCCTCTACTGTCTGAGTGAACAATGGAAACCCTCTGCTGTCTGAGTGAACAATAGAAACCCTCTACTGTCTGAGTGAACAATGGAAACATTCTGCTGTCTGAGTGAACAATAGAAACCCTCTACTGTCTGAGTGAACAATGGAAACATTCTGCTGTCTGAGTGAACAATAGAAACCCTCTACTGTCTGAGTGAACAATGGAAACCCTCTGCTGTCTGAGTGAACAATGGAAACATTCTGCTGTCTGAGTGAACAATGGAAACCCTCTGCTGTCTCAGTGAACAATAGAAACCCTCTACTGTCTGAGTGAACAATGGAAACATTCTGCTGTCTGAGTGAACAATGGAAACCCTCTGCTGTCTGAGTGAACAATGGAAACCCTCTGCTGTCTGAGTGAACAATGGAAACCCTCTGCTGTCTGAGTGAACAATGGAAACCCTCTGCTGTCTGAGTGAACAATGGAAACATTCTGCTGTCTGAGTGAACAATGGAAACCCTCTGCTGTCTGAGTGAACAATGGAAACATTGTGCTGTCTGAGTGAACAATAGAAACATTCTGCTGTCTGAGTGAACAATAGAAACCCTCTGCTGTCTGAGTGAACAATGGAAACATTGTGATGTCTGAGTGAACAATGGAAACATTCTGCTGTCTGAGTGAACAATGGAAACCCTCTGCTGTCTGAGTGAACAATGGAAACATTCTGCTGTCTGAGTGAACAATGGAAACCCTCTGCTGTCTGAGTGAACAATGGAAACCCTCTGCTCTCTGAGTGAACAATGGAAACCCTCTGCTGTCTGAGTGAACAATGGAAACATTCTGCTGTCTGAGTGAACAATGGAAACATTGTGCTGTCTGAGTGAACAATGGAAACATTCTGCTGTCTGAGTGAACAATATAAACATTCTGTTGTCTGAGTGAACAATGGAAACATTCTGTTGTCTGAGTGAACAATGGAAACATTCTGTTGTCTGAGTGAACAATGGAAACCCTCTGCTGTCTGAGTGAACAATAGAAACCCTCTACTGTCTGAGTGAACAATGGAAACATTCTGCTGTCTGAGTGAACAATGGAAACCCTCTGCTGTCTGAGTGAACAATGGAAACCCTCTGCTGTCTGAGTGAAATATAGAAACATTCTGCTGTCTGAGTGAACAATGGAAACCCTCTACTGTCTGAGTGAACAATAGAAACATTCTGCTGTCTGAGTGAACAATAGAAACCCTCTACTGTCTGAGTGAACAATGGAAACATTCTGCTGTCTGAGTGAACAATGGAAACCCTCTGCTGTCTGAGTGAAAAATAGAAACCCTCTACTGTCTGAGTGAACAATGGAAACATTCTGCTGTCTGAGTGAACAATAGAAACCCTCTACTGTCTGAGTGAACAATGGAAACATTCTTCTGTCTGAGTGAACAATGGAAACCCTCTGCTGTCTGAGTGAACAATAGAAACCCTCTACTGTCTGAGTGAACAATGGAAACATTCTGCTGTCTGAGTGAACAATAGAAACCCTCTACTGTCTGAGTGAACAATGGAAACATTCTGCTGTCTGAGTGAACAATGGAAACATTCTGCTGTCTGAGTGAACAATAGAAACCCTCTACTGTCTGAGTGAACAATGGAAACCCTCTGCTGTCTGAGTGAACAATGGAAACATTCTGCTGTCTGAGTGAACAATGGAAACATTCTGCTGTCTGAGTGAACAATGGAAACCCTCTGCTGTCTCAGTGAACAATAGAAACCCTCTACTGTCTGAGTGAACAATGGAAACATTCTGCTGTCTGAGTGAACAATGGAAACCCTCTGCTGTCTGAGTGAACAATGGAAACCCTCTGCTGTCTGAGTGAACAATGGAAACCCTCTGCTGTCTGAGTGAACAATGGAAACATTCTGCTGTCTGAGTGAACAATGGAAACCCTCTGCTGTCTGAGTGAACAATGGAAACATTGTGCTGTCTGAGTGAACAATGGAAACATTCTGCTGTCTGAGTGAACAATGGAAACCCTCTGCTGTCTCAGTGAACAATAGAAACCCTCTACTGTCTGAGTGAACAATGGAAACATTCTGCTGTCTGAGTGAACAATGGAAACCCTCTGCTGTCTGAGTGAACAATGGAAACCCTCTGCTGTCTGAGTGAACAATGGAAACCCTCTGCTGTCTGAGTGAACAATGGAAACATTCTGCTGTCTGAGTGAACAATGGAAACCCTCTGCTGTCTGAGTGAACAATGGAAACATTGTGCTGTCTGAGTGAACAATAGAAACATTCTGCTGTCTGAGTGAACAATAGAAACCCTCTGCTGTCTGAGTGAACAATAGAAACCCTCTGCTGTCTGAGTGAACAATGGAAACATTGTGATGTCTGAGTGAACAATGGAAACCCTCTGCTGTCTGAGTGAACAATGGAAACCCTCTGCTGTCTGAGTGAACAATGGAAACCCTCTGCTGTCTGAGTGAACAATGGAAACCCTCTGCTGTCTGAGTGAACAATGGAAACCCTCTGCTGTCTGAGTGAACAATGGAAACCCTCTGCTGTCTGAGTGAACAATAGAAACCCTCTACTGTCTGAGTGAACAATGGAAACATTCTGCTGTCTGAGTGAACAATGGAAACCCTCTGCTGTCTGAGTGAACAATAGAAACCCTCTACTGTCTGAGTGAACAATGGAAACATTCTGCTGTCTGAGTGAACAATAGAAACCCTCTACTGTCTGAGTGAACAATGGAAACCCTCTGCTGTCTGAGTGAACAATGGAAACATTCTGCTGTCTGAGTGAACAATGGAAACATTGTGCTGTCTGAGTGAACAATGGAAACATTCTGCTGTCTGAGTGAACAATAGAATCCCTCTGCTGTCTGAGTGAACAATGGAAACCCTCTGCTGTCTGAGTGAACAATGATTAACGGGTCACCAGTCCTTTCTTAGACAAAATGGTGTTCTAAGAAGGCCTGTCTTATAAGTTATTTTCAATAACTCTATAAAACTGAAATTAGAATAATTGTAATACATTGATTAATCTGAAGATATGAATTATTTGATAATAATTTGGAGTTCTTTCCCAGAATAACAAGACAAACACACATTATTTATCCAATCAATAAATAACGCTAATCAAAATATTTACAAATATAATGAGAGTGATCATAAAAAGGTAGGAAATAGAATGAAAGACAATAAAAATAACTCAAGATATCTGAATATTAAAAATGTGATACTCGGTCTGTGAACAACGTCTGTTGTCATTGGCTCTGGTTTGGCCACATAGAGGTGAACAAAGGCAAGATGGAGGTGGGTCCTCCTTGGTCCTGAGTTGTCCTGGTGGTGGTTTCTTGCTCCTTCCATCTGAGTTCGGATGGTCCCTCGTGGGCTGCTCCTTTGGGTTGTGTACCTGGTTGCTCTGTCTGCTGGCTCTTCCTTTGAGTTGCAGAAGCTGTGCTCTAAATTATCTTCTCCTTCTTTCCTTAGACAAGGTTAGCTGAAATGTACCATTCAGGCTACACTAGCTCTATAAAGACTAAGTCTCCTTCTGAGACTGTTTAGTGCATGGGCTCTTCTGTCTCAATTTCTGTACTGGATTACAGGTACTATTCCCTAAAAGATACCTTCCCTAACTTATCAATTCACCAGTTCTTGCCATTACAACCAAAGGTCCAGGCCCTGAGGTCGCCTACTAAAGATGAAGGTTCTCCTCCCTCCTCGAGAGAGGTCCAGCTTGAGAGGTCCAGCTGGATAAGAGGCTAAGAGCTAAGAGAGTGAGGGGGAGACAGCAGAGTCCTTTTGTGGTCATGTGAGGTCACATGACCCTTTGTCTTGGAGAGAGAGAGAGCGCGCTTGGAGGAACTCGGTAGTCCATAACAGTTCAGCATTATAGACGGACAGTAAAAGGATGTTCAACATTATTCAAAATATGAGATTAAAATGACACATCACTACACAGCTAAGTGTCTGACTGACAAATGCAAACCCTCTGCTATCCAAGTGACCAATGGAAAAGCCACCTGCCTTTGCTGTCATCACCAGTGAGAACATCATTAAGGTAATTTGGCACAGTCAACTTTTAGAAGGTTAGCCTAATCATTTAAACCACCTAAATATATTCACATTCACTGAACATTTAGTAATTGAAACTCAAACATTCATTTCCCAACTGCTTTTTCCATAATCCTGCAGACTCTTTATCATTCTCTATAGCTAATATTCCAATGCAGTCAACATTATGCATGCCCACCATGGCATTGGACAGATGCTGACATTTGACAACTCATCTGGTTTAGAAATCAAACTCTGGTCATTATTGCAGAGCATATTGTTTACATTTTGCCCAGCTGTTTTTAGAGAAGATTGTATTGAAAGGTATACGTGCAGGAAATGTCATGTTGGCTAATATGCATATGCAGCTGTCGTTTCGAAACCTCCATTCCAGCATACATGACACACACATCTTTCCATTTATATGCTTGCATTTGGGTTTCTATGCAAATTATATGATTGAATGTTTCTTTAAGCCTGCAGCTAGTTACTTGAAATGAGACATATAACCATGCCAACGCATGATTCAAAACTTGAATTCACAGACAGAGAAGTAGACAGAGAAAAGGAAATAGTAGCTTCCTGAGCAGGCAAGTTGGCATTTACAGTAGCTGGCTAGGCTAGTCAAACTGTAACATTGGCTAGCTTTCAATAAATTGTCTAAGTGGTCAACAGAGTTACCTCTTCATTCGATCAGGACAGTTTGCATTGCATTCTGCATATTTCAAATGTACTCGAAAACAGATATTTATCTTATTTCAGCCTTCATCACAAAACGGGTTTTACATGAGCCTGTGTTTACATCTTAGATAGAAGCAGGGTGCCTTCATCACGAGGGGTATTTTCGGGAGTTCTGATTGGTTCCACGTTTAGCAGCGACAAATGTATCTGATCAGACACAGTGTTGAAATATAATTGTTATGAGAAAATATGTACGAATTGAAGGTGCCAACAAACGTTACAGTCACCATACGAATGTTTTACTGTCATATACAAAAAAATCACCTCCTCCTTTGACAGGGATCGATCAACTTAATTTTGGGCGCTTTGGCCCATCACCTATGATTATCAAAACGTATTTTTAACAGTGAAAAAACAATATGGTGAGAAACAGCGTGTGGCGCTTGTCAAAGTCCTCCATGTTTGTCTACCAAGACTCACCATGAAGATGGGGATGATGACGGCCTGCTTTGTTGTCCAAACATCAAAGAAGCAGGTGTCCCTCTGTGTTAGGTGGAGCTGCCCGTGGACGTGGTGTCAGTAGAGGTGTTCTTCTCCTAGACAGAAGGTCCCACCCTTCTCCCGAACGCAGAACTCTAGAGTAGATTAGCCAGCGCTACTATTAGCCCCGTGTGCTAACCTCTGTGTGTGAGATATGATCAGGAAATACTGATACTTGAATGGTGAAAATGAAGTTCAGCTAGTTCGTCTCTCTCTCTCCAACTCACCATGCCAACGGATTACGCATTTAGACACATGGATATAATTAGTCAGATTGAGGGAGGAGAGGATGGAGGGAAAGAGAGAGAGAGAGAGAGAGAGAGAGAGAAGCACCATCTGTGGTAAACCATGATGCTGACTTTATTTTAAAGGACCAGTAAGGAGGTGTGGGTTGGAGCTACACATGCCAACTAGTCACATATGCAGACTAAAATCGTACTACTAAAATCGGCACTTTTAGTGAAACATTGATTATTGTGCACTGTCCTTGTAAAACATTTTTGTTTAAATGAAGTAGTTTGAGTTAGATTAAAAAAAACTCTAACTACCTCTACTAACTACTAACTACAAACTACTAATTGTAGTTCATGATATTTTCTTGTGCAGTAACCAGACAGTGATTTACTGCAGGGATAAAGTTTTACCACCAACCCAAAACCCTATATGATGTAACACACAGATTACTGTTGATCCCACATCAAGAACATCTCAGTAGTATTCTGGAATAAACAGAACACAGTATAGAGACTGATGTTTCCCACACTTTATTATGCCTGTAAAGACATATTGTAGTTTACCTGTATTGTACATATAATACATAGGAAGAACAGACAGCTTTCATTATACTGTGGATCAATCATCCATATTCCTCAGCATCATTGCTATACGGATTTAAACCCACCAATACTAAAAATCCCCAGAGACTAAACAGATGCAGCCCACAACATACAATTACATCGTGAATACTAAATGGACGGCTAGAGAGGCCTCTCTCCATCCCAGCACCAATACTGCTACCGCTGCCATCTGCCTAGACCAGATACTTCACTCGCTCTTTCCAGCTAATTTACCGTACCAATCAGCACACAGAACTGTTTCCTCTTCCTCTCACTCGCTCTTGGAGAGTAGTGTATGTATGAGGATGTGTGTGTGTGTGTGTGTGTGTGTGTGTGTGTGCGTGTGTGTGTGCGTGTGTGTGCGTGTACGTACAGTTGGCTCAGGAAATGGAGAGAGGGATAGAGAGAGTGAATGAGAGTGAGCTTGCAATGTGTGAGAGGCTGCAGCTGGCACAGGGGTGCACCCATTAGCCCCAGTCCAGCCTGCCTGAGTTGACAGCGGGAGGGAGGGAGAGGTGATAGATAGATTGAAGGCCGGAGAGAGAAAGAAGGTGATTGCAAGAGGAAAAAAGACAGAAAGAAATGGTGAACAGAAACGGCGAGGTCAGTTTGATGTGTGAAGTTTTCACACAGAAGGAGAGCAGTGTGGTGGACTATAATGTACTGTGAATAATGCATTGGTCTCAGGTGTGCTGGTTTATAGGAAGTACTTATTTAGCTTGGAGATGGTTATGAAAACACTGGACACACTAACACAGCAGATAATACAATCAGACAGAGGGAGAAAACACTGGACACACTAACACAGCAGATAATACAATCAGACAGAGGGAGAAAACACTGGACACACTAACACAGCAGATAATACAATCAGACAGAGGGAGAAAACACTGGACACACTAACACAGCAGATAATACAATCAGACAGAGGGAGAAAACACTGGACACACTAACACAGCAGATAACACAATCAGACAGAGGGAGAAAACACTGGACACACTAACACAGCAGATAATACAATCAGACAGAGGGAGAAAACACTGGACACACTAACACAGCAGATAACACAATCAGACAGAGGGAGAAAACACTGGACACACTAACACAGCAGATAATACAATCAGACAGAGGGAGAAAACACTGGACACACTAACACAGCAGATAATACAATCAGACAGAGGGAGAAAACACTGGACACACTAACACAGCAGATAATACAATCAGACAGAGGGAGAAAACACTGGACACACTAACACAGCAGATAATACAATCAGACAGAGGGAGAAAACACTGGACACACTAACACAGCAGATAATACAATCAGACAGAGGGAGAAAACACTGGACACACTAACACAGCAGATAATACAATCAGACAGAGGGAGAAAACACTGGACACACTAACACAGCAGATAATACAATCAGACAGAGGGAGAAAACACTGGACACACTAACACAGCAGATAATACAATCAGACAGAGGGAGAAAACACTGGACACACTAACACAGCAGATAATACAACCAGACAGAGGGAGAAAACACTGGACACACTAACACAGCAGATAATACAATCAGACAGAGGGAGAAAACACTGGACACACTAACACAGCAGATAATACAATCAGACAGAGGGAGAAAACACTGGACACACTAACACAGCAGATAATACAATCAGACAGAGGGAGAAAACACTGGACACACTAACACAGCAGATAATACAATCAGACAGAGGGAGAAAACACTGGACACACTAACACAGCAGATAATACAATCAGACAGAGGGAGAAAACACTGGACACACTAACACAGCAGATAATACAATCAGACAGAGGGAGAAAACACTGGACACACTAACACAGCAGATAATACAATCAGACAGAGGGAGAAAACACTGGACACACTAACACAGCAGATAATACAACCAGACAGAGGGAGAAAACAGAGTGAGGGAGAGGAAAGGTACAGGAATAGAAAGAAAGTACAATAAAAGAGAGAGAGAAATGAGGCCAGAGAGGAATAGAGTGGATAAAAAGAGAATAAATACACTGAGAGAAGAGCAAAGGAAGTCAGAGTGCAATTGACAGATGGACAGAGAGCAAGTGAGAAAGAGAGAGAGAGAGAGACAGAGAGAGGTTGCTACAGTCTTTCCCTCTTCTCTCATTCTGTGGTGGTCACGCTCGGAAGGAGCTCCTCACGACGCAGTGGCATCTCCCGTGACGACCTGGCAGAGGGAGGTGATTGTCTGAGGCCATGTCTCAGGAGGCTCGCAGGGCGAGGCCAGACAGAGAGGATGCTGGAATAGGAACTGACTCCGCACACCTGCTGCCACCTCCGGCCATGGTCACTGGTGCCATCTGCTCTAGGAGCAAAACACAGACACGCATAAAGATGCAGACACACACACATTAGGACACACACATTTGTAGCCTTACACACACACAAACACACACATTCTTAATATTCTTGAAACAGGTTGAAATATGGAAGGTCAGATTTTGATTCATGCTCTGGCTTGTACCTCAGAGATGAAAAATCTATTTTCTTATATGCCTCCAAACCTTGCTGTTTCATTAACACAGACCAAATGCGTTATACTGATAATTTATGTGTGATGATATCCCAGCTAGCACATAACGTTCTGAGAACCACTTGTTTCTTAGAGCTTGTTGAGAGTGTGATTGTCCTATGGTTATTTTGCATACAACCTTCCCACAACTTTCTGGGA
The DNA here is from genome assembly GCF_016432855.1 of Salvelinus namaycush. Taxonomy (NCBI): domain Eukaryota; kingdom Metazoa; phylum Chordata; class Actinopteri; order Salmoniformes; family Salmonidae; genus Salvelinus; species Salvelinus namaycush. Next base: position 42,430,367 of record NC_052312.1, read on the forward strand.
ATGGTGCAAGATAGTTGCCTGTCTTTGGAACATTCTCAGCACATTTAAGGAACTTGACAAAAAAAAAGTTATTTTCTTGGTATTTCATTACTTTAACAGAACGTTTCCTAAAAGTTCAAACATGGTTACATTTAATAAAATGTTGGTAATGTTCTAGGAACGTTTTCCAACTGGTTTGACATTGGGAATGTTTTCAAATAGTTAAGAAACAACATTCTTTTGTGGGAATTTCAATACTTCATCATAATGTTTCCTACAGGCTTCCTCGTGGTTCTATTTATAGCCATGTTCTTAAATTGTTCCAAGGATGTTAAGAAACAACGTTGTTCTGTGGGAATTTCAGTACTTCAGCATAACATTTTCTGCAGGTTTCCTCGTGGTTCTATTTAAAGTCATGTTCTCAGAACATTAAGAACATTTTCCATGAAAACCACAAGAAACATTCTAGAAACGTTCTAAGAATGAAAGCGTCAACAAAAAACTATTTCATCTAGCTTGTGTGTGTTCAGGTGTGTTGGCCATGCCCACTAATTGGCCACACCTGATTTTAATGATTGCTTGTTTCCTTTGAATGGGGTCTCTTTGAATAGACTAAAAGAAAAAGCTTTGAATGAGTCTTAAAAAACAAGGCATCCTTGTGGCGCAGTGGACTAATTACATGGAAATAGAACAGAATATCAAAGGTTCAAATCTCACTGACGCCGAGCCACAATAAAAAAGATGTGTTTGCATGATTCATTCCTAAGCAAATTAATTTCCATGTGAACTATCTGTGCTTGGAGTTCAAAACAGTTAACTTAACTTAGCAGTGTTATACAAAGTCTTATTAAAACTTTCAGTGAAAGTTTTAAGGAAGTTATTCAAAAACCTCCAAATAATCTTTACATTCAGTTCGAAACATTCAAAACATTTAGAGAATGTTTTCAGAATGTTATTTAATTACCTTCAAATAACCTATAATTTCTGTTCTCAGAACGTTAATAAAACCTCCCAGGAAAGCTTTCAGGGAACCATAGTAAAACGTTCTCAGAACCTCCATGCAACCTAAAAATTAACATTCCCAGAACAGGCAACATTTGCACTTCTGTTCTCAGAACGTTTAAAAACCTTTTTCTGTTTTACCAGTCAGACAACGTATGGCTTCGTTCCCAGAACCAATGGGATACCAAAACCGTACGTTCCCACAATTTCCAAGCAACTAAATGTGCTAGCTGGGATATTACACATGACACTGTAGGCTTACAAATCCCAGAACACCTTGTGGGTGTGATGTCAGGAGTAATGGATATGTGTGTTGTAGCACCTCATCTGCCAGACTCTAAACCATGTCATGGGACAGAGTTTACGTAATACATTCGTTGATCCATCCTTAATAGCTCTCTAGTCCACCCCCTTTGTCCTTCTTTTCACCTCGTCCGTTACGCTCCATCACTTTCTCCTCTCGCCTCCATCTTCCACCTTCTTTCCAGGGAACCATATTCCACCCCTTGCCCTTCCTCCTAGCACCTGTGTGTGTGTGTGTGTGTGTGTGTGGGGGGGGGGGGGGGGGGGGTGGGGTGGTGGTGTAATGGGGAATAATGAGTTATTGACTCCCCAGAGGAGATTTAATGAAGTACTCACTACAGGCCTGCCACGGTACCTTAGTGTTTGCATGTGTGCGTGTGGACCCACTCCAATTCGCATACCGCCCCAACAGATCCACAGATGACACAATCTCTTTTGCACTTCACACTGCCCTCTCCTACCTGGACAAGAGGAACACCTACCTGTGTGTGACAAGGCTGTTCATTGACTACAGCTCAGTGTTCAACACCATAGTGCCCTCCAGGCTCAACACTAAACTCAGAATCCTGGGACTGAACACTAGGGGTGTGCTGACATGGCCATAGTAGTGTTCCTAATCGTATCCTTAAATTGACAGCTGATAGTGGGATCGGATGATACTCGTGACGAGAATAAACGGAAATGTTTTAATATACCAACCTCCCTGCACATTCTCTCTGCAATAAAATATGCAGATTAGGAGCAGCGCTTAGAGGGTGTGTCCTCAACTTGCAGCGGGTAGCCACGTTTGCTGTCACTCATTCAGAATGCGCATTTCACATTTTCCCTACCCTTGTCCAGCATGTTAGATATTGTGCACATTGATAGCTTGAGAGCAAATGTCCTCGCCATGTGATTTATCATAGTAGCAGGCAGCAGCAATCTAAATGAACAGACGAAAACATGCCAGGAAAATGGATTGGCTGATATTAGTAAGCAAGTGAACAGAGAAATACACCTTCACTCTATCCAATCAGACCAGCAGGATCAACCTACAGCCCGCCCTTCTCTTTACAGACAGGCAAACTAGCCAGTTGAGTTATTTAGACCATGTAGAATGTTACCTGACTGACATGAGAAACATGTCTGCTGGCACCCAAAAAAAAAATTCTTCCCTGATCACGGATAATTAGAAACAATACTCGGATCATAATCGTATCCAGAAAATTGTCCATATCCTTTACGATACTCGTTTTGTCCGAATACTCGGCACGTACCCCTACTGAACACCACCCTCTGCAACTGTATCCTGGACTTCCTGACAGGCTTCTCCAGGTGGTGAAGGTAGGCAACAACACATTCCCCACGCTGACCCTCATCACGGGTACTCCTCAGGGGTGCGAGCTTAGTCCCCTGCTTTACTCCCTGTTCACCCAAGACTGTGTGGCCGCACACAACTCCAACACCATCCTTAAGTTTGCTGATGACACAATGGTGGTAGGCCTGATCAAAGACGAGGATGACACCGCCTATTGAGAGGAGGTCACTCACTGCCAGGACTGAAACCTTTCCCTCAACATCAGCAAGACAAAGGAGCTGTAGAAGTGTACTACAGGAAACGGAGGACAGAGCACGCCCCCATCCACATCGACGGGCTGTAGTGGAGTTGGTTGAGAGCGTCAAGTTCCTCGTCCACACACACCAACACAGTCATGAAGAAGGCACAACAATGTCTCTTCCCCCTCAGGAGGCTGAAAAGATTTGGCCCTCAGATCCTCAAAACGTTATACAGCTGTACCATTGAGAGCATCTTGACTGGCTGCATCACTGCTTGGTATGGCAACTGCTTGGCATCCGACCGCAAGGCGTTACAGAGGGTAGTGCATACGGCCCTGTACCTCACTGGGGTCGAACTTCCTGCCATCCAGAACCGCTATACCAGACGGTTTCAGAGGAATTCCCCAATAATTTTAAGACTCCAGCCACCCAAGTCACAGCCTGTTCTCTCTGCTACTGCATGGCAAGTGGTACCAATGCATCAAATCTGGAACCAACAGGACCCCAAACCATGATTCTACCCCAAGCCATGTGTGTATAGCCAAGTTACCGTTACTAATTATGTATTTATTCCTTGTATTATTATGTTTTCTCTATTTTTCTCTCTGTATTGTTGGGAAGGGCAATTAAATAAGCATTTTCACTGTTAGTCTATGCCTGTTGTTTACGAAGCATGTGACAAATAACATTTGATTGATTTGATTTGACCTGAAGAAGTGTGTAGGTGTGTGTTTTTGTGTGGGTCATCATGTGTACCATGTGTCCTACAGACTGGGCTTACTCACTTACATCAGGGTCCATGTATATGCTACCCAGCTTCCAGGCTTCACAACCTCAGGCCTGACCAGCCATACATTTACAAGGTAAGACATTCCAAATTCCAAGTCAAATGCTCCATGGTTTGTGTGAAGAAAAAGAAGAGGGCTCTAGAATGGCTGCTTGATGCATTGACTCCATAAATGGCTTTTGGAGACAACACACTGGACACACACTCTGGCACACAGATCTGGCATGACTGAGGTTACCCTGCGTTCACAAACTCATTGTTTCCCTTAATAGCACACCACAGCAGGCTAACACTGAAAATTACAAACCATCCACTCATATCCACTTTACCAACTCAGAACGAGCCACTTTCTGTTCAGAACCTCTGTGGGATTGGAAACTGACATTATCCAAGTGTTTTCTTCGTCTATGTTCATCTTGTCTTGTCTTCTTTCTTCCTACGCCTCACGTTCATTCCCCTCTTCACCTGTCCATCTCTCATTCCCTTTTCTCTCATTCCTCCCTTACCTCCATATGTGAGTTTTGGGAGCTCCAGTGAGCTCCACATTGATACTCCTTCCCGTATGAAACACTAAAGCCGTAACCCTCAACAGATGCTGTTCTTACCGTTGTAGCTTAGCACCATCTGCTCACAGAATGTAGGATAAACAAAAGAAAATTCGCAAAAAATTCTATGAGACTTTTCTCACTCATGCTGTAGCTCATATAGAAAGTAGTGTGGTATGTGAGTTTGTGTGCCTGCCTGCTGTGGGGGTGTTATACCTTTGTGTCCCTGTGCTATAACAGATTCTGCGCAGGCATTCCAAATGGAATCCGCGCAGGCAGAACTACGAAGGAATTCCAACGGAATTCCGAGGAGCCTCAGTCCAATCTGCAAAATGAACTCCTTTCGATTCAAAGCACAATAGAGAGAGGCACTGAATTAAAAGCAAATGCAACCGGCATGTTATTGTATTGCATTAGATCGATACATACATCAACCCACATGTTATTGAATTGCATTAGATCGATACATACATCAACCCACATGTTATTGTATTGCATTAGATCGATACATACATCAACCGACATGTTATTGTATTGCATTAGATCGATACATACATCAACCCACATGTTATTGTATTGCATTAGATCAACACATACATCTACTTCTACACTTCTCCGAGAGGGACATCATCTCTTTTCCTTCAAATGGATTGGGGGGGGGGGGGGGGTGAGGTGACAGACAGACAGCGCTGATCACTTCAGTCAGTGATAATTGAAAGTAAAAAGTGAAAGAATGCAAAAATTGTCAACAGAGGAGCTTGCGAGAAGACATCTCGTGACCAGTGGTGATTTTAGCATGTATATTTTGGTGGAGCAAACTCAATATATATATTTTTTGAAGCATGACAGGCTACCCGAAACGTTTGACCCAAGTTAAACAATTTAACGGCAATGCTACCAAATACTAATTGAGTGTATGTAAACTTCTGACCCACTGGGAATGTGATGAAAGAAATAAAAGCTGAAATAAATCATTCTCTCTACTATTATTCTGACATTTCACATTCTTAAAATAAAGTGGTGATCCTAACTGACCTAAGACAGGGAAGGTTTACTAGGATTAAATGTCAGGAATTCTGAAAAACGGAGTTTAAATGTATTTGGCTAAGGTGTATGTAAACTTCCGACTTCAACTGTATGTCACGCCTGCTCCCGCTCTCCCTCCCTGGGGCGCCAGGCTGCCCAGCACCACGCATTCCTGCCACCATCATTACGCACAGCTGCTTCCCTCGTAACACGCATCAGTGATTCATTGGACTCACCTGGACTCAATCACCTGTGTTATTCCCTCCCCTATATCATATCCAGACTTGGAACTCTGGGGGAAAAAAACAAGATTGAATCATGACGTCAGTGATCTTCAGGTCTGAACTCTAAAAAGAGGCCCGAGTTCCAGACTTGGATGACCATTCAAAATGTATTTTCCCAGTCGGAGCTCATTTTTTTCAGTTCCCAGTTGTCTTGTACTCACTGAAGCCTGATATTTCCCAGTTCCAAGTTTCCAGTTGTTTTGAACGCGACAGAAGTCATGCTAGATTGACAGTACGGCCAATGTATTCACCCTTTTCTGGACCATGGTGTTGCATGTGAATGTTTATCCTTTTAAGCTTGGAAAAGAGACCCTTAAACCCAGACTTGGAATTTATGATTTCCAACTTGTTGTGTAATGTTTATGTCCAATGGCCGATGAGCATTGATTTGTTTTATCTATAATTTCTCTTCATATGACAAGGATTGAAAAGGATTTTCCAGTAGATTGTTGACTTGATTCACTACGATGACTGCTTGTCTAGCCTGTTTGGGCTGCAGCCCGACACCGGTACACTTATGACAACATCCAGCTCAAGTGCAGGGCGCGAAATTCAAAAGATATATTTTTAAAATATTTAACTTTCACACATTAACAAGTCCAAGACACCAGATGAAAGGTGCACATCTTGTGAATCAAGCCAACATGTCCGATTTTTAAAATGTTTTACAGGGAAGACACAATATGTAAATCTATTAGCTAACCACGTTAGCAAAAGCCACCAATATTCTTACTCCATCAGTTTATGACTCCATCAGTAGCTATCACAAATTCGGCCAAATAAAGATAAAAATAGCCACTAACCAAGAAACAACCTCATCAGATGACAGTCTGATAACATATTTATTGTATAGCATATGTTTTTTTCGAAAAATTTGCATATTTCAGGTATAAATCATAGTTTACATTTCAGCTACAATCAGAAATTGCACCGAAAGCAGCCATAATATTTACAGACACCAACGTCAAATACCTAATTACTCATCATAAAACATTTCTGAAAAATACATAGTGTACAGCAATTGAAAGACAGGCATCTTGTGATTCTAGACAATATTTCCGATTTATTAAATGTTTTACAGCGCAAACAAAATGTAGCGTGATATTAGCATAGCCACAATAGCCAGAAACACTTGGGCGCCCACGACCAGTCAACATGCACGACAGATTTTAGAAATAGCATCATAAAATGTTTCTTACTTTTGGTGATCTTCCGTCAGAATGTTGGATAAGGTGTCCTTTGTCCAGAACAGTCGTTGTTTTGATCTGGAACGGCAAATATCCCTCTTCATTTAGCATGGGCACTTGCCAAGTGGCACGGATCACTCCAAAGTCAACAAAGTTAGAGAACGGAACACGGCAAAACTCCCGAAAAAATTTCAATAATCTGATTAAACTATATTGAAAAAACATACGTTACGATGATATGGTGACATGTATCAAATAAAATCTAAGACGGAGATGTTCGTCGTTCATAACGACAGCTAAACAGAAGCCATATCCATGTCCTCTTTCGCGCGCTCCAGAAACAGGATATGGACGGTCACGTCAAACAAAGACCTTTTATTCCACCTCAGACCAAGATAGACACGACATTTCTTCTCTCACCGCATCTTGACAACCAGGGGAAGGCGTAGGAAGTGTTTGTAGACTCTTACGTATCACGCCCATGTATAGGCATGCAGTTGAACAGAGCATCGATTTCTGACATTTCACTTCCTGGTCAGGAAAAGTGCTGCAGAAGGAGTTCTGTTTCACTCAGAGAAATAATTCAAACGGTTTTAGAAACTAGAGAGTGTTTTCTATCCAATTGTAATAATAATATGCATATTGTACGAGCAAGAATTGAGTACGACGCCGTTTGAAATGGGCACATTTTATCTGGCTACTCAATACGCCCCCTGCAGCCATAACAGGCTAGCTTGCTAGCTACGATTTTTAAAGTATGATGTTGACATCTGTCCAATCTAAGCTATGGTAGATATAATGTGATTTGACGTCATTTTATCTGTGGCCAATGAGCTTGAGCCTTCTTGGATGGGCACTTCTAATGAAAATCTGTTGCAGCACCCAAGGGGGTTGAATTTTTGAGCACTCCCCTGTAGATTTTGCGGTGGTGTAGTGTCCCCATAAGTGACACAGTACTGAGCCAATCACGGCGCAACTAGAGAACATTGCCAACCTCTATGCTCTGTATTTTCTGCTGTCTGCCCCACCACCACAGAGAGCACTGAGCTAGACTGAGCTAGGCTTTCTGCCTGCGCGTGTCACACCCTGATCTGTTTCACCTGTCCTTGTTATTGTCTCCACCCCCTCCAGGTGTCGCTTATTTTCCCCAGTGTAGTTATCCCTGTGTTTCCTGTCTCTCTTTGCCAGTTTGTCTTGTATGTCCAAGTCAACCAGCCGTTTTTCCCGTTCTCCTGCTTTTGCTATTTCTCCTTTTTCTAGTCCTCCTGGTTTTGACCCTTACCTGTTTCTGGACTCTGTACCTGCCCGCCTGACCATTCTGCCTGCCTTGACCACAAGCCTGTCTGCCACTCTGTACCTCCTGGACTCTGATCTGGTTTTGATCTTGTGCCTGTCCACGACCATTCTCTTGCCTACTCCTTTTCATGGATGAATCCCGGTTTCAACTGTACCGGGCAGATGGCAGACAGTGTGTATGATGTCATGAGGGTGAGCAGTTTGCTGATGTCAATGTTTTGAATGGAGTGCCCCATGGTGGCAGTGGAGTTCTGGTATGGTGAAAAATATGGGTTGTTTATGAATTCGAAGGACCAATAAAAGGGACAAAAAACTTAGGTGCTGGATTATAAGCCGGTAGAAACAACCACAGGGTGTCCGTTCAGAACACAGTGCAGCAGTAGTTGCACCGCAACCCAGTTCAAGGATTTAATGAAGAGCCACATACAACAATACCCTCTCTCATACTAATTGTGGTTCTGTAACGAAAAGAGCAGAACTTAGGCTATAGCACAGTATGGAAAAAAATATGCCTATTTGCATGTCAACAACTAAACAGGCTATGTGGACCCAAACACATGCTAGATGCACAAAGAACAATAGAGCCATGTAGAAATATATACACATTATAAAACATAATAAGCATGAGCGATCTACACTGGAAATAGCCTAGCACCACAGACAAATGCTAACAAATGCTAATCGCTAATAAGCATGCTAAAGAGTAATGCATTCCCGGATGACAATGCTAATGCTAACGCTGACATCAATGCTTAGACATTGAAGAGGAGTGGGACAGCATTCCACAGGCCACAATCAGCAGCCTGATCAACTCTATGGGAAGGAGATGTGTCACGCTGCATGATGCAAATGGTGGTGAAACCAGATACTGACTGGTTTTCTGATCCACTCCCCTACCGTAATTTTTAAGGTATCTGTGACCCAAAAAAATGCGTATCTGTAATCCTAGTCATGTGAAATCCATAGATTAGGGCCTTATGAATTTATTTAAATGGACCGATTTCCTGATATGAACTGTGACTCAGTAAAATCTTTGAAATTGTTGCATGTTGAGTTTATATTTTCTGTTCAGTGTAGGTATATCCTCCAGGCAGAAAAGAGCTGACTCTTCCCACAGCACAATTCTCTCTCACGCTCTCTCTCGCTCTCAGAAAAAGTATCTAATTCATGACACTTTATATGACACTGTTAATATCTTATATTTATTATAGTTAACTTACTGTTTTCATATCTGTTTACACTGATTGTAGTGAAAGAACAGTTTCTTGATCTAAATCTAGAGTAAGTGGGTGTAATGTAATTTCACATGGAACACACTTGTATAAAATTGTACCCCATTCAACTGCATGGTGTACACACACACCAGGGGGAATACAACAAAAGAAGCTTTCCACAGAATTCTGCAGATTGTCAACAGAAATCTCTGCAGAAAATAGAAACAATTCCAGAAGTTCATGTTTGGGCCTAGCTATAACGTTCAGTGTGTGTACATATTTTTGATGCAATATCATGTCCTTGTGCTGAGAGAACTCATAAAGGCCTTCCTGTCAGACAAATACAACGACTCTCCAGGTCTCAATAAGTGGATGAATACCCGTATGCGCATGAGTGCATGAAGGAGCGTGTGTGTGTGTGTGTGTGTGTATGTTTGTATGCGAGCACTGAGCAGAGATAGAGTGGTAGAGCAGAGAGGAGAGGTAGACACAGTGAAGGTAAGTGGAGCAGACACCAGCCCTCTGTTCAGTGATTGTGTGAAACTAAAGGAGCTCTCCTCTGTCTGAGAGCACACTGTTCAGTGATGTTCTTCAACACCTACGCTCTCTAACACACCCTCTGTGTTTACAACATCCATCCTTCATCACCGCCATCTCTCTCTCTCTCCTATTCTCCATCTCCTTCTCCTTCTCTCTCTCTCTCCTAAGCTCCTTATCTCTCTCTCTCTCTCTCTCCTATTCTCCTTCTCTCTCTCTCTCTCTCTCTCTCTCTCTCTCTCTCTCTCTCTCTCTCTCTCTCTCTCTCTCTCTCTCTCTCTCTCTCTCTCTCTCTCCTCTCTTTCTCTCTCTCTCTCTCTCTCTCTCTCTCTCTCTCTCTGTCTCCTCTCCCTCTCTATCTTGCATTGTCTTTCCTCTCCTCCACCTCCACCTCTCTCCTAATTTCCTCTTTCTTTCTTTCTCTCTCTCTCTCTCTCTCTCTCTCTCTCAGCCCATCACCTCACTCTGCCAGGTCGTCCTGGACGATGTCACTGCGTCATGAGGAGCTCCTCCAGAGCGTGACCACCACAGACTGAGAGAAAAGAGGGAAGAGGGGAAGAGTGTAGCAACCTCTCTCTATCACTATCTCTCTGACTTTCACTTCCCTCCAACCTCTAATCCTGTCTCCTTTTTGCTGATGGTTGCTATCTCCCACCTTCTCTCTTTTTCTCCTGTTGGATTGTCTCTATGGACGAATCTCTTTTCAACCTTTTACTCCCCCAATCCCTCCTTCCTCTCTTTCCCTTTCTCTCCCTCTCTCTTTCACTTTCTCTCTCTCCATCCCCCACCCTCTTCCCCTCTCTCCCTCCCCCCCTCTGTCACACCTTTGCGTGTCTTGCGAGCACTTATCCCTGTCGCCTGTGATTGGCTGGCTAAGTGGCACTCAGCTGCGCTCCTGCTTCCTCGTTCCAGGGATTTCTCTCCATTTCATGCTCATCACTCAGGGAGCGAAGGAACTGTCACTAGGGCAACGGGATAAACAAATGAGGAGAAGTGGGAAGGAGAGGAGATCGGGTGAAGATAGACCCATGTGTTCATTTATCCAAAAGCAAATAGTCCAAAGAAACTTACTGGTGTGGCTGTTATGGTTTCATGCTTTTAATTAATGCACTGGATTTTTTTTTAGTCCTGACATTATAACACTTACCTAGTCTCCAACTCACTCCTGTGGAGGACGCTCTCTTTTCTCCCTCTCCTCCTCATTTCTCTCCTCTCTCTCTTTATCTCTCTCTCTCCTAATCTCCTAATCTCCCGATCTCCTTCTCTCTATCTCTCCTAATCTCCTAATCTCCTTCTCTCTTTATCTCTCTCTCTTATCTCTTTCTCTCTTTCTCTCCTAATCTCCTTCTCTCTCTCTCTCTCTCTCTCTCTCTCTCTCTCTCTCTCTCTCCATACTCCTCTCTCTCTCTCTCTCTCCTAATCTCCTTCTCTCTCTCCTAATCTCTTTCTCTCTCTCTCCTAATCTCCTCCTCCTCTCTCTCTCTCTCTCTCTCTCCCAATCTCCTTCTCTCTCTTTCTCTCCTAATCTCCTTCTCTCTCTATCCTAACCTCCTTCTCTCTCTCTCTCCTAATCTCCTCCTCTCTCTCTCTCCCAATCTCCTCTCTCTCTCTCCTAATCTTCTTCTCTCTCTCTCTCTCTCCTAATCTCATTCTCTCTCTCTATTTCATTCTCTCTCCTCATCTCTCTCTCTCTCTCTGCATGCTGGGAGAATTTTGTTCCCTGTGAATTGTATGAGTGGGTGTTGTCTGGAGTTAGATCGCCTGTTTTTTCCTTCTTGTTTTTCTTTTCTTGGTGGTTTTCTTTTTTCTATGCATGATTTAAGGTGATTATTTATTTTATTTATTTGTTTTGGTAGAATTAAGTATATTGTTTTTCTTGTCGAATATGTCCTGGCTTTGGCGGGGATGGCGACCCACATGGGGACGCCATCCCTATCACTTCGGCATGGCTTTAGTCGTGTTACTGAAGCTACTGTCACCATGGAGGAGTTCTGATCGCCATAGGAGAGAAGGTAGGCTATGAGAATGTTGCTTATGCGTCACGGATGAATAAAGTGGTGTTGGTTTTTCTTAAAGAAGAGCGTTTTGTTGATCGTATGGTTGAGCATGGCGTACTTCTTAAAGGTAGGTATGTTTATTCAAGTTACTGCGCTTTTTTCTCCGTCAACAAGGGTCACGATTTTGAATGTACCGGCGTTTATTCCCAATGAGCTATTGGAGTGCGAGTTATTGCGGTTTGGGAAGTCAATTAAGATTGTCCCTTTGGGTTGCAAACACCCGGCTTTGAAACAGGTTATGTCGTTTCGGCAAAAGGTGGTTATGATTTTGGACTCACCGGAGCAGACTTTGGAGTTATCGTTTAATGTCAAATATGACAACAGACTGTATATGGCTTATGCTAGTACGGGTAGTCGAAGGTGTTTTGAGTGTGGGGGATGTTGGCCATAAGCGACATGCTGGCCCGGAAAGGGAGAAGGCAGAGGGAGGGGCGCAGGTGGTCCTCGTAATGCCTGGGCCCACTGATGTAGGGAGAGGTGGGCCGACAGTGGTAGAGCAGTCACAAGCACCTGTTGCTGAGGAACAAGCTGTCTGTGTTATCCGGTGTTGCCATTTGTACCAGAGGGGAATGGTATGCAGCAGAAAAATATTGTCGTAGGAGGTAAGGATGGATCTGGAGAGCCATTTCCTCAGACTTGGGGGGAGATGCCCAGTACGAGTGATGGGGTACAGGAGGGGGTTCATGTGGAGCTAGTCTCCCAGGTAGTGGAGGAGATGCCCACTACGAGTAATGGAGTACAGGAGGGGGTTCAGGTGGAGCTAGTCTCACAGGTGTGGAGGAGATGCCCAGTACAAGTGATGGGGCGCAATTGGGGAGTGTTGAGAGGCATTTGGCAGAGGGGAGTCAGGGGTCTGTGGCCTCAGTTGAGGAGAATATGGATATGTGGATATGGATATCTCTCTTGATATGGGCATCTCTCTTGATATGGACATCTCTCTTGATATGGATATCTCTCTTGATATGGACATCTCTCTTGATATGGATATCTCTCTTGATATGGATATCTCTCTTGATATGGACATCTCTCTTGATATGGACATCTCTCTTGATATGGACATCTCTCTTGATATGGACATCTCTCTTGATATGGATATCTCTCTTGATATGGACATCTCTCTTGATATGGATATCTCTCTTCATATGGATATCTCTCTTGATATGGACATCTCTCTTGATATGGACATCTCTCTTGATATGGATATCTCTCTTGATATGGATATCTCTCTTGATATGGACATCTCTCTTGATATGGACATCTCTCTTGATATGGACATCTCTCTTGATATGGACATTTCTCTTGATATGGACATCTCTCTTGATATGGATATCTCTCTTGATATGGACATCTCTCTTGATATGGACATCTCTCTTGATATGGACATCTCTCTTGATATGGACATCTCTCTTGATATGGATATCTCTCTTGATATGATAGCAGCTGGTGACGACTCAATTTACAATCTAGAGGAGGTAAATGGGTTCCTGGATCAGACTTTTGGGAAAATTGGCAGCTTTTTTTGATATTGATAAGTTTGTGAGGTCAGCTGTGATGTTACAGAAGACAGTGGGGTTAGACCAGTTGAGTGAGAAGAAGCGTTTTCGCTGAAGGAAATTTGTTACTGCTCTTACGGCAGAAAAAACTCCTTCCAGACTCACATTAAGCATCTCCAATTCAAAATTAAATCTTGAATCAGCTTCCTATTTTGCAACAAAGCATCCTTCACTCATGCTGCCAAACATACCTTCGTAAAACTGACTATCCTACCGATCCTTGACTTTGGCAATATCATTTACAAAATAGCCTCCAACACTCTGCTCAGATAATTGGATGTAGTCTATCACAGTGCCATCTGTTTTGTCACCAAAGCCCCATATACTACCCACCACTGCAACCTGTATGCTCTCATTGGCTGGCCCTCGCTTCATATTCGTCGCCAAACCCACTGGCTCCAGGTCATTTACAAGTCCTCGCTAGGTAAAGTCCCGCCTTATCTCAGCTCACTGGTCACCATAGCAGCACCCACCCGTAGCATGCGCTCCAGCAGGTATATTTCACTGGTCACCCCCAAAGCCAACTCCTCCTTTGGCAGCCTTTCCTTCCAGTTCTCTGCTGCCAATGACTGGAACGAATTGCAAAAATCACTGAAGCTGGAGTCCTATATCTCCCTCACTAACTTTAAGCATCAGCTGTCAGAGCAGCATACCAATCATTGCACCTGTACACAGCCCACCTGTAAATATCCCACCCAACTCATCCCCATATTGTCCTTTTTTTTCTCCTATGCACCCCAGTATCTCTACTTGAACATTGATCTTCTGCACATCTATCACTCCAGTGCTTAATTGCTAAACTGTAATTATTTCGCCACTATGGCCTATTTATTGTCTTACATTCTTCAGGCTAGGGGGCAGTATTCGGAAGTTCGGATGACTGACGTGCCCAAAGTAAACTGCCTGTTACTCAGGCCCGAAGCTAGGATATGCATATAGTTGGTAGCATTGGATAGAAAACACTCTCAAGTTTCTAAAACTGTTAAAGTAATGTCTGTGAGTAAAACAGAACTGATATGGCAGGCAAAAACCTGAGAAGAATCCATTCAGATTATTTTTTTTGAGGTCATAGGCCATTCAAACGCTTGTCTATGGGATATTCAAAGGAATTCCTCCCAGATTGCAGTTCCTATGGCTTCCACTAGATGTCAACAGTCATTAGAAAGTGTTTCAGGCTTGTTTTTTGAAAAATTAGTTAGTAGTTGTAGCTTTTCAAGGTGGCTCTCATTTGAACTGTAGTCTTGTGGCACGCGTGGATGAGGGCGTGCACTTCGTTATTTATCTACGGTATTGAACATACTACATTCCGCCTTAAATTGTATCATTTATTTACATATTAGGGTACCTGAGGATTGATTAGAAACGTTGTTTGACTTGTTTGGACAAAGTTTATTGGTAACTTTTGGAATTCCTTTGTCTGCATGTTGAACGAGTGGAACAGGTGGATTACTGAATCAAACGCGCCAACTAAACTGACTTTTTTGGGATATAAAGAAGGACTTTATCGAACAAAACGACCATTTGTTGTGTAGCTGGGACCCTTGGGATTGCAAACAGAGGAAGATCTTCAAAGGTAAGTGATTTATTTTATCGCTATTTCTGATTTTTGTGACACCTCTGCTAGTTTGGAAAATGTTTTTAATGCTGGTTTATGCGAGGCGCTGTCCTCAGATAATCGCATGGTATGCTTTCACCGTAAAGCCCTTTTGAAATCTGACAAAGCGGTTGGATTAACAAGAAGTTAAGCTTTTAAACGATGTAAGACACTTGTATTTTCATGAATGTTTAATATTACGATTTAATATTTTGAATTTCGCGTTCTGCAATTTCACCAGATGTTGTCGAAAGAGGTTTTAACTCCCTAATCTTATTACATTTGCTCACACTGTATATAGACTTTTATATTGTGTTATTGACTGTACGTTTGTTTATCTCATGTGTTGTTTGTGTCGCACTGCTTTGCTCTATCTTGGCCAGGTCGCAGTTGTAAATGAGAACTTGTTCTCAACTGGCCTACCTGGTTAAATAAAGGTGAAAAAAATAAAATAATAATGTTATAAAAAAGGTAGTGGGAAACATGGTAAGGTTAAGAGAAAATTAAAACAATGATGAATATTATGCATCAAAGTGTGTTTTTCTCTTTGTCTGGTTTCTCTGTGGTTTCTTCTGCTTTTCCTTTCTCTTTTCTATATGGAGGTACTAAGGGGAGGTTCTCTCAATATTAATTGGAGAAGGGACAGGAATAAGAGGGCTTGGGTATTAGAAGTAATAAAACATAAAAGGCTTATTGTAGTTTTTCTACAGGAGATACATAGTGATGAGGCTAATGAGGTTGACTGGGGTATGTGGTGGGAGGGGCAGCGTATACTCAGTCATGGTATTCATTTCAGTGCTGGGGTGGCAATTTTGGTTTCCTCAGGCTTAGGGGTGACTGTGGTATCTACAACCGAGATTGTCAAGGGTCAGGTTTTGTATTGTTTTAATTTAATTTACTTTTATATGTTTATGCTCCTAATGAGGGTACAGAGCGTATTGCTGTATTTGATCAAATATAGGAAACCTTAAGACAGTGTGACCAAGAGGGGTGTATGGTTTAAGGGGGGGACTGGAACTGTACAGTAGATTTTACTGTTGACCACGCTGCTGAAGAACCTCACCTGCGGTCAGCTACTTGCCTGTCTGGTCTATTTACTGAGTTTGAGCTTTCTGATGTGTGGAGAGTAAGGAATGCAAAAGTGAGGCAGTACACATGGTTAAAAGTTAATGAAGGTTGTGTCAGTGCAGCAAGGTTAGACAGGGTGTATGTATCTGACCACTACTGTGGTAGGGTTGTAAGGTGTGACATTACTCCAGTGGGTTTCTCTGTTCACCATATTGTTACTGTTGATATTCACTTGTCCTGTCCACAAAGGTCATCACCTTATTGATACTTTAACCTTTTGTCAATAGGGGGAGCTGTTAGCACTATTTTTTTCTTGACGTTTCCAAATTAAACTGCCTCGTACTCAATTCTTGCTCGTACAATATGCATATTATTATTATTATTGGATAGAAAACACTCTCTAGTTTCTAAAACCGTTTGAATTATGTCTCTGAGTGAAACAGAACTCATTCTGCAGCACTTTTCCTGCCAGGGAGTGAGATTTCAGAAATCTCGGCCTCTGTTCCCAGGTCAGTTTATAAGTCCCTGTGAACGCTGTGGGGCTACAAACACTGCCTACGCCTTCCTCTAGATGTCAGTAAGTGGTGACAATTTGAATGGAGTCGATTGCGCAATCTGGGACCTTATATTAGAGCCTGGGGCGGAAGTGCCTTTCTTTTCAGCCGTGCGCTCGACGCAGAGTGGACGTCGGACTGGCCTCCTTCCAAGCTTTGGTTTAGCCACTTCTATATCCCCGGTCATGTTTTTATTCGTTATAGGTGTTAAAGACATCATAAGGTAGTTAATTTAAACCGATTTATAGCAATTTATATCCGTTTATTGCGATTTTCTGGCATTTCTTTGTGACGCACTTTCAAGAGTTGGACACTTTTCCGGTCCATGCCGAACGTTAGTGGCCATTTCGACAGGACAAGAGGACATCTTTCGACCAAAAGACGATTAGACCGGGGAAAGGACACCTTGCCCAAGATTCTGATGGAAGCTCAGCTAATAGTAAGAACTATTTATGCTGATAAATCGTTGTTCTGTTGAAAAATGTTAAACGCATAAGCCGCCATTAAATTTTGGGTAGCTTCGCTTTAGCGCACCCTGTATTGCGCAGTAAGGATAATTTTAAAAATGTAATTCAGCGATTGCATTAAGAACTAATTTGTCTTTCAATTGCTGTCCAACTTGTATTTTTTTAGTCAAGTTTATGAATAGTTTTCGATAAAAATAGGTGTCTTTCCAAGATGGCGCCGGGCAGATTGCTTGAGTAGTTGGACAGTATTTCCATTGTATAAGCACGATTTGTGACGCTAAATATGCACATTTTCGATCAAACTCTATATGGATTGTGTAATATGATGTTACAGGACTGTCATCTGAAGAATTCTGAGAAGGTTAGTGAAAAATTTTATATATTTTGGTGGTGATAACGTTATCGCTATTTTTGCCTTGAATCAATGCTGGGGTAATGATTGCACTTGTGGTATGCTAATATAACGATTTATTGTGTTTTCGCTGTAAAACACTTAGAAAATCTGAAATATTGTGGATTCGCAAGATCTGTGTTTTTCTATTGCTGTACGCTGTGTATTTTTAAGAAATGTTTTATGATGAGTAATTAGGTAATACACGTTTCCCTCTGTAGTTATTCTAGTCGAGTTGTGATGGTGGCTGCAATGGTAAACTATGATTTATACCTGAAATATGCACATTTTTCTAACAAAACCTATGCTATACAATAAATATGTTATCAGACTGTCGTCTGATGAGGTTGTTTCTTGGTTAGTGGCTATTTATATCTTTATTTGGTCGAATTTGTGATAGCTAGTGATGGAGTCAAAAACTGGTGGAGTAAAAAAAAAAGTGTCTTTTGCTAACGTGGTTAGCTAATAGATTTACATATTGTGTCTTCCCTGTAAAACATTTTAAAAATCAGAAATGATGGCTTGATTACCAAGATGTGTATCTTTCATCTGGTGTCTTGGACTTGTGATTTAATGATATTTAGATGCTACTATTTACTTGTGACGCTATGCTAGCTATGCTAGTCAGCTTTTTTACTGGTGGGGGTGGTGGGGGGTGCTCCCGGACCCGGGTTTCTGAGGAAGTAGAAGTTAATGTTAACTTGTTACATGATGTCATGTTTTGTGAAAAGTTTTTGTTGTTTTGGGAAAAATGGAGGGTTACAAAAGGGAATTTTGAGTCCTTGAGACAATGGTGGGAGGTTGGGAAGGCCCAAATACGATTGTTTTGTCAACAGTAAACTGCTCGGTCTTGTATTGAAGTTAAAGAGACTATCGGGGCCCTTGAACAGGACATCAAATCTATTGAATTGAAGTTGCTCACTCAGAATGACCCCGGACTAGTCAGGAACTTACAGGACAAGAGACATGAACTGGGGTCGTTTCTGCATGAAAGAGTGAAGGGTGCCTTGATTAGGACTCACTTTGCTACCCTCAAGGATATGGATGCTCCTAGCACTTTTTTTAAAACGTAGGACAGTCGACATTGCAACGCAAACAGATGGTGGGAAGGTGACTGATGGGAAGGTGATGGGAAGGTGACCACGGATGACAGTGAAATGCGCCAACATGCCGTGGATTTCTACTCTGCCCTCTATAAGGCGGAGGATTGGGATTCTCTGTGTACTGAACAGTTATTACATGGACTTCTTCAATTGGGCCCAGAGCAGAGAGTTGCTTTGGACTCTGACATTACTCTGCAGGAGCTGTCCACAGCAGTTATGCAGCTCTCATCAGGCCGAGCCCCTGGTATCGATGGTTTACCATCTAAGTTCTATAAGCAATTTTGGGGGTCTGTTGGGGGATTTTTATGAAGTGGTGTGTGAATCTTTTCATGAGGTTTCTCTTCCTGTTTCCTGTCAATGTGCTGTGCTTTCATTGTTGCCAAAAAAGGGGGATTTGGCTCTTCTAAAAAATTGGCGACCTGTTGCATTGCTGTGTGCAGAATATAAAATTGTATTTAAATGTCTCTCAAACAGGTTGAAAGAGTATCTGGGACTGTTGGTCCACAAGGACCAGTCTTACTGTGTACCTGACCGCTCTATTGTTGATAACTTGTTTCTGATAAGAGATGTTTTAGACATTTGTAAATTGTCTGATGTGAATGTGGGTTTACTTTCTTTGGATCAGGAGAAGCCTTTGACTGTGTGGACCACCAGTACTTGTTCAAAACATTGAAAGCCTTTGGGTTTGGGGATGTTGTTTTGTCTTGGATGAGTTTACTGTATGCTGGGGCCTCATGGTGAATGTGGGGGGGGGGGGTTGAGTTGCCCCATCCCCATCCAAAGGGGCAGTTATATTGTCTGGCATTTGAACCAATGTTTTGTTTTTTAAGAGCGAGGCTTACTGGTTTCTCTGCCAGAGGTAATGAAGGGTCCCACGATAGCACTGTCTGTGTATGCAGATGACGTGACCATTTTTATTACAGGGGATGATGATGTTAAGGTTCTCTCAAACGCTCTAAAGGTGCTAGAGTCAATTGGGAAAATAGCGTATCGCTGTGGGCTGGTCAGCTTCAGACGGGGTCCATTCCACGGTTACCAGGGGGGCTGAAGTGGGGCAGAGATGGGATGAAGACTTTGGGGGGGGGGGGGTTTCTAGGCTCTGATGTATTTCAGAAAAAGAACTGGGAGGGTGTAGTGGAGAAAGTGTGTGCCAGATTGCTGTCTTATAGAGGAAGGGTACTGGTTGCCAATAATCTAGCTGCCTCTACCCTGTGGCACAGACTAATGATTTTACAGCGACTGGAGGGTCTGATGCAAGAGCTTCAGAGGACCCTTGTCAATTTATTTTGGTCTGGACAACATTGGATTAAAGCTGCGACCCTGTACCTGCCACTGCACAAGGGTGGGCAAGGTCTGGTGGATATTTCTTCCAGGATCATGGCTTTCTGGATTCAAGCAGCGCAGAGACTGTTGTACTGTGACGGTTCTAGCCGGGTCAACACAGCTTATACATTGATGAGGACAGCGGGCTGTTTGGGCTTAGATAAGCATCTTTTCCTCTTAAAGCTAGAGGGGGGTGATTTGTCTGGCTCGACTCCGAGTCTGTTATGCAGGCTTGGAGAGTTTTTGTCAAGGTCGGCACGCCACCAGGGATGTGGCTTTTTGAAGAGCCTCTTTTTTACGACACTGCCATCCAGTTCCGTGCTATGGGTTCAGCCAGCCTACATTCATGCCTGTTAGGTTTGGGGTGTACCGAGCTGGGTCATCTGATGCGGAGTAGGAGCAGATCGTTAGAGGAGCTGGGAGAAAGAGCGGGGATCCGATCATCTCGCCTATTGAGGAAGGTCGTAGCTGAGGTCTGAAATTCCATGCCAGTACTTCATCTGCAGTATGTGACTGACACTTCCAATTCTGATCGGTGGACAGAGGGTCTGGATTATGTGTTCCCTGCGCTGAATGTTAGTGCTGTGGCGGGGGAATTCAAGGAGGACGTGGGGATGCTGCTTTCCTTCGATACCCCAGAGATGGGGGAGTTCAAGGTGGTGGGAAAGACGGCCACGTACAAAATCTGTGTAAAAGTGTCCCTGTTTGTCCCGGTGTCCCGGTTTGGTCCGGGTGCGGCAGTTTTTATAAAAACTGTCTATTGAAAAGAGGACAGCTGACCTCCAATGGAGGATAATACATGGAGCCATAGCCACCAACATGCATCTGGTACACCTGGATCCTACTGTTGAGGAGGGGTGTCCATTCTGTGCTGAGTCTGAAACTCTGGCACATCTGTTCTGACAGTGTCCCAGGTTGGTCGGGATGATTGACCTGATCACTAGCTGGTTCTCAGCTCTGGGAGAGATTTTCTCTTCCCAAAAGTTTACATTTGGGCTAAAGTACAGGTTTAGTCGAAGGGGTGTAGTTATTTTGCTTAATTTTGTATCAGGGGCCGCTAAATTAAGCAATATGGAAGACACAAAAGAACAGTATTCAGGGACAGGGGTCAGGGGTGGTAGGTAGCTTAGTCGTTAGAGCGTTGGGCCTGTAACCGAAAAGGTTGCTAGTTTGAATCCCCGAGCTGACTAGGTAAAATTATGTTGTTCTGCCCCTGAACAAGGCAGCTAACTCACTGTCCCTAGGCTGCCATTGTAAATAAGAATTTCTTCTTAACTGACTTGCCTATTTAAATAAAACAAATGTTGGAGGGGATGTTGGCAGCGAGACTGAGGGTTGAGTTTGCCTATTACAAATTGGTTAACAATATTGATCTGTTTATGAGTATATGGGGTAATCAGAGGCTGTTGTGTTTAGTTACTGTGGAGGAAGATTTGGTGTTGTGTTTTTAATTGATGTGTAACCATGGTTTTGTATGAGTGTTTGTCATGGTGTGGGCACCCAGACCCATTAAAGGTTATTTAAAACTCTCTCTCTCTCTCTCTCTCTCTCTCTCTCTCTCTCTCTTGCTTCTCTCTTGCTTCTCTCCCTCTCTATCTTGCATTGTCTTTCCTCTCCTCCACCTCCACCTCTCTCCTAATTTCCTCTTTCTTTCTTTCTTTCTTTCTTTCTTTCTCTCTCTCTCTCTCTCTCTCTCTCTCTCTCTCTCTCTCTCTCTCTCTCTCTCTCTCTCTCTCTCTCTCTCAGCCCATCACCTCACTCTGCCAGGTCGTCATGGACGATGTCACTGCGTCATGAGGAGCTCTTCCAGAGCGTGACCACCACAGACTGAGAGAAAAGAGGGAAGAGGGGAAGAGTGTAGCAACCTCTCTCTCTGTCTCTATCACTATCTCTCTGACTTTCACTCCCCTCCAACCTCTAATCCTGTCTCCTTTTTGCTGATGGTTGCTATCTCCCACCTTCTCTCTGTTTCTCCTGTTGGATTGTTTCTATGGACAAATCTCTTTTCAACCTTTTACTCCCCCTGTCCCTTCTTACTCTTTCCCTTTCTCTCCCCTCTCTCTCTTTCTCTCTCTCCTTCCACCACCCT
Source organism: Salvelinus namaycush (assembly GCF_016432855.1). NCBI lineage: Eukaryota > Metazoa > Chordata > Actinopteri > Salmoniformes > Salmonidae > Salvelinus > Salvelinus namaycush. The sequence continues at coordinate 42,452,262 of NC_052312.1, forward strand.
CTTCCCCTCTCTCCCTCCCCCCTTCTGTCACACCTTTGCGTGTCTTGCGAGCCCTTATCCCTGTCGCCTGTGATTGGCTGGCTAAGTGGCAGTCAGCTGCGCTCCTGCTTCCTCGTTCCAGGGATTTCTCTCCATTTCATGCTCATCACTCAGGGAGCGAAGGAACTGTCACTAGGGCAACGGGATAAACAAATGAGGAGAAGTGGGAAGGAGAGGAGATCGGGTGACACACGTATGACCTTATAACCTGTTTGGGCTGCAGGGGCAGTATTGAGTAGCCGGATAAAAGGTGCCCATTTCAAACGGCCTCGTACTCAATTCTTGCTCGTACAATATGCATATTATTATTACTATTGGATAGAAAACACTCTCTAGTTTCTAAAACCGTTTGAATTATATCTGTGAGTAAAACAGAACTCATTTTGCAGCAAACTTCCTGACAGGAAGTGGAAAATCTGAAATCTATGCTCTGTTCTAGGGCCTGCCTATAAATGGCCTTCATATATATCAGTATACATGCACTTCATACACCTTCCGCTAGATGTCGACAGGCAGTGAGAGAAGAAATGGAGTGTATAACTTGATCTGGGGTCGAATAAAAGCTCTCGGCATGACGTGTCACCAGTTTCCTGTTTTCTGGAGAGCGCGTGAAGGGACCTGGTTTTGCCTTCTGATAAGCTGTCGTTATAGACGACTAATATCTCCGGCTTTGATTTTATTTGATAAATGTGACAATATCATCGTAAAGTATGTTTTTTCAATATAGTTTTATTCGATTATTGAAATTTTTTCGGGACGTTAGGCGTGTTGCGTTGTGTGCCTTTGTTCAGGAAGGAGAGCTTCGCGCCACTTTGCTAGCTTTCCGTGCTAATTGACTGGAGAAGAGGACATTCTAAATCCAAACAACGATTGTTCCCGACAAAGGACCCCTTGTACAACATTCTGATGAAAGATCATCAAAAGTAGGACCCATTTTATGATGCTATTTCATATATCTGTCGAACATGTGAAATAGGCGTTTGCGCCCAGATTTTGGGTACTCTCTCGCTATACCTCAGCTGGATGTCGTAATGAAGTTATTTTTAGAATTCTAACACGGCGATTGCATTAAGAACTAGTGTATCTATCATTTCCTATACAACATGTATTTTTTAGTAACGTTTATGTATAGTTATTTGGTCAGAATAGTTGAGTGCCATAAAAATATCCGCACATTCTGGAAAAAGCTGCTACGTTAGCACAATGTATAACCACTGATTTCAGCTCTAAATATGCACATTTTCGAACAAAACATAAGTGTATGTATAACCTGATGTTATAGGACTGTCATCTGATGAAGCTTATCAAGGTTAGTCAAAATTTTTATATCTTTTGCTGGTTTATTCGCTATCGCTAACGTGCCTATTGCTATCGCTAACGTGCCTTGATGAATGAATGCGGTAGTGTGGTAGGCTATTGTAGTAAGCTAATATAATGCTATATTGTGTTTTCGCTGTAAAACACTTAAAAAATCGGAAATATTGGCTGGATTCACAAGATGTTTGTCTTTAATTTGCTATACACCATCGATTTTTCAGAAATGTTTTATGATGAGTATTTAGGTATTTGACGTTGGTGTCTGTAATTACTCTGGCTGCTTCGGTCCTATTTGTGACGGTAGCTGTGATGGTAGCTGCAATGTAAAACTGATTTATACCTCAAATATGCACATTTTTCGAACAAAACATAACAATAAACAGATTTATTGTATAACATGTTATAAGACTGTCATCTGATGAAGTTGTTTCTTGGTTAGTTTGGTTGGTTCTTGGTTAGTTAGGTTGGCTTTGTGCATGCTACCTGTGCTGTGAAAAATGTCTGTCCTTTTTTGTATTTGGTGGTGAGCTAACATAAATATATGTGGTGTTTTCGCTGTAAAACATTTTAAAAATCGGACATGTTGGCTGGATTCACAAGATGTTTATCTTTCATATGCTGTATTGGACTTGTTAATGTGTGAAAGTTAAATATTTCTAAAAAATATATTTTGAATTTCGCGCCCTGCACTTGAAGTGGCTGTTGTCATATTGTGCCCCCTCTGTCACACCTTTGCGTGTCTTGCGAGCCCTTATCCCTGTCGCCTGTGATTGGCTGGCTAAGTGGCAGTCAGCTGCGCTCCTGCTTCCTCGTTCCAGGGATTTCTCTCCATTTCATGCTCATCACTCAGGGAGCGAAGGAACTGTCACTAGGGCAACGGGATAAACAAATGAGGAGAAGGGAGAGGAGATCGGGTGACACACGTATGACCTTATAACACTTACCTAGCCTCCAACTCACTCCTGTGGAGGACGCTTTCTCTTCTCACTCGCCTCATTTCTCTCACTCTCTCTCTTTACAGCTCTCTCTCTCTCCTATTCTCATTATCTCTCTCACTCTCTCTCGCTCTCTCTCCTATTCTCCTTCTCTCTCTCTCCTATTCTCCTCTCTCTCTCTCTCTCTCTCTCCTCCTCATTTCTCTCACTCTGTCTCTCTTTCTCTCTCTCTCTCATTGTCTATCTCTCCCTTTCCATCATCCTCACACCCTCTATCTCCTATGATGGATCACATGTCAACTTGTGGCAGCTCTCAGGGGGTCAGAGGTTGGTAATGTGTGGGAGCTGTGGCTAAACTGCAGAGCATGACCTTCTGTGTTGGATGGGCTCCACTCGGACCTCGAGGCCCAGTGCTCCTTTTTTGGTTTGGCCACTGGTGACTGCAAAGTCAACCCATAGAGGGAAATTGACAGGGAGGGAGGGAGGGAGAGAGGGAGAGAGGGAGAGACTGCTATCACAGTCCAATCATAATAATAGCACAGGGAGGGGGGGCGAGAGGGAGAGCCTGCTATCACAGTCCAATCAAAATAATAGCAGGCTATCGACTGTGATAAGTGATACTGTCCATCCTCTGGCTGAAAACTCCATCTTCACGCAGCACGTTCCCAGCCCAGCGACCATCCGGTATCAAGTGTGTTCCTGGAAGTGATCAATTTCAATCATCGATGAGGTTTAAGAAAGGTACCTTTGCAGCAAACAATGATTAGGGAAACGTTACGCAAGCCAGAGATGTGGGGGGGTTTAGTCACATTTTGTTCGTTATTACCATCCACTGGCTCTTCGGTTCTTTCAGGTCTGAGGTAATTTATGGTCCCTGTTGCTGTGTGTGTGTGTGTGTGTGTGTTTCATGATATACAGTCCCTGTTATGGTCTGCAACGACATATGTCTAGTTGTCAATGGGAGAGCTGGGAGAGTGACACTTTGATGAGCAGAGCGATGCATAGTGATCTATAGAGGTCTGGAGATGGAGGGATAGAAAGACAGACAGATTGAGTGATAGATGGGACTACAGCTTTTACCACATGCAGGGGTGGTGTGTTTGGCTGGGGGGCTGCAGATGTAGCAGTTTTGTCTTGTGCACTTGTGAGACTGTAGATCTGTGTGTGTGTGTGTGTGTGTGTGTCTGTGTCTGTGTCTGTGTGTCTGTTTAGGTGTGTGTGAGGCCTAAGTTATTCAGTGGTTTGTGGTTGAACAGTGCTGTGCATCTGCTAGGCTGGGGGCTACGGGACATATGTAGGTGTAATGTGTGTGTGTGTCTGTGTGTGTGTCTGTTTAGGTGTGTGTCAGGCCTAAGTTATTCAGTGGTTTGTGGTTGAACAGTGCTGTGCATCTGCTAGGCTGGGGGCTACGGGACATACAGTATGTAGGTGTAATGTGTGTGTGTGTGTGTGTGGGTTTGGACCTCCCACTATAAAGAAAAGTATCTAGGATCACTGTGACAAGAAGAGGTACTAATGGAAGCTACGGTGAAGAAAGACCTGAGGTACTGTAAATGTGATGGATACTTGACTGAGCTATGAATGACACCTGAGGGGTTGAGTGTGTGAAAGTCTTCATGTGGGATGTAGTATGGCTGTTACAGCTACATAGGCTGAAGTCTTTCTTACTCTAATGCCGACAGGCTTCTCCACTACATATACAAAATGATGTGGACATCCCTTCAAATTAGTGTTGCTGAAAGGTGTATAACATTGAGCAAACAGCCATGCAATCTCCATAGACAAACATTGGCAGTAGAATGGTTGTACTGAAGAGCTCAGTGACTTTCAACGTGGCACCGTCATAGGATGCCACCTTTCTAACAAGTCAGTTCGTCAAATTTCTGCCCTGCTAGAGCTGCCCCAGGCAACTGTAAGTGCCGTTATTGTGAAGTGGAAACGTCCAGGAGTAACAACGGCTTAGCCGCGAAGTGGTAGGCCACACAAGCTTACAGAATGGGACCACGAGTGCTGAAGCGTGTAGCACGTAAAAATTGTCTGTCCTCAGTTGCAACACTCACTACAGAGTTCCAAACTCCCTCTGGAAGCAACGTCAGCACTAACTGTTCGTCAGGAGCTTAATAAAATGGGTTTCCATGGCCGAGCAGCCGCACACAAGCCTAATATCACCATGCTCAATGCCAAGCATCGGCTGGAGTGGTGTAAAGTCGCCATTGGACTATGAAGCAGTGGAAACGCGTTCTGTGGAGTGATGAATCCCGCTTCACCATCTGGCAGTCCAACGGACTAATCTGGGTTTGACGGATGCCAGGAGAATGCTACCTGCTCGAATGCATAATGGAAACTGTAAAGTTTGGTGGAAGAGGAATAATGGTCTGGGGCTGTTTATCATCGTTCGGGCCCCTTAGTTCCAGTGAAGGGAATTCTTAACGCTACAGTATACAATTACATTTTAGACTATTCTGTGCTTCCAACTTTGTGGCAACAGTTTGGGGAAGGCCTTTTCCTATTTTGTTATGACAAAGTGAGGTCCATACAGAAATGGACCTCAACCACATTGAACCCATTTGAGATGAATTGGAACGCCGACTCAGAGCCAGGCCTAATTGCCCAACATCATTCCCCAACCCCACTAGTACTCTTGTGGCTGAATGGAAGCAAATCCCCGCAGCAATGTTCAAACATCTAGTGGAAAGCTTTCCCAGAAGAGTGGAGACTGTTATAGCAGTAAAGAGGGGACCAACTCCATATTAATGCCCATGATTTTGGAAAGAGATGTTCAACCAGCAGGTATCCACATACTTTTGATTATGTAGTGTATCTATACAATAGGAGGAGACTGGCATCTTTCCATCTTTCTTCCCTTTCTCGCTCACTCACTCTCTCTTTGTCCTTCTCTCGTTAAATATCTTCATTCTCTTTTCTTCTGATTTCCTTTGAGCCCCTTTCTCTTTTTTCTGGCTTTGTAGGTGTATGATTTATTTCTCCCCCCCTCTCCACCTCCACTGATATGTTATTTATTGTATTTCTTCTGTGATTGACAGTTGTGCTAGAGAGTCACAGTGGATGGCCCTGTTTGTGTGAAATAACATCATAATCCTTTTACGTTCCCTCATCTAATAACCTATTTCCGAAATTCGGAAACAAACTGGCGAAATCCGTTAGATTTGACCCAAAGCATCAATGTTATGAAAGATAAACATTTAACTTCTGGCCTTTGGGATACAAATATTTTCTGATGTGTGTGTGTGTGTGTATGTGTGTATGTGTGTGCATGCTCACTAACCCCAAAAAAAGCTATTGATGAAAGAATTGAGCCACAGGAATAAAGGCTATCATCCCAAAGCTCCCAGGAATACTGCAAGCTTCCAATTTGACCAGACACAAGGAGAATGCAGTGAGCATTATGACCAGAGGACAGAAGGCAAGACAATGTCATCGCTATAATCCAAGATAAGATTACCAGGTTACATAATCTTACAAACTCACTAACTCTTAACGTAAATGTGCACTCACACATCTACATGTGCCTGGATAGACGGACCAACGGTTAGAGAGAAAGACAAGAGGGAGAGTAGATGCTGTATGGCCAGAGGTAGTTGGAATGAGAGAAGGAGAGTAGAACTGTTTATAGGTTCAAACCTAGGATTTATCCACTATTGCCACTACTCCCCAGTGTTAGGATCAGCCAAAACCTTATTGATTCGGTATCCAAGATGGCGTAGCAGTTAGACGTCTATTGTCCTCGTCTTGTTGTGTCCCGTGTATATATCTTTTATATATTTTTCTTCGCGTATCTTTTTATATTTTTTTCTTCTAAAAACTCAACTTCAAAACACTCTCCTGCAACCCGCCTCACCCAATGTGGTGCCCGGATCTGTTTTTTTTCTGAAGTATTATTCACCTTGAATCCGAAATCACCAACAGAAGTTAGCCAGAAGTTAGCCAGCTCACTAGCTACTAGCTAACGTTAGTATTCAGCTAATCCACGGCTAGCGGTCATCAGCTATCCTTTAGCTCGGAAAGCTCTCGCCAGTTTTGTACAACGTGACTCAAACCAGAGCATACCGGACCTATTTTCTCTCCATATCGCCGGATTCCTACCGCAAGCTCTGGACATTTTCACCTGGATCTTGCAGCTAGCTAGCTGCTATCCGAGTGACTATTGGCTAACGTCGGTCCCGGAGCAAGCACCAATTAGCCGGAGCTAGCCCATGCTAGGCCCTATCTCCTGGCTAGCTAAAGAGGACCATCAGCCACTCCTGGGCTACAATCACCTATTCGGACCCCTTCTACTGCTGGTACAGTGCACGGAACCCCACCGATCCTTCACGACTGGACCCCACCGATCCTATGACATCCCCGGATTTTTCCCACCGCACACTTTGTACCTTTTCGCCTGGATCATTGCAGCTAGCTAGCTGCAATTCAAGTGTCTACTCCTGGCTAACGTCTCTGTCCCAAAGCTAGCACCAATTAGCCCGGAGCCAGCCATGCTAGGCCCATCTTCCGGCTAGCTGAAGAGTTCCATCAACCACTCCTGGGCTACAATCACCTATCCGGATCCGTTTTACTGCCGGTGCGGAGCCCCACCGGGCCTTCACGACTGGACTACCAACGTTATATGCCTGAGGGGGTTAACTGGCCCCTCCGTCGCAACGTAACCTGAACGCCCATCTGCTAACTGAGCGCCCGCTAATCGTTAGCTGTCTAGAGCATATCGGCTGCTAGCTGAATAGGTCCATCGGACAATTTTCTTGGGCCACTATAACTATAACTATTTTGCCAATTGGATTGGTCCCCTCTACCACACGGAACCCCACTAATCTACCGACGGAAACGCACGAGAAGGCTATAAACAGACCTCCTCCGTCTTCTGCTAGCTTGCTACCCCTGGCCCGGCTAGCTGTCTGAATCGCTGTGTCCCCAACCAACCTCACTACTCACTGGACCCTTATGATCACTCGGCTAAGCATGCCTCTCCTTAATGTCAATATGCCTTGTCCACTGCTGTTCTGGTTAGTGTTATTGTCTTATTTCACTGTAGAGCCTCTAGCCCTGCTCAATACACCTTATCCAACCCTTCAGTTCCACCACCCACACATGCGATGACATCACCTGGTTTTAATGATGTTTCTAGAGACAATATCTCTCTCATCATCACTCAATGCCTAGGCTTACCTCCACTGTACCATACCTTTGACTGTACATTATGCCTTGAATCTATTTTATTGCCCCCAGAAACCTGCTCCTTTAACTCTCTGTTCCGGACATCCTAGACGACCAGCCCTTATAGCTTTTAGCCGTACCCTTATCCTACTCCTCCTCTGGCGATGTAGAGGTTAACTTCTTATGGCTGCAGGGGCAGTATTGAGTAGCCGGATAAAAGGTGCCCATTTCAAACGGCCTCGTACTCAATTCTTGCTGGATAGAAAACACTCTCTAGTTTCTAAAACCGTTTGAATTATATCTGTGAGTAAAACAGAACTCCTTTTGCAGCAAACTTCCTGTCAGAAAGTGAAAAATCTGAAATCGATGCTCTGTTCTAGGACCTGCCTATAAATGTGCTTGATATGTATGAGTATACATGCACTTCATACGCCTTCCACTAGATGTCCCATAGGCTGTGAGAGGTGAAATGGGGTTTCTAGGTGTTTCTATGGTGAAAAGAGAGCTCTTGGAATGACATGACCCCAGAATTCCTCTGTCCAGGAAGCGCATAGAGGTCACCGGTAATGGCTTCTGAAAAGCAATCGTTATAGACGTGTTATATCTCCGGCTTTGATTTTATTTGATAAATGTGATCATATCATCGTAAAGTATGTTTTTTCAATATAGTTTCATCAGATTATTGAAATATTTTCGGGAGTTTAGGCGTCTTGCGTTCTCTGGGTATGGTGAAGATGGAGAGCTTCGCGCCACTTGACTAGTTAGCTTGCTAATTCGAGAGGGAAGAAGGCCGTTCTAAAACCAAACAACGATTGTTCTGGACAAAGGACACCCTTGTACAACATTCTGATGGAAGATCATCAAAAGTAGGACCCATTTTATGATGATATTTCATATATCTGTCAGAATATGTTGACAATTATTTTGCGCCCAGATATTGGGCTCTCTCTCGTTATAACATAAGCTGGATGTGGTAATGAAGTTATTTTTAGAATTCTAACACGGCGATTTCATTAAGAACTAATGTATCTATCATTTCCTATACAACATGTATTTTTTAGTAAAGTATATGAATAGTTATTTGGTCAGAATAGGTGAGTGTCATAAAAATATCCGGACATTCTAGGAAAAAGATGCTACGTTAGCACAATATATAACCACGTATTTCAGCTCTAAATATGCACATTTTCGAACAAAAAAGAAGTGTATTGTATAACCTGATGTTATAGGACTGTCATCTGATGAAGCTTATCAAGGTTAGTCAAAAATGATATATCTTTTGCTGGTTTGTTATGATCGCTAACTTTTGCTGCGGGTAAATGGCTTGTGTTTCTGGCTATTGTGGTAAGCTAATATAACGCTATATTTTGTTTTCGCTGTAAAACACTTAAAGAATCGGAAATATTGGCTGGATTCACAAGATGTTTGTCTTTCATTTGCTGTACACCATGTATTTTTCATAAATGTTTTATGATGAGTATTTAGGTATTTCAATTTGGTCTCTGTAATTGTTCTAGCTGCTTCGGTGCTATTTCCGATTGTAGCTGCAATGTAAAACTATGATTTATACCTCAAATATGCACAATTTTCGAACAAAACATAGATTTATTGTATAACATGTTATAAGACTGTCATCTGATGAAGTTGTTTCTTGGTTAGTTTGGTTGGTTCTTGGTTAGTTTGGTTGGTTTTGTGCATGCTACCTGTGCTGTGAAAAATGTCTGTGCTTTTTTGTATTTGGTGGTGAGCTAACATAAATATACGTGGTGTTTTCGCTGTAAAACATTTAAAAAAATCAGACATGTTGGCTGGATTCACAAGATGTTTATCTTTCATTTGCTGTATTGGACTTGTTAATGTGTGAAAGTTAAATGTTTCTAAAAAATATCTTTTGAATTTCGCGCCCTGCACTTGGACGGGCTGTTGTCATAAGTGTACCGACACCGGCCTGCAGCCATAACAGGTTAATCCAGGCCCTGCAGTGCCTAGCTCCACTCCTATTCCCCAGGGGCTCTCTTTTGATGACTTCTGTAACCGTAAAAGCCTTGGTTTCATTAAGAACAAGTGTATTTTTCATTTGCTGTACAACATGTATTTTTCAGCAAAGTTTATGATGAGTTTTTTGGTTAGATTACGTCGCTGTGTACAATTTCTCCGGACAATTTGGTGTTATTTGTGACGATGGCTGCATTGTAAAACCCAGATTTGTAGCTATAAATATGCACATTTTCGAACAAAACATAAATGTATTGTATAACATGATGTCATAAGACTGTCATCTGATGAAGTTGTTCAAAGGTTAGTGATTAATTTTATCTCTATTTGTGGGTTTTGTGAAAGCTATGTTTGCGGTGAAAAAATGGCGTTGTGTGTTTGGCTATTGTGGTGAGCTAACATAAATATATATTGTGTTTTCGCTGTAAAACATTTTAAAAATCGGAAATGTTGGCTGGATTCACAAGATGTTTATCTTTCATTTGCTGTATTGGACTTGTGATTTCATGAAATTATATTATATGATATCCCTGTGGTGCTAGGCTAGGCTATGCTAGTCAGCGTTTCTGATGAGAATGATCCCGGATCCGGGATGGGTAGTCCAGAAAGGTTTTAACAAACAGATCACCGACCATTTCGAATCCCACCGTACCTTCTCCGCTATGCAATCCGGTTTCAGAGCTGGTCATGGGTGCACCTCAGCCACGCTCAAGGTCCTAAACAATATCATAACCACCATCGATAAGAAACAATACTGTGCAGCCGTATTCATCGACCTGGCTAAGGCTTTCGACTCTGTCAATCACCACATCCTTTTCGGCAGACTCAACAGCCTTGGTTTCTCAAATGATTGCCTCGCCTGGTTCACCAACTACTTCTCAGATAGTGTGTCAAATTGGAGGGCCTCTCTGGCAGTTTCTATGGGGGTGCCACAGGGTTCAATTCTTGGGTCGACTCTCTTCTCTGTACACATCAATGATGTCGCTCTTGCTGCCGGTGAGTCTCTGATCCACCTCTACGCAGACGACACCATTCTGTATACTTCTGGCCCTTCTCTGGACACTGTTAACTACCCTCCAGACGAGCTTCAATGCCATAAAATTCTCCTTCCGTGGCCTCCAACTGCTCTTAAATACAAGTAAAACTAAATGCATGCTCTTCAACCGATCGCTGCCCGCACCTGCCCGCCCGTCCAGCATCACTACTCTGGACGGTTCTGACTTGTGATTATGTGGACGACTACAAATACCTAGGTGTCTGGGTGTCTGGTTAGACTGTAAACTCTCCTTCCAGACTCACATCAAACATCTCCAATCCAAAATTACATCTAGAATTGGCTTCCTATTTCGCAATAAAGCATCCTTCACTCATGCTACCAAACATACCCTTGTAAAACTGACCATCCTACCGTTCCTCCTTTTTGGCGATCTAATTTACAAAATAGCCTCCAACACTCTACTCAACAAATTGGATGCAGTCTATCACAGTGCCATCCGTTTTTTCACCAAAGCCCCATATACTACCCACCACTGCGACCTGTACGCTCTCGTTGGCTGGCCCTCGCTTCATACTCGTCGCCAAACCCACTGGCTCCAGGTCATCTACAAGACCCTGCTAGGTAAAGCCCCGCCTTATCTCAGCTCTCAGCACCTTATCTCAGCTCTTGTCACCATAGAAGCACCCACCCATAGCACGCGTTCCAGCAGGTATATCTCACTGGTCACCCCCAAAGCCAATTCCTCCTTTGGCCGCCTCTCCTTCCAGTTCTCTGCTGCCAATGACTGGAACGAACTACAAAAATTACTGAAACTGGAGACACGTATCTCCCTCACTAGCTTTAAGCACCAGCTGTCAGAGCAGCTCACAGATCACTGCACCTGTGCATAGCCCAAACAACTACCTCATAACCAACTGTATTTATTTATTTATCTTGTTCCTTTGCACCCCAGTATCTCTACTTGCACATTCATCTACTGCACATCTACCATTCCAGTGTTTAATTGCTATATTGTATTTACTTCGCCAATATGGCCTATTTAATGCCTTACCTCCCTTACCTCACCTCATTTGCATACATTGTATATAGACTTGTTTTTCTACTGTATTATTGATTGTATGTTTGTTTACTCCATGTGTAACTCTGTGTTGTTGTATGTGTCGAACTGCTTTGCTTTATCTTGGCCAGGTCGCAATTGTAAATGAGAACTTGTTCTCAACTTGCCTACCTGGTTAAATAAAGGTGAAATAAAAATAAATAAATAAATATAAATGGCTGTGTGTGTGTGTTCTGCTTTGTCTCCCTCACACACAACCCCATACAAGTGCACACACACAAACACATACAAGTACACACACAAACACATACACACACACACAAACACATGCACACAGATACGCAAATACCAGCCAGGTCACTCAAGATCCACTGGGAAATTCGATGTCTGTCCAGGTGAGCAGGACATTGGGAGATAGCTTCAAAACCAGCCACTAGGGGCAACGCTATTACAGTGCCTTGCAAAAGTTTTCACCCCCCTTGGCGTTTTTCCTATTTTGTTGCATTCCAACCTGTAATTTAAATACATGATTTGGATTTCATGTAATGGACATACACAAAATAGTCCAAATTGGTGAAGTGAAATGAAAAAAATTACTTTTTCACAAAATTCAATAAAATAAAAAACAGAAAAGTGGTGTGTGAATATGCATTCACCCCCTTCGCTTACCTTCAGAAGTCACATAATTAGTTAAATAAAGTCCAACTGTGTGCAATATAAGTGTCACATGATCTGTCACATGATCTCAGTATATATACACCTGTTCTGAAAGGCCCCAGAGTCTGCAACACCACTAGCAAGGGGCACCACCAAGCGGCACCATGAAGACCAAGGAGCTCTCCAAACAGGTCAGGGACAAAGTTGTGGAGAAGTACAGATCAGGGTTGGGGTTTTTAAAAAATATCTGAAACTTTGAACATCTCACAGAGCACCATTAAATCCATTATTAAAAAATAGAAAGAATATGGCACCACAACAAACCTGCCAAGAGAGGGCCGCCCACCAAAACTCACGGATCAGGCAAGAGGGCATTAATCAGAGGCAACAAAGAGACCAAAGATAACCCTGAAGGAGCTGCAAAGCTCCACAGCGGAGATTGGAGTATCTGTCCATAGGACCACTTTAAGCCGTACACTCCACAGAGCTGGGCTTTATGGAAGACTGGCCAGATAAAAGCCATTGCTTAAAGAAAAAAATAAGCAAATACATTTGGTGTTTGCCAAAAGGCATATGGGAGACTCCCAAAACATATGGAAGAAGGTACTCTGGTCAGACAAGACTAAAATGGAGCTTTTTGACCATCAAGGAAAACACAATGTCTGGCGCAAACCCAACACCTCTCATCACCCGAGAACACTATCCCCACAGTGAAACATGGTGGTGGCAGCATCATGCTGTGAGTTTTTCATCGGCAGGGACTGGGAATCTGGTCAGAATTGAAGGAATGATGGATGGCGCTAAATACAGTGATATTCTTGAGGGAAACCTGTTTCAGTCTTCCAGAGATATGAGACTGGGACGGAGGTTCACCTTCCAGCATGACAATGACCCTAAGCGTACTGCTAAAGCAACACTCAAGTGGTTCAAGGGGAAACATTTAAATGTATTGGAATGGCCTAGTCAAAGCCCAGGCCTCAATCCAATTGAGAATCTGTGGTATGATTTAAAGATTGCTGTACACCAGTGGAGCCCATCCAACTTCAAGGAGCTGGGGGGGGTTATGCACGCTCAAGTTGTTGTTTTTTTTGTCACAATAAAAAATATTTTTCATCTTCAAAGTGGTAGGTATGTTGTGTAAATCAAATGATACAAACCCCCTGGGGGCTGTGCTTTAGCAAGTGGGTGGGGTTATATCTTGCTACAGTGTCCCCCGACACACCCCTGTCTCAGTCTCCAGTATCTATGCTGCAATTGTCTATGTGCCGGTGGCTAGTGTCAGTCTGTTATATCTGGTGTAATTCTCCTGACTTTTCTGGTGTCCTGTGTGAATTTAAGTATGCTCCCTCGAATTCTCTCTTTCTCCCTCTCTCCCTCTCCTCCCAGAGGACCTGAGCCCTAGGATAAATCCTCAGGACTACCTGGCCTGAAGACTCCTGGCTGTTCCCAGTCCACCTGGTCGTGCTGCTGCTCCAGTTTCAACTGTTCTGCCTGCGGCTCGGGAACCATGAACTGTCCACTGGACGTGCTACCTTGTCCCGGACCTGCTGTTTTCGACTCTCTCGCTCTCTCTCTCTATCGCACCTGTTGTCTCGACCTCTGAAAGCTTAGCTATGAAAAGCCAACTGACATTTACTCCTGAGGTACTGACCTGTTGCACCCTCTACAACCACTGCAATTATTATTTGACCCTGCTGGTCGTCTATGAATGTTTGAACATCTTGAAGATGCTTAAATGGCCATGTACTCTTATAGTCTCCACCTGGCACATGCAGAAGAGGACTGGCTACCCCTCAGAGCCTGGTTCCTCTCTATGTTTCTTCCTAGGTTTCTGCCGTTTGAGGGAGTTTTTCCAAGCCACCGTGCTTCTACATCTGCATTGCTGGCTGTATGGGGTTTTAGGCTGGGTTTCTGTATAGCACTTTGTGACATCTGCTGATGTTAAAAGGGCTTTATAAATACATTTGATTGATTAATTGAACTTAACCATTGGGAATGATTACCTAAACTTAACCTTTAAAAATTGACATTTCTGAATTCTGCAGTAAGACTGTGAGAGCTTGTTGGAAATACACACACAGCCACACACACCATCCTTTCACTCCTTTGTCTATGTCCTCTCTCTCTTTCCTCATACACTGAGTATATCAGTATGTGAGGCTTTATTTTGGCTTTATTTTTTGGACACACACACACCGCACACACACACACACACACACACACACACACACACACACACACACACACACACACACACACACACACACACACACACACACACACACACACACACACACACACACACACACACACAGCATCCCTGGAGAGGAGAAAGGACCTGGGTGGCTTTCGGTAGCGTGTCAGTGTGTGTCACAGTGAAATAGTGGTCCGGCCAGCAGAAGGCTGTTAAAGTGTCAATAGAATGATGTGGCTGAGGGGGTCATTGTCAGGGTAACCAGTGGTGATATAGGGCCATGAGTTAGGACCTGTGGTTAAGATGCAGGACCAGGAAGTGGAAACAAACAGTGTTCATAATCTAATGCATTGAGTGGCAATAGACAGTATCATGCAGGTCAAAATAACTGGCTGCACCTGTACACATATCTTAGCCTAACACCACTTACCTTTTTAGATGGCACTACATTCATCAGCCAACTCTAGATTGTCAGAATCTAGAATCATCACTTCAATGGTGCTAGAGAATGTTGTATTACAGTCATAATTAAACTGTCCAAAACTACAATGTGATCACACATAGCTGTTTTCTCAACCCACTCATACATTTGTTTAATGTCAGCTCCTCGTTTTTTTGGGGATCTATCTGTTGAGAGATTGAGTGTTCGCTCGGGTCCTTGGGGAAGAGGGGCGAGATTTCAAACGAGTCCCCGCACAGCGGGGTGCCAACACACACCCCAACAAAACGGCTAAAAATAAAAGTGTGATGCTTCACTGCAACTTAGTCTAGCTCTAATTGGGCGGCTGGTTTTAGGTGAGTTTGTGCAAGTATGATTGTGTGTGTCTCTCCCTTTTCACTCTCCTTTCTTCACCCTCCTCTCTCTCCCTTTTCACTCTCCTTTCTTCACCTTCCTCTCTCTCCCTTTTCACTCTCCTTTCTTCACACTCCTCTCTCTCCCTTTTCACTCTCCTTTCTTCACACTCCTCTCTCTCCCCTTTCACTCTCCTTTCTTCACACTCCTCTCTCCCTTTTCACTCTCCTTTCTTCACACTCCTCTCTCCCTTTTCAATCTCCTTTCTTCACTATCCCTCCTCTTTCATTGATTGTCAATAGGTGATTTACACCTATCATGTCAGGTTTTACACACAGCCTCCCTCCTCTGATTGACACAGCACCCCCCACCCCTCCCCCTTTGCTCTCTCCCCCACTCTGGCTTTTTATTCCTCTGTTCAGCCCCTTATCATGCACTGCATCATATCCAGGATCCCTTATAGATCAAACAGGACACTCAGACAGAACGTGACTGACCTATTATGACCTAGCAGTAGCCTTCAGGAGTGTGTCTCAATAGAATGGCTCCCTCTCCTTTTCTTTTCTCCTTCATCTGGACATAGAAATACAGAAAGACAAGAATAGAATAGGCGAGAAACTCTTATCAGTTTGAACAAATGTTGAGAGACAAGTAGAGAAACCCATTTCCACCTCATTTATGTCATCAGCCGGCATCAGTGACAGGTCACTATCTATCCCCCACTCCGTACCAAGGTCAGTCCTCCTCTTCGGGACGACCTTCCAGCTCCCACCTGCATGGCCCAGAATACCAGCTCTGACACAGACCGCTATGCCAGCTATAAAAGGGCAGGAATACCAATAAATCAGTCTAAACTCCTATCCCCTCTCCACCTTTACAGATCAGGCGGTGAGTGGCCTCTGACCACCATGTTTAATTTGTTTCCCAGGTGTTTCCTTCAGCTGTGGATGGTGCAAGATGTGGGGGCTCGTGCTAGTCAGGTATTATGAGAGGAAGGGGCTGACTGGTTAGCGATGGGAGCTGGTATTCGTCAGCAGTAATGGTCAGCTATAGGGGCTTGGACTAAAACTGGTAGATTTAAAATCTAGTAGCGGTTGGACAATGCAAACATCATACAGTGCATTCCTATTTTCATATCATGCAAGGAAGCATAGGGTGGCACAAAACGGGAGTATATTGGCCTACACTGTACGATATGGAAGTATCTTCAACTGGAAATCAGTTGGGAATCAAAACCACAAAGGTATTACCACATCAAGTGCGTTGAGGAAAGCCAACCACTTTTGGGAGGGATGTGTGTGTAGAAACATTGTGTCTGTTGATTTGAAAGAGAAACAGTGGTACTGGGGCGGAGCTTTGTATTCATAGATCTGACGGACGCAGATGCACTGAGGGTGATGGGCACAGATGTCTTGCGAGGCCATATCTGGCACGGCTTGGCAGAGATTGTGTCAGTCCAGGAGTGGCCACATAAAAACATCTGGAGCCCGATGAAGGCTAATCATTGCGTCACACACACACAGACACACACAGACACACATGCATGCACGTAGACACACACGCAGGCACACACACACACACACATACTCACTGACCCTGTAAACGATGCTGGTAATCACAGGAGGAAGCTGGGGGAATATCAGCCATTACCATTGAAACTGGGAAAAGCAGACATTAGAAAAAGTACGTTGCGAAATTAGGTTCTATATACGTGTACAATGAAATGATTGACAGCTACTATAGAAATAGTAGAAAGTCACAAACAATGCTGTCTGCCACAGCTGGGTACTTTAATGTCAACCTAAACATGTGTGTGTATTTGTATCTATAGAAAAATAGATGCTGTAATGGAACTCCATGAATCTTAACGAACTTATACTGTAGCTAACTCTGACAATGTCAGCTCCAACTACCATTTCACTCATTGTCTATTTTTAGCTGCCAAAGGTGCGTTGTGAAACGCAGGTTGTAAATTGTGCCAAAGCAAGGTGTTTTTCTCGCCTCCACTTGCATGGGTGTGTGCATGTGTGCGTGTGTATGTGAAATATCTCTCTGACACAAAGACAAACACACATTGGATGTCAGTTAAGGCATCCCCCCCCCCCCCCCGCACCTCTCTGATTCAGAGGGGTCGGGTTAAATGCAGAAGACACATTTCTGTTATGTATTTAGTTGTGCAACTGACTAGGTATCCCCTTTCTCTTTCCCTTTACATTGTACTTTGCTGAGTAATAAAAGAGAGAGGGGGAGAAAGAGAAAGAGAGAGACATTGAGGAGAGGTGGAGAGAAGTGCATAGCGGGGCCACTTAGTGTCAGCCTGGAAATTGACACTGACGCACGCACAAACGCTTGCACGCACGCACACGCACACACACACACACACACACACACACACACACACACACACACACACACACACACACACACACACACACACACACACACACACACACACACACACACACACACACACACACACACACACAAGCAAACAAGCAAATAAGCACACACTAACACACACCCACATATACACACATATACACACAAATACAAACAAACACAGGATCAGTGTGTGTTTTTCCACATCCCGTCTTCTCCTGCGTACTGAGGTCTTTGTTGTTCTTGACAGATGGTGATAATCAGTATTGTCTGTGGGAGACAGAGGTCAGACCATTTATTACCCATACAGCACACGTCAACAACGCCCAAACACCAAACCTTACCCAGTCTGCGTGTGTGTGTGTGTGTGTGTGTGTGTGTGTGCGTGTGTGCGTGCGTGCGTGCATGCATGCGTGTGTGTGTGTGTCTGTGTCCAAAAAATAAAACCAAATAAAGCCTCATATACTGATATACTCAGTATATTGGAGAGGGAGGGAGAGAGGGAGAGAATATATTATATGGGTATATTAAAAAAAAGAGAAGTCGTGTTCAAGCCTTGTCTGTTGAGCGTGTGTCCTGTGGGTAGCACTTCAGTTTAAGAAAGGTTTGAATGAGACATAGGCCTGCAGGCAGTTGGTTTTCATTTAGGCAACACAAAATGTGTTATCTAGTTCCCTAAAATGGAATCACATGTCACTACTTGTGTCATCATTTTTGTCAGAGAACTGTGTATGTATTCCCAAAGTAAATGTTTACATTAATGTCACATTTCCTGTGTATGCTTATGTAATATCCACAGGCTTTGATCCAATAACACCAGTGTTCATCTCAGTGTCACAGATGTGCGTGAGCACATGCAGGTTTGTGTATATGCGTGTGTGTGTGTGCTTGTGTATTAGCATGGAGCTCTTTGACAGGCGAACGGACACTGTGACGTTTGTCTGAGAAATGAGGTGCGGTGTGCTTGTTGTATTTACTCACCCCCTCGTGTAGTTGTGTGTGTATTTGAATGTTCAAAAAAGGTGATAGAAGCATGTATTAAGAGAAGATGAAAGAGAGATCCATCATGTGAAGACGTGTAAACAGTCTAAGGCCGCGACTTACCATCCAGAGACAATGGCTCTTAAAAGTGATGAATGTTTTAACAACACTAAGCCCTCTGACCTGCAAAAGACATTCTGCATCTTCCTGAGTCTCTCTGGAGAGCATGTTCTAATGAAACCTCAGAAATCTCCCATAGATTTCCTGCAGTAGACTTATCAAACAGCATAGTTGATCTAGTGTTGGATATTTATCAGGGTTGGGGGTTGGTTGTGGTCAAGGTTAGGGTGAAGGACTCTAACCCAGAAGCTTATAAGAAATCCCGCTATGCCCTCTGACGAACCACCAAACAGGCAAAGCGTGAATACAGGTCTAAGATTGAGTCGTACTACACCGGCACCGACGCTCGTCGGATGAGGCAGGGCTGGCAAACTATTACAGACTACAAAGGGAAGCACAGCCGAGAGCTGCCCAGTGACACGAGCCTACCAGACGAGCTAAATTACTTCAATGCTCGCTTCGAGTCAAGTAACACTGAAGAATGCATGAGAGCATCAGCTGTTCCGGACGACTGTGTGATCATGCCGTCCGTAGCTGATGCGAGTAAGACCTTTAAACAGGTCAACATTCACAAGGCCGCAGGGCCAGACGGATTACCGGGACGTGTACTCCAAGCATGCGCTGACCAACTGGCAAGTGTCTTCACTGACATTTTCAACCTGTCCCTGACTGAGTCTGTAATACCAACATGTTTCAAGCAGACCACCATAGTCCCTGTGCCCAAGAACACTAAGGTAACCCTCCTAAATGACTACGACCCGTAGCACTCACATCTGTAGCCATGAAGTGCTTTGAAAGGCTGGACATGGCTCACATCAACACCATTATCCCAGAAACCTTTAATAGATTCCCCATAGTTTCTGTTTACCTTATTGTTCATTTCTTTATAACTTTACTGTTTTGTATACTTGATTTAATTTCATGCAATTTCTTCCCAGACAGATTAATAGAATCACAAGAAATTAAACTACTATGTTCATTAATGTAACTTAGTTTATTGTTAGTGTAGCCGGTCGGGGTCTATGTGTGAGTGCGCTGGCTACTGCACTATAGCTTCAGTTCTGCGTTGTGTTGCGGTGCATGTACATCGACTGGACATGGGACACACTGCTGCTTGTTCCGGAATTATAATACTGGATGAGAATAACTGCAGTGAATAAATGCAGTAAAAATCAATGACATCAAATCAATTTTTATTGGTCACATACACATGGTTAGCAGATGTTAATGCGAGTGTAGTGAAATGCTTGTGCTTCTAGTTCCGACAGTGCAGTAATATCTAACAAGTAATCTAACAAATCCCCAACAACTCTCGAATACACACAAATCTAAAGGGGTGAATGAGAATATGTACATGTAAGTATATGGATGAGCGAAGACTGAGCTGCAAAGGCAAGGTGCAATAGATGGTATAAAATACAGTATATGCATGTGATATGAGTAATGTAAGATATGTAAACATTATTAACCTCTAATTCCTCCCAAACCCGGATCCGGGAGCACCCCCATCAGTAAAAAAGCTGACTAGCATAGCCTAGCATAGCGTCACAAGTAAATACTAGCATCTAAATATCATTAAATCACAAGTCCAAGACACCAGATGAAAGATACACATCTTGTGAATCCAGCCATCATTTCTGATTTTTAAAATGTTTTACAGGGAAGACACAATATGTACATCTATTAGCTAACCACGTTAGCAAAAGACACCACTTTTTTTACTCCACCATTTTTTTACTGCATCAGTAGCTATCACAAATTCGACCAAATAAAGATATAAATAGCCACTAACCAAGAAACAACTTCATCAGATGACAGTCTGATAACATATTTATTGTATAGCATATGTTTTGTTAGAAAAATGTGCATATTTCAGGTATAAATCATAGTTTACCATTGCAGCCACCATCACAACTCTCACCAAAGCGACTAGAATAACTACAGAGAGCAACGTGAATTACCTAAATACTCATCATAAAACATTTCTGAAAAATACACAGCGTACAGCAAATGAAAGACAAACAACTTGTGAATCCAGCCAATATTTCAGATTTTTTAAGTGTTTTACAGCGAAAACACAATATAGCATTATATTAGCTTACCACAATAGCCAGAAACACAACACCATTTACCAGCAGCAAAGGTTAGCGATCGTAACAAGCAAGCAAAAGATATATAATTTTTGACTAACCTTCATAAACTTCTTCAGATGACAGTCCTGTAACATCATATTACACAATGCATATAGGGTTTGTTCGAAAATGTGCATATGTAGCGGCACAAATCGTGGTTATACAATGTGAGTAGTGGCCAAACTTCAAGCAATCTGTCCGGCTGTCACGCCCTGGCCTTAGTATTCTTTGTTTTCTTTATGTTTTTTAGTTAGGTCAGGGTGTGACATGGGGAATGTATGTGTTTTTGTAGTGTCTAGGGGTGTTGTATGTGTATGGGGCAGTGTCTAGTGTAGATGTCTAGGTATCTCTATGGTTGCCTGAAGGGTTCTCAATCAGAGACAGCTGTCATTCATTGTCTCTGATTGGGAGCCATATTTAAGGCAGCCATAGGCATTAGGTTAATGTGGGTAATTGTCTGTGTCTATGTTCTATGTTGCATGTGTGCACTTAGTTCATTTATATAGCTTCACGTTCGTATATTTGTTGTTTTGTTTCGTTTTTCTTCTTAATAATAAAGAGAAGATGTATTTTTCACACGCTGCGCCTTGGTCCTCTCTCTCACCCAAAGACGATCGTGACACCGGCGCCATCTTGGAGAGGCACCTAATCTAATCGATTAACTATTCATAAACTTGACTAAAAAATACAGGTTGGACAGCAAATGAAAGATACATTAGTTCTTAATGCAACCGCTGTGTTAGATTTTTAAAATTAACGTTACTGTGCATACAGCGTGCGCTAAAGCGAGACCGCACCGAAATTCATGGCGGAATTATTGTTTAACATTTGTCAACATAAATACGAATTAACAGCATAAAGACTTCTTACTATTTGACGAGCTTCCATCAGAATCTTGGGCAAGGTGTCCTTTCTCCAGAACAATCGTCTTTTGGTTGAAAGATGTCCTCTTCTCCTGTAGAAATAGCAGCTAACGCTAGCTATGTGCAGGAGAGGTGTCCAACTCGTGATAGCGCGTGACAAAGAAATTCCAGAAAATCGCAATAAACTGATATAAACTGCTATAAGTCGGTTTAAATTAACTACCTTATGATGTCTTTAACACCTATAACGAATAAAAACATGACCGGATATATCTAAGGCCTATAACCGGAGCGTTCTAGAGCCACAGCCAGATGTCCTCATCAGAGCGAAGTGAAAAAAGGCCGGACACTTTGTTCCGAGGTCTTTTATAACCTCTCAGTTCTGCCTAGCAACCCCATTTCAACTCTCACTATTCGCTGACACCCAGGGGAAGACGTTTGCAGTGCATCTCAACCAATAGAAGACAGGCAGATTTATAAACAGATCTCAGAACAGCAAGCAGATTTCTGCATTCTCACATCCTCATAGGAAAAATGCTCTAACTCGAGTTCTGTTTCACTCACAGATATAATTCAAACGGTTTTAGAAACTAGAGAGTGTTTTCTATCCAATAGTAATAATAATATGCATATTGTACGAGCAAGAATTGAGTACGAGGCAGTTTAATTTGGGAACGAAATTATTACAAAGTGCAAATAGCACCCCCTATTGACAAGAAGTTGTTTAAAGTGTCATTATTTAGAGTGCATTGTATAAAGTGACTAGTGATCCATTTATTAAAGTGGCCAGTGATTGGGTCTCAATGTAGGCAGCAGCCTCTCTGAGTTAATGATTGCTGTTGAGATAGAAGCTGTTTTTCAGTCTCTCAGTCCCAGCTTTGATGCACCTGTACTGACCTCGCCTTCTGGATGGTAACGGTGTGAACAGGCAGTGGCTCGGGTGGTTGATGTCCTTGATGATCTTTTGGCCTTCCTGTGACATGCTGTAGGTGTCATGGAGGGCAGGTAGTTTTCCCCCGGTGATGCGTTGTGCAGACCCGCACCACCCTCTGGAGAGCCTTGCGGTTGAGAGCGGTGCAGTTGCCATACCAGGCTGTGATACAGCTGTGATACAGCTTTTACATCTGTAAAAGTTTGTCAGGGTTTTGGCTGACAAGACCAATTTCTTCAGCCTCTTGAGGCGCTGTTGCGCCTTCTTCACCACACTGTCTGTGTGAGTGGACCATTTCAGTTTGTCTGTGATGTGTACGCCCAGGAACTTTCCACCTTCTCTACTGCTGTTCCTTTGATGTGGATAGGGGCTGCTCCTTCTGCGTTTTCCTGAAGTCCATGATCATCTCCTTTGTTTTGTTGACGTTGAGTGAAAGGTTGTTTTCCTGACACCACACTCCGAGTGCCTTCACCTCCTCCCTGTGGCTGTCTCGTCATTGTTGGTAGTCAAGCCCACTACTGTTGTGTCGTCTGCAAACTTGATGATTGAGTTGGAGGTGTGCATTGAGTTGGAGGCAGTCATGGGTGAACAGGGAGTACAGGAGGGGGCTAGGCATGCACCCTTGTGGGGCCCCAGTGTTGATAGTCTGTGCTGTGGAGATGTTGTTTCCTACCTTCACAACCTGGGGGTAGCCCGTTAGAAAGTCCAGGACCCAATTGCACAGGTTGAGACCCAGGGCCTCCAGCTTGATGATGAGCTTAGAGGGTACTATGGTGTTGAATGCTGAGCTATAGTTAATGAACAGAATTCTTACATAGGTATTCCTTTTTCCCAGATGGGATAGGGCAGTGTGCAGTGTGATGGCGATTGCGTCATCTGTGGACCTGTTGGGGCGGTATGGAAACTGAAGTGGGTCTCGGGTGGCCGGTAAGCTGGAGGTGATATGATCCGTGACTAGTCTCTCAAAGCATTTCATGATGACAGAAGTGAGTGCTAAGAGGTGGTAGTCATTTAGTTCAGTTATCTTTACCTTCTTGGGTACAGGAACAATGGTAGCCATCTTGAAGCATGTGGGGACAACAGACTGGGATAGATAGCGATTGAATATGTCCTTAAACACACCAGCCAGCTGGTCTGCGCATGCTTTGAGGACGCGGCTAGGGAGGCCGTCTGGGCCAGCAGCCTTGCGAGGGTTAACACGTTTAAATGACTTACTCACGTCGGCCATGGAGAAGGAGAGGGGTGGTGCAGTACTTGTTAGCGGGCTGCGACGGTGGCACTGTATTATCCTCAAAGCGGGCAAAGAAGGTGTTTAGTTTGTCTGGAAGCGTGACGTCGGTGTCCGTGACGTGGCGGGATTTCTTTTTGTAGTCCGTGATTTCCTGTAGACCCTGCCACATACGTCTCGTGTCTGAGCCATTGAATTGCGACTCTACCTTGTCCCTGTACGGGCATTTTGCTTGTTTGATTGCCTTGCGGAGGGAATAGCTACACTGTTTATATTCAGACATATACCCAGACCTCTTTCCATGGTTAAATGCGGTGGATCGCGCTTTCAGTTTTGCGCAAATGCCACCATCCATGCACGGTTTCTGGTTAGGGTAGGTTTTAATAGTCACAGTGGGTACAACATCTCCAATGAATGCACTTCTTTATAAACGCACTCACCGAGTCAGCGAATAGGTCGATGTTGTTCTCTGAGGCTGCACAGAACATATTCCAGTCTGCGTGATCAAAACATTCTTGAGGCGTGGCTTTCAATTGGTCTGACCAGCGTTGAATGGTTCTCGTCACTGGTACATTCTGTTTGAGTTTCTGCCTATAAGATGGAAGGATTTTGATGGTGTCGTGGTCGGATTTGCCGAACACACACCAATGACATGAGCACACACCAATGATATGATTACACACCAATTACATGAACACACACCAATGACATGAGCACACACCTCTCCTCAGCAAGCATCAAAGCAGACTCATAACACATTAGTTGGAAAACAGTAAAACAAAAGTACTATTAGTCAAGTACATTCCAAAAGACCTCTGGCTAATATCAAAATGACATGATATCAACATTATGGCTCGATTGCAGCGAACAGGAAGAACTTAACACGCTCCTGCAGAAGGCAGAACTTAATGCGCTTGAATGCATCGAAAAACCCACAAGGATAAACCAGCAGATCAGTTGATCTCTCGTTGTTACCGTGCCAAGTCATTATGATACCAGACAGCTGTTCTAGATCCTCTACTCCTGCCCCCAATGAAATATCAACCTATCAGGAGCATTGAAAGGAAACTGTGAGGATTATTTGAGTATAAGAATATACTCACAGAACACACTCAATAGACAAGGCTTGAACACGGCTTCTCTTGTTTTAATATACCCATACTTTCTCTCCTTTGTCTATATGACCATCTCTCTCTCCATCTCTCTCTCTTTATCTCTCTCTCTTCTCTCTCATTCTCTTTGGGCTATATCCCCCTTCATTGTTATTCAGTGACAGAGACCTGTCCTTGTCGATTGTTGTATTGTCACCGGGGAGCGAGGTTGAGAGGAGGGCCAGGAGAGGATGATGTTTTCATTGGTAATCGCAGACAAAGCAGCAAGGCCAATTGAATATGCTGTACACCAGTGGATTGGTGTTAATTTTTGCACACACAAGAAACTCTCCCTCTCCCAAATCCCAACATGCGTGAACACATGGCCACATACACCCACATACATTCATTATTTTGGACGTTATGTTGTCTTTGATCTAAATGCTAAGGCCTCACATACATGGCCTCCAGAGACTGTTGAATGTCACACGTGACATATGTGTCAGTGAATGCTCAGTACTCTATGAGCAACAGTATGTAGGGGGAGAGACAGTGAAGCTAAAGTGATGCTTGGATTACAGTAATGGTGCTTTAACGTCGCCAACAGAGCATGAACGCAAAGCGGGCCGTGGTCAGAGCACACCATTCATGTAAATTCATTGTGCGTTGCATTACATTGCCTTACTGAAGGACCACAGTGTGTGTGATGGTGTGTGTGTGTGAGAGTATGAGTATGCATGCATGTGTGTGTAAGCGGGGGCATGTGTGAGTGTGTGACATTTGCCATCCCACCATGCGATGGCCTCTGTGCTTTGGTGACAGATGGTGTCAGCCGGACAGGCCACCTCTTTCTCCCCAAAACCATATTGACACACAGAGAGTGACAGACAGACAGACGGTGTCGTGGTAATTTCCTGTATTACTCAATGATGAGAGAGCCAACCACACACAAGTCAGAGTTATATTATAAAGTCCATCTTTAATATTATATAAGCTTCACCATAGCCCTTTTTGACTCTCAGATCAATTCAGTGTCTATAAATGAATTCTCTGAGAGTGCTTACAAAACAATTCTTAGTTTCATTTATAGCCAAGATACACCCCTCTCCTTACAAAGAACATTTTACTTGAAAGAGGAGTATCCCATAGCTAGATAACATTAGCTATAAATTATCGTTCAGTTTGGTCTCCCAAGACGAGGCCCCAATTCCATGCTTGGTACCACAATATCACCTCATCCAATGGCATACATCAATTGTCAAGTCTAGATACTCCCATCCAAAATACAACCCCTCCCGGATAAGCTCAGAAAATACAGTGAGCCTCTTAGGTCATATACCAGATCAAGATAAGGGAAACCTCAGAGGGGACATACAATGGTTCCAAACACTGCCTTACTCCTTCCCCCCATGAAAAAAGTAGGGAGTGACTGGCGTACAGACATTGTATGAGATAACTAACTGGTTCCCCATTAATAACGCCATCCCTTCACATGGTTTAGGAATAGTTAGACACATTCCCATAAGAAGACAATGTTCCATTCTGTCCTCCTCCCCTTCTGATATTCTACATAGCACCACATAGTTTAACAGATACATTGACAGATGAAGACAAGCCTGACCTCTCCCCTCTCTGGGCCCCAAGTGACTAAGCCCTAGCTCAGAAGGGAAAATGCGACTGCCCACAGTATCTCACAAGCATATGGATGAAAATAACATCTTATCTATCTACAGTGGGGCAAAAAAGTATTTAGTCAGCCACCAATTGTGCAAGTTCTCCCACTTAAAAAGATGAGAGAGGCCTGTAATTTTCATCATTGGTACACTTCAACTATGACAGACAAAATGAGAAAAAAAATCCAGAAAATCACATTGTAGGATTTTTAATGAATTTATTTGCAAATTATGGTGGAAAATAAGTATTTGGTCACCTACAAACAAGCAAGAGTTCTGGCTCTCACAGACCTGTAACTTCTTCTTTAAGAGGCTCCTCTGTCCTCCACTCGTTACCTGTATTAATTTCTCAATAGGGGGGCGCCATTTCGACTTTGTAAAAATTCGTTCCCAAATTAAACTGCCTCGTACTCAATTCTTGCTCGTACAATATGCATATTATTATTACTATTGGATAGGAAACACTCTCTAGTTTCTAAAACCGTTTGAATTATATCTGTGAGTAAAACAGAACTCATTTTGCAGCAAACTTCCTGTCAGGAACTGAAAAATCTCAAATCGGGGGCTCTGTTCCAGGGTCAGTTTATAAATTTGCATGTAATCTATGGGTCGACATGCACTGCATACGCCTTCCCCTAGATGTCAGTAAGTAGTGAGAATTGGAATGGGGTGTCTGGGTAGTTCTGAGGCCGTATAAAAGCTCTTGGAACCGGGTGTGCAGTCTTTTCAACGTTCTCCATGACGCATGACAGACCTCAGGATTGCATTCTGAAAAGCTCTCGTTATAGGCTTTAGATATATCCGGCTCTGATTTTATTCGATATAGGTGTTAAAAACATCATAATGTAGTTATTTTAAACCGAGTTATATCAGTTTATATCAGTATATTGCGATTTTCGGTATTTCATTTGTGCTGCGTTATAGTGAGTTGGACACGTCTTCGTCACATGGCTAATGTTTGCTCCTAATTCCAAAGTTGAAGACGACAATCTACAACCGAGCAACGATTCTTCTGGACAAAGGACAACTTGCACAAGATTCTGATGGAAGCTCAACAAATAGTAAAAACTATTTATGATGTTAATTCGTTGTTCTGTTGAAAAATGTTAAACTACTATTCCGCCATTAATTTCGGTGCGGTCTCGCTTTAACGCACGCTGTATGTCGTAGTAACGTTAATTTTAAAAATCTAACACAGCGGTTGCATTAAGAACTAATGTATCTTTCATTTGCTGTCCAACCTGTATTTTTTAGTCAAGTTTATGATTAGTTATTGATTAGATTAGGTGCCTCTCCCAAGATTTCTCCCGACATTTTGTTTGCAGCTTGGCTACTATTCTCATTGTATAACCACGATTTGTGCCGCTAAATATACACATTTTCGAACAAACAATAAATGTATTGTGTAATATGATGTTATAGGACTGTCATCTGATGGAGTTTGAGAAGGTTAGTGAAAAAATTAATATATTTTGCTGGTTTATTCGCTATCGCTAACGTGCATGAATCAATGCTGCTGTGTGGTTTGCTATTGTAGTAAGCTAATATAATGCTAAATTGTGTTTTCGCTGTAAAACACTTAAAAAATCTGAAATATTGGCTGGATTCACAAGATCTTTGTCTTTCATTTGCTGTACACTGTGTATTTTTCATAAATGTTTTATGATGAGTATTTAGGTAATTCACGTTGCTCTCTGTAGTTATTCTAGTTGCTTTGGTGAGAGTTGTGATGGTGGCTGCAATGTAAAACTATGATTTATACCTGAAATATGCACATTTTTCTAACAAAACATATGCTATACAATAAATATGTTATCAGACTGTCATCTGATGAAGTTGTTTCTTGGTTAGTGACTATTTATATCTTTATTTGGTCGAATTTGTGATAGCTACCTATGCAGTAAAAAAATGGTGGGAAAAAAAAGTTGTGTCTTTTGCTATCGTGGTTAGCTAATAGAAATACATATTGTGTCTTCCCTGTAAAACATTTTAAAAATCAGAAATGATGGCTGGATTCACAAGATGTGTATCTTTCATCTGCTGTCTTGGACTTGTGATTTCATGATATTTAGATGCTAGTATTTACTTGTGGCACTATGCTAGGCTATGCTAGTCAGCTTTTTTACTGATGAGGGTGCTCCCGGATCCGGGATTGGGACCAACTAGAAGTTAATGGCACCTGTTTGAACTTGTTATCAGTATAAAAGACACCTGTCCACAACCTCAAACAGTCACACTCCAAACTCCACTATGGCCAAGACCAAAGAGCTGTCAAAGGACACCAGAAACAAAATGGTAGACCTGCACCAGGCTGGGAAGACTGAATCTGCAATAGGTAAGCAGCTTGGTTTGAAGAAATCAACTGTGGGAGCAATTATTAGGAAATGGAAGACATACAAGACCACTGATAATCTCCCTCGATCTGGGGCTCCACGCAAGATCTCACCCCGTGGGGTCAAAATGATTACAAGAACGGTGAGCAAAAATCCCAGAACCACACGGGGGGACCTAGTGAATGACCTGCAGAGAGCTGGGACCAAAGTAACAAAGCCTACCATCAGTAACACACTATGCCGCCAGGGACTCAAATCCTGCAGTGCCAGATGTGTCCCCCTGCTTAAACCAGTACATGTCCAGGCCCGTCTGAAGTTTGCTAGAGAGCATTTGGATGATCCAGAAGAAGATTGGGAGAATGTCATATGGTCAGATGAAACCAAAATATAACTTTTTGGTAAAAACTCAACTCGTCGTGTTTGGAGGACAAAGAATGCTGAGTTGCATCCAAAGAACACCATACCTACTGTGAAGCATGGGGGTGGATTTGGTGATTTGGGGCTGTTTTTCTGCAAAGGGACCAGGACGACTGATCCGTGTAAAGGAAAGAATGAATGGGGCCATGTATCGTGAGATTTTGAGTGAAAACCACCTTCCATCAGCAAGGGCATTGAAGATGAAACGTGGCTGGGTATTTCAGCATGACAATGATCCCAAACACACCGCCCGGGCAACGAAGGAGTGGCTTCGTAAGAAGCAATTCAAGGTCCTGGAGTGGCCTAGCCAGTCTCCAGATCTCAACCCCATAGAAAATCTTTGGAGGGAGTTGAAAGTCCGTGTTGCCCAGCAACAGCCCCAAAACATCACTGCTCTAGAGGAGATCTGCATGGAGGAATGGGCCAAAATACCAGCAACAGTGTGTGAAAACCTTGTGAGGACTTACAGAAAACGTTTGACCTCTGTCATTGCCAACAAAGGGTATATAACAAAGTATTGAGATAAACTTTTGTTATTGACCAAATACTGATTTTCCACCATAATTTGCAAATAAATTCATTAAAAATCCTACAATGTGATTTACTGGATTTTTTTTCCTCATTTTGTCTGTCACAGTTGAAGTGTACCTATGAAGAAAATTACAGGCCTCTCTCATCTTTTTAAGTGGGAGAACTTGCACAATTGGTGGCTGACTAAATACTTTTTTGCCCCACTGTATGTTACCTAGCTAAATCTGATTCAGCCACGACAACGGACAGAGAGAAAGAGACTGATAGATAGAGGGCAACAGGCATGCAAACGGGCGGATGGATGGACAGACAAAGGCAGATGGGCAGGCAGGCAGACAGATGGAAAAATACACACAGACAAACATCTTGGAATTGTACAGATGCATGTACAATACCGTTCAAAAGTTTGGGGTCACTTAGAAATGTCTTTGATTTTGAAAGAAAAGCACATTTTTGTCCATTAAAATAACATCAAATTGATCAGAAATACAGTTGTTACACATTGTTAGCTTCTTGGCAATAGGGGGTGCTATTTGCACTTTGTAATAAATTCGTTCTCAAATTAAACTGCCTCGTACTCAATTCTTGCTCGTACAATATGCATATTATTATTACTATTGGATAGAAAACACTCTCTAGTTTCTAAAACCGTTTGAATTATGTCTGTGAGTGAAACAGAACTGGACTTAGAGCAATTTTCCTATGAGGATTTGAAAATGCTGAAATCTGCTCGCTGTTCCCAGACCAGTTTATTAATTTGCCTGTCCTCTATTGGTTGAGATGCACTGCATACGCCTTCCCCTGGGTGTCAGCGAATAGAGGGACTTGAAATGAAGTCTCTAGGCAAATCTGAAAGTTTATAAATTGCTTGGAAACGAGGTGTCCCCTCTTTTGACTCTTCGCTCTGACGCAGGGAGGACCTTGGCAAGTCGTGCTAGAAGCTCCTGTTTTAGCTCATAGATATATCCGGCTCTGTTTTTATTCGATATAGGGGTTAAAGACATCATAATGTTGTTATTTTAAACCGAGTTATATCAGTTTATGTCAGTATATTGCGATTTTCGGGTATTTCATTTCCTGGCGTTCTAGGGGGTTGGGTATCTCTCTCTCTCATGGTACTGTTTACTGCTAATTGCAACGTGGAAGAGGACGTTCTCCAACCTAGCAACGATTCTTTTGGACAAAGGACACCTTTCCCAAGATTCTGATGAGAGTTCATCAAAAAGTAAGAACTATTTATGCTGATAATTCGTTCTTCTGTTGAAAAATGTCCAATAATAATTCCGCCATGAATTTCGGTGCGTCTCGCTTTAGCGCACGCTGTATGCTTGAAGTAACGTTAATTTAAAAAATGTAACCCAGCGATTGCATTAAGAACTAATTTGTCTTTCAATTGCTGTCCAACCTGTATTTTTTTAAACAAATTTATGAATAGTTTTCGATTAGAATAGGTGCCTCTCCAAGATGGCGCCGGACAGATTGCTTGAGGTTTTGGACACTATTCTCATTGTATAAGCACGATTTGTGCCGCTAAATATGCACATTTTCGAACAAACTCTATATGCATTGTGTAATATGATGTTATAGGACTGTCATCTGAAGAATTCTGAGAAGGTTAGTGAAAAAATTAATATATTTTGGTGGTTTATACGTTAGCGCTATTTTTGCCTTGAATCAATGCTGTTTTGATGTATGCTATTGTGGTAAGCTAATATAACGCCATATTGTGTTTTCGCTGTAAAACACTTAGAAAATCTGAAATATTGTCTAGATTCACAAGATCTGTGTCTTTCAATTGCTGTACGCTGTGTATTTTTAAGAAATGTTTTATGATGAGTAATTAGCTAATACACGTTGCTCTCTGTAGTTATTCTAGTCACTTTGGTGAGAGTTGTGATGGTGGCTGCAATGGTAAACTATGATTTATACCTGAAATATGCACATTTTTCTAACAAAACATATGCTATACAATAAATATGTTATCAGACTGTCATCTGATGAAGTTGTTTCTTGGTTAGTGGCTATTTATATCTTTATTTGGTCGAATTTGTGATAGCTACTGATGGAGTAAAAAACTGGTGGAGTAAAAAAAGTGGTGTCTTTTGCTAACGTGGTTAGCTAATAGATTTACATATTGTGTCTTCCCTGTAAAACATTTTAAAAATCAGAAATGATGGCTGGATTCACAAGATGTGTATCTTTCATCTGCTGTCTTGGACTTGTGATTTAATGATATTTAGATGCTAGTATTTACTTGTGACGCTATGCTAGGCTATGCTAGTAGCTTTTCTACTGATGGGGGTGCTCCCGGATCCGGGTTTGGGAGGTGTTAGAGGTTAATGTTGTAAATTACTTTTGTAGCTGGAAACGGCAGATTGTTTATGGAATATCTACATCGGCGTACAGAGGCCCATTATCAGCAACCATCATTCATGTGTTCCAATGGCACGTTGTGTTAGCTAATCAAAGTTTATCATAATAAAAGGCTAATTGATCATTAGAAAACCTTTTTGCAAATATGTTAGCACAGCTGAAAACTGTTGTGCTAATTAAAGAAGAAATAAAGCTGGCCTTCTTTAGACTAGTTGAGTATCTGGAGCATCAGCATTTGTGGGTTCAATTACAGGCTCAAAATGTCCAGAAACAAAGACCTTTCTTCTGAAACTCGTCAGTCTATTCTTGTTCTGAGAAATGAAGGCTATTCCAATGCAAGAAATTGCCAAGAAACTGCAGATCTCGTACAACGCTGTGTACTACTCCCTTCACAGAACAGCGCAAACTGGTTCTAACCAGAATCGAAAGAGGAGTGGGAGGCTCCGGTGCACAACTGAGCAAGAGGAACAGACGCCTAGTTTGAGAAGCAGACACCTCACAAGTCCTCACCTGGCAGCTTCATTAAATAGTACCCGCAAAACACCAGTCTCAACGTCAACAGTGAAGAGGCGACTCCGGGGTGCTGACATTGAAAACATCAAAAACAGAGGACAATAGTCATATTTTGAACAAGTCCTTCAAACAGTCATTCAGTCGGTTGTGGAAAGTTTGTGTCATCTTTCCAAGAGGCTTTCATCAACGACCTTAAGCTCCTTTTTTTTTCATTGAACACCTGTAACCCTCTCTTTGACCTTTCCCTCTGTCATTCTCTCTCATACATACACACACAGCATGTTGAGGGCCAGAAGTCTGAGCTAGTAGGTGTATGGTATAGATGGAGGGAGGAGGGAGGGAGGGAGGGAGGACAGACAGACAGAAATCAAAGAAAGACAGAAATCAGAGTGACAAGAATAGTGAGCTTCAGCCTCTCTAACGTTGGCTGCCAACTACAACCTACCCCTGCAACATTCTACCCCCCCCCTCTCCTACCTAGCTCCCTCCCTCCTCTACCTCCCTCCCCCCTCTCTCCTACCTCTCTCCCTCCCCTCCCATCCTTCCCATCCCATCGACTCCCTCCCCCCTCTCTCCTACCTCTCTCCTACCTCCCTCCCCTCCCTCCCATCCCTCCCGCCAGAAAGGAGAAAGCCAGAAAGGAGCAGTGTGCCCATGTTTAACATGGGTAACTGATTCAAATAAGGGATTAGCAGACAGACTGCAAAAAATTGTCCTTCTCTTTCCTACAGAGTCCCATGTATACAGGCTTGGACACACACACACACCTGCAGGGACACAAACCCACAGACAGAAAGCCATACACACAAATATCCTTTTCCCTTTCCCTCTATCATTTTATCCTATTCTCCCTCATTGCCATTTCAATCCTTATTTTTCCTCTCTTCTTTTGGAGGTCCAATCTCTTTCAGTCCTGAGAGCAGTAAGAATGTTTCTATCTGGTGGGCTAATTCCGGGCCGGCAGTGAGGAGGGCTTCATGGAGAAATGTACCAATATTCTTATTGTCTGGTGAACACACACACAGAAGGGGGGGGGGGGGGGGGGTTCAGGGCAAGAAAGGGGCTTCACTGACCTCATCGAATTCGTTTTTTGCACACAAACACACACACGAAAGACCCTTGTGCATTTTACACGGTTGTGAGTTCGCTGGTGTGCACACAGAGAGCATTCTCAATGTTTACTGATGCTCATGGACTGCACATTTCCATGCAATTAATCTTTCTCTCTTTTCAGTCTCCAAAGGAAGAAAGAGTCATTTGGATGTAAATGAACAAACACCACCCTTGCAGATACAACTCACATTCAGACATTTACACAATTCATACCACAGACAAGCCAGCTGAAGACACACACACACTTCTCTGTTATGCGGTCTACGTGGTCTGTGTGTATCTAACCTAACATAGAAAACATAAAAGTGTATCCGTCTCTGTCCGAGCCGGAAAAAACAGGCGCAATGGATTA
Organism: Salvelinus namaycush; assembly: GCF_016432855.1. Taxonomy (NCBI): domain Eukaryota; kingdom Metazoa; phylum Chordata; class Actinopteri; order Salmoniformes; family Salmonidae; genus Salvelinus; species Salvelinus namaycush. The sequence goes on from NC_052312.1 coordinate 42,486,445, forward strand.
TGGTCATTGTAGTTAATTACCACGTTTCTGCATTGAACTAGGTTGAATATTTGCTTCATGAAAACTACTACTCCCTTCAGCCCAGCGTCCCGTGTAGCCTCGTTCATGACTTGATTTATCTTGTGAATTATTTGATTTCTTTCTAGAGAAACTGCGCGTTGGGCAAAAAAAAAAGGAATTTAAGTAATTGAAATGAAGTCAGTCAATTAGTGGTTTAATAATAATAATAAAAAAGACATGTTGGTTCATCGCTCTAACACTAACACACACACAGAAATCGACATGAGATGTTCAGTTGAGTGTTCTGCCCTAATGGTTCTAAAAGAAGGATAATAAAACCTTGTTTTCTAAAAACCATGGAACGAACGTGACAAGTAAAAAAAAAAAGGGCGAAAATGGAAATTAATCCATTTCCATATGATCCCTTAGAATAAAGGACAAATAAAATAAACCTTCAATCAAAATGTATGAATGACAACAGGATATAATTTCCATTTCCATTCTCACATCAGACCTAGCGATGTGTGAGCTTGAGTTCCACAGACAGAAAGCTTGCAAATTTCCCCTCGTGACTTCTTTAAGCAGTGCTGGCATCTGTGGGCATACTATCAGACAGATTCTAGAAACATAAAGGCGAGGCCAGAAAGAAATTCCCTCCAATTCAAAAATAAATCCCTGGTCAATGGGGAGCGGCAGGGATATTTGAATATGAACAATCAGAGAGGGAAATGGAATTCACTCCTGAGAAAGAGAGATACACAAGAGGAGGCCGAAAAGGAACGATAGCACTCAAAAAGTTAGAATGCAAGCAGAAACGAAATAAGATACGGGGCTGGCTGATGTAATTTATATATAAATTGCCACAGTAGGTTTCCAAGGTGTGTGTGTGTGTATGTGTGTGTGTGTGTGTGTGTGTGTGTGTGTGTGTGTGTGTGTGTGTGTGTGTGTGTGTGTGTGTGTGTGTGTGTGTGTGTGTGTGTGTGTGTGTGTGTGTGTGTGTGTGTGTGTGTGGATGCTCATTAGTCCACCTATTCTAATGTAATTCACTGTACACAGACCGAATAGGTCTGCTTTTTGAGGGTAACTTACTACTGTCTAACTTCAAAAACAAAAAGGTGATGTCAACCAAACCCACCACATCAACGTAGATTGTTCCTCTTACATATCATTTACATGTATTTAACATACTGTTTTACATCAATCATGATCGATAATCCAGACAGCCCAATCGCTCTTTTGGCTCTGTGGGGTAGTACTCTGACAGAATGTCACACATTTTTACATTTCTCTTTTTCCAGCTCCCCCTCTCTTCTGTGTTCTCTATCTCTATTCACCACACTCCTATTTCACTCTAACCTTAGAGTGCTACTGTCATTTCCATATAGTCACTCTGCCTGCGGTCTGAAGGACACTGCACACACACACACGAAAACACACACACAAACACACACACAGGGAAACACACAAACACACACACATGCACAGTATTGGGACTGTGTGAGACCCGACCCATAGCTTACAATCAGCCTACAGCATAATAGAAGCACTTGTTTACTTATTAATGATGCTTTCAGTATGTAATTTTTCCCAATCAGAGCTGAATTCATAATCTCTCACTACTTGACTGGACTCATTAGTACAAAATCTGTTACATAAAAGGGGTTGTTTGTGTGTGTGTGTGTGTGTGTGTGTGTGTGTGTGTGTGTGTGTGTGTGTGTGTGTGTGTGTGTGTGTGTGTGTGTGTGTGTGTGTGTGTGTGTGTGTGTGTGTGTGTGTGTGTGTGTGTGTGTGTGTGTGTGTGTGGTTTTCTAGTGCTTGTATTTACTACTACATCCAGAGCCTGAATTTATAATGACCGAGCAAACTACACTAAATACAGCCACAAACACACTGATAATGCATGTCAAGAGCTGCAGGATGAACTGAGAGTGGAAAACAAACACACACACACTCACACACGCACAATTCACATAACACGTTCTCATAACATGATTTGCCTCAGCCAAATCTGATTGGATAATCCAAATATCAAAAAGCCATAATTTCTCATAATACAGATCTCCAGCTGTCTACAGAGACCTCTGTATTTAATCAAACCTCTTCTATTTTCTGTTACATCAGGTCCCTGGTGAGCCGAGCCCCTCTCATCCATCGTGTAAAGGAAACATAATTAATTAGAGCTCATTAATATCTCTCCCATGATTCTGGCTAAGACAGAAAATCATTTTACAGCTATAGCACTCTGCTGTAGTGCCCGAGCTGCAGCTAGCCTTGTTGAAACACCAATGTCAGCCAACCCTATCAAACACTCCGTATCAGTACAGTAAATAGATGCTGAGAGCAGTGACACTTCAGCTTTGGTCTAGCTTTCATTCCACATTAATACCTACTTTATTTGCAACCATGTGGACACAGGTTCTCTGTACGATACCAATAGTAATAATTCAGCTTCATCATGCTTTTATCCTTACTTTCATTGCTTCTGTCCGAGACATGACATACACAGTATGTCCATGATATCATAGTCATGAACTCAAAGACCCAGGTAGGTTTCTTCTCTGTTCGTGTCTTGCGTCTTGCGGTCCTCCACTGTCTGAGTTAATGAAATCTATGGATTGGACAATTTTGTTCAATTTTCGCCTAAAATGACATTCCCAAATCTAACTGCCTGTAGCTCAAGACCTGAAGCAAGGATATGCATATTCTTGATACCATTTGAAAGGAAACACTTTGAAGTTTGTGGGGGGGGGGGGACCGATCCCGTATAGATTAATGAAAAAAGGGAGGGGCAGTATGACTCCAAAAAACACACACACAAAATGTTTCCCAATTGAATATTCAAAATCTCATTTAGACAGTCCCTTGGACCAAAACATTAATAAACCGTAAGTTAGAAATGAATACTGATGTGAATAATAATGTATTCTTCATACACAGGGATTGCTGGCTGTTTCAACTTCGTTGCGGTGAGAGTTTTAATTATTAACTTCTTGCGAGTATAGGGGGTGCTGTTTCGCATTAGCATAAATTTGGTCTCCAGATTAAACTGCCTAGTACTCAATTCTTGCTCGTACAATATGCATATTATTGTTATTATTGGATAGAAAACACTCTCTAGTTTCTATAGCCGTTTGAATTATGTCTCTGAGTGGAACAGAACTCATTCTACAGCACTTTTCCTGACAGGGAGTGAGATTTCAGAAATCTTGGCCTCTGGTCCCAGGTCAGTTTTAATGTCCCTGTAAATGCTATGAGGATACAAACACTGCCCACGCCTTCCTCTAGATGTCAGTAAGAGGTGACAATTTGAATGGAGTCGATTGCGCAATCAGGGCCTGTATAAAAGAGCACAAGGCGGAAGTAGCTTTCTTTTCTTGCTGCGCCTGACGCACGATGGACGTCGGACTGGCTCTCTTTCCAAGCTTTGGTTTAGCCACTTATATATCGCCGGTCATGTTTTTACTCGTTATAGGTGTTAAAAACATCATAAGGTAGTTAATTTAAACCGTTTTATAGCAATTTATATCCGTTTAGTGCGATTTTGAGGCATTTCTTTGTGATGCACTTTGAAGCGCTGGGCACGTTTCCAGTACCGGTCGAACGTTAGTGGCCATTTCGACGGGACAAGAGGACATCTTTCGACCAAAAGACGATTAGACCCGAGAAAGGATACATTGCCCAAGATTCTGATGAAAGATCAGCTCATAGTAAGAACTATTTATGATGATAAATCGTTGTTCTGTAGAAAAATGTTAAACGCATATTCCGCCATTTTCTTTGGGGTAGCTTCGCTTGGCGAACCCTGTATTGCACAGTAAGGATAATTTTAGAAATGTAATTCAGCGATTGCATTAAGAACTAATTTGTCTTTCGATTGCTGTCCACCCTATATTTTTTAGTAAAGTTTATGATTAGTTATGCATTACACTAGATCACTGTCAAAGATGGCGGCCGACGTTTTCGGCCCAGGTTGGCTACTATTCTCATTGTATAACCACGGTTTTTTGTGGCTAAATATGCACATTTTCGAACAAACTCTATATGTATGTTGTAATATGATGTTACAGGAGTGTCATCGGAAGAATTCTGAGAAGGTTAGTGAAAAAATTAATATATTTTGGCGATGATAACGATATCGCTCTCTTTGGCTTGAATCAATGCTCGGGTAACGTTTGCATATGTGGTATGCTAATATAACGATTTATTGTGTTTTCGCTGTAAAACACTTAGAAAATCTGAAATGTCTGAATTCACAAGATCTGTGTCTTTCCATTGCTATGCGCTGTGTATTTTTAAGAAATGTTTTATGATGAGTAAATTGGTAATACACGTTGCTCTCTGTAGTAATTCTAGTCGCTTTGGTGAGATTTGTGATGGTGGCTGCAATGGCAAACTATGATTTATACCTGAAATATGCACATTTTTCTAACAAAACCTATGCTATACAATAAATATGTTATCAGACTATCATCTGATGAAGTTTTTTCTTGGTTAGTGGCTATTTATATCTTTATTTGGTCGAATTGGTGATAGCACCTGATGGAGTAAGAAACTGATGGAGTTAGAAAAGTGGTGTCTTTTGCTAACGTGGTTAGCTAATAGATTTACATATTTTGTCTTCCCTGTAAAACATTTTAAAAATCTGAAATGGTGGCTTTATTCACAAGATCTGTATCTTTCATTTGGTGTCTTGGACTTGTGATTTAATGATATTTAGATGCTACTATTTAATTGTGACGCTATGCTAGCGATGCTAATCAGTGGGGGGGGTGGGGGGTGCTCCCGGATCCGGGTTTTAGAATCGGTAGAAGTTAATTGATGCTATGAAGGTTGCATGTAAAACATTTGTTTACATTCTCATTTTGGGATATCACACTGGCGTAAACACACTACTAACAGACTATCCTCCTCAGTGAATTTCATAACAATTTAAATAGTGAAATGTCCTCCAACCTATCATAGCTCCTGCAGCATGAACTGACATGTTGTCCACCCAATCAAAGGATCAGAGAATGACTCTAGTACTGAAAGCATAAGCTACAGCTAGCTAGTACTGCAGTTCATAAAATGTGGTGAGTAGTTGACTTAAAGAGAGAGAAAGACAATAGTTAAAGAGTTTTGAACAATGTAATTTCTTCAAAAAATGAAGGAGAAACAAGAGAGAGAGAGAGAGAGATATTTCATTGTATTTTTTTCTCTCACTTACCTAGCGAATGGAGCTAGCTAGTTTAGCCTACTCAAACACCTGGCTCAAACAGAGAGGGATGCTATGTTTGCTAGCTGGCTATTGCTATCCAAAACTGGAAGTCTTCCAAGTAAAGGTAAGCTTTTAAGTTTTATTAATTTACTGCCACCGGGCCTGCTGGTGTAACTGCTAAACTGCTTGCTGCTGACTGTACACTGTACTGCATGATTGTTTTGGGTTTACTAATGCGTTAGTTCCAGTAGCTACACTATATATACAAAAGTATGTGGACACCCCTTCAAATGAGTGGATTCGACTATTTCAGCCACACCCGTTACTGACAGGTGTATAAAATCGAGCACACAGCCATGCAATCTCCGTAGACAAACATTGGCAGTAGAATGGCCTTACTGAAGAGCTCAGTGACTTTCAACGTGGCACCGTCATAGGATGCCACCTTTCCAACAAGTCAGTTCGTCAAATTTCTGCCCGGCTAGAGCTGTCCCGTTCAAGTGTAAGTGTTGTTATTGGGAAGTGGAAACGTCTATGAGCAACAATGGCTCAGCCGCGAAGTGGTGGACACACAAGCTCACAGAACGGTACCGCTGAGTGCTGAAGCGCATAGAGTTCCAAACTGCGAGATTCATGAAATGGGTTTCCATTGCCGAGCAGCCGCACACATGCCTAAGATCACCATGCACAATACCAAGTGTTGGCTGGAACAGTGTAAAGCTTGCTGCCATTGGACTCTGGAGCAGTGGAAAAGTGTTTTCTGGAATGATGAATCACGCTTCACCATGTGGTAGTCCGACGAACGAATCTGGGTTTGGCGGATGCCAGGAGAACGCTTTCTCCCTGAATGCATAGTGCCAACTGTGATGTTTGGTGGAGGAGGAATAATGGTCTGGGACTGTTTTTCATGGTTTGGGCTAGCGCTACTGTAGACCATGACATTCTAGATGGTTTTGTGCTTCCAACTTTGTGGAAACAGTTTGGGGAAGGCCCTTTCCTGTTTCAGCATGACAATGCCCCGCGCACAAAGCGAGGTCCCATACAGAAATGTTGTTGAGATCGGTGTGGAAGAACTTGACTGGCCTGCATAGAGCCTTGACCTCAACGCCATCGAACACCTTTGGTATGAATTGGAACGCCGACTGTGAGCCAGGCCTAGTCACCCAACATCAGTGCCTGACCTCACTAATGCTCTTGTGGCTGAAGAAAGCAGGATCGCCGCAGCAATGTTCCAACATCTAGTGGAAAGCCTTCCCAGAATAGTGGAGGCTGTTATAGCAGAAAAGGGAGGGACCAACTCTATATTAATGCCAATGCTTTTGGAATGAGATGTTTGACCAGCATCCCCATACTTTTGGTCATGTAGTGTATGTTGACTCTGACGTTAATATGGTGACAACGATGTAGGCCGTGTGTAGAGGTTAGCGGTTATGACGTGAAGGTTTGGCTTGGAAAGTTTTTTTTGCCTGGTCACAGTTAGCTGATGGGAAAAGGTGAGGGGAGGAGAGCACGTAGATGCGAGAAGGAATTATACAACAATCAAAGAGATCTTGCCATGCCATGAGAGTGAACTAATGTTTGCGTGTGACCAAGGGGGTATTCATTCCTCAGATTCTGTTAAAACGTTTCTTAAATGGAAGCAGATGGAATGACATGGGGATAAACATACCTGAATTTGTCCAAGAGAAACTCTTGTTTGCAACTGTCGAACTAATAATTACACCGTAGATCAATTAGATGCAGTCAAGAGTCTGCAAGGCAGTATTGAATGTGTCAATATGAGTCACCTTGATTACTCAAATTTCTCTTGAACTTTGGACCTACATTGTAACCTTGAATTCATAGGCTAGGTTGTAGCAACCTCATGATGTGTATAGGGCAAATTTGAGTATCGTGTAGCAGCTTAACTTCTTGCGACTACAGGGGGTGCTGTTCCGAATTAGCATTTTGTCGTCTCCAAATTAAACTGCCTAGTACTCAATTCTTGCTCGTACAATATGCATATTATTAATTCTATTGGATAGAAAACACTTTCTAGTTTCATACAACGTTGAAATTATGTCTGTGGGTGACCCAGAACTCTTTCTACAGCGAAATCCATGACAGACAGTGAAAGGTCTGAGAGCGAAGCTCTGGTTTCAGATCAGTTTTTAAGGTCTCTGTCTATCCTATGGAACGACACGAACTGCACCCGCCTTCCCCTGGATGTCAGTAACCAATGAGAAGTGGAATGGGCCTTCTAGGTAGCTCTCAGAGGTTATAAAAGACCAAGGAGTGAGAGTAGCCCCCCTTTCGACGCTCGCCCTTACGCAGGAAGGGACCTCCGGATGCCATTTTCACAGGCTCGGTTATCAACTTGAAATGTATCCGTCTGTAATTTAATTCGATATAGGACTTAGAAACATCATAAGGTAGTTAATTTAAACCGTTTTATAGCAATTTATATCCGTTTAGTGCGATTTTGATGCATTTCTATGTGAAGCACCGGGCACATTTCGGGGTCCCGGTCGAACGTTAGCGGGCATTTAGACGGACAAAGGACATCTTTCGACCAAAAGAAGATTAAACCCAAGAAAGAATACATTGCCCAAGAATCTGATGGAAAATCACCTCATAGTAAGTAATATTTAATATGATAAATCGTTGTTCTGTCGAAATATTTTAAACGCATATTTCGCCATTTTGTTTTCTATCCCTTCGCTTGGCGAACCCTGTATTGCACAGTAAGGATAATTTTAGAAATGTAAATCAGCGATTGCATTAAGAACTAATTTGTCTTTCGATTCCTGTCAACCCTGTATTTTTTAGTCAAGTATATGATTAGCTATTGATTAAACTAGATCACTCTGAAAGATGGCGACCGACTTTTCCATGCTGGTTTTGCTACCATCTTCATTGTATAACCACGGTTTTTTATGGCTAAATATGCACATTTTCGAACAAACAATATATGTATGTTGTAATATGATGTTACAGGAGTGTCAACGGAAGAATTCTGAGAAGGTTAGTGAAAAAATTTATATCTTTTGGCGATGATTACGTTATCGCTATTTGGCTTGAATTGATGCTCTGGTATTGTTTGCATATGTGGTATGCTAACTTATCGATTTATTGTGTTTTCGCTGTAAAACGCTTAGAAAATCTGAAATATTGTCTGAAATCACAAGATCTGTGTCTTTCCATTGCTATGCTTTGTCTATTTTTATGAAATGTTTTATGATGAGTAAATTGGTCATACACGTTGCTCTCTCTAGTAATTCTAGTCCAGTTGTGACTGTGGGTGCAATTGTAAACTGTGATTTCTACCTGAAATATGCACATTTGTCTAACAAAACCTATCCTATACCATAAATATGTTATCAGACTGTCATCTGAGGAGGTTTTTTCTTGGTTAGTGGCTATCAATATCTTAGTTTAGCCGAATTGGTGATAGCTACTGGTGGAGAGAGAAAATGGTGGACAAAGGAAAAATGGTGTATTTTGCTAACGTGGTTAGCTAATAGATTTACATATTGTGTCTTCCCTGTATAACATTTTAAAAAACAGAAATGATGGGGTTATTCACAAGATCTGTATCTTTCATCTGGTGTCTTGGACTTGTGATTTAATGATATTTAGATGCTACTATTTAATTGTGACGCTATGCTAGCTATGCTAATCAGTGTGGGGGGGGTGGGGGGTGATCCCGGATCCGGGATTGATACTCGTGAAAGGTTAAACCTATCGACGTTACATTGAGCTGGGTGAATGGAATATGAATGACAGTCATCCAATATGTTGTAACAAAAATGAGGCAATGCTCATAAAAAAATAAGAACACACACACACACACACACACACAGCAAGGGCCAACTGATCTTTGACAAACATACTTCCTAAAATGAAATCCAGCAAAGGCAGCAGATTACGTTTTTGTACTCTATTTATAAAAACAAATACAAACCAAAAGCCTGAAAACGCGCACGGTGCCTGGTTCCATTTCTGCAACTTTGATATCTGCAATATTGTGATGTGCTATTGTCTGTGTGTTTCGGAGAGGCAGTCGCCTCAGGGTGTGCAGTCTTCTCCTCTGAGTGTTGCTTTGGGGCCAGGCGCACAATGCTCGGCACCAGCACATTAATAAACCAAAACAGACTCTGGATATTCAAATAAAACAAATACAAAACACACAAGTACCCCAGGGGGTAGCCATGACCCCACAGCCTGGGGGATGTTTGCTGTTAACGCTGCCTGTCCTTGCCAGCTGTTGGACACAACTACTTTCACACAGTGGCGGGAGAGGCCTGAATAAGAGGCTGAAGTCCTTTTACATGGTGCCCTGGCACCTCCCGAAAAAAACAGACCTGCCAATCCTCACATGGGGCACCAAAATATTTCCACTGAAATTAAGAGAGAGAGGGATGCGAGGGGATGAGGAGAGAAGAGAGAAAATGAAAGAGAGACTTAGATCAGAGAGGGAGAGAGATGGAAAGAAGTAGCATACACCCAACCAACGTCCAGAGAGCAAACAGATACGTGACACTGAACAGCAGCGGGCGGATTTGTTCTTAGAACTCACACCACACGTGTCTTTGTTTTCTCCACCGTCAGGACTTCTCAGAACCAGGCTTAAATATGAACTATGATTGTCACTCGAGTCGTTCTGAATCAGAATTAGTACGTTGACACCGGTTTAAAAATAAACCGCCTGGATCTCAGGTGTCCTGCGAGGGAGTGTAGAATTTACACATCGTGAGGGATGGAGAGAGGTGACAAATGTAGCTCATCTATCTCTTTCCCAAACCCCTATAAATCACATACAAATCCTGACAGAGAAAATAGATATGGAATAAACAGAAACAGAGAAAAAAATCACGACAGCATCATAACCAACTCCAGTCCTAGCCCTTGGAGAGGGAGAGAGTGTTAGAATTATAGAGTTATAGAAGAGCAGTGTCGTGCCGTGCATAGTGAGATATCACATGAAAAACTGGGCCTCTGGCAGAACCAGATCTACCTGGGGAGAGACTGACACTGAGAGAGACACACACACAGAGAGGTCTCTCATCATATCTCACTGCTATGAGATGAGACGATCCCATCCCAAACCCTGGAGTAAGGGAGGGAGGGTGAGACATAGAAGGGGAGAGGTAGAGAGATCACAGCATGGGAGGGAGCAGATCCAATTCTCTTCCATGAAAGCCCTTAGCATACAGTGCTCTGTACTGCGTACTTTAGGTGCATCTGCATACTGTATTTCTTCTGGACTAGCAACATTCAACTTGTACTGTAGCTAACCAGAGTGTTCAACTATGTTTAGTCATGCACTATGCGACCTGTACTGTATGGCTAATCTCGGTTAACTCAGAACTAAAGTCTCATGTAATTGGTCAGCTGCTCGAGTAAGTTCTGGGTCCATACGTGTGAAGAGAAGAGATGAAGAGATGCTAGAACGAGGAGCGGAACCAGAACGAGGAGCTCCACCCTCTCTCTTTGCAAGTTACAGGCTAAATGTCCCCTCCCTTTCCGAAATTCCAAAGATGCTACCACCTGCGAAATCAGGATTTGTCCAAATAACCAGTGAGGAAAAACCCAAACACTGGAACTAGTGCTGCTCGTTATCCCACATATCCCATCCCAATAGATTCAGTTATGTTTACGTAGATCTGTTCATGAGAGATTACTGCATGGTTAACTATTCCATTGTGCTGTGTGTACGGTACTGCTTGAGTGATTGATTTTATTCAGAAGGGAAGAGAATAGTGAGCGTATAAAGGAATCGAAGCCATGATGGTCAATATAAAAGAGCCTATACGAAGCCCTCAATATTCCGCTAGACTTTGCATTTCAAATTGTTTGACATTTTACTTCTTATTATATACGAAGGAAGAAAATGAAATAACCCAACATATGATAATCAGTTATGTCTGAAATGGAAAATCATCTTTCTGCCCATGTTTGTAACAAAAGTCTTCAGGCATACGTAGTGAGACACCTGGCTAACATCTCTAGTGCCAGTGTCAGTCTGTTGGAGCCCAAAATAACTTCTGTATCTACTCATTTGTGTTAATTATTATCATTGTCATATTGTTTCTGTGACACCACTTTCAAAATAGATTACACTTGTGTAAGGAAATGCCAAACACATCCTGTCAAATTGGAGCAATCGGAAAGAGTCTCTCTCTCTCTCTCTCTCTCTCTCTCTCTCTCTCTCTCTCTCTCTCTCTCTCTCTCTCTCTCTCTCTCTCTCTCTCTCTCTCTCTCTCTCTCTCTCGCGCTCTCTCGCGCTCTCTCGCGCTCTCTCTCTCTCTCTCTCTCTCTCTCTCTCGCTCTCTCTCTCTCTCTCTCGCTCTCTCTCGCGCTCTCTCTCTCTCTCTCTCTCTCTCTCTCTCTCTCTCTCTCTCTCTCGCTCGCTCGCTCTCTCTCGCGCTCTCTCTCTCTCTCTCTCTCTCTCTCTCTCTCTCTCTCTCTCTCTCTCTCTCTCTCTCTCTCTCTCTCTCTCTCTCTCTCTCTCTCTCTCGGGAAAACAACCTCTCATCCATCCAATTTTCTGTCCACAAAGGATTATTGAGCTTTCACATTGATTGTGTGTGTCCATATAGCCATCTGACAACTGTTAGCGTATAGAAATCATGCCCACACAGATACTTAAAAAATCCTATTTTCAGAGAAATATAATTTCACCTTGCTGGCTGCACTAAATACTTAGCTTAGCTGTTGTCATATATAAGATGATTGACATAATATTCTTTGCTAAATCCCAGTGATATAGGCTTAGCTAAACCACATAGAAGGATTTGGATCTCAATGCCATCTGTGTTTACTTTGTGAATGAGAGTCTCAATCAGAGAGAGAGTGTTTGTGTGTGGTGTAGGTGTGCGTGTGTGCATGCATGCTTGCGTGCACATGTGTTCCTGTGTGTGTGTGTGCTTGTAAAAGTTGTGTGTTCCTATGTGTCCAATTAGAGTATGTGGTCCTATCAGCACCTGTTCAAATCCTATTTCACCCTCATCAATCTATGGCTTTTCAGTTGAATTCTACTTGTGTTTCTAGAATATTATTAGGTTCATTCTTCAACCCCATACTCTATGTCTAATCTATAATCCAGTCTCTGTACTCAGAATGACCTTAGTATATTCTGTACATTCTCTACTCAGTATGACCTTGGTACAGTATATCCTATTCATTCTCTACTCAGTATGACCTTAGTATATCCTATACATTCTGTACTCTATACTATCTGTTTAGTCCTTCATCTACTAATCCAAGCATCTTCATTTACAGTATTTTAAAAACAACTTTTAGCCAGTGATACAGTCATGCTAGTCAGATGAAGAAGGTATAAACACATGAAGACAGACAGCAGCCACCACCAGATGCTGATACATAATACTCCTGATCAGTACATTTGGGCCTGTGAAAGAACCAGATTAATCTCCCAACATATTCACACACACACACACACACGCACACACACACACACGTTATCACAGCGAGCTTGAAAACCACACCTCCTGGAGAATCCAACAGTAATCAAATAAAACTTTCCCAAAAATACCCGCAGCAATACTTAACTGTCAGGTAAAGACCTGCAGCTGTTTTGAATGCAATTCTAAACCTATTTGTTTGACAAAGGCCCAACCGTTGCCGTTGAGTTCTATTGATTTTAACATGTGTGTGTTTATTCATGAAAGATTTCTGTATAACAATAGCTATGCGGTGGTGACGGCGTCATCAAGCCGGTGACAGCCACTGCTGAAGCATGGTAATCTTATTTTACTCTGCTGTCCCACCTCCCCCAAATGAGCAGGGGGCCGGGGCTATCAGACAGGGAATTATATGGGCTTTTATAACCAAAGAGCCATACGCAGCATCAGCCGCTAACAAATGATCAAAGATTCCATCTCTGGTGGCGGGGGAATGGGAAAAAGAGGAGGTCCAGGTGTGTGTGTTTCTACCTCAGTCCTGATGAATAACCTGGAGGCCCAATCTCCTTGTGTATTTATTACATATTGTTATGGATCTCAGTCAGGCCTGCTGAGGCACTTCCTCCCTACGAGATTACATTGCAGTATACACACCACCTCTCCCAGAGGTCACAGAGCAACACCACCAGGGAGATAATGATCTGTGTGTGCTATGTGTGTGTGTGTGTGTGTGTGTGTGTGTGTGTGTGTGTGTGTGTGTGTGTGTGTGTGTGTGTGTGTGTGTGTGTGTGTGTGTGTGTGTGTGTGTGTGTGTGTGTGTGTGTGTGTGTGTGTGTGCGTGTAGGTGTGATCTATCAACATCAAAGACTACTCGATCTCTTTGAGTGTGTGTGTGTGTGTGCATTTCTACTTCTCCGTGTATGTACACATATGCAGCGTAGTCTGGTCTTATCTGTCAAATAGCCCAGCTTTGTATAGATGAATACTATACTTTATGCTTCCAGACCGATGCATGGTTTTATACTGTATCTACATCAGTGTGATGAATGAGCAGTCTATGCATCTAATGACAATTTACAGTCAGCTGAGTTAACCATTACCACCTGACTTATAGCCATTTGATGTGGTTGCTACGCGCTAACTGGCCGTTTATTACATGGAGAATCCTTTAAGTCTCATTGAGTCATATTGAAAGAAGCAATAAAAAATATGTTTATGAATGAAGAGGCACATTATGACCACAATAGACCTGGCACGATGTGCTCAATGTGCAATAAATCATGTGCCAACATGCAGTTCAACTGAGGTAAACTGCCCCTTCATTAATTATTCACAATGACTAAGGGACTAATATTTTTATTCTTAGTGAGCCCTCATTATTATAAAGTGTCACTGTGCCTGTTTTTGGCAAACAGTGTTATTTCCCTTCGCCAGAATGCAGCCTCTGACCTCTCACCCTCCTCCCTCCCTTGTCCCTCCGTTCTCCCTACCTCCTTCATCCCTTCTTCTCTGAGACACAGTATTAATACCGGTGGAGGCTCCTCAGAGGAGAAAGCAGAGGACCATCAGTGAATTTCATTTTTTTTTTTTAAATAGTGAAACATTAAAAAAGTGATCTTTTTTAGATAAAACTACACAAAATATTTCAACGTTACCAAATAACGGATTAAAACACATTGTTTTGCAATGAAGATCTATAGTAACACAGTAATTCTGACAACTTCCGGAGGACATCCTCCAACCTATCAAAGCTCTTGCAGTATGAACTGACATCTTGTCCACCCAATCAAAGTATCCGACAATGATTCCAGTAAGCATAAGCTACAGCTAGCTAGCACTGCAGTAAATAAAATGTAGTGAATAGTTGACTCAAAGAGAGAAAATGACAATTGTTGAACAGTCGTCTAATATACTGTAATAGAAATAAGGACGTGCTCATAAAAAAAAATCATCCTCCCTAATCGTAAAACGGCACCAAGCGCCACTGATTAATACCCTAGGCCAGAAGGATTATTGCTTTCTGTGGGAAATAAATTCCTCTTTAGGTAATGACCTGCTATCGCAAACTCAGGCTGCTCTAATTGCTAGCGAGCTAATCGGTAGCATTACCTACGGCTCCCTGTCTTTAACTGTGAAGGCTAAGGGGTAACATTCCTCCATTTTCTTCCTCCCTCTCTTTGAACAGGTCACCATACCACTGCATTATTTTATTAGTGAGCCATTAAGTGATGCTGCTAGCTACTGGCCAGTATTTATGACTCAGGAGAGACAACGGTTTCCCCCTGAGAAAAAAGTGTTTGCCTTCAATTGCTTTTTAATGAGAGACATTTGCCTGAAGTACTTTCCCACTACTGAGCGGATTGCTTAGGTCTACGCAGAGGAAGTGGAGGGGACAGATTCTTGGCCATGGTACAAAACAAAAGGATGGAGGGAAGAGATGTTTGGGGAAGTAAGGATGAGACTCTGGAGGTTGAGAGGAGGGAGGAGATGAGAAAGTGAAGAGGGTTTCTCCTGTTAACTTTCCTTCAGTGTAGTTTGCCAAGAACAAAGACATGGAGGTCCATTGAGGCTGTGCTATAAAAGGGAATCAAAAATAATCAAAATATGTATTTAATCCACCACTACTTCTCATAATCAAAGTCATTATAGGGATGAATATAATACAAAGATCAGACAGAGACATGAGTTTGCTCAGCCCTCAATATGGTTTTACATTAAACACTGATTCAAGTACAGTTTTGTACATGGTCTGGATTGTAGGAGGGGTAATCAGTGATTTAACCCAGGGCCCTAATTATCGGTGTCCCAGTGGTCATTCTCGTGTCAGACATGCATATTAAACACCACATCTCTGGTTTACAAGGGTTAACCTATTTCCTGGTTCTTACCCACCTGACCTGGTGACCTATAACCTGTCTGGAGGAGGGGGCTAACCCCTAGGCTTGATGAGTCCTGGATATGAGGAGGAGGGGTCAGTCGGGAGCAAGGTGATTTGTACCATGCCTCATGCCTTAGATTGTGGTGGGTAAATGATTAAGTGGTTGGTGCTGTGCGTGGGCCGATGCTCTAATGGACTTGCTCTATCTTGGTCTGCCTGCCTGGTAAACACCACAGCAGAAGGGGGTGCTAGCTATAAACGGACAGAGAGGACGAGAGGGCAGGAGGCGGCTGGTCTTAAGCTGATAAAAGTGTGCCTGTTTGAGCCCAGACCAAGCTCAGATATTTTCCTGCTCCAGTTTGTAATGCAGTTGTAAGACACAATATGCATCTTTTCAGGAATTAGACTATTACAAGTGTTACTTTACAGGGTACATCCTCAGGGCTGTTCACAATGTGGATAGCACTGGTGGAAAGAGCCTTTCAGCATTGGAGTGCGGGCTTTAAATAATGAAGAAAGAGGGATGATGAGTCTGCTGCTGTCTATAGAGGAGAGGAAACAGGAGGAGTGCATAGACAGAGCAGGGATTAAAGGAGGTGTTTTGGAAACCTTTCAGTATTTTCTCCTCTGTTTAGCAAAATGTTCCTCTCTTCTTCCTTCTCTCTCGCACGCATATTCCTTCTCTGTCTCCTCAGATTAATAGCATGATTGTGATAGAGGTGAACCATACAATTAAAAAAAAGGTCATATGGGGTTCTTTGTCAGGGGTGACGGTGATACTGTATGTGTAACCATTTTTTGTTGCATATCAGGCAGGGTTCTTTACTGCTGTGACGGTTGTGAACAACAATCCTGTTCTTTCATGTTTTCCTTCATTCCATGAAATATTGCACTGTTAAAACCTCTAAAATGCTAAGCCTTTGTTTTAAAGATGGGAATTGTTTTAAGATTGTCATACCATTTAGCTATTTGATTTCGAATTTTAGGACCCCAGTAGGTATAACACATTAATATTCAAAAATGATTTGATAAAATATTGAATCTGGCCTTTACTACTATAGCCCAGAGAAATGCATTGAATAACACATTCATAAATAATTATTCATAAGGAATAAGGTTTTGAAGTTCCTATCTAGGAGATATAAGAAAGCTCAGGAAATATTTGTGTTTTTGTACACATATTTAACCCTTTTATTTTGTTGGTACAAAACTACCCCTCCAGACATTTTTTTAAACCGGTTACCTTCATACGAGTTTCATGACACGGAGGACACCATCGTGTTCGTGAGAATCTCCTGTTTCCATAGTGGTGTGTAGCCAAAACAGTTTGGATGCTACAGACAGAAGTTGGCACATTGGAGGTAAAAACTTCAGACGAGTCCCGTGGAGCTTGTGGGGGTCGTAGGCCAAAGAGTTCGGACTTTACATATGTTTTTGTCAGAAGACCATTTTTTGGAATGTCTCATGGTCTGACAAACACGCTGTAGCCCGGCCACCTTCCACCGCAAATGCGGAAGGCCGACATAGGCGGATGTGGTTGATTGAGACACAGCCCATGTCAAAAAACAGATATCTCTTGCTTAAACTGATGGATTTTGATGTAGATTTTTTTATTATGTTGCGCAGGTGCGTCAATATACTCTTAAGGATTTTGAAAAGCTCCTGTAATTTTACAGCACACTACAAGCTCACTGGCGTAACACAGTTTCTCTGGACCCCTCGCAAGGTCGGAGTTCCGCCCCCCCCCCCCCCTTCCCTCCCTAAAATAAAAATAAATGGGATGCGTCAGCCAGACAGCCACTCTGACAAGGTATAGACTACCGTTTGCTGTCCATGGTGCTGAAATTGCGACATCTCTACGCGGCTGCCGAATGAATCGATGATAGGCTCTCTGTGGTGCCAGGGCATGTAGCTTATAGCTTTGTTTTAGCTAATGGATACATACTTATTGGTAGGCCTATATGGTCGTCATTTTCTCATGTTAAGCCTAACATTTCACAAAGCTATACACGGTGTCTGCTGGCTGGCGGCAATAATGTGTCTGATGGCTGGCTGGCGGCTATAATGTAATTACTTGTTCATTATTTAAGTAGGAAATTCAAACATTGCAGATTGTATTTTCAAAGAAACAGCATACTAATCAGCTACCAATTTATTTCTAGAATTGTTTTTATTTTTTTAACCTTTTTTCAACTAGTCAGTTTTCAATGACGGCCCAGGAACAGTGGGTTAACTGCCTTGTTCAGGGGCAGAACGACATATTTTCACCTTGTCAGATCAGGGATTCAATCTTGCAACCTTTCGGTTACTAGTCCAACACTCTAACCACTAGGCTACCTGCCGCCCCAAAATACAATATATAACTGTCCTGTATAGCTTACGTGAACCTGCGTGACATGAGCCGTCCTCGCTTGGATAGAAAGTTGTTGTGCGTAAAACCAGTCTATTCATGACAATTTTACCACAGCATTGTTGAATACTCATTTTTGATTGGTTAGAAGGGCATTATAGAATGGACATTAAAACCAGATAATGGGACAATGAGACCGTACTTGCTACAAAGTTACAGAAAGCCAAACCAACAACCACACCAACTGAAATTGGATACATTGTAAGCGCAGGTCCAGCAAGGAAAACATTATCTAGCTAGCAAGCATAGATTTTTTTGCAGAGACATATCTTTTTGGAGCATCTGATGACCTAACAAGGTGAGTGATGAACATTAATTTCTCTGGTCTCTTTGTTGTAGTCATGAGTGGCACTATGCTGTCAAATCCTCCCACATGTTTCTAGTTTGACCAACTGTTTTCAGCAACTGGTATTTTGGAATTCGGTTGTCAAATTGGCAGGTTTGCTAGCAACAAACTATTCAGCTAGCTTCTGTGTTTGATATGCAATGTGATCTCCTCGTAAGGATCAGGGTCGAGTGTCCTGTTGAGAAAGCAAACATTTCTAGCTATGCCAGGCAAAATCGGGAATCATCGGCTCCTTGTTATGGATGTATCCAAATGAATGTCAATAGAAAACAGCTTAAACAAATGCAGCTACTTTGCTGTTATTCTGGCTGCAGAGGTCGTGACGGTGTTAGCTGTAGCTAGTTGGCTAGCTAACAAACAACGAATGACTGAGTCGCATCTCTAGTAACCAAAAGATGAGAAAGTATGAATTCTCTTAGAAAAATGAATATGTCAACAAACGTTTTATTACTAATGGTAAATGTGCTTTAGTATTGTTTTCTTTGGCATCTGTGGTATAAGCAGGATAAATGTCTCCGTTCTGTATGTTACCTTGGGAAAATTAACTCTGCAAAGGGACTCGGCTCCACCTCGTCCTGCTGCGTCGTCCATTATTTCCAAGGAAATGTACGGAACGTCGGCGTTTATCCCTTACATCAGGGTTTCCCAAACTCCGTCCTGATGTTGTTATGGAAATTAACCTTGAATATTGCAGCCCATTTCTGTGGGCTATTAACCAGACAAAACCCGCTGAGTTCAACAATAAATAGTTTCTAAATATATCCTCAAGCCGACTACTTTTTTCCTCATTGTATGTGTAATTTTATATATATTTTTTTGAAAAGCAGCTAAATAGCAGGCTCCTGTGTTTCATCCTGGTGATCGCGTCTGGCTCTCGACCAGGAACCTCCCACTCCGCATGCCCTGCCGGAAGCTGAGCCCCTGATTTGTGGGGCCCTTCAAGGTCCTCCTGAGGGTTCCTGAGGTAACTTACCATTTACAATTCCCACCAACTACCGGATCTCACCCTTTTTCATGTTTCCCTCCTCAGGCAGGTGGTTCCTGGTCCCCTTGCTGATGCCGTCCCTCGCAACACCTGTCCGCCTCCCCTGGACATCAATGGGTCCCCTTGCCTATGCCGTCAGGTCCCTACTGGACCCCAACATTGTCCGGGGTTTCCATCTCAGCCGTCCGGAACGGCCCACTCCCGCCCTCGGCACTGTCCTCCTGTCACTCGTACTCCCCTTCCATCTCTCCGGCGCTCGATGTGGCGGTCTAGTAACCACCGGTCCTGGCAACCCACATTACGCACACCTGGCAACCATCATTACGCACACCTGCTCCCCATCGTTATAAACACACCTGGACTTCATCATTACCTTGATTACTTTCCCTTTATTTAGCCCTCAGTAGCTTCAGCCTTCAGGCAGTATTGGTTTTGTTCACATTCAGTATGCTTCTCCTGTTTTGTTTACCTGCTTATTCTCATTATTAAACTCACCTTCTGCACCTGGTTCCTGACTCCTAGCACATACGTTACAATCGTGATGAGGTAATTCTGCCTGTGACTTAAAATGAGTGTCATCCTCAGCCCAAGGGGGAATTTCCACTTGGTCTAATTTCCTCTGAGACCGGGGTTCAGATCCCACTAGTTACACTTTCATGTTTCCCAAACTGACGTGAGTTTTGGAGACTGATTGGCACTGACCTCTGGGATGCACTGAGCACCCAAATCAAGACAGGAGCCACAGTACAGTATAACAGAAAGCATACCCACTGTGTCTGGTGTTGTGTCTGTGTTGTCCCACAGTGCACAGGAGGTTGGTGGCACCTTAATTGGGAAGAATGGGATCGTGGTAATGGCTGGAGCGGAATTGGTGGAATAACATATAACACATGGTTTCAATGTGTTTGATGCCATTCCATTTTATCCATTCCAGCCACTATTGTGAGTTGTCCTCCCCTCAGCAGCCTCCACTGCCACAGTGAAAGTGTCATCAGTCTGAGCTGGTCAAGGTCACTGGCTCAAGCCTTTGTCCCCAACCTGGCCGACATCCATTCCCCTCATCAATCATTCATTAAACTAACATGTCCTTTCCCCACCCAGGGGTGTGAGATCTGTGTTAGCGGTCAGGGTACAACACTCCACACACACACACACACACACACACACACACACACACACACACACACACACACACACACACACACACACACACACACACACACACACACACACACACACACACACACTTAACCACAAACAGCTAGCTTTCAGGGAGGGAAATAATACACTCTACGTACCCACACATAACCTCAATAACCGTGATCATTTCTGGCTTCAACTTTAATAACTACCCCATATGAATTCAAAACTGAAAAGAAAAACAGATCATTGCCAGTCTAGGCCCATCACCGTTCAACTGACAGAGACAGGGATCATTAACATTCCAAGCACGATCTACACAAAGCTGCTGTTGGTACCAACCCAACTGAGAAACAACCTCCATAGATAACCTTTGGGTATCAGTGGTCGGAATATAATTCTGTATGTACTCATACACAATCATTCACCACAGAAAGACTCAGTCCTCTCTTTCACCCTCTTTTCTCCTCCCTCCTGTCCTCCTCCTACTGCCACTTGGTGGCATCTGGAACTGAACTTCACAGCAAGTTGTCTACTGTGCAACTAGAGGTGAAAAAAACTCTAGATCACCTCGACTCTACACACTGAGACACATACAAAGCTCTCCCTCTATTTGGCAAATCTGCCCATAACTCCATCCTCTAAATTCCTGCTTGCAAGGAAAAACTCAAACAGGAAGTACCAGTGATGCGCTCAATTCAGTAGTGGTCCAATGAAGCGGACGCTACAGTATGCTACAGGACTGTTTGACTAGCACAGATTGGATTATGTTCTGGGATTCATCCGATGGCATTGAGGAGTTTACCACATCAGTCAAAGGCTTCATTAATAAGTTCATCGACGACGTAGTCCCCACAGTGACCTTACGTACATATCCTAACCAGAAGCCATGGATTAAAGGCAACATCCGCACTGAGCTAACGGCTAGAACTGCCGCTTTCAAGGAGCGTGACACAAATCTGGACACTTATAAAAAATCCTGTTACGCCCTCCGATGAGCCATCAAACAGGCAATGCGTCAATACAGGAATAAGATTTAATCCTACTACACCGGCTCTGATGTTCACAGGCAACACTGAACCATGCATGAGAGCACCAGCTGTTCCGGATGACTGTGTGATCGCGCTATCCGTAGCCGATGCGAGTAAGACCTTTAAACAGGTTAATATTCAAAAGGCCACAGGGCCAGATTAATTACCAAGATGCGTACTCAGAGCATGCACTGACCAGCTAGTAAGTGTTTTCACTGATATTTTCAACCTCTCCCTGACCCAGGCTAGGCCTGATCATTGATGGCGATGAGACAGCCCACAGGGAGGAGGTCAGAGACCTGCCAGTGTGGTGCCAGGACAACCTCTCCCTCAACGTCAGCAAGACAAAGGAGCTGATCGTGGACAACAGGAAATGGAGGGCTGAGCATGCCCCATTCACATAGCGGGGGCTGTAGTGAAGGAAGGCCCTACAAATTGCCAAAAACTCCAGCCACCCTAGACATAGACGGTTCTCTCTGCGGTACCGGCGTGCCAAGTCTTGCACCAAAAGGCTCCTGAACAGCTTCTACCCCAAAGCCATGAGACTGCTGAACAGTTAACTAAATGGCTACATGGAATTAAATGGCTACCTACATGTACATAGCACTTCAATCACTCAGTCACCTAACCAAAACTATATCTACTGTACATATTACCTAAATCAATCACCCCAACTACCTCGTACCCAAGTCAATTAACTCGGTATCAGTACTCCTTCTATATAGCCTGTATCAAATCAAATCAAATTGTATTTGTCACATGCACTGAATACAACAGGTGTAGTAGACCTTACAGTGAAATGCTTACATTTAAGCCCTTAACCAACAATGCAGTTTCAAGAAAAATACCCCAAAATTATAAACAAAATAAAAGTTACAAATATTTAATGAGCAGCAGTAAAATAACAATAGCGAGACTATATACAGGGGGTACCGGTACAGAGTAAATGTGCGGGGGCACCGGTTAGTCGAGGTAATTGAGGTAATACGTACATGTAGGTAGAGTTATTCAAGTGACTATGCATAGATAATAACAGAGAGTAGAAGCAGCGTAAAAGGGGGGGGGGGCAATGCAAATAGTCTGGGTAGCCATTTCATTAGATGTCCAGGAGTCTTATGGCTGGGGGTAGAAGCTGTTTAGAAGCCTCTTGGACCTAGACATGGCGCTCCGGTACCACTTTCCATGCGGTAGCAGAGAGAACAGTCTATGACTATGGTGGCTGGAGTCTTTGACAATTTTTAGGGCCTTCCTCTGACACCGCCTGGTATAAAGGTCCTGGATGGAAGGAAGCTTGGACCCAGTGATGTTCTGGGCCGTACACACTACCCTCTGTAGTGCCTTGCGGTCAGAGGCCGAGCAGTTGCCATACCAGGCAGTGATGCAATCCGTCAGGATGCTCTCGATGTTACAGCTGTAGAACCTTTCGAAGATTTGAGGACTCATGCCAAATCTTTTCAGTCTCCTGAGGGGGAATAGGTTTTGTCGTGCCCTCTTCACGACTGTCTGGTGTTGTTGGACCATGTTAGTTTGTTGGGGATGTGGACGCCAAGGAACTTGAAGCTCCACAACTTGCTCCACTACAGCCATGTCGATGAGAATGGGGGCGTGCTCGGTCCTATAGCCTCTTAGTTATTTTATATGGTAGTGGTATTGTCAATGTTCTAGGTGAATGGAATGAAGCGGAGTCAAGCGCAGGACACAGGTATGAGTAAAGCCACGATCTTTTTATTATCAACAATAATCCAACAAGGATAAGCATTAACAATCCAGAACACGTACACGGAACCACTTGACAAACACAATCACGCACAAAACCAAAGGGGAAGCCAGAGGGTTAAATAAGGAACATGATTATGGAATGGAAACCAGGTGTGTACAATGAAGACAAAACAAAATGAAAATTAAACATGGATCGGTGGTGACTAGAAAGCCGGTGACGTCATCCGCCGAACGCCGCCCGAACAAGGAGAGGGACCAACTTCGGCGGAAGTCGTGACAGTTATTTTATCTATTTGTTATTTGTTTTACTTTTAAGTGCATTGGGAAAGGGCTCATAAGTAAGCATTTCACTGTAAAGTCTACACGTGTTGTATTCGGCATGTGACAAATACAATTTGATTTTATTTGAATAGGTTGTCATCAGATTTGCCATTTCGTGGATAGATAATCCCTTCTTTGATCTGATATCTTTTTTTCCTGCCACAGATTCCAATGGTTTCATTGGGAATGAAAGGGAATTGTTTAAAGTGTGTCTTGCTTTGGAGAATGACATCCTTTTTTCGTTCCTTTGCTGTTTTCGTATTTGTGCTCTGATGTTTTTCTTCACATTTACTACATAGTTAATGAGGGACTGATCAAAACCACTAAACACCAGATATTTGTTCAGCAGAAATTAAACAGACAAACCCTTTCATAAAACATTTAGAACTGGGATTATAACATCTCCCCATACGTAGTAGTAGTAGGCTACAAAATACATAATTTTTTGTATTTTCGTAAATTCTTTACATCAAGGCACCATTTAATCTTGTGATCACAGTTATAACCACATTCACAACTAAAACCTAACATCTTGGGATGTATCTTCAAGTAAAATCCTTTGTGAAATAAAAAAAAGAAGCAAATCAAGAAAGAAATAGGAAAGATCCAGGGTATGGCTAATTTGTTTCAGTCTGCAACCAAAATGGATTTTTAATCCTTTAACATTGTTTCCATAGTACCATATCACATTGCTAATCCATCATGTACTTTATCTTAAATTAGTCTTTAACCTTGAAATCAGGATGATGCTATGTAATACTACCTACAGTTGAAGTCAGAAGTTTACATACACCTTAGCCAAATACATTTAAACTCAGTTTTTCACAATTCCTGACACACAATTCCTGACAATTCCTGACATTTATCCCAGTAAAAAATCCCTGTCTTGGATCAGTGAGGATCAACACTTTATTTTAAGAATGTGAAATGTCAGAATAATAGTAGAGAATGATTTATTTCAGCTTTTATTTCTTTCATCACATTCCCAGTGGGTAAGACGTTTACATACACTCAATTAGTATTTGGTAGCATTGCCTTTAAATTGTTTGACATGGGTCAAACGTTTCGGGTAGCCTTCCAGAAGCTTCCCACAATAGGTTGGGTGAATTTTGTCCAATTCCTCTTGACAGAGCTTGTGTAACTGAGTCAGGTTTGTAGGCCTCCTTGCTCGCACATGCTTTTTCAGTTCTGCCCACAAATTTTATATAGGATTAAGGTCAGGGCTTTGTGATGGCCACTCCAATACCTTGACTTTGTAGTCCATCAGCCATTTTGCAGCTACTTTGGAAATATGCTTGGGGTCATTGTCCATTTGGAAGACCCATTTGCGACCAAGCTTTAACTTCCTGACTGATGTCTTGAGATGTTGCTTCAATATATCCACATCATTTTCCTCCCTCATGATACCATCTATTTTGTGAAGTGCAACAGTCCCTCCTGCAGCAAAGCACCCCCACAACACGGTCGGGATCACGGTTGGGATGATGTTCTTCGGCTTGCAAGCCTCCCCCTTTCTCCTCCAAACATAACGATGGTCATTATGGCCAAACAGTTCTATTTTTGTTTCATCAGACCAGAGGACATTTCCCCAAAAAGTACGATCTTTGTCCCCATGTGCAGTTGCAAACCGTAGTCTGGCTTTTTTATGCCGGTTTTGGAGCAGTGGCTTCTTCCTTGCTGAGCGGCCTTTCAGGTTATGTCGATATAGGACTCGTTTTACTGTGGATATAGATACTTTTGTACCTTTTTCCTCCAGCATCTTCACAAGGTCCTTTGCTGTTGTTTTGGGATTTATTTGCACTTTTTGCACCAAAGTACGTTCATCTCTAGGAGACAGAACGCGTCTCTTTCCTGAGCGGTATGACGGCTGCGTGGTCCCATGGTTTTTATACTTGCGTACTATTGTTTGTACAGATGAATGTGGTACCTTCATGCGTTTGGAAATTGCTCCCAAGGATGAACCAGACTTGTGGAGGTCTACATTTTTTGGGGTGGTCTTGCCTGATTTCTTTTGATTTTCCCATGATGTCAAGCAAAGAGGCACTGAGTTTGAAAGTAGGCCTTGAAATACATCCACAGGTACACCTCCAATTGACTCAAATGATGTCAATTAGCCTATCAGAAGCTTCTAAAGCCATGACATCCTTTTCTGGAATTTTCCAAGATGTTTAAAGGCACTGTCAATTTAGTGTATGTAAACTTCTGACCCACTGGAATTGTGATACAGTGAATTATAAGTGAAATAATCTGTCTGTAAACAATTGTTGGAAAAATGACTTGTGTCATGCACAAAGTAGGTTTCCTAACCGACTTGCCAAAACTATAGTTTGTTAACAAGAAGCTTGTGGAGTGGTTGAAAATGAGTTTTAATGACTCCAACCTAAGTGTATGCAATCTTCCGACTTCAACTGTATGTCTTGTTTCACAGTGAAGTGAGTAATGCATTTCCCCCATTTTTTTTATGGTAAGTAATGCATTGTAAGGATGCTTCCAAGTTCCAACCCCTTGTGTGAAAGGTGCAGAACTGATTTCTCTGAACTAATCAAGTACAGTAGCTCTTCACCCTGTCTTTCTTACACTATATTATATTGCTGACACGGCAAGATCCAGGCCATACCCAAGACATTGCTGACAATCATTAAAACAACAAGTTCTTATACTCATGCAAGATTTGTAATGAAACATTATGCAATGGGAAAACAACAGAGAACTGGTAGTGACACTGTATGGAACTATGGATTTTAGTGACTGTATTGCAGACATTGCAAGATCATAACCAAGAGATTTTTGGAATTCTGTCATGCGGAGCCGAACAAGTGAACCCAAGAGCAGACTCAGACGAGGAGACTGGGATGAGGTAACCAAGGTATTTATTGAAACACGGGGAAGATGCAGTGCAGGGGAAGCTCGGGCGGGTTGCAGGAAGCCAGGTGCGGGGGCTGAGGCTGGAGCAAGGGGAGTTGGGACTGGATAAGCAGGTCTGGAGAGGAATCCATGGACGCAGTGGAGTGGGGGGGTCCAGGACAGAGTAGCAGGACTGATGAGACGTGGGACTAGAGACAGGGGCCAAAGTCAGAGCGGGCAGAATGAGCAGAGGTTACGATCTGGCAGCGTAGAAGTGACAGGGCTGAGTATTTGTTGAGGCCTTGATTATGGAATAGGTTGCAGGTTGGTGGGGATCAGCCCTGCCTCCAGCACACCTGTCTCCGCCCACACAATTACACACACAAACACAGAGTGGAAGAGGGAGAGATCACTGGGGGAGTGGCGGCAGGTTAGGGAGACACATGATTGGAAGTAGAGGGCGTGGCAGAAGCAGATGTAACAAATTCAACAAGTTCTTATATTCATGGGAGACATACTAAAACATGAACAATATCATACAATGGGAAAACAACAGAAAAACCAACATTTTTACTCAGGAATATGGAATTGTGGATATTGCTGTTCTGACTTCGATGCAGGGGGTTTGTTTGCTGCCGATCAATACCGTTTGAAGGCCAACATCCTTAATACAATACTCTGAAAGTTCATGTGCAGATATGTATTCTGAGGCTTTTGGCCGAGGCTTTTTTTCTGAATCGACCCACAATCCAGGATCCCAAGGTTCACCATTTGCGCAATCCTTTGTTCTGATAGGAAGAGAAATGAAGAGAGAAAACATAGAGAAAGAGAGAGAGAAGATAGAGAGATGTATTTTTCAGTAGCAAAGTCAACACGGTAGAAAGGCTCCAGTGTACACCAACAGGGCTTTATCATGTAACCTTCTTCCCCAGAACAGAGGATCTCATAGGGGAATTGGAAGACTTTCATGGTAAAAAGTCACCTCTCATAGTGGGAAAACGCACCCTGAGTTTGGGAACTCAGGTGAGGAGAAACATCACACTAATGTACACACCTCCTGCTGTGTCTGAGCATGCTACAGTCGATGAACCTTCTGCATGCTATCTGAATATGGAAATAGCATTTTACCAGTCAAACAGATACCGTAGATATTGGCCATTGTAGAGCCTACTAGCGTGTTGTCCTCTCCCTCCACCCTTTCCTGTTCTCAACCCTCTGCTACTTGTTGTTGTTGCTGCACAGGTCAAATGCAAATCAAAGTGTATTGGTCGTGTACACATATTTTGCAGATGTTATCGCAGGTGCAGCGAAACTATTGTGTTTCTACCTCCAACAGTGCAGTAATACCTGCTATGTTCCTAGCTCCAACGGTGCGGTCATATATAACAATACATAACAATACACACAAATCCACAAAATAAAAAGAAAGGAATGAAGAAATATCAAGTAATGTCCGGAATATATATGTATAGGATGGTGTGTATAGACATTTATGGACAGTATATGAATAGAAAAGGTGTGTACAGCAGTAGTTATGTAGGATGGGCCTTGACTAGAATACAGTTTGTACATATGAAGTGGGTAAAACTGTATGTAAACATGAATAAAGTGGCCAGTGTTCAATGACTATGTACACAGGGCAGCAGTCTCTAGGGTTCAGGGTTGAGTACCGGGCGATAGCAGGCTAGTAACAGCGACTAAAGTTCAGGGCAGGGTACTGGGTGGAGGCCGGCTAGTGGTGACTGTTGAACAGTCTGATAAGATCACATCAAAGTCAGCAGAGCAATAGACTGGTGTGTATGTGGCATGCCTACTGACAAACGCTGCAACTGCATTTGTTGGGGATGAGAGTCCCTGTATGCAGGTCTCATCTGTCTTACCATACTCACCACCTCCCTAACAGCCTCATCCCTCAGCCTCAAATCCCATAAGCACCATCTGTTGTCCCGTCTCCCAAAAACTCCATTAGCAATGCCATCTATTAGCCACAGAACTGGCCACGGGGAGAAATTTGGTTTGGCTGGCAGTGTGACTGGGCCCTATGGGCTAGTGATGAGAGGGCAGGGATGGAGGGATAAATAGAGAAGATGAATGGACAGGAACAGGATCAGTGACAGAATCATCAACAACCCCCAGGGCGCAAATGACCACAGCCCTCCATCCCTCCATCCCTCCATCCCTCCAGCCCTCCATCCCTCCAGCCCTCCATCCCTCCAGCCCTCCATCCCTCCAGCCCTCCATCCCACCAGCCCTCCATCCCACCAGCCCTCCATCCCACCAGCCCTCCATCCCACCAGCCCTCCATCCCACCAGCCCTCCATCCATTTTCTTCTCTTTTCCTCTCATGTCTCTCTTATTTCCATCCTCTCCATCCCTTTCCCTGACAGATCTACACAATCAAATTGCATACAGGGGAATCATGTGTAACATCCATATCGCAGAAGCATATATTTCTAAATATGTTAAGTAAGTATTCTGACCCTTTAAAAAAAAAAAAATTATTGACTAAAATGACATACCCAAATCTAACTGCCTGTAGCTCAGGACATGAAGCAAGGATATGTATATTCTTGATACCATTTCAAAGGAAACACACAAACACTAGTTTGTGGAAATGTGAAATGAATGTAAAACAATATAACACATTAGATCTGGTAAAAGATAATACAAAGAAAAAAACATGCCTTTTTTTGTATTTTTTTTGTAATATCACCTTTGAAATGCAAGAGAAAGGTCATAATGTATTATTCTAGCCCAGGCGCAATTTAGATTTTGGCCACTAGATGGCAGCAGGTTTTAGACTGATCCAATGAACCATTGCATTTCTGTTCAAAATGTTGTTTTATTAAGACTGCACAATGTGCCTAATTGGTTAATTAATAACTTTTCAAGTTCATAACTGTGTACTCTCCTCAAACAATAGCATGGCATTCTTTCACTGTAATAGCTACTGTAAATTGGACAGTGCAGTTAGATTAACAATAATTTAAGCTTTCTGCCAATATCAGATATGTCTATGTCCTGGGAAATGTTCTTGTTACTTACAACCTCATGCTAATGGCATTAACCTATGTTAGCTCAACCGTCCCGAGGGGGACCCACCAATCCTGTACAGGTTCATTTCTCTTCCTTTTCGCATTTTCGTCTCTTACTCTCCCCATGCTTCTTATACCAACTTCTTTATAATTTATCCCTCTTCTGGTCTTTCTCACATTCTCTATCTCCCTCTCCATCCCTCCTTCCCTCCCTCCGTGAGATCTATCTCTTGCAGGTGGAGGTGAGATTAGGTGTGTGAGAGTAATGGGGCTTGTCTCCTCTACAGTGATAGAGCTCTACCGCAGCAGGTACATCCTCCAGGGCTTTACAATAACACCTGTACAACACAGCATAAACAACAACAGCAGCACATCCCCTTCACTGAGCCTAAGACACACAGCCATGCAGGATATAAGGAATGCAATGGATATACAAAGCAGTGTTGTCTGTCACTCTGACTTACTGACTGACTTACTGGCTGATCGGCTGAATTAATGAATGGATGAATGGATGGATGGATGGATGGACGGATGAATGACAAATGGATGTGTACAGTATTAATGAATATGGAAGGGATGTGTTCATATCATGAATGAGTAAAATAATGACTGCTTCTCAGCTACTTTAACACATTGTGATGGTCACAATGTTACGCTGTCATCTAATCTATATTATTAGTTTTATCCTGATTCCTTTCGAAGGCTACCTACGGTGGACTGATAAGATATTCTAACAAATGAGGCTCAGTGATAGTTGTTCCTGTCTTCTACTGTCATGCAGCCTGTTCCTCCATACCACAGGGAGATGACAAGCCTTGTGGGCAGGCAGGCTGGCTGGCAGGTGTGTGTGTGTGTGTGTGTGTGTGTGTGTGTGTGTGTGTGTGTGTGTGTGTGTGTGTGTGTGTGTGTGTGTGTGTGTGTGTGTGTGTGTGTGTGTGTGTGTGTGTGTGTGTGTGTGTGTGTGTGTGTGTGTGTGTGTGTGTGTGCCAATGAGTGTGTGTGTGCCAATGAGTGTGTATGTCCATACTGAAATATGTGTGTGTGACAGGCCTGTCGAGCCCATCCCATTCCTCAGCATGAGAAAAACAAATAATTCTGACGCATGGAACACTGGAGCCTGCTGTCGCTCTTCCCCACTGGCACTCCATTGTGCTCGCTAGTAGGACGTATCACAACAAATCCATTCATCAATCAATCAATCACTCAGTCAGCGCAGCCAATCAGTCAAACAAACTAAAAATACCCACCGGTGTAATCCCAACTCACCAATGGGTTTAACTCAGCAATAAAGAAGGGATATTAAAATCAATCCACCAATCAATTATTAATCAGTCATTCAATCAATATAGCAACTAGAATCAAACAATGGAAGTGCTAGGTGTGAGGACACGAGGGGGATCAACTGGAAGTTAACTACTCAGCCACAGTGCCCTACAGCTTACTGTGCCCTGCAGCTCACTGTCACTCTCTTTCTTGTTCTCACTTATGGAAAAAAATGATTTCACATGTGACATTTTCAGATGTTTTGCACATGTGAAATGTTTTGGAACACTTCATGTGATGATATTTCACATGAAGTTTCACATGTGAATTCAAAGTTTTACATGATGCCCTGCAAACAAAAATGTGTTGTTAGGATGTCGCTAGAATTCTACAGCAGAGTCATGTTTTAAGTGTAAAAATAATAATGACTCAATAATCCATGCTTTCTAGGAAGTCTATAAAGTCCGAAAGCAGTGTAAAAATACTTTAAAAAGTACTAACGTAATTTTTTGTGTATCTGTACTTTACTTCACTATTTCTATTTTTTGACAACTTTTACTTTTACTTCACTACATTCCTAAAGGAAATAATGTACTTTTTACTCCATACATTTTCCCTGACACCCAAAGGTACTTACATTTTGAATGCTTAGCAGCACAGGAACATTTTCAAATTCACACACTTACCTAGGGAACATCCCTGGTCATCCCTGCTGCCTCTGATCTGGTGGACTCACCAAATACAAACACTTAATTTGTAACGATGTTGCGAGTGTTGGCGTTTGCAGCTGGCTATCCGTAAATATATATTTTTTTATTAAATGGTGCCGTGTGGTTTGCTTAATACAAGGAATTTGAAATTGTTATACTTTTACTTTTGACACATAATTATATTTGATCAATTACATTTACTTTTGACACTTAAGTATATTTAAAACCAAATAATTTTTTACTTTTACTCAAGCGGTATTTTACTGGGTGACTTTCACTTTTACTTGAGCCATTTTCTTTAAGATGTCTTTACTTTTACTCAAGTAGTATTTTACTGGGTGACTTTCACTTTTACTTGAGCCATTTTCTTTAAGATGTCTTTACTTTTACTCAAGTAGTATTTTACTGGGTGACTTTCACTTTTACTTGAGCCATTTTCTTTAAGATGTCTTTACTTTTACTCAAGTGGTATTTTACTGGGTGACTTTCACTTTTACTTGAGCCATTTTCTTTAAAGGTCTCTTTACTTTTACTCAAGTAGTATTTTACTGGGTGACTTTCACTTTTACTTGAGCCATTTTCTTTAAAGGTCTCTTTACTTTTACTCAAGTGGTATTTTACTGGGTGACTTTCACTTTTACTTGAGCCATTTTCTTTAAAGGTATCTTTACTTTTACTCAAGTATGACAATTGGGTACTTTTTCCACCACTGCTCACAAAGTTGTGTGCGGCGCTAGAAAGTTGTCTGTCAGTAATATTACAATGTAAACATACTTTTAATCCGTCTGCCTGCCTTTTTCAAGACACGGCATATGGGCTGGACGATTCCCTTCTCATCACTCATCTTGAAAAAACGTTTATACGGATTTCGTATAAAAAAAAATCAATCAATCAATCCGCCATGATTAGCACAATGGAAAAATCGAATGATTTATTATTTCAATATCGAAATAGCATGGGCGACTGAGAAAAACCAATTGGTACAATTTAAGGCAAACACTAATACAGACACTAAGGACGGGGGTGTCAGCATGCAGGTCTGGGAAGATGAGATGTAGTCATTGTTTGTGTGCGTCTGTACTATAACTTATTGTTTGAATGTATAATAAGTTTGTATCTGGAGTGGAAAAAATTCTTAAAGTTTTCAACTTACATATTTGACACACCTTGGCATATATGATAATATTGTGCATGTACAGTGAGTGTACAAAACCTCAGGAACACCTGCTCTTTCCATGACATAAACTGTTCAGGTGAATCCAGGTGGAAGCTATGATCCCTTTATGATGTCACCTAAATCCACTTCAATCAGTGTAGATGAAGGGGAGGAGACAGGTTAAAGAATGATTTTTAAGCCTTGACACAATTGAGGCATGGATTGGGTATGTATGCCATTCAGAGGTTAAATGGGCAAGACAAAATATTGAAGTGCCTTTGAACGGGGTATGGTAGTAGGTGCCAGGCGCACCGGTTTTGATGTATCAACAACTGCAACGCTGCTGGGTTTTTCACGCTCAACAGTTTCCTGTGTGTATCAAGAATAGTCCACCACCCAAAGGACATCCAGCCAACTTGACACAACTATGGGAAGCATTGGAGTCAACATGGGCCAGCATCCCTGTGGAACGCTTTTAACACCTTGTCCAGGCCCCGACTAATTGATGCAGTTCTGAGGGCAAAAGTGGTTGCAACTCAATATTAGGAAGGTGTTCTTAATGTTTTGTACACTCGGTGTATGTTGATACAGTAATTGTCCTCACCTGGGATTTGATTCGTTGCATTACAATCTTCCTGCTACGCCAACATGTCTGTGTAATTGAGTGGTTTCATGTGTATTCGCACATTTTGTACTTCAAAGTAAATCTCAGCTTTGTATAATACACTCAAGAAAAACGATTATATTTATCATAGTGATTCAGGAGTAACATTAAAACATAATAATATGCCCCATTAACCACTAGGTGGCAGGTAGCCTAGTGGTTAGAGAGTTGGGCCAGTAACTGAAAGGTTGCTGTTTCGAATCCCTGAGCTGACAAACATCTGTCGTTCTGAGCAACCGGTGTTCCCCGGGCACTGAAGATGTCGATTAAGGCAACCCCCCGCACCTGTCTGATTCATAGTTTGGGTTAAATGCAGGAAGATACATTTCAGTTGAAGGCATTCAACTGACTAAGTATCTCTTCTTCCCAACACCATTAGACACCTATTCAGAACACCCTCAAATTGCTGAAAAAAAGTAAATAGAATCAATGATGAGAGAATAGTCAGATTAACTGCTAACTAAAGCACTGCAGAAAGCACACTTTTGCTAACTGCAGTGATGTATTATAGGTAATGAATGTGTAGGGGACTTCTGAGCATGCTACAGACTTTATGGTGCAGCAGATAGAGCAGCGTACCCCAAATCCAGAGGTTATGAGTTCAAACCCAGGTGCGTTCATATTGTAAAGTGATCATGTCAAATGTAATCATATTGTCATTGATTAAAGATTTTGACACTATTTTAGTTGAACAGCAGACTACTTGCTGTGAAAATCTTCAAATGTGAAAATCTAACTCAATGTGGATTTGCCTTTTCACAGTAGTGTGTAGTTTCATGGTATCACATGTTGAACTTTTCCAATTATTTCACCTAAGATCATGTTTTCACATGTGTAGTTTCATGTTATCACATTAACTTCACATGTTTTTCCCGTAATGGATCGATCTCTCTCTCTCTCTGCATGGGAAACATGTTTACTTTGCCAAAGCAAGTGAAATAGATAATTAACAAAAGTGAAATAAACAATCAGAAATTAACAGTTAACATTACACGTCATAGTATGGCTATATACGGTGTTATAACAATGTGCAAATAGTTAAAGTACAACAGGGAAAATATATAAATGGAAATATGGGTTGTATTTACAATGGTGTTTGTTCTTCACTGGTTGCCCTTTTCTTGTGGAAACAGGTCACAAATATTGTTGCAGTGACGGCACACTGTGACGGTGACGGTATTTCACCCAGTAGATATGGGTTTTGTTTTTTAATTATTTGTGGTTCTATGTAATCTGAGGGAAATATGTTTCTCTAATATGGTTATACATTTGGCAGGAGGTTAGGAAGTGCAGCTTAGTTTCCACCTCATTTTGTGGGCAGTGTGCACATAGCCTGTCTTCTCTTGAGAGCCAGGTCTGCCTACGGCGGCGAGAGAGAGATTATTCTACAATGTAGAAAATAGTCAAAATATAGAAACATCCTGGAATGACTAGGTGTGTCCAAACTTTTGACTGGTATTTGCTTAATTTGATTCATATTATGGTGTTTCTATTCCATGAAAAACACAAAACCCTCTGGGTAAATTCAGACCGTTTCGATCTTGGAGCGCACACTGGACATTCGGGCCGAGGCAGTCAAGCACCCAAGCTAACGTTGGCTAGCTTGCTAGCTACTTCCAGACAAATGAGACCACTCTGACCATTTTACTCACCCTAGCAGAGGTGGTTAGGCAGTTTTTGTGGGCCCAGGTCTGGCAGAATCTATGCAGAAGATCTAGGGGCTGTTGTAGGCCCTCTTTGGTTGGGGAATGAAGCACCAGATCATCAGCAAACAGTAAAGATTTGACTTCAGATTCTCTCTCTCTCTCTCCCTCTGCCTCCCTCCCTCCCACTCACTCTTTCCTCCTCCCCTCTCTGTTTGATTTACTGGGTTACTGTCCATAAAACTGTCCATAACAGCGATATCATGAAGCCACAAAACAATATGCTGCATGTTTTGAATAAAAGGCTGTGAGAGAAATAAAGTTGTGTGGCAGGAGAGAATGGAAGAAGAGCGGACGGCCAATATTAATTTCTCTCAGTTTGTCTCGGAGAATGGTGACTTTTCTGTGTGGCTCTCTGGAGAGATGGAGTTGAGAGATGGAGAGATGGAAAGAGAGGGCGTGAGGGAGAAAGAAAGAGGGGGAGATAGAGAGAGGGGGGAGGGGTATTTACATTGATGTGTGAGGAGAAGGTGAACATCTTCTAGAAGAGACAGATTTAAAGAGACCGGATGTTAATGGTCAGACACTATACCGACTACAGGCATTGGCTGTAGGTAGGCATGCATACACACACAGTACCCATTTCTCCATCTCCCCCTCATTTACATGCTTTTGAATATGATACTCATTCCGTACTTGTACCATCCATACAAAATGAAATCCATCTCTTTTTCACTCTCTCCTTCACTGAAATCTCTAATCCCTCTAGAGTATGACCTCTCAGACATATTGATAACAAGTGGTCCTTTCAGAGGTTTTTATCGTTGCCATTCCACATCACTCTCAGTAGAACCTTTTAAGTGTGCTGCCAGAGCATCTGACTGCCACCACAGTGTGACCTTCAAATAGAACACAGGATGAAAGATCTGACTGCTCTGAATGCCTGCTCTTCTCCGGGACTCTGTCTGTGGCTTTTGATTTCGTAAAGTCACCTTGTTCTATCCTAAAAGCCTTTTTTTTGTATTTGACAGATTTTTTATGTCTAAACCAGCCACGGCAGTGCTAGATGTCTTTTTGAAGCATGTTAGACATAGAGAGACTCAATGATTAATCAATCCTGGCAATACCAATGTGAAAAACTCAGTCTAACTTCCTATTCCAAAACTGATATTGACTTTGCTGACTTTGTCATCTAACACTCACAGAGACAGGGTGGAATCAGAACACCCATTTGCTCATTAATCAAAGGATGTGACTTCTACTACCCATAATGCCCGGGATGTAGCCTTGGGGGTCGGTGCAGAGGGGTCGATCCCCTGTTTAAACATCTTCATTTGCTTTGTTTGTTTCCTTGGATTGATAGGGATTATTCCCTCTTGCATCTGAGATATATATTTTTTTAATCTCTCTCTCTCTCTCTCTCTCTCTCTCTCTCTTACTCTCTCTTGCTGACATTCACTCATACAATAGGAAGTGGTACTTTGAAGTATATGAGGAAGTAAATTGTTACATGCACGAAACTACATGCAGAAAGAAAACAGTATGACCGTGGAACACCCTCAAATAACACCCTCAAATAACACCCTCAAATAACACCCTCAAATAACACCCTCAATCCATTTCCCTTGTGTTTTAACCGTACTTTAAACATGTTGGATGTCAATCTTTCCCAGCCCGTCTTTTACACCAAGCAATGAACCATATAGAATATCTATGCTCAACAGTTTCACGTCTCAAAATAACACCTGTATCTCTCTGACTATGGAATCCATGGACCATTGTTTTACGGAAGGATCTTCTGAACATATCCAATGAACCCTTTGAACAAGAAGTCACTTCAGACTGAGTTAACCCCCTTGAAGTTTCATAATTAACAAGACCAACATATGACCTCGCAGATTCAAATAACCGCTAGTCTGGGAACGACAGAAAAACAGGACAGTAGAAGAAGATAAAGAGGAAGAGAAAACAGAAGTTGATTGGCAGAATCGATGTCGGCCACAACGCCGAGGATCAACAGGGACTTTTCTATGGAATTAGAGGCGATTAAACGTAGTGATTTGGAATAAATAACAATTTAATGTGATTCCTATTCAAAGTGCTGGGCTGCTGAGGATAGAGATTGGCACAGAGCATTCATTGCCATTGGGGAACGGCTAGGTATTAGCACAAGATGAATGTGCTTTAATGACAAATGTTGCAGAAAAGACGGCGCGGCGGGCTGTCAAAACGATACGGGAACTCCTTTGATGTTTTTCTGTGTGTGTGTGCGTGTGTGTGTGTGTGTGTGTGTGTGTGTGTGTGTGTGTGTGTGTGTGTGTGTGTGTGTGTGTGTGTGTGTGTGTGTGTGTGTGTGTGTGTGTGTGAATGCGTACGTGCATGCATGTGAACGTGTGTGTGTGTATGTGTGTGAGCTTGTGTGCATGTGAGTGTGTGTATCCACAGCTTATTTGTATTTTCCTGTGTGCGTACACACTATCCCAGCGTAAAAACATAATTTATATCTGAGACTAATGACTAGTAATAACACCTGTGGAGAAAACTGCTTCCTTTAAATCCGTAAACCCCCGTAACAGCGGGCTTAGCACCGCCGTTCCTCTTAGCGGGTTATTTTACACGGCTAATGCTTTATTAACTCTGCATCACATGGCTGAACACGGTAGAAATGTGTCTGCTGGGCCGCATCTCAAATGGCACCCTATTTCCCGTAGGGCAATATATAATGTAATCTATAGGGAGTAGGGTGCCATTTGAGACACACCCCTACTGTTGATACTTCCAGCACCTGTGTGGCATCTTAATGGCTTTCTGCGGTAATGAACTAAAGCATTGTGAAAGCACATGAATGGGACAGAGATGCAGGGGAGGAATGTCAATGGCTTGCATATTTGTTTTTCATACATTTCTAATTCTTCCAGCCGCACTCATCATGCATATTTTGTGCTTCAAATGAAGCAATAGGAAATTTTGCATTTTAATGATTGCTTTTCCATCTGTGATGGTTGGTTTGTCAGGTATGTGTGCCTAGCATCCTACACAGTGATAGTGAAAGCATGGTGGTGGTGGTGGTGGTGTGTGTGTGTGTGTGTGTGTGTGTGTGTGTCTCCCTGTTAGCCGTAGCTTAGCGTTAGCGTGGCTAGAACCTGGACATGGGTTTAGAGAAGCGCTGAAGCCATTAAGGCAGAATATTCAGCATTGTCACAGCTAGTCCGGTGTGTAACACACTTACAAAAGTGTCACCTCAGACAGCGTGTACAGGCAGAAAGCTAAATGTGAACATAGAGACGCACAGCATTCAAGTAAGGACGCTAGGCTAATTGCCATTCCCATTCAGTTTTTTTTGCAGTTGGCTGGCCAACAGGATGTGTAGCCTCGCCAATGTGCCCAAAATAGTAGGCATCTGATTGAAAAAGAGGAGGGAAAAGGTTCATGTCCTTTTAAGTTACTTTGTGAATGCAGTGTGTCGGTAATAACATTTTAGTCATTTAGCAGACGCTCTTATCCAGAGTGACTTACAGGGACAATTAGGGTTAAGTGCCTTGCTCAAAGTTACTTCACTTCCAAACATGGACCTGCTTTCTCATTCTAGTGTATTAGCAGTTACTAAGTTGCTATGGAAATGGCACTACAGCAGTGGCAAATGACATTTTAACAGGAATCCAAACGTTCTACCTGTAACATGATTTCTGTCTATATATCTGTCGCCTTATCAAATATGGGATTTGTGTTTTCCTGAACTCAAAATGGAGTATATATTATCTCCCACATCACCAGCAGCAGTCTTGCAGGTTCATGGACCTGTCTTCACTTGCTATTCTCTTCATGGTTAGTTGGCTCTTTTCTCCAGTTTTGGGCCTGGAGGCAAGGAAAATGTAAACAGTTTTGACAAGGTTATCGCGCATCTCTCATGACAGTCGTCCCTCCATTCTGCACAACGTTTATGCAAACTTTTCCTCTCCCGCCGACGTGTCCCTGGCTTTTTAAGACCATCCGAGCAGGAGAGCGGAATATCAATTTCCGTCTCACGCTGGGCTAGGCCATTGTAATGCGAGGCGACATCTTGCGCCATCATTCAGATGCGTGCAAATCATTAGAAAGGATTGGTGGATAGAAGAGTCTTGGCAGATGAACAGATGGATCTTATTCAGGATGTATGACTTGATTCATGTTGCGCCTGAAACAACCCTGGGTAGGAAGCGCAGGGAACTGATGGTGGAAGAAGATGTGAAGGGTTAATTTCCGAAAAACTATATCAACCAATTTTTCACATTTCAGTTTTTTCATCATAAATGATTGCTTATGGGTACCTTCATGTGTGTGCAAAATATTGCTGTCCTCAGATTGTTTATTTACAGATTTGATATGTTTTTTTTTTAAAACACTATGAACATTCTGTTCCATTCCCGATATATTATATCCATTGTTTAGCTCGAATGGAATGTTCATATCGTGTGTATTTGACTGTGATATATGGTTGTCTCACCTAACTATCTTAACATGAATGTACTTACTTTAAGTCACTCTGGATAAGAGCATCTGCTAAATGACTCAAATGTAAGATGCAAATGTTTTATGTACAGGTCTCATATTCCTGTATACACTTTGTTTTCAAACAAATATTAAATTGATGTCACAAATGTATACTTTGTACAGTTCTTTGTTAAAAATATAGTTGTGTTACATTTGACTGTGCAAAACCTAGCAGTAGTAGAGAATGAGGCAGGTACTGTATATAGCATTTTGAAAAAAATACATGATCATTTGTCTCTCTGAAATGAAACCATCAAGTGAAAGATTTTAAACAGATACAGGTCTGTCATTGAACAACCCCATGCCTTGATTAGATGGTTAAAAAACACACCCCTTTTTCATCATTTCTTGAAAGAATAAAAGCTCATTTATCAGCATTGCTGAAAATGGGGTTTTGGAATCCAACTCTTCATATGGACAGAAAGAAAACAGGGCTTTTCAACTACAGTCCTTCAGGGGGGTTAGGATGCTGATTGTCCTCTCCCAAAGTTTCAGTGTGACTTATTTTAGTTTTAGTTGTTTTTTGTTTGTTTATAGTGTGACCGATCAAGTAATAGTTAATCATAGACCAGTTACGTCCAATGACCTGTTTTCTCCTGGTCTAAAACAGGCCCTGGCTAACCAATGATGGTTACGGTGAAGGCCGTTGATGAAGGCCGAAACATCAAGATTTGAATAGTTGCTTAAATAAAATAATATGTTTTTAACAGTGAGCTTCATCTTATCAAGAATGATTAAAACGGTGCATTAAGTGAAATGGAGTTGAGTGTCCTGCCACCAAATAACCACAGGGAGTTTGACTAAAATCATTTACAGGACTGCATTAAACTGTAGACGTCATGACTTGGACCTTCATTTTTTTTTTAATCTACTCTTTACACAGCCAGTTTCAATACTTCAGTGAGCATTGGGCACTTTCAGAAATGTTTTAACTTTTCCCATCAAATTCTCCCCCCCCCCCCCCCCCCCCCCCCGCTCATATTTTAGCCTTCAAGACCCCCCACACTACCCCTCTTCACTATTCTACCCCTCCAAGTTATCACTCTGTCCCATGCCAAAGCAGAAATGAATGCCCTTCAAAACATGGCAGATGTATAACAGTTTGTAGCCTAATAAAATATGTGTAATAGATATGTTGGATACAGTATGTTCTCTCGCGCTCTCTCACCCTCTTTTCCCTCTCTTCCTCCCTCTGTCTGTCTCCCTCCCTCCATAGCCCCCCTCTATCTCTCCTGGCAGTGGGTGGGTGAGTACACTGTGTCTTCTGGCCCTGTTTGAGGAACGTGGCGGTTCAGTAATGTCATGTGTGAACGGCACCCCAGCGTTCCCCTGAGGCAAACAGAAAACAGCAAACAGAGAGAGCAGGGTGCCAATCAGCTACACACACACACACACACACACACACACACACACACACACACACACGCTGTTACATAGTATACACACACAGTTACATACACAAGGTCAAACACACACACACACACACACACACACTCTGAGATGTCCAAACACTCATTAGCTCATCACACTAGCACTAGAAGATCTACTTTGAAGCAATTCATTTTCAAAGTAATGAATACAGAGAAAGTATAACAGACAAGTCATTGCATCATATACACTACATGCTTGTCGATCTCATTCCAAAATTCCATTAGTGAGGTTGGGCACTGATGTTGGATGATTAGGCCTGGCTCGTATTTGGCGTTCCAATTCATCCCAAAGGTGTTCGATGGGGTTGAGGTCAGGGCTCTGTGCAGGCCAGTCAAGTTCTTCCACACAACGATCTCGACAAACCATTTCTGTATGGACCTCGCTTTGTACATGGGGCCATTGTCATGCTGAAACAGGAAAAGGCCTTCCCCAAACTGTTATCACAAAGTTGGAAGCACAGAATCGTCTGGAATGTAATTGTATACTGTAGCGTTAAGATTTCACTTCACTGGAACTAAGGGGCCCGAACCATGAAAAACAGCCCCAGACCATTATTCCTCCTACACCAAACTTAACAGTTGGCACTATGCATTCGGGCAGGTAGCGTTTTCCTTTCATCTGCAAAACCCATATTCGTCCTACAGACTGCCCGATGGTGAAGCGTGATTCATCACTCCAGAGAACGCGTTTCCACAGCTCCAGTCCAATGGCGGTGAGCTTTACATCACTCCAGCCGACGCTTGGCATTGTGTATGGTGATCTTAGGCTTGTGTCCGGCTGCTCGGACATGGAAACCCATTTCATGAAGCTGCCGATGAACAGTTCTTGTGCTGACGTTGCTTCCAGAGGCAGTTTGGAACTTGGTAGTGAGTGTTGCAACGTGCCACGCGCTGCAGCACTCAACAGTCCCATTCTGTGAGCTTGTGTGGCCTGTCACTTTGTGACTGAGCCGTTGTTGCTCCTAGACCTTTCCACTTCACAATAACAGCACCTACAGTTGACCAGGGCATCTCTAGCGGGGCAGAAATTTGACGAACTGACTTGTTGTAAAGGTGGCATCCTATGATGGTGCCACATTGAAAGTCACTGAGCTCTTCAGTAAGGCCATTCTACTGCCAATGTTTGTCTATGGAGATTGCATGGCTTGTGTGCTCGATTTTATATACCTGTCAGCAACGGGTGTGGCCGAAATAGCCGAAACAACTCATTTGAAGGCGTGTCCACATACTTTTGTATATATAGTGTACAACTGATATCTCTAAACAGACTTTCTTTTTGAATGAGGGTGTCACGAATCCCGCCGAAGATGGTGCCTCTTCCTGTTCGGGCGGCGCTCGGCGGTCGTCGTCGCCGGCCTACTAGCTGCCACCGATCCCCTTTTCTGTTTCATTTAGTGTTGTCTGATTAGTGCACCTGTTTCTTGTTTGGGTTTTGGGCTATTTAAACCCGGTAGGCCCGCCGGCTTTTGTGCGGGCTTGTTTTTCTGTTATTGGTGTGTGTATATTTTTGTGGATTTTATTT
This sequence comes from Salvelinus namaycush, assembly GCF_016432855.1. Taxonomy (NCBI): domain Eukaryota; kingdom Metazoa; phylum Chordata; class Actinopteri; order Salmoniformes; family Salmonidae; genus Salvelinus; species Salvelinus namaycush. Next base: position 42,528,675 of record NC_052312.1, read on the forward strand.
CCCGAACCGTTTCGTCCTGTTTGTTTTGGACTGGGTCTTTTAGCGCCCGTGTGTGTGGCGTTGACCGACACTCTGTTGTTTGGGAATAAATATATATCCACGTATCAAACTACCCTGCTCTCTGCGCCTGACTCCTCCACCCACTACTTCTAGAAGTCCTGACAGAGGGTTTGTTTTTCAGCTCATTTAATCAGGGTGAGTTTCTGACAGTAAATGCGACATGGGATGTCAGTGAACTGCTGCCAGCTCACAAATTAAATTACTCCACAAACATTTCCACACTTCAAACATGGGCTGTTTTGGTGCAATTATCCCCCATCATTCATTTAGCTGGAGCCCATTTCTACTCAGTACTGTAACTCTCAATATTCCCACTTCTGAGACACACATTTGCATAACATGACGAGAAAAATAAGGAAAGTGTTCGTCAAACAAAAGATTACCTTGGACCAGGACCCTCTCGCAAGACAGAGTGATACATTTTCTTTATTCACTGTTTATTCGTTCATTTTTTTCTGTTAAACTCATACCATTTTCCCTTCCTCAGAAGCTCGCCCATGAATACCAAACGACATTATGAAAGCATCTAAAAGTCACAGCCCATCTTTTTTCATAGTTTCTCTTATTGGGTTCAATGATAAAGAATGATTATTATTCCAGGCAGCAGTGGGAGCAGGAGGAGAAAACAAAAGATTTCTCCCACAGCTGCCATTTCCTTCCTCTTGTTAACCAAATTATGTTGTATGTTTTCTATGTTATTGCACATTATGTTCAAGGTTGGACAGAAATTACATTCCTGTGCTGAGAGAACTTTTCAACATGAAAGGTTTTCTTGTGCATCATTTAATTGATCAAATAAATATTGACGGACATTCTCATAATTCAAAGTAGGAATGTTATTTTCGCTTTTCCCCCGGAACCCAGGCAAACAGAACTGCCTAAGTAGTGTCAGTTGTCTAATACATCATCTTCCTCTCCTTTCCTTAATGAAAAATATTTTCTGTTCTGTTCTGGTAGAGACTGGTCTTAGAGAACACAGCTCTGCTTCTGTCCTGCTGAGTCCTGGCTCCTCGGGCCCTGCGGCTTCTGTTTCTGGCCCCCGGCCCAGCACCCCGCCGGTCCATGTTACACCCTTCCGCCTGTCCACCCCAGAGGTAGTCCCACCTTCCCTACCACACCGTAGGCCGTTTCCCACCATGGAGGCAGTGTATGAGGGAACTCATTAGCCTATCCCGGCCATGAGCTTTTAATTCAACGCAGCCCACCACCACACATTCGCTATCCACCCTGCCAATGAACAACAGAGTGGATTACGCAGTATAAACCAAAACACACTCATATACACCACGCACACACCCATGCACACATGCACGCACACATCCACAACAACAACAATCATCTTCATAGAATTGTTTTTCAGGCTGCTCAGGGAAAGTGTGAGTGAAAACAGTGGTGATTCACAGTTCACACCAGTAGCGAAGAAGACGTCACCCTTGACTGTTTCATTAACTTCTTGCGTTGCCCCTGCAGTCTGGTGCAGTGCAGACACTTTCACACTCAATAAAGGGGTGGTTATAACCTCTGACAAGTACCCACTCCCTCCCTCTCTCATCCCTCTCTCATCCCTCTCTCTCCCATCCCTCTCTCATCCCTCTCCCATTCCTCTCTCTCCCATCCCTCTCTCATCCCTCTCCCATTCCTCTCTCTCCCATCCCTCTCTCATCCCTCTTTCTCCCTCTCTCCTGTGTGTTTGCGTTTACTGTATGCAGTCAGTGCCAGCAGCGCTGCTGAAATACCACTCCCATAGCTAACTGTCTGCCCGACAGGCACATCTGACCTCTGTCAGGAAGAGGAATCATGAATCAGAATTAAAACAAGTGCTGCATTAGCATCTCCCAGTGTGCTTTACTGCTCAGTGCCCCACGCATAATAATGAAGAGGGGATAGATATACAGGTAATTGCCAAAATAAAGGAAACACCAACTTAAAGTGTCTGACTAGGGCATTGAGCCACCACGAGCCAGAACAGCTTCAATGCACCTTGGCATAGATTCTACACGTTTCTGGAAGTCTATTGGAGGGATGCGAAATCATTCTTCCACAAGATATTCCATAATTTGGTGTTTTGTTGATGGTGGTGGATTCTCCCATAAGTGTCCAATTGGGTTGAGATCTGGTGACTGAGATGGCAATGGCATATGGTTTACATCGTTTTCATGCTCATCAAACCATTCAGTGACCACTCGTGCCCTGTCGATGGGGGCATTGTCCTCCTATGGGGGCATAACCACGGTAGCCAAAATAATGGACTGCCCTGCATTTTTATACATGACCCTAAGCATGATGGGATGTTAACTGCTTAATTAACTCAGGAACCACACCTGTGTGGAAGTACCTGCTTTTAATATAACTTGTATTCTTCATTTACTCGAGCGTTTCCATTATTTTGGCAGTTACCTGTACGGTTATATTTAATTAAAGCATCAGCCCTGCGGCACAGCAAAATCACAGCATCTATTAAGGCTGGATGTGCACAAGTCAATATGCTCAATCTGTGTTTCTCCCGCTGCTCAAGGTTTGTGCTGTGTGCATCTCACCAACTTTGATAACTCATCTATCTGTCCACGACACCTATTAGCCTGACATTGGGGAGATGTTGAATGTGGTTTCATTAGAATATTGTCAGAATGTGATTAGGTAAACAAATAAAGACGTTTTCCCACATTTAACCCTTTCAACTTTCTCACCTCCTTCCTTCTGTCCAACGTTGTCTCCCTCCCTCTATCCCTCGCTCTATCCTTCGCTCTATCTCACCTGCATCCGTCCATTGCTATTCCCTCTATCCTGTGTGTTTTAAGGCAATCCATGGAGGAATTAAAAGTTCCCTTTAAAAAAGTTGTTTTTTGTTATGTTTCAACTTCCCCTGAACCTTTCAAAACTTGCACTGGAATGATGGGATGCAGCAGGGCATACATAGCAGAATGGAATTAGGGAGGGATGGAGCAAACATATTGAAGTTTAAGTAGGGTGAGAGAGGACCAGAAACAAAGGTGGATAGAGGGAGAGAGAAATGAATGGATGGAGGTGGGATAGAGGGAGGGAGAGAAAGTTGGGCAGAAGGAAGGAGATGAGAAAGAGGGAAAGGGAGTGAGAGATAGAGGGAGAGAGAGGGGATATAAGGACAGAGGCAGAAAGGGAACCACCCTGGCAACGCGTGGGTGAGGAGGACTCCACTGTGGGTGATGCGAGTCCACTGGAGCAGCTGTTCCACAGAGACCTGGTCAGAAACAGATAGAGTGTCCTACTGTAGGTCTGTCCTTGTCCTGGGCTTACCTGACTCGCCATTCCCCCTCTCTCCTCCCAGCCGTCCGGCTCCCCAGGCAAGCTCTAGCCAGAGAAGAGGATTCTCCCTATTTTGCTTGCCTGCTGTAGGCACACAGGTGCCAGTCCCTGCGGAATTGTTTGAAGGTAGCCTCCGTGTTTGGGGAAAAAGGACCTCTCCTCGTCGTTGAAATGTCATCCTCTTTCATTTTCAAAGGGGAAAATGGGACATCAATTGCCTTTCAGATCATTTTAGAGAGGGAGGGGGAGAGGGAGAGAGGGATTTAAGAAAGTGCCTATCAAAGTAGAGGTATTTGTGATGGACAAAACACCCCGTCTCTCCAATAGACACGAGAGAAATAAACGTGTGTTTTTAAGGGTAGTAATCACCTCAAAGGTTTGTGTGAGCCAGTTGAATGGAGGAGATTATGGTGATTAGCAGTGATTAGGGGATGACTAGACGTTTTGAGTTAGAGCCAGGCTGCTATTACCTCTCCTTGTTCTCTGATAAGCCGACAAGCCCAACTCAAACATTCCCTTTGTGGTGGAAGTCAGTTGCCTCTCGAGTCCCAAACTTTTCCTTTGTTCATGATCTACAACTACAGTACTGGATTTTTCAAGTTTCTTCTCTCATCTTAGTGAAACAGCTGTAAGACATTAGCAATACAATGTTGTGTTTTTGTGTGCATGTTGGACAGCCGTTACATACACTTAGCCAGCTTCTACAGAGACAACGATTTGAATGGAGGAACCTGAAAGACAGTCGGACAAATCAACCTGGCAACAAGTATAGTTAGAAAGACAGGAGTGAAGCGAGCGAGAGCGAGAGCGAGAGCGAGAGCGAGAGCGAGAGCGAGAGCGAGAACACAATCAGGGCAACGGGGGTGTAATCTGAAGAAGCCTGGGACAGAGCAGAGAGGCTTGTTTTGGTGTGTAGGCAACTCAACCCCTCAAGTTATGTCAAGTCATTACAGAATCCTCAAAATGAACTACAGCACACACACACAGATTCACAAACACACTCACACAGACACAGAGATCAAGGGAGTATTATTACTTTCAGATTACTCTGAAACCCCTGGAGGTGAACAGGGAGACTGTGTAGACTTTCCCTCCAGTGTAGCTGCAGGGTATAGGATAAGAATCCACAGATATGCATAGTACTGTTTGCATGATAATGTGGTCAATATGAGCCCTCCCAGTGTGTCAGTCTGCAGTAGCAGCCTGCAGTGTCTTAGTAGGGACGACCTGAGAACCCTCACGTATGGAATTCCACTAGGCCTCCTCCACGGTATAAAAAGAGGTGCGTCTCCGTGTCTGTTTATTATTGTGCCATCATATTGGTGGAGGAGCAATTGAGACTAATTTGTGAATATCTCCGGAATAAAAGAGAGGCAGCGATGTAACCCCCAATCCACCCCGGGCGATCTGCGCGCTGGTTCATTACGTGATTAGAATGCAGGTTGCCGTGCCGACGGGCCGGGCGGCGCTCCCTACACACTGGTGTTCTGTTTAATTGGATTAACTTAGAAGGAATTTAGCTGGTACTCAGAGGGGGTCTCGCACGCATACATGTAAGCACAAACACACGCACATACACTGAGTATACCAAACATTAGGGACACCTTCCTGATTTTGAGTTGCACCTCCTTTTGCCCTCAGAACAGCCTCCATTCGTTGGGGGTACGGATTCTACAAGGTGTCGAAAGCGTTCCACAGGGATGCTGGTCCATGTTCACTCCAATGCTTCCCACAGTTGTGTCAAGATGGCTGGATGTCCTTTGGGTGGTGGAACATTCTTCTTTAACCTGTCTCCTCCTGTTCATCTACACCGATTTGAAGTGAATTTGACAGGTGACATCAATAAGAGATCATAGCTTTCACCTGGATTCACCTGTCAGTCTGTCATGGAAAGAGCATGTTTTGTATTATACAGTATATTCACACAAAAACACATACAGTCAGACACACACACTAATATTGTGCTAAAGACTGCACACGATACGCACACACACACACCTACTACACACACTGCAGGTAGAAACACACAGCGAGATAATTTGGTCCACCACCCACTGTTGAGCCCTGCTGCTGTTCTGATCGTGGCCTTGAAACACATTCATTTTTGGACAAACTGTTCATTATAAGAGAGAGAGAGATCTGAGTCTCACGCTGTCTGTGCCTCTTTCTCTCTCTTTCTCTCTCTCACACCCTCTGTATCTCGCTCCGTGTCTATTTCTCTCTCACTATCTGCCCCTATCTCTTTCTCCATCTTCCCCACTCGCTGTACCTCTCGCTATCTCTCTGTCTCTCTTTCTTGCTCAATTTAATACTTTTATTCTACAGAGAGAGATTGCTGATTTTAAAACAGAGAGACAGAGACGTACAAAATGTGGCTCTGAACACTTGATGTGACTCATTTGATGTATAACCAATGGATACGGCTTTGTTCTCTTTGAATAAGCAGAAAAATATGCTGAACCAGTTTGATAAGGCTTGATTGACGTAATTCTAAACGAACATAATACATTATTGATGGCCTTTATTGATTTCCTTTAAACGCCTTTTCTCATGGGGTCTTATCTCGATGACACACGATAACAAACAGTATCAGCCCCCCCCCCCCCCCCCCCCGGGCGAGATGGAGCGCATTTATAGGCCTTGTGCGTGTGTGTGTGTGTATGTGCGTGCGTGCGTGCGCGCGTGTGTGGTTTTGTTTGCACCCCATCCTGATCTCCTCACCAACAGCCATCTCTGTTAAAGATTATTGAGTACTGTATCTTTAAGGGTTGGGACACCCAAGTATGATGTCATCTGTAGTCCTTAATGATCAATTTACAATAACTGTCTAGTATTATTTATTTTTAATGTTGTAGATTTATCCATGTCCAGCTTGCATTCTGCTTCACAGCATAGGCGGCAGGTAGCCTAGCAATCAGTGTTGGGCCAGTAACTGAAATGTCGCTAGTTCGAATCCCCGAGGCCAACAATGTGAAAAATCTGCCGATGTGTCACGATCGTTATAAGGAGTGGACCAAGATGCAGCGTGGTATGTTTCCATCCTTTTATTTGGAAGAGAAACTTAAAGAACAAAAACAATAAAGCGAACAAACGAAACGTGAAGCTCAGAGTAGTGCTCACAGGCAACTATACCTAGACAAGATCCCACAAAGCACAATGGGGAAATGGCTACCTAAATATGATCCCCAATCAGAGACAACAATAAACAGCTGCCTCTGATTGGGAACCATACCAGGCCAACATAGATATATAATTCCCCTAGATAACCCACCCTTAATCACACCCGACCTAACCAACATAGAGAATAAACAGCTCTCTATGGTCAGGGCATGACACGATCTGCCTTTGAGGAAGGTACTTAACACTAATTGATCCAGGGCTTCCGTTGACTTGCCTAGTTAAATAAAAGGTCACATTTAAAAAATATATATAATAATAGTAATAATAATAATAATAATGGTTGACGCTGGCCGTGAACCCTCAGAGCGTGTCTCGGGGGTAGATGGGATTTGTGGAAAAACATATTTCAATTTCACACGTGTATAATACACACTATAATACACACTACATGTGTGAAACAGGACAAATATAAGCACCACCAAATAAGGATTTATTATTATCATGACAGTATGGAGTCATCTAATGTGAGTTGTTTTGGCAGCTGTTTGCATGACATGTGCTATGTCCTTCTTTTCACCGCATACATAACAGCAAGAGGAGAACTATGGAATGCGTGTGTGTCTGTCTGTGTGTGTGTCTGCGTGCATGCATGGGTGCGTAGGTGCATATGTGCCAATCAAAACTCTATCGAATACCCTGTCATTGACCCACACTGGAATCCTGCCAGCTGCAACATAATGTATAAAGTATTGCCACATAGGATATTACTGTTGATATGGGGCGACCTCTGTCAATATAAGGTCACCTCTGGAAAACTCTATAGAGTGAGGTTTGACATGGAGTTCTGTTATAGGCTGTGACAGCTGACTGTGGGCATCTATACACATGTACACATGGGATATAAACACAAACTCATGAATAAATGACAGTGTTGACAGGACACAGCTCTGTGTAGGCCTACGTCAAGGCAGTGGACAGTGTAAAGAGTTTGACTGAACTGAGTGCTGCTGTGCTGTGTGGGCATTTGTCACTGTTTGATTGTGCGGCCAAGCTTTGTTCGACTGTTGGATTTGCATGTGCTACGCTTGGCGAGACTGGTATGGGAAACCAGGCTAGACTTAAACCAGGCTAGACTAGGTTGTGTTAGATAACCGTGGTCTACAATGAACCATATTAAAGTCTGGGCTTGCACTGCACTCAGAACTCTCCTCCTCTCTTCCTCCTCTCCTCCTCTCCTCCCCTCCTCTCCTCCTCTGCTGCATTCTGCTTGCCTGGGGCCATCGTGACGCCCACTGCTTCTCCTCTCCTCTCCCATCCCTCCATCCCTCCCAGGGTATACTGTCATGTTTTTGCTACCCAATCCCTTTTTTTCTCTTCTTTTCACTATATAAAACATGCTCTCCTATAGAAAAGGCTAGAAGACGAGAGAGGGTTATACATAGATCTGGGAATAGTCTTCGAGTGACTCTGTAGCCTAAGAGAAAGACGAGGGGGATATAGGGAGGGAGAGTGAATGAATGGAGGGACCTTTTAAACAGCTGTATAGCTGTAACCCCCGAGGGCCAGTTGGATATAATGAATTAAGTCTGAGGTTCCTACTAATCACACCAAACAACCCCGGGTTTGTTTGGAGTACTTTGGGGTACCTGTTTGTGCTTGTTTGGGGTACCGGTTTGTGCTTGTTTGGGGTACCTGTTTGTGCTTATTTGGGGTACCTGTTTGTGCTTATTTGGGGTACCTGTTTGTGCTTGTTTGGGGTACCTGCTTGGGGTGCCTGTTTGGGGTTCCTGTTTGTGCCTGTTTGGGGTTCCTGTTTGTGCCTGTTTGGGGTTCCTGTTTGTGCCTGTTTGGGGTACCTGTTTGTGCTTGTTTGGGGTACCTGTTTGTGCTTATTTGGGGTACCTGTTTGTGCTTGTTTGGGGTACCTGTTTGTGCTTGTTTGGGGTACCTGTTTGTGCCTGTTTGGGGTTCCTGTTTGTGCTTATTTGGGGTACCTGTTTGTACTTATTTGGGGTACCTGTTTGTGCCTGTTTGGGGTACCTGTTTGTGCTTGTTTGGGGTACCTGTTTGTGCTTATTTGGGGTACCTGTTGGTGCTTATTTGGGGTACCTGTTGGTGCTTGTTTGGGGTACCTGTTTGTGCTTGTTTGGGGTACCTATTTGTGCTTATTTGGGGTACCTGTTTGTGCTTGTTTGGGGTACCTGTTTGTGCTTGTTTGGGGTACCTGTTTGTGCTTATTTGGGGTACCTGTTTGTGCTTATTTGGGGTAACTGTTTGTGCTTGTTTGGGGTACCTGTTTGTGCTTGTTTGGGGTACCTGTTTGTGCTTGTTTGGGGTACCTGTTTGTGCTTATTTGGGGTACCTGTTTGTGCTTATTTGGGGTACCTGTTTGTGCTTATTTGGGGTTCCTGTTTGTGCTTGTTTGGGGTACCTGCTTGGGGTGCTTGTTTGGGGTACCTGCTTGGGGTGCCTGTTTGGGGTTCCTGTTTGTGCCTGTTTGGGGTACCTGTTTGTGCCTGTTTGGGGTACCTGTTTGTGCCTGTTTGGGGTACCTGTTGGTGCTTGTTTGGGGTACCTGTTTGTGCTTATTTGGGGTACCTGTTTGTGCTTGTTTGGGGTACCTGTTTGTGCTTGTTTGGGGTACCTGCTTGGGGTGCCTGTTTGGGGTACCTGCTTGGGGTGCTTGTTTGGGGTACCTGTTTGTGCTTGTTTGGGGTACCTGTTTGTGCTTGTTTGGGGTACCTGTTTGTGCTTGTTTGGGGTACCTGTTTGTGCTTGTTTGGGGTAACTGTTTGTGCTTATTTGGGGTACCTGTTTGTGCTTGTTTGGGGTACCTGTTTGTGCTTGTTTGGGGTACCTGTTTGTGCTTGTTTGGGGTAACTGTTTGTGCTTGTTTGGGGTACCTGTTTGTGCTTGTTTGGGGTACCTGCTTGGGGTGCTTGTTTGGGGCACCTGCTTGGGGTGCCTGTTTGGGGTTCCTGTTTGTGCCTTTTTGGGGTTCCTGTTTGTGCCTGTTTGGGGTTCCTGTTTGTGCCTGTTTGGGGTTCCTGTTTGTGCCTGTTTGGGGTTCCTGTTTGTGCCTGTTTGGGGTTCCTGTTTGTGCCTGTTTGGGGTTCCTCTTTATGCCTGTTTGGGGTACCTGTTTGTGCCTGTTTGGGGTACCTGTTTGTGCTTGTTTGGGGTACCTGTTTGTGCTTATTTGGGGTACCTGTTTGTGCTTATTTGGGGTACCTGTTTGTGCTTGTTTGGGGTACCTGTTTGTGCTTATTTGGGGTACCTGTTTGTGCTTGTTTGGGGTACCTGTTTGTGCTTGTTTGGGGTACCTGTTTGTGCTTGTTTGGGGTACCTGTTTGTGCTTATTTGGGGTACCTGTTTGTGATTCTTTGGGGTACCTGTTTGTGCTTATTTGGGGTACCTGTTTGTGCTTATTTGGGGTTCCTGTTTGTGCTTGTTTGGGGTACCTGCTTGGGGTGCTTGTTTGGGGTACCTGCTTGGGGTGCCTGTTTGGGGTTCTTGTTTGTGCCTGTTTGGGGTACCTGTTTGTGCCTGTTTGGGGTACCTGTTTGTGCCTGTTTGGGGTACCTGTTGGTGCTTGTTTGGGGTACCTGTTTGTGCTTATTTGGGGTACCTGTTTGTGCTTGTTTGGGGTACCTGTTTGTGCTTGTTTGGGGTACTGTTAGTGGAATTAAATAATTCCTCTAATGTACTCATTAATTAAATTCAATCTGTCTATTTATAAGAATTTGTAAGATACGTATTAACATAAAATAGACAGGATGCAGTCTTATTAAAAGTAGATAAGTGTTTATTCTCGGAGCACGCTTCCATTTGATCATAAACACAGGTTTATATACAAGATATGACGTCATAGGTTACAGAATGAGTCTCATTGTCCTGACAAATAGAAAACAGGTTCAAAAGTTCATTCTAACCTCACAGGGCACTCACATGAAACACCATATAATCATTTATCCTGAAGGCTCACTATAATTGATTACCACTTTAGCAGACAACTCAAGATAATGGAAGACCTAAAAAGTTTATCTAAACACCTCAGGGCTAAGTTGGGTCAGTTCAACCATAGTTTAACGACCCTTTCTGCTTATTTTATGACCCACAACACAAATCTCTTTTCACCAGGCATGCAGAGTTCAATTTGTTATAGTTTTATCTAAAGCTAGAATTTGTTTTAACTATTTATTAACAAAATTCCTAACAATCCACCCTAAATAACAAAACAATTCATAGCTACATATCAAATATCATATAGAAACATAAATGTTTATACAAAAATAAAAACCAAACCAATATATGTATTTACACTCCATCAACATCAATGACTGTTCTAACCGTCATCAGAAACATAACTCTATTTAGGATTTTCTTTACAATCTTCATTAAAGAAACAGTCTATACATTGAAACATGTAACCGTCTAAATTCTCTAAACGTCAAATACAGTTTCATCCAATCTCGGTTCCTCATAATTAAAAGATCCGGAATCGTTCTCCACTAGATCCGGCCCCATACATTCATCCTTCCACTGGTCAAAGCTTAGAATTGATCCGTACTTCATCATCTGTTGTGTCATTGATTTCTCCAGAATCCTGGAAATGAGAACTTTCACACACGGAATCAAACCACATCCGCACAAAACTAACACAGTCACACTGTCACGTTCCTGACCTATTTCTGTTAGTTTGTTGTATGTGTTAGTTGGTCAGGACGTGAGTTTGGGTGGGCATTCTATGTTTTCTGTTTCTATGTTGGTTTAAGGGTTGCCTGGTATGGCTCTTAATTAGAGGCAGGTGTTTTGCGTTGTCCTCTAATTGAGAGTCATATTTAGGTAGGTTGTTTCACAGTGTTCGTTGTGGGTGGTTGTCTCCTGTGTCAGTGTTTGTCGCACCATACGGGACTGTTCGGTATGTTTGTACATCGTCATTTTTGTGTAGTCTATTTTTCCCTGTTCGTGCGTTCTTCGTGTTTTATTGTAAGTTCGTATGTCTAGGTTTGTCTACACATTCGTTTTGTTATTTTGTTAGTTAATTCAAGTCTAGTTCGTTTTCTGTCTTAGTTGTTTCGTCGTGTCTTTATTAAATCATGTCATTTCACAAAGCTGCGCCTTGGTTCAATCACTACTCCTCCTCTTCGGTTGAAGAGGAGGAGGACTGCCGTTACAGAACCACCCACCAATCTAGAACCAAGCAGCATAAGTTCGAGCAGTGGAACACGCAACAGGAGAGGCTTAATTATTTGGAGAAATGGACATGGGAGGAAGACCTAGAAGGCAAAGGACCCTGGGCGCAGCCAGGAGAATATCGCCGCCCCAAAGCTGAGCTGGAGGCAGCGAAAGCAGAGAGGCGGCGATATGAGGAGGCAGCTAGGAAGCAAGGCTGGAGACCGGAGAATCAAGCCCAAAACTGCAGATATGAGGGGACGCGTCTAGCACGGAAGCCCGAAAAGCCCGTGAGTACTACCCAAAAATTTCTTGGGGGGGGGCTAAGAGGTAGTGGGCCAAGGGCAGGTAGGAGACCTGCGCCCACTTACCAGGCTAACCGTGGAGAGCGGGAGTACGGGCAGACACCGTGTTACGCAGTAGAGCGCACGGTGTCTCCTGTACGTGTGCATAGCCCAGTGCGGGTTATTCCACCTCCCCGCACTGGTAGGGCTAGATTGAGCATTGAGCCAAGTGCCATGAAGCCGGCTCTACATATCTGGCCACCAGTACGTCTCCTTGGGCCGGCTTACATGGCACCAGCCTTACGCATGGTGTCCCCGGTTCGCCTACATAGCCCGGTGCGGGTTATTCCACCTCCTCGCACTGGGCGGGCGACGGGGAGCATTCAACCAGGTAAGGTTGGGCAGGCTCGGTGCTCAAGGGAGCCAGTACGCCTGCACGGTCCGGTATTTCCGGCGCTACCTCCCCGCCCCAGCCCAGTACCACCTGTTCCTCCTCCACGCACTCTCCCTATGGTGCGTGTCTCCAGTCCGGTGCCTCCAGTTCCGGCACCACGCACTAAGCCACCTGTGCGTCTCCAGAGCCCTGTACACACTGTTCCTTCTCCCCGTACTCCCCGTACCCCGTCCTGAGGTGCGTGCCCTTAGCCTGGTACCACCAGTGCCGGTACCACGCACTAGGCCTATAGTGCGCTTTGAGAATTCAGTGTGCCCTGTCCCTGCTCCCCGCACTAGGCTTGAAGTGCGTGTCTCCAGTCCGGTGCCTCCAGTTCCGGCACCACGCACCAGGCCTACAGTGCGTCTCAGCCGGCCAGAGTCTGCCGTCTGCCCAATGGCGCCTGAACTGTCCGTCTGCCAAGCGCCGCATGAACTGCTCGTCTGTATTGAGCCTGCAAAGCCGCCCGTCTGCCATGAGCCTACAGAGCCTTCCGCCAGACAGGAGCCGCTAGAGCCTTCCACCAGACAGGAGCAGCCAAAGCCTTCCGCTAGACAGGATCAGTCTGAGCCATCCGTCTCCTCTGAGCCATCCGTCTCCTCAGCGCCGTCTGAGCCATCCATCTCCCCAGCGCCGTCTGAGCCATCCGTCTCCCCAGCGCCGTCTGAGCCATCCGTCTCCCCAGCGCCGTCTGAGCCATCCGTCTCCCCAGCGCTGTCTGAGCCATCCGTCTGTCCCGAGCCATTAGAGCCGCCCGTCTGTCCCGAGCCGTCAGAGCCGATAGTCAGTCAGGAGCCGCTAGAGCCAGTCGTCAGTCAGGATCTGCCAGAGCCGCCAACCAGACAGGATCTGCCAGAGCCGCCAACCAGACAGGATCTGCCAGAGCCGCCAACCAGACAGGATCTGCCAGAGCCGCCAACCAGACAGGATCTGCCAGAGCCGCCAACCAGACAGGATCTGCCAGAGCCGTCAGCCAGTCATGAGCTGCCTTCCAGTCATGAGCTGCCTTCCAGTCATGAGCTGCCTTCCAGTCATGAGCTGCCTCCCAGTCATGAGCTGCCTCCCAGTCATGAGCTGCCTCCCAGTCATGAGCTGCCTCCCAGTCATGAGCTGCCCTCCAGTCATGAGCTGCCCTCCAGTCATGAGCTGCCCTCCAGTCATGAGCTGCCTTCCAGTCATGAGCTGCCCTACAGCCATGAGCGGCCAGAGCCGTCAGACAGTCATGAGCTGCCCTCCAGTCATGAGCTGCCCTCCAGTCATGAGCTGCCTCCCAGTCATGAGCTGCCCTCCAGTCATGAGCTGCCCTCCAGTCATGAGCTGCCCTCCAGTCATGAGCTGCCCTCCAGTCATGAGCTGCCTTCCAGTCATGAGCTGCCCTACAGCCATGAGCGTCCAGAGCCGTCAGCCAGCCATGAGCGTCCAGAGCCGTCAGCCAGTCCGGAGCTGCCAGTAATCCAGAACTGCCCCTCAGTCCAGAGCTGTCTCTCTGTCCGGAGCTGCCTTTCAGTCCGGAGTTGCCCCTCTATCCTGAGCTACCTCTCTATCTACCTCTCTATTCTCACCTACCTCTATGTCCTGAGCTACCTTGTCCCGGAGCTGTCCCTTTATTTTGTGTTGCATATATTAGGTGGGTGGAATAGAGGGGTGGTCATTCTGAGGGGGATTAGCGAGCTGGGATTGACTATGGTGGGGTGGGGACCTCGCCCAGAGCCTGAGCCACCACCGTGGTCAGATGCCCACCCAGACCCTCCCCTAAACTTGGTGCTGGTGCGCCCGGAGTTCGCACCTTAAGGGGGGGGGTTATGTCACGTTCCTGACCTATTTCTGTTAGTTTGTTGTATGTGTTAGTTGGTCAGGACGTGAGTTTGGGTGGGCATTCTATGTTTTCTGTTTCTATGTTGGTTTAAGGGTTGCCTGGTATGGCTCTTAATTAGAGGCAGGTGTTTTGCGTTGTCCTCTAATTGAGAGTCATATTTAGGTAGGTTGTTTCACAGTGTTCGTTGTGGGTGGTTGTCTCCTGTGTCAGTGTTTGTCGCACCATACGGGACTGTTCGGTATGTTTGTACATCGTCATTTTTGTGTAGTCTATTTTTCCCTGTTCGTGCGTTCTTCGTGTTTTATTGTAAGTTCGTATGTCTAGGTTTGTCTACACATTCGTTTTGTTATTTTGTTAGTTAATTCAAGTCTAGTTCGTTTTCTGTCTTAGTTGTTTCGTCGTGTCTTTATTAAATCATGTCATTTCACAAAGCTGCGCCTTGGTTCAATCACTACTCCTCCTCTTCGGTTGAAGAGGAGGAGGACTGCCGTTACACACACAGGTGAAGATAGCCCATAACACAGTAATCATGACATTTTTCCATTTCCCAAACATACTGTTAACCCAATTAGTCAGAGAAGTATCCACCCCTGAGGTCACTGCCAACTCGTGAGCTAGGGTGGTTAAACCTGCCAAGGCCTTGGTCACTGATCCATCCGGAGCTGTGTTACTTGGGATAAACGTACAGCACATCGACCCGAATAACACACAAACCCCACCCTTTTCTGCCAATAACATATCTATCTCGATTCTATTCTATTCTGCCAAGCCATTCATTACATCTCTGGTATAATTGATCTAGTCCACATTCTTATTGAGAGTGGACCACTTAGAAAATACTTAACTCTAATCCTTCTAAAATCTAATTCCTCGCTTTGAATTGGATCTGGATAAGGGTAAAGAGCATGCCTAACTGCACTAGTGCACAACTACCGTTCCAATTGGTAGGCAGGTTAGGTCACAGCTTCATACCTCCACACTCTAAACCTTTTCATCTGCCAGTCAGGTCCCTCATTGTCTTCTCGGTTGTAACATTCTCAGTCCTATTGCATGTACTGACTCCCCCTACTTCCCATCCGTGTGTTATGTAGCGATCCATAAAATCCTGTCACTGTGAAAGAGAAAATCTGGATGTAATCGGCACCTGGGGACACATATCACAGATCAATGCAACTGTCAGTTCAGCTTCCTGCCCTCTTGAACCGCTTTATCATACAGGCCATTCCATGGGTGTAGCAATTCCATCAAATGGAAAGGAAATGGTTATGAACTGAGGTTTTGCTGAGGCATGCCTAACCATAGGTTAGAATCCCATAACAGTTTCCACCTCAATCACTTCCTTAAAATCTTTCATCTGAACCATCCACATCGGCCTTGGCTCTGGACAACTCTACGGTCAGTATCTGCTTTGTCTGGGGCTCTGCTTGTATTCTGGCTGACTATCATCTGCTCTAACTTCTCGTACTCGGAATGGCACTAGGTTGTCAACTGAAACCCTTACTTTCACTACTCTCCATCTTCCATACTGGGTATGTAGATTTATGTAGCCCTCATGATGTGAGCTATAACCTGTTTCCATGAGCTACACAGGGACTTGCATAGATGTCTTCCACAATGGCTGCTCTTAGTCCTAAACTGCCAAAGAGTCAGAGACCCCATTTGGTCTGCATAGAACTCCACAGAGACATCCTTCCCAATCTCTACTCTAACTTCCTGTCAATCCAGATCAAGTGATCTCTTATGCTTGGTTTATACAAAATCCTCATTGTCTAACTATGTGTCAATATTACCCTCTGGCCTTCTTGGGGTTCATGGTGTATCAGGAATATGGCTCCCACAACCAGACAGCTCAGGATGGACCGCCCACCTATAAAGCCCCACCCTCTCCCAGAGAAAACATCATCAGCAAGAAGCCAGACACACCTTCACTTCTATGAACAAACACAGGAATGGAATGACGGGAAAAGGAAATCTTCATCCGAGAGATGGCCCCCGGAATTCTGTTAATTCCAGTTCTCCTCTCGGACACTGTGCTTGTTCGACAGTGTCAATGTGTCTTACCCTCCCGCAGTGTGATATGAATCCGGGTAGCTCTTTCAGCTAGCTGTTACCAGGAGTCCTTGGTATGGTCCCCCCAACAGGCCTCAGGGACTGGATTGAGTGACTTCACCTGTAATTCACCTGTAGTGCATAAAATCTTGGACATACAGGTTTGGTTAAACAAACAACCTTTTCATGTAATTAACAATACTTCTTTCTATTTCTATATCTGCTTGTTTAGCTAGAATTTTTTTATTTATTAGTTTATCATCCAATAGGCCACATCCTATCCTAGACCACAACTTACCCATCCCCCCTTTGTTACCTGGCTCTGCCAGGTAACAACCTTGCCTAACCTAACCAATGACTTAGGTAAAATTAGTGTAAATTATCCTTATGATTGACATTATCATGTAGGAACGCCCCTTTCATTCGCCGCATGTCCAATTCTCCCTTGGGCGTCCATTCATATCTATCCTTTTCCAATTCTCTGTCAAGTTACTTATCTACTTAAAAAGGTATCTGTGCTGCTTATATATGTTCTTAAATATATATATATTTATTGATTTAAACCGTATCCCTCTTCTCACCTATCTTATTTCACAGCCTACCTTGCTCATGTCCTGGTCCCCCCCTCTCCACTCTGCTCTCAAACCTTCAAGATCTCAACCGTGCGTGGCAGACCCCTCTGTATGCCTTTTTCTCATAATAGTCAATAACAACTATGTGTTCCATCCAAATATTAACTAAGTGTCTCACTGTTTTGGCTTTATCTAAAATCATGGATTTAAAAAAAAAACATGTCTTATAGTGTCAATCTCTAAAATCCTTACATAACTTTAATCAACCTATCAATAATCCCAAATCATCACACATGTCATATACCCCTGTCAATTTCAATACTATTTAAATAAAAATCTTCTAATGGCCAAAACAAATGGTAACCATATCAAATCCTTTCTTTACTAATAAGCTCTCTCCCCCAGGAGTCCACTGTTTTTTATTAAATAATAATATTGGTTAAACTTAAACTCAGTCTCATAAATAATTAATATATGTTTTACAGTGTGGATACCTTATCCACAGTAAATTACCACTCCTAAGAACTAAAACGTATTTCTTCTCATAAATAATTTTAATGCTTATGTATTTTCCTGCCCTATTGACTTAAAATATCTCCTGTCCAAACCTCAATGTATCATATCTTCCCTCATTTATTATTGATGACATAGGGGATTTTTCCAGTTGTAATACCAAATCAATAATAGTCAATTAATTTACCTCAAAACTAGTATCCCAAATGACCACAAATGCATTATCTACATGGCCCTCCCCTGAAGCTGATCAGACTTCAAGAGACAGCCATGATAAAGGTCAAAGGTTATACCACCCCTGTATAGTCATGTTCCTAGACATTTTAAAGAACCCTTTATCCTTAAAATCAAAAAATTCACTTGTGTAATTAAAACTCAGAAGATAAAAACTCATAAAACTCCATATGTGAGCATGCCCCTTTAAAATACCTTTGCACTAAAACGAATAGTCCTAACAAATGTTTTATGTGTGTATATTTGCAAACCTTAATGAAAAAACAAAAACCTTTCAGGCCCTTTCCAATTTGGTCGTTTATGGCCTCAATCTCACTTCTCAATCTCAAACTCAATCTCTCCCCAAGATAATAGTCCCTTTAAACATTCAAGAAGACAATAAAACTCGCACTCTCCCAGGAAAAACACAAAGCGCCTAACTAGCATTCACTGTGCTACATCGATTCAGAAACTCAAAAGTGAACCATTAACCAAACCTAATGATAATTTCCAATTTACCTCAAATCATTAATCATAAGTTTTAAACAACGTCCATGTATATGCCTACTTAAGTGAACATGCTAGCCTTAGATGCAATTAACCTGATATTTATCATCTAACCGTATTACTTTTTTCCTCTGTCGCAAATGTCGTACATTTCTCAGTGTAAGAAATCAGTAATTTAATCCCAGGTATTTAATAAAAATGTAAACGTATTTTCCCATGGCTCCTTCAACTTACATATTTTAGATAACTTCCATCCGTCCCGGAAGAAGGAATCCTACTTTAACACATCAGAATACAATGTTTAATTAAGTTAAATCAACTCCTAAAATAAACAATAAACAGTAACCAAATAAACAAACCATTTTAATCAGCAAAAAACAAACTATACAAGAACTCACTACTACAATGGTTCAGATGACAAAATTACTCAGAGACTCATGTTTACATCTCAATAAAATAAAACACAGTCTGCATGTTCCTCAAAAAACAACAACTGATGCCCCTGTTACAGATGTCTATGTATCAGAGGAAAAGCTCAAATAACCAAATTCAACCTAGCTAATTTCCCAAAACATATGCAATTGTTTTTTACTATAGAGGTTGCTTTTCAACATTAATACCCTGACATTGTTCCACATAATGGAAACGGATTATAATGTTAGACTACATGAACTTTCCTGCTCAAATTAACTGGTGTTACTTAAACAATCAAACCAGGAATCAATAACCATCAGAATCCATTATCACTATGTTTTACGATTCAGACATTCAGATCTCCCTTTCTCACAGCCAAATATAGTCCAATATACACCATAAATCAATGATGCCCACCTAGCGAATCTGTTGCTAGTTTTTTAGCATCTTTCCTAACTACCCTGACGATTTACAGCTACTTTTAAAAATGTATCTGGAAATGTTTATCAACTTCTGAAAAGTGACTCAAAACAATAACGGACGCATTTTCCTTCTAAATGACACAAACACTTTTATCGGCCATACCCCAGTCACAACATCATTGCCGTGGCGACAAAAGTGCCTTGTGAGTGATGTCATCAACAGGCGCTCAACCCAGACCCAAGCCGCAATGACTTTCAATGAATTGTAAATAATTGTTGGCTGTCTGCAGCAACAGTAGTACGGGTTCGATAAACCAAACCCAATTTATCACAAAGGTCGGATCTTGAATAGAATTTACAACGTCAATCAACATCTCTCAATCAAAACTATACTGCCAGAATTATAGAAAATAGTGTACCTGAACAATGGCCAAATCCATTCGAGTAACGTAATTGTGTATCCCACCGAATGACATTGTTTTTACGTCGTTACAAAACAAATCATCCTGTCTCCAGCAACGTACCCTGAAAATTAGTAGCCAATACAATACCAAAACGAACTGTCTAATTCATGCCTCTAGGCAAAACATCTACTTACTCCAGCTGGGTTTTGCATCAAAACTATCGTATAAGTAAAATCAAGTATATCTCAACTTTCTCTACTCCAAAGTGTAAAAGTACCATATACTTCGCCAAATTTATATCGCATGTCAATCATCCATAATAATTATAATATTCCGATGGGCACAACTTTATCGTATTTCTCCGTTATTCTTTAGAATTCATCAGATTTAGTAACTATCTCTTCCTTGATTCAGCATTTTAATTACGACTATATTCCCAATACATTATTCAAACATATAATTTGGGCAACAGACATCGTCTTGCATCGAAATTCGCTTCGTTATTTTATTTAAGTGGAACGAATTAGTCTATTAATTTAACCTATACAATCTATTAAAACGTTCAGTTTATATCTTACACAAACACTAGCAACTATAACTTTCTAGGCAAAACATACAAATAGTTTAATTAGAATCAAAAACTCTGATTCCAGTCAAAGCATTTACCGGGAACCGAACCCGAGACTCTCGCGTTCCAGGCGAGAATTCTACCACTGATCCACCAAAGCCATGTAAATAACAAAACATTATCCGTATTTAAACCCACTTTACATTTATCTGTATTCTTAGTGACAACACAGAGACTACAAAAATAGCCCTAATTTAAAAGCTACAAGCCTTATTCCGGCTATATTTCCCCCATGCCAAATTAATAGATTAGCAGTCAAACAATAAAATCAACATTTATAGACTAGGAAACAGATCTCGTGCCTTTTAATAAATGTAGATTATGTTTACTCATGTAACATATTTCTTCCAGCACCGCCATCAAGAACTCAACTCTTTTTCTCCCGATAGCCGCGCCTGACCTCCCTCTTAATTAAATTACAATCTTGATGTTTATGTCCTAACCTGTCACAATGTGTGCAGGGAATATTACACTCCCAGGCGATATGCCCTAAATTATTGCAATTAAAACATTTTCTCTTTTTCTTTTGACTCACATTTCCCACTTTTCTCGACTTATTTTCTTTCTCCACACCGACTATTCCCCCTTCGGCTTCAGCAGACTCCACAATTTTGGGTGGTGGTTGTACCGTTATCTCCTGCAGCCGTATTCTCACCACTACTATCTCATCAACAGTATTACCTCTGTATATCTGGTCTACTAGAGAAGGACATAGTATTTGACTCCCACCCCCGCCCATTCGGCTAACTTTTTCATCTGTGGGAGCGGAGTGCAGCGTATTTTGGCTCTCTTTAGATTTCTTTCTGTTATCACCCTCTACTCTTTTCCTAGCTTCCGAAAGCCAGACTCTAGCTGTGTATAACCCCTGTTTATTCTGCTTCTTCTCATCCTTACCACACTTCTTATGTATCTGTTTGATAAGCATTTCTAGTTTTTCAACATTCAGCCTACCATCAAATCCATAATGCTTACCCCATTTTGGACAAAATTCTAAATTCCTCTTATCTTTCAGTTCCATAAAACGCTGGTCTCCCGTTAATACCGGGACCTCCTTGGAGGATTTACTACCCATGTTTGTTAAATCCTTGCCTTTACTAGTAGTTATGGTATTATCACCTATCTATGTCTTTCTATTTATTTATTTATTTCTCTATCTGTGTGTTACCACTTCCTACCGCTCTCACGATCTAGGTGAATAGATTTCTATGTTATGTGCGTTTTACCGTTACCTAGTTATAATTTATGTGTATGAATTTATATGATTCTCTTCCCTGGAAACTTTATCTATAGCGTTGTTATTGATCGGACATTAGATCTCACTTTAAACTATCAGTTATTACCCAGGGGACACACTTCCCTGGTCAAAACTCTGGTTGTATTTATCCAATCTCACTTCGCTATATTAAGTTTCCCTCCCACTCTTTTGGATATTATTTCTTTCAGTATTAATAGGTTCAGTTATTCCGTTCGCCTAGGATTACCCTGCCTTCTCACCAAACCGAATTTATCCTCACCTGTTTTAATATCCCTATCCGCTATATTTCATAGTCAGACTACGTCCCCCAGACAGATAGACTATTTAGGTTAAAACTTTATTTAGGTATGTCTTTTGAATTAATGGCTGTCCTATTTGTACAAAACGACCGTCCTATCTAACACTTACTATATCCCACCCTTAATAATCCTCACAGCTTGCAAGGCTCGGATTATTCAAGTTCATTATTTTTTTTTACGGTAATGCACCTACCAAGGTCTTTTCGGACCTTTTCATCCATCCATCTTGTATTTCGGTCATACAAGTAACCCACAATCTGTTTGGAATATCCGAAGCTACTATTATTGATAAATGCTAAACACGTTTAGAATTTAAAATCAAAGATAACTTACATCATACCCCCCACATTCGAGAATAAAGACTATTTACCTTCGTCTTGCAGACTGGAAAAAGCAATGCCGGTTTGATTCCGTCACCGTCTCTGTCGACCTCAGATATATATATACCGGCCTGTTTTTTAACCTCAATTCAGAGGCCAGGACTTTAAATAACGGGTCTTGACCCGCCCGTGCACGGTTTTCGGCTAATATCTTCGGATGACAGAGGCAAAGTTTGGAAATCCACTCGAAGGACCAATTGTTAGTGGAATTAAATAATTCCTCTAATGTACTCATTAATTAAATTCAATCTGTCTATTTATAAGAATTTGTAAGATACTTATTAACATAAAATAGACAGGATGCAGTCTTATTAAAAGTAGATAAGTGTTTATTCTCGGAGCACGCTTCCATTTGATCATAAACACAGGTTTATATACAAGATATGACGTCATAGGTTACAGAATGAGTCTCATTGTCCTGACAAATAGAAAACAGGTTCAAAAGTTCATTCTAACCTCACAGGGCACTCACATGAAACACCATATAATCATTTATCCTGAAGGCTCACTATAATTGATTACCACTTTAGCAGACAACTCAAGATAATGGAAGACCTAAAAAGTTTATCTAAACACCTCAGGGCTAAGTTGGGTCAGTTCAACCATAGTTTAACGACCCTTTCTGCTTATTTTATGACCCACAACACAAATCTCTTTTCACCAGGCATGCAGAGTTCAATTTGTTATAGTTTTATCTAAAGCTAGAATTTGTTTTAACTATTTATTGACAAAATTCCTAACAGGTACCTGCTTGGGGTGCCTGTTTGGGGTACCTGCTTGGGGTGCTTGTTTGGGGTACCTGTTTGTGCTTGTTTGGGGTACCTGTTTGTGCTTGTTTGGGGTACCTGTTTGTGCTTGTTTGGGGTAACTGTTTGTGCTTGTTTGGGGTAACTGTTTGTGCTTATTTGGGGTACCTGTTTGTGCTTGTTTGGGGTACCTGTTTGTGCTTGTTTGGGGTACCTGCTTGGGGTGCTTGTTTGGGGCACCTGCTTGGGGTGCTTGTTTGGGGCACCTGCTTGGGGTGCTTGTTTGGGGCACCTGCTTGGGGTGCCTGTTTGGGGTTCCTGTTTGTGCCTGTTTGGGGTTCCTGTTTATGCCTGTTTGGGGTTCCTGTTTATGCCTGTTTGGGGTACCTGTTTGTGCTTGTTTGGGGTTCCTGTTTGTGCTTATTTGGGGTACCTGTTTGTGCTTGTTTGGGGTACCTGTTTGTGCTTGTTTGGGGTACCTGTTTGTGCTTGTTTGGGGTACCTGTTTGTGCTTGTTTGGGGTAACTGTTTGTGCTTATTTGGGGTACCTGTTTGTGCTTGTTTGGGGTACCTGCTTGGGGTGCTTGTTTGGGGCACCTGCTTGGGGTGCTTGTTTGGGGCACCTGCTTGGGGTGCTTGTTTGGGGCACCTGCTTGGGGTGCTTGTTTGGGGCACCTGCTTGGGGTGCCTGTTTGGGGTTCCTGTTTATGCCTGTTTGGGGTACCTGTTTGTGCTTATTTGGGGTACCTGTTTGTGCTTATTTGGGGTACCTGTTTGTGCTTGTTTGGGGTACCTGCTTGGGGTGCTTGTTTGGGGTACCTGCTTGGGGTGCTTGTTTGGGGTACCTGCTTGGGGTGCCTGTTTGGGGTTCCTGTTTGTGCCTGTTTGGGGTTCCTGTTTGTGCCTGTTTGGGGTTCCTGTTTATGCCTGTTTGGGGTACCTGTTTGTGCCTGTTTGGGGTACCTGTTTGTGCTTGTTTGGGGTACCTGTTTGTGCTTGTTTGGGGTACCTGTTTGTGCTTGTTTGGGGTACCTGTTTGTGCTTGTTTGGGGTACCTGCTTGGGGTGCTTGTTTGGGGTACCTGCTTGGGGTGCCTGTTTGGGGTTCCTGTTTGTGCCTGTTTGGGGTTCCTGTTTATGCCTGTTTGGGGTTCTTGTTTATGCCTGTTTGAGGTTCCTGTTTATGCCTGTTTGGGGTTCCTGTTTATGCCTGTTTGGGGTTCCTGTTTATGCCTGTTTGGGGTACCTGTTTGTGCTTATTTGGGGTACCTGTTTGTGCTTATTTGGGGTACCTGTTTGTGCTTGTTTGGGGTACCTGCTTGGGGTGCTTGTTTGGGGTACCTGCTTGGGGTGCTTGTTTGGGGTACCTGCTTGGGGTGCTTGTTTGGGGTACCTGCTTGGGGTGCCTGTTTGGGGTGCCTGTTTGTGCCTGTTTGGGGTACCTGTTTGTGCCTGTTTGGGGTACATGTTTGTGCCTGTTTGGGGTACATGTTTGTGCCTGTTTGCGGTACCTGTTTGTGCCTGTTTGGGGTTCCTGTTTGTGCTTATTTGGGGTACCTGTTTGTCCTTGTTTAGGGTTCCTGTTTGTGCTTGTTTGGGGTTCCTGTTTGTGCTTGTTTGGGGTACCTGTTTATGCTTGTTTGGGGTACCTGTTTGTGCTTGTTTGGGGTACCTGTTTGTGCTTATTTGGGGTACCTGTTTGTGCTTATTTGGGGTACCTGTTTGTGCTTATTTGGGGTACCTGTTTGTGCTTGTTTGGGGTACCTGCTTGGGGTGCCTGTTTGGGGTGCCTGTTTGTGCCTGTTTGGGGTGCCTGTTTGTGCCTGTTTGGGGTGCCTGTTTGTGCCTGTTTGGGGTACCTGTTTGTGCTTGTTTGGGGTACCTGTTTGTGCTTGTTTGGGGTACCTGTTTGTGCTTGTTTGGGGTACCTGTTTGTGCTTGTTTGGGGTACCTGTTTGTGCTTGTTTGGGGTACCTGTTTGTGCTTATTTGGGGTACCTGTTTGTGCTTATTTGGGGTACCTGTTTGTGGTTGTTTGTGGTACCTGTTTGTGGTTGTTTGGGGTACCTGTTTGTGGTTGTTTGGGGTACCTCTTTGTGGTTGTTTGGGGTACCTGTTTGTGGTTGTTTGGGGTACCTGTTTGTGGTTGTTTGGGGTACCTGTTTGTGGTTGTTTGGGGTACCTGTTTGTGGTTGTTTGGGGTACCTCTTTGTGGTTGTTTGGGGTTGTTTAGTAACCCCAAATAAGTTAGTAAGAAGTAGAAATTGTGCCATTTGGGACACAGATTTGGAGCTGTTGAAATAAAACCCTGCTGTGTGATAAGGACAGGTGAAGAGGAGTCCCTCTCACACAAAGATGAGTCCCTCTCTCAATGTCTCCCTCCCTCCCCCTTGTTCCTTGGGAGGGAGGGGAGGGATTGAGAGAGGGACTCTTTTTGTGTGACTTACCTGTCCTTATCACACAGCAGGGTTTGATTTCATGTGAAGCTGGATCAGAAATGTCCAGGGATTCACCAACGCTTGTATTCTTTATATTTATTATGTGACATACTCAGTATTCAGTCTACAATGGATACAGGCTGGGTGAGGAATCTTGGTATCAGACCACACACGTGTCCCACACTTCAACTCAAATATTGCAAAACCATAGTGCTGCTATACCCATGGAGAAGGCAGGGAATATTCTGTGTGTATGTGTGTGTGTGTGTGTGTGTGTGTGTGTGTGTGTGTGTGTGTGTGTGTGTGCATACGTGCGTGCGTATGTCAGTTTGTGTGTGTGCATGTCTGTTTGTGTGTGTGCATGCTTGTGTGTGTGTGTTTACTCCCAAACCCTGTGTTTTGAACCTCTGGGACATATAATAAAACGCTTGCAATTCCAGTGAAGGAAACACACATGAAAAACTCTGCCTCATCAGTTTAGCTTGTTGTGGCGAGCAACCCGGATTGTGTGAGTGTCATAGCCGTTACTAAGAGCAGTGCATCATGGGCTGTGCAGGGAGGCGAAAAATAAAAAACAAACCACAACAGGCCAATCAGTGTAACCACGGCAACGCCGGGTTAAAACATTACATGAACAGAGGACATTTTTTGACCTAAACCTTGTCATTTTGATCCTGTCTAAGAAACAGACCGAGGCACTAGCACTCAAGCAATTATACTTTTGTTTACTTTTTATCGTTGTTTTACAGAGCTTCATGACAAAAATCTATTTAATGTAATATTTAGAATGTGAAACAATTTTTTTTAGAAACACTAAGGCTCTGGACCAGTCTGAAACCCCGTGGATGTGATCCCCTCTCTGTTTCACCGCAGTAGGCGCAAATGTTCCAAAATGAAATCAATTAGCGGGAAGACACTGTTCTCGAATGTGACGGCAAATGCGATTACGCGCATACCGCTTTATTATAAAGGTGTATTTTATGGTGAAAATGATTTGCCCCAAACTTGAAACTCACGTGCGGCTCAACACCAGTTATAAAGCGTATTATTTGGCCACTTTAGTTGTGATACAAACCTTATAAAAACATATAGGCCTACGGCTAGGCTACATGAGGTGTGCGAATATGATTTGAAAATGTCGAGAGAGAAAAAAGGTATGTGCTGTTTCTGCCTCTACTCTAGCCTTCCTCCTGGTGCTGACTACTCAAGCCATGATGGAACTACCCTGGTTTCTGCCTCTACTCTAGCCTTCCTCCTGGTGCTGACTGCTCAAGCCATGATGGAACTACCCTGGTTTCTGCCTCTACTCTAGCCTTCCTCCAGGTGCTGACTGCTCAAGCCATGATGGAACTACCCTGGTTTCTGCCTCTACTCTAGCCTTCCTCCTGGTGCTGACTGCTCAAGCCATGATGGAACTACCCTGGTTTCTGCCTCTACTCTAGCCTTCCTCCTGGTGCTGACTACTCAAGCCATGATGGAACTACCCTGGTTTCTGCCTCTACTCTAGCCTTCCTCCTGGTGCTGACTACTCAAGCCATGATGGAACTACCCTGGTTTCTGCCTCTACTCTAGCCTTCCTCCTGGTGCTGACTACTCAAGCCATGATGGAACTACCCTGGTTTCTGCCTCTACTCTAGCCTTCCTCCTGGTGCTGACTACTCAAGCCATGATGGAACTACCCTGTCTGCCAGGATCATCCACAAACAACTTAATAAAAATATAAATACATTTATTGCATGTCTTTTTTGTTGATGTTGTTGCTTAAAGTGCTTTGAGATTGTAATGAAAGTGCTATTAGTTAAATTATTATTTATACTGAGTGTACAACATATTAAGAACACCTGCTCTTTCAATGACATCGACTGACCTGGTGAATCCAGGTGAAAGCTATGATTCCTTATTGATGTCCCTTGTTAAATCCACATCACATCAGTGCAGATGAAGGGGAGGAGACAGGTTTTAAATAAGGATTTTTAAGCCTTGTGACAATTGAGACATGGATTGTGTATGTGTGCCATTCAAAGGGTGAATGGGCAACAAAAATGTAAATGCCTTTGAACTGAGCATGGCAGTAGGTGCCAGGCGTGGGGCTGTTCTGGGACCGTATTACCGCCAGACTGGCGGTCACGAGTCACGATGGCAGTCAAAATCTACGTGACCGTTTAGTCACGGTAATTAGGCTTCTCCATGCTCTGATGCTGCTGATGGTCATTAGTAGCCTACCAAACTTGCTAACAGCCTGGTACTCAGCACTGCATTGTTCTTCTAATCACTCTGACATCAACGGAAATGTAATTGGAAATCTAATCAAACACTTCATGAGTGCCCATGAGCTCATGTTTAGCAACATTTCTATAGGCTATGCAAATGCATGAGAAAACGTTTTGATGGTCTCTATTAAAAAGAGGAGGATCCCATTATCTTTCTAAAATGGCTAGGCTTATGACATTTTATTCATCAGTACCTCGATGAATAAAATGTGCTTTTTAGCTGAAATGTGATTCTTAGCTGAAATGCCTGTGAGAAAGACCCGTGAGCCATGTGATTGGGAGGTGCTTTGGAGCATGGCAGCCGGGAGAAGGGAACTATAATTAGCCTGTTATATTCAGCCCAAGGGCACAATGGCCACTTTGGCCGCAAAAGGCATGGATTATTAAGGGGGAATTATGGCCACACAAGGGGGATGCCGACGGGAAATTCGAGGACTGGTGAGAATATTAACAAGTGCTTGTCAAATTGTGAATGAGAGACTGATGAAGTGTGTGCAGCTTGCAGATTTTTTCAAACCATCATTCGAGTCCCATCAACCAGCCTTAGATTGTATAAAAAATAAAAACATATAGCCCAATGTTTATATCACAACTGAAATTGTATAACTAACTCTATATTAGGCATATAGGACCTGTTTCTTTGTTAACCGCTCAACACAGAATAGCCGCATGTGCACACTATCTTTGAAAATATCCTTTCTATTTTATTAAGCTACGTTCAATTGTATTCTTCAATAAAAAAAAATTATGTCACAGAATTATAAGCGAATATTGTCTGCTAAATGAACTAGTGTAACCCACAGCATAGCCATATCAGGGCCTAACATAAAGACAACTCAGAGTATGCTGTTCTGTTCTCCTGAAATAGACTACATGTTTTACGCTCCACAGTTTCCTGTGTGTTTCAAGAATGGTCCACCACCCAAAGGACATCCAGCCAACTTGACACAACAGTATAAAGCTTTGGAGTCAACATGGGCTAGCATCCTTGTGGAATGCTTTCGACCCCTTGTAGAGTCCATGCCCCGGTGAATTGAGGCTGTTCTGAGGGCAAAAGCGGGTGCAACTCCATATTAGGAAGATGTTCTTAATATTTTTTATACTCAGTGTATAATCCCAAGCTGTTCAGAGGGAAGCTTTATACTGGTAGAAATTGGGATGAGGGAAAATACTAACAAACCCTCACTCACCTTCTCTCAAAACACACACGCACGTACGCATGCACACGAGCGCACACACATACATATCAAACACTTCATGAGTCTCTACACTGGCTTCCTGTTAAGGCAAGGGCTGATTTAAAGGTTTTACTGCTAACCTACAAAGCATTACATGGGCTTGCTCCTACCTATCTTTCCAATTTGGTCCTGTTGTACATACCTACATGTACGCTACTGTCACAAGACGCAGGCCTCCTTACTGTCCCTAGAATTTCTAAGCAAACAGCTGGAGGCAGGGCTTTCTCCTATAGAGCTCAATTTTCATGGAATGGTCTGCCTCTCCATGTGAAAGACGTGTACGCGGTCTCAACCTTTAAGTCTTTATTGAAGACTCATCTCTTCAGTAGGTCCTATGATTGAGTGTACGGTAGTCTGAGAGCTTGAGGAAAATCCAACGTTTTTTTCCCACCAAGTTACACATCTCAAAAGGCACCGAATTGGTTGAATGACCCTCATACCGTGTCTGCACTCAAAGACCAAGAGGATGGGAGAGCGAGACACCAGGACAAACACACAAACAACCCTGGCCTCCGTGCCGCAGAGTTTAATTCCCCTTGTGTGTGCAAGTGTGTATGTGTGTGTCTGTTCAGACGCATGGTGAGGCCCTTTCATCTCTCTGTGATCCCCTCTAGGGACGCGGTAAACAAGAGTACATTTGTTATCCAATAAACACCCTAAGCATCCACAACAGGAGACTAATGGAGCTAACTAGTAGTGTGTGTGTGTGTGTGTGTGTGTGTGTGTGTGTGTGTGTGTGTGTGTGTGTGTGTGTGTGTGTGTGTGTGTGTGTGTGTGTGTGTGTGTGTGTGTGTGTGTGTGTGTTTTTTGTCAGCACTGATTAACACACACACACATTCACTCACACACACACACAAAGCTTCCTACGGTATGACCTACTTTGTTAAAGGTGGAACCAAACTCTGCGATTTTACAGTGGGTGCTAAATTGATCAAAGAAAATCCACAAAGTAAAGATATCTGAAAATAAATTGGAGAAATTAATAACCCACAAACTTCACTGAGCTTTGGTATGGGGATAGGGGAAAATTTAGATCTGTTCTCTCATTATACCATAACAGACAAAAATGTATAACTGTATCAAAGGCTATTCAGAAAAAGAAAGAAAGCAAGGAAGTGCTGGTGCTGTTTGATTCAGCTAAATAAAGCTGCTTTCATTCTGAGCAGCTCAGCTCTTAACGCGGCAACAATCTACTGTACACATTCACTGGAAAAGTAATGAATCAATGAATCAATCAACAGACGCAAACAAACGATGCACATGAAATAAATCACTACAAATACCCCTCTCTCTCTCTCTCTCTCAACATAAACTGACCAACGTGTTTTTTTTTTTTGACGTGTGTATTTGCAGTTGGACGTCTGAGGAAAAATACATCTGGAAGAGAGTTTTTGTCCAGAAACTCAGACATACAGTTGAAGTCGGAAGTTTACATAAACTTAGGCTGTAGTCATTAAAACTAGTTTTTCAACCACTCCACTATTTTCTTGTTAACAAACTATAGTTTTGACAAGTCGGTTAGGACATCTAATTGCGCATGGCACAAGTCATTTTTCCAACAATTGTTTACAGACAGATTATTTCACTTACAATTCACTGTATCACAATTCCAGTGGGTCAGAAGTTTACATACACTAAGTAGACTGTGTCTTTAATTTCCAGAAAATGATGTCATGGCTTTACATTTTTTATTTAACCTTTATTTAACCAGGTGGGCTAGTTGAGAAAAAGTTCTCATTTACAACTGCGACCTGGCCAAGATAAAGCAAAGCAGTGCGACACAAACAACAACACGGAGTTACACATGGAATAAACAAGCGTACAGTCAATAAAACAATAGAAAAAAAGGAGGTCTATATACAGTGTGTGCAAATGGCGTGAGGTGGTAAGGCAATAAATAGGCCATAGTAGCGAAGTAATTACAGTTTAGCAAATTAACACTGGAGTGATAGATGAGCAGATGATGATGTGCAAGTAGAAATACTGGTGTGCAAAAGGGCAGAAAAGTAAATAAAAACAATATGGGGATGAGGTAGGTAGATTTGGTGGGCTATTTACCGATGGGCTATGTACAGCTGCAGCGATCGGTTAGCTGCTCAGATAGCTGATGTTTGAAGTTAGTGAGGGAAATATATGTCTCCAACTTCAGTGATTTTTTAAAATTTGTTCCAGTCATTGGCAGCAGAGAACTGGAATGAAAGACGGCCAAAGGAGCTGTTGGCTTTGGGGATGGCCAGTGAGATATACATGCTGGAGCGCGTGCTACGGGTGGGTGTTGTTATCGTGACCAGTAAGCTGAGATAAGGCAGAGCTTTAGCTAGCATAGACTTGTAGATGACCTGGAGCCAGTGTGTCTGGCGACGAATATGTAGCGAAGGCCAGCCATCTAGAGCATACAGGTCGCAGTGGTGGGTGGTATAAGGGGCTTCGGTGACAAAACGGATGGCACTGTGATAGACTGCATCCAGTTTGCTGAGTAGAGTATTGGAAGCTATTTTGTAAATGACATCGCCGAAGTTGAGGATCGGTAGGATAGTCAGTTTTACGAGGGTATGTTTGGTGGCATGAGTGAAGGAGGCTTTGTTGCGAAAGAGGAAGCCGATTCTAAATTTAATTTGGGATTGGAGATGTTTAATATGAGTCTGGAAGGAGAGTTTACAGTCTAGCCAGACACCTAGGTATTTGTAGCTGTCCACATATTCTAAGTCAGAACCGTCCAGAGTAGCGATGCTAGTCGGGCGGGAGGGTGTGGGCAGCGAACAGTTGAAAAGCATGCATTTGGTTTTACTAGCGTTTAAGAGCAGTTGGAGGCCACAGAAGGAGTGTTGTATGGCATTGAAGCTCGTTTGGAGGTTAGTTAACACAGTGTCCAAAGACACCAATTGACATAATTTGAGTCAATTGGAGGTGTACCTGTGGATGTATTTCAAGGACTACCTTCAAACTCAGTGCCTCTTTGCTTGACATCATGGGAAAATCTAAATATTTCAGCGAAGACCTCCACAAGTCTGGTTCATCCTTGGGAGCAATTTCCAAACGCATGAACGTACCACATTCATCTGTACAAACAATAGTACACATGTATAAACACCATGGGACCACGCAGCCGTCATACCGCTTAGGAAGGAGACGCGTTCTGTTTCCTAGAGATGAACGTACTTTGGTGCGAAAAGTGAAAATCAATCCCAGAACAACAGCAAAGGACCTTGTGGAGATGCTGGACATAACAGGTACAAAAGTATCTATATCCATAGTAAAACGAGTCCTATATCGACATAACCTGAAAGGCCACTCAACAAGGAAGAAGCCACTGCTCCAAAACCGCCATAAAAAAAACAGACTACGGTTTGCAACTGCACATGGGGACAAATATCGTACTTTTTGGAGAAATGTCCTCTGGTCTGATGAAACAAAAATATAATTGTTTGGCCATAATGACCATCATTATGTTTGGAGGAAGAAGGGGGAGGCTTGCAAGCCGAAAAACACCATCCCAACCGTGAAGCACGGGGGTGGCAGCATCATGTTGTAGGGGTGATTTGCTGCAGGAGGGCCTGGTGCACTTCACAAAATAGATGGCATCATGAGGCAGGAATATTATGTGGATATGTTGAAGCAACATCTCAAGACACTCAAGACATTCCAGTCAGGAAGTTAATAAAGCTTGGTCGCAAATGGGTCTTCCAAATGGACAATGACTCCAAGCATACTTCCAAAGTTGTGGCAAAATGGCTTAAGGACAACAAACTCAAGGTATTGGAGTGGCCATCACAAAGCCCTGACCTCAATCCTATAGAAAATTGTGGGCAGAACTGAAAAAGCGTGTGCGAGCAAGGAGGCCTACAAACATGACTCAGTTACACCAGCTCTGTAAGGAGGACTAGGCCAAAATTCACCCAACTTATTGTGGGTAGTTTGTGGAAGGTTACCCGAAATGTTTGACCCAAGTTAAGCAACGCTACCAAATACTAATTGAGTGTATGTAAACTTCTGACCCACTAGGAATGTGATGAAAGAAATAGAAGCTGAATAAAATCATTCTCTACTATTATTCTGACATTTCACATTCTTAAAATAAAGTGGTGATCCTAACTTACCTAAGACAGGGAATTTTTATTAGGATTAAATGTCAGGAATTGTGAAAAACGGAGTTTAAATGTATTTGGCTAAGGTGTATGTCAACTTCCGACTTCAACTGTATACTCTGGGCCACACCTCATGCACACTTTCCTACAGGCCAATGCAGCGAATATTTGAATACCGCCCAGCCCAGACTTGTCTGAAAAACACGCTTCTGTAAAAAAAATTCAGGATGAAGAAAACTGTCTGGATGCTTAGTATGTTTAATGTCTCTGAAATAGGTTAACAAATTGAATAAACTGGATGAAACTTGTTTTGGGTTAGTTGGCGGTCACAAGGCAAATGCATTGGTTCCCACTAACGCACCTTTCTATAACAGCATCCTAAATGAAAATACCTTTGTATCCTTTTAGCGTTTAAAATTAATCACCCTTTCAGGGACCAGGGAATTTTAATGTTTTTACTTTGAAACTGATCAGGGCCCAGTTATCACCTCAGTTGAAAGAATCAGGGAGCATCAAAGAGAGTCTCCAGTGAGGCCACAACACCATTCCAATACCACTGAGACACAGAGCAGGGGGGCCTTTCAAAGCGCAACACCAAAAGAGGACCCGGGGCGCCTGCAAATCGCTTCCCCGCCTGGTGTTTTACAAATTAGCAAACTGGAAGCAGGAGCAGCAAACGCCTGCCTGATAACACACACACACAAATACACACACACACACACACACACACACACACACACACACACACACACACACCACTCTAAAAACCAGGAGCGAGGCCAAGAGTGAGCGAGGGTAAATAAAATAAACGCTTCTCATGAATCCTTCCCAACTCTTCCGCCTGCTTGATTCATTCACACAGCCCAAATGGCAAAGATGAGGATCTTAACAAATTGACACTTAAAAACGTGTCCCAATTACATCTAACTACCTATACTACTTTGCTGAGTAGTGTGCTAGCCAGGCTATTAGCAATATAGCAACACTTATGCTGGCCTTAAAGGATGGAAAGAGAGAGAAACTGAACTTCCCTTTCATTCTCTTCCTCCTGTCCCCATGTGTCCCCTGCTTGCGCTCAGAAAGGCTTCCAATACTTTTCCAACACTACTTTAACTAACTACCCCCATTATCTTACTTTGAAGCTTGTACTTTAACTGTATCATTTGAGCTTGCACTAAAAAAGTTAACTTATCTTGCTGTTTTTTCTCTTCCCGTAAGTGCAAATGCTGCAATATTTCTCAAGCATTTCATGAGGTTTTCAATTTGGGGCTGGTTTGCCCCCACGGCTACAGTCATCATCAGCCCTCTCTTCTCTTCCTCCTGACGACCATACACTACCGTTCAAAGGTTTGGGGTCACTTAGAAATGTCCTTGTTTTTGAAAGAAAAGCACATTTTTTGTTCATTAAAATAACATCAAATTGATCAGAAATACAGTGTAGACATTGTTAAAACCTTTTCTCAATAGGGGGTGCTGTTTTCACTTTGTAAAAATTTCGTTCCCAAATTAAACTGCCTCGTACTCAATTCTTGCTCGTACAATATGCATATTATTATTACTATTGGATAGAAAACACTCTTTAGTTTCTAAAACCGTTTGAATTATATCTGTGAGTAAAACAGAACTCAAGTTGGAGCAAACTTCCTGTGAGGAAGTGAGAAATCTGAAATCAGGCAGGCTGTTCTAGGGTCAGTTTATTAATTTGCGTGTCTTCTATTGGTCGACATGCACTGCATACGCCTTCCCCTAGATGTCAGCAAATAGTGAGAATTGGAATGGAGTTGCTAGGCAGATCTGAGGCCATATAAGGGCTCTTGGAACCGGGGGTGCACTCTTTTCAACATTCGCCATGACGCAAGACAGACCTCAGGATGGCGTTCTGGAAAGCTCCCGTTATAGGCCTTAGATATATCCGGCTCTGATTTTATTCGATATAGGTGTTAAAGACATCATAATGTAGTTATTTTAAACCGAGTTATATCAGTTTATATCAGTATATTGCGATTTTCGGATATTTCTTTGTGCTGCGTTATAGTGAGTTGGGCACGTCTTTGCCACATGGCTAATGTTTACTGCTAATTCCAAAGTTGAAGGCGACAATCTACAACCGAGCAACGATTCCTCTGGACAAAGGACAACTTGCCCAAGATTCTGATGGAAGCTCATCAAAAAGTAAGAAGTATTTATGATGTTAACCTGTTTGGCGTGCAAGCCCGACGTCGGTACACTTATGACAACAGCCACTTCAAGTGCAGGGCGCGAAATTCAAAAGATTTTTTTTTTAAATATTTAACTTTCACACATTAACAAGTCCAATACAGCATATGAAAGGTACACATCTCGTGAATCCAGCCAACATGTCCGATTTTTAAAATGTTTTACAGGGAAGACAAAATATGTAAATCTATTAGCTAACCACGTTAGCAAAAGACTCCACTTTTATTACTCCATCAGTTTTTGACTCCATCAGTAGCTATCACAAATTCGGCCAAATAAAGATATAAATAGCCACTAACCAAGAAACAACCTCATCAGATGACAGTCTGATAACATATTTATTGTATAGCATATGTTTTTTTTCGAAAAATGTGCATATTTCAGGTATAAATCATAGTTTACATTGCAGCTACATTCAGAAATTGCACCGAAAGCAGCCATAATATTTACAGACACCAACGCCAAATACCTAATTACTCATCATAAAACATTTCTGAAAAATACATAGTGTACAGCAAATGAAAGACAGGCATCTTGTGATGCCAGACAATATTTCCGATTTATTAAGTGTTTTACAGCAAAAACAAAATGTAGCGTTATATTAGCTTAGCACAATAGCCAGAAACACTTGGGCGCCGGCGACTACGACAGATATATGAAACAACATCATAAAATGGGTCTTACTTTTGCTGATCTTTCATCAGAATGTTGAACAAGGTGTCCTTTGTCCAGATGAGTCGTTGTTTGGATTCAGAATGGCAACTTTCTCTCTCCATTTAGCAAGCGCGCTAGCCGGGTTGCACGGATCTCTCCATGTAAACAAACGGAAGAGAACGGAACACGGCAAAACTCCCGAAAAAATTTCAATAATCTGATGAAACTATATTGAAAAAACATACTTTACGATGATATGGTGACATGTATCAACTAAAATCAAAGCCGGAAATAATAGTCGCCTATAACGTCAGCAAAACAAAAGGCAACCCCACTGTCCAAATCGCGTTCTTCAGAGTACCGGAAATGGGGTACACGTCATTCCAAGAGGATTTATTCCATCCCAGATCGAGATAATCACCTAATTTCTTCTCTCACAGCCTTCTTGACACCCAGAGGAAGGTGTATGACGTGCATGTATACTAATAGCTCTTGTGCAAATTTATAGGCAGGAAGAGGAAGAGAGCATCGATTTCAGACTTTGAACATCCGGGTCAGGAAAAGTGCTGCAGAATGAGTTCTGTTTCACTCAGAGAAATAATTCAAACGGTTTTAGAAACTAGAGAGTGTTTTCTATCCAATAGTAATAATAATATGCATATTGTACGAGCAAGAATTGAGTACGAGGCCGTTTGAAATGGACACATTTTATCAGGCTACTCAATACTGCCCAATACTGCCATAAGAAGTTAATTCGTTGTTCTGTTGAAAAATGTGAAACTACTATTCCGCCATTAATTTCGGTGCGGTCTCGCTTTAACGCACGCTGTATGTCGTAGTAACGTTAATTTTAAAAATCTAACACAGCGGTTGCATTAAAAACTAATGTATCTTTCATTTGCTGTCCAACCTGTATTTTTTAGTCAAGTTTATGATTAGTTACTGATTAGATTAGGTGCCTCTCCCAAGATTTCTCCCGACATTTTGTTGGCAGCTTGGCTACTATTCTCATTGTATAACCACGATTTGTGCCGCTAAATATGCACATTTTCGAACAAACTCTATATGTATTGTGTAATATGATGTTATAGGACTGTCATCTGAAGAAGTTTGAGAAGGTTAGTGAAAAAATGTATATCTTTTGCTGGTTTATTCGTTATCGCTATTGTTGGCTTGAATCAATGCTGTTGTGTGGTTGGCTATTGTAGTAAGCTAATATAATGCTATATTGTGTTTTCGCTGTAAAACACTTAAAAAATCTGAAATATTGGCTGGATTCACAAGATCTTTGTCTTTCATTTGCTGTACGCTGTGTATTTTTCATAAATGTTTTATGATGAGTATTTAGGTAATTCACGTTGGTCTCTGTAGTTATTCTAGTTGCTTTGGTGAGAGTTGTGATGGTGGCTGCAATGTAAAACTATGATTTATACCTGAAATATGCACATTTTTCTAACAAAACATATGCTATACAATAAATATGTTATCAGACTGTCATCTGATGAAGTTGTTTCTTGGTTAGTGACTATTTATATCTTTATTTGGTCGAAATTGTGATAGTTACCTATGCAGGAAAAAAATGGTGGAAAAAAAAGGTTGTGTCTTTTGCTATCGTGGTTAGCTAATAGAAATACATATTGTGTCTTTCCTGTAAAACATTTTAAAAATCAGAAATGATGGCTGGATTCACAAGATGTGTATCTTTCATCTGGTGTCTTGGACTTGTGATTTAATGATATTTAGATGCTAGTATTTACTTGTGACGCTATGCTAGGCTATGCTAGTCAGCTTTTTTACTGATGGGGGTGCTCCCGGATCCGGGATTGTGACCAAGTAGAAGTTAATGTTGTAAATGACTATTGAGGCTGGAAACGACAGATTTCTTTTATGGAATATCTACATAGGCATACAGAGGCCCATTATCAGCAACCAGTATCTGGAGCATCAGCATTTGTGGATTCGATTACAGGCTCAAGATGGCTAGAAACAAAGATTTTCTTCTGAAACTCGTCAGTCTATTCTTGTTCTGGGAAATGAAGGCAATTCCATGCGAGAAATTGCCAAGAAACTGAAGATCTCGTACAACGTTGTGTACTACTCCCTTCACAGAACAGCACAAACTGTCTCTAACCAGAATAGAAAGAGGAGTGGGGTGCACAACTGAGCAAGAGGACAAGTACATTAGAGTGTCTAGTTTGAGAAACAGACGCCTCACAAGTCCTCAACTGGCAGCTTCATTAAATAGTACCCGCAAAACACCAGTCTCAACATCAACAGTGAAGAGGTGACTCCGGGATGCTGGCCTTCTAGGCAGTTGCAAAGAAATAACATCTCAGACTGGAGAAAAAAAAAGAAAAGATTAAGATGGGCAAAAGAACACAGACACTGGAACTCTGCCTAGAAGGCCAGCATCCCGGAGTCGCCTCTTCACTGTTGAAGTTGAGACTGGTGTTTAGCGGGTACTATTTAACGATCAATTAGCCTTTTAAAATGATAAACTTGGATTAACTAACACAACATGCCATTGGAACACAGGAGTGATGGTTGCTGATAATGGGCCTCTGTACGCCTATGTAGTTATTCCATAAAAAAATCTGCTGTTTCCAGCTACAATAGTCATTTACAACATTAACAATGTCTGCACTGTATTTCTGATCAACTTGATGTTATTTTAATGGACAGAAAATGTGCTTTTCTTTCAAAAACAAGGACATTTCTAAGTGACCCCAAACTTTTGAACGGTACTGTAGATGTGACTGATCATAGGGCCCCTCTTCCTCCTCGTCTTTTAATGGAGAGAAGCCGTTATATCAGGGGATTTAAGTCACGCTCCAAGAAATCGATCAAAGCGACATACTTAATACGGCCTTGCCGACAAGCCAGTGTGGAAAGACGAGGGGAAAATGTTTAACCTTTTACTGCAGTGGGCTAAATCAGGGTCACAGATTGTTTCTTTGTAGTTTTAAACAAATCTACTTTGAAACAAACATATACACCTCACACACATGGTTAAAGACAGCTGAACCATGTCAGTTGAAATTTATTGCATTTGTTTGCCTCCCAATATTAAACTTTATATACATCACAAAAAACTGAAATATTACAAAAATGTTTGACATAGAAACACTGGATTTTCGGCGGAATTATAAAAACATTTTTTTATTAATTATAAAATTATGAAAAACATTACACCACTAAAGGGCGCTTTGGTCATTTGACTTCATTTTAAACGCTCGAACGTGTGTGTGTTCATGCGTGTTTGTGCATGTGTGCGCGTGTAAGTGCGTGTGTGCATGTCAATGTGTCTCTGTGCGCGCGTCGATGTGTGTGTTTCTTCGTGCGTGCGTATCTGCGTCCTTGCATTCGTGTGTGCGAAGAATCCAGAAGGATGGTTAGACACAGTTGGTAGAGCAAGGTGCTTGCAACGCCAGGGTTATGGGTTCGATTCCCACGGAGGAAAAAAGTATGAAAATGTATCCATTCTGTCGTGGAAATTCTAATCAATAATGAGTAGAGACAAGGTCAATCAGGATATTACTTTATTCAAAACATATAAGGAAAGCAGGACACCACACACACAAGTGAGTGCTCTGCAATAATGATGGCTGGTCGACGAACCACCCTTAGATGATTCGTTGAGAGCCCCGACACAAAGAATACAACAATCTTTTATAGCAAAGATACACCCCTTTTAGTCTACATGACAAACAACAGATGTGTGGAATGGGTCACAAGGTTAGGATTCCTATGAAATAAATAATTCGAGGCAGACAGTATCTGCTGTAAAGACTGTTCTCGTTGTGTGGAAACATCTTTATCCATACCCGAGACTTTTCCACCCTGGTATCTCCCAGTACACAAACACCAACTCATTCTATGCAATGCGGGCTCCGAGAGAGGAGAAGACCATCATAAATCAGTTGCAAGAGTTACGTCTCAGAAGCTCCTCTCAGTTCAGACAGACACAGTAGAGTTCTAAGAACCCTATTCTGTTGCATAAAACAACCATTTGATGCAATAGCAGTATTAAAAAATAATCTTGTAATTTCCCCACAATAATTCACTACTGTAAGTCGCTCTGATACGAGCGTCTGCTAAATTACTAAAATGTGAATGTAAACTAGAATGACATTATTTACTGAGCATCTAAGAAAGAGAAACAGGGATACAGTACTATATGTTCCTGAAGGGCGGACTGCAAGGACATAAGAGGGACATTCTATAGTTAGATTTATCATATTTACCATAGCATGAATGAGGCAGCTCATTCATGCTATGGTTGACAGATTAGGCGATCATAACTGGCTGTACTGTAGTTAGCCTTTAGCGGTGCTACTGTTGTCATGAATGGGAATAATAGAAAAATATTATGCTCCGGGCCGTGGAAAGATGAAAGGGACGTCATATTATGTTGGATTTGGTTATTGTTCTATAAATATGAATAATGTGGACTGTTCCTTTATTATGTAAAGTAAGTGTTCCATCTCCATCTCTTTTCCTCCATCTCTCACAATAAAGAATTTCAAGACTCACAGTGAGTATTCTGTAATGCTGCAGAACATCTAACATCGAGTTAGTTACAGTGAGTTTTAACCCCATATCATTATCCTGTTGAATGTTCCACATAAGCTTATAGTATAATAACATAGTTAGCCTTTATTATATTTTAGTTACTGTAATACACAAATAAAAAACAATGTATGTTTTCAATTAAGAAATTGTAGATCAGAAAATTAGCACCTTGCTAGTTTTTGTGCTGCAAGTGGTAGAGAACAAACACACACAAACACGGTTGTTGCTCATTTGGAGGACTGTGTGCCTTGGGTGGAGGTGGGAGCCATAGGCTCACAACAGGACAGTAATCGACATCTGCAGCCAGTGTCCCCTGCGGTCATTACAGTCTCAGAGGGCCTCCCAAAACCTCCACACACGCCCACGTCATCTCCCACCATGAACACACACCTGCTCTTCCTATGTTTCCCCAAGCAACACATTGGCATACTGCCCTGTGACCCCCCACACACAAAAAAATACAGCCTTCCCATTCCCAAACATACAGACACCTGGACCAACAGCATACGGTCACCGTGTATACACTGGCAAACACCAGGAGAAGAGAGGGAACGAGAGAAACACACAGAGGGAGGGCTAGCGAAGGATTAAAGGCTACAGGATGAATTTAAGACAAGCTCAGGCCTTTGCATAGAATAACCTCGATAGTTGTAATGCCCGGGGTGTCGTGGATGAAAGGAGTCAAACGCAGGCGACAGAGAGTTCAGAGTAGCGTTCCAAATTTAATTCCCCACACGGGTGAAAACACGACGCTACTCTAAAACAAATGCCTCACCACAAACAAAGTGAGAAAACACGAATAAACACAAACCAACGAACACGTACCCTGACACACAAGAATGTACAGACTGTACACACAACAATCCCGCACACCCAGCAGGCCGGGCTTCTGGGTAATAAAGCCCCACAAATCACCCTAACCACAAACAGGTGTCAATAATCAACAAAAAGGGAGGGGGAGGAAAAGTCAGTAGCAGCTAGTAGGCCGGTGACGACGACCGCCGAGCGCCACCCGAACAGGAAGGGGAGCCACCTTCGGTGGGAGTCGTTACAATAGTCTCATTTCTCAGGAAATGAAACTACTCACAAATAAAACTATCCGAGTTTGAAGACTGCATTAAATCACATTCTTCAAACTAATAATCTATTTCCTGAAAAACAGCCTAATATGATGACTGATCCACTGCCAACCAACCAGTGTCTCTTTGGTGTGATTGTAGTGGTCATATTTATCCTACATGTATGCCCGTAAGGACGGTTTAGGATATGCTGCCGTTGTTTCATTAGTAACAAAGTGAATTTATTTCCGTGTCCCCCCGGGCAGTAACTATGGTATACAGTACTGTACACAATGAAAAGTCGGGAGACAGATGTGTTGACGCTGTTGCTATTATTGTGTCATATGCTGTCAGAAACTCATGTTTCTTTTATTCTCTGTTCCATGAGCGAAAGGTTGAGTTCAATTTGTCCATTTGCATTTATTTAACTTCTCTCTCCTGAGGCAGGAAAATACAAAAGGAGGGAAAGATGGAAGCACGAGGGAAGGGAGAATAAGAAGGAGAAAGTGGGAGAGGAGAGACGGGGAAAGACGGAGGGATAGAGAGTGGAAAGGGAGAAGGAGGGAAGGGAGAGAGGGAGAATAAGAAGGAGAGAGA
Source organism: Salvelinus namaycush (assembly GCF_016432855.1). Lineage (NCBI taxonomy): Eukaryota > Metazoa > Chordata > Actinopteri > Salmoniformes > Salmonidae > Salvelinus > Salvelinus namaycush. The sequence continues at coordinate 42,570,374 of NC_052312.1, forward strand.
TGGAGAGGGGAAAGACGGAGGGATCGGGAGAAGAGACGGGAAGGGAGAACAGCAAACAAAGATTGAGGCAGAAAGAGTGACAGAGAGGAGACAAAAATATGCAGGGGAGTGACAGAGATGGAGAGAGAGATGGAAAACAGAGAAAGTAGAGGGAGGGGTGGAGAGCAAACTAGAAGAACAAAGACATTGATGTAGTCATTAATAATCTATTAATGTATTGACCTATTGAATGACAGGAGTGCTGGTTAGTGGCTAAGCTAAGCTACTACACAGTTCTTGTGTTTGACACTGTTGCAGAGAGAGAGAGAGAGAGAGACTTTTTGTCTTACTTTAATGAGCCATCCTCATTACACTAAAAACAACACATATACCCTCCCCTAAAAACACATTGTGTGCCACCACAACCTCCACACAAGTACACAACACATTACAAATCACCTTACAGCACCACATTACAACCCTCCAGCACCACATTACAACCGTACATCCAACCCCTCCTCTCCATCTTTACACTTTTGATATTTTTAACTTAAACACAACCATGAGGTACATACAGACCATCCTATTGAATAATAACACCGGGTCTGTTAGACAACACCCCCCTTAGGGCACCGTCACAACTCGCACAAAGGTCAGGTGTCACAGCTACATACAGTATATACACTGCCCCCGTCTAAAAAAATACTGCTGCCTAGCTGTGTGTGTGTTTGCGTGTGTGCATCCATGCGCAAGTGTTGTGTGTGTTTGTGTGTATGCCTGCCTGCCTGCCTGCGTGTGCACACTCGTGTTGCGTTTGTTTTGCGTTTGTGTTGTGTGTCTGTGTGTATGTGCATTCATGTATTTTGTGTCCTTGCGTGCAAGAGACAGAATGACAGAAAGCTTTCTGGAGTTTCATTCCACCATCATGATATGCTTGACTTACTTTTCTCATTGTTTTGGAGTAGAGGTTCTGTATTTGGGAAATCTGTCAAACATACAGACACCCAGGTCTCAGCGCTCAGTAAAAAAAACATTTAGCAGAGACTCTGAAAAGGTGATTTTCCTCCTCAAATGACTCAGTATTTACCTGAGTGGTTTGACAGTGTGGAATGGAGCAGCAGCAGTTTCATCTTGTTTTCCAATACCGCCTTGCCATCTCACAATAAAGCAGTGTTATTTCCCACCACGGTCAATGCCAGGCTCCTGTCTGAAATATAAAAACTCTGAGAACTCACAGTTTAAAGTAAAAACATGCTGGGTGTTACAATACAAACATATATTTGTCCACAATGGGTTCAGGGACAACAGATCAACAGATTTTCTACAGATTGAAAAGGGCCAGTGTGTAATGGGGACTCTGCTTGTGCATGGGGACACTAATTGAAAAACATGTTTTGTGGGGCTGTCACCAGGTCAAAATAAGTACTGACTTCCAAACAGAGTGCTTTGCACATTGATTTACTTCAAGAAACAAATGAGTGTATTTGTAAAGAGACAAATTACATTGTATTATGTGAAACTGTATACGTGTGGAGGTGCTGTTTGGTGTTCGTAGTTGAAAAGAGAAGCATTTACAATTCACTAATCGAAAATAATGTCTTGTTGATTACCAGGTGTAACGGCTCTCGTTTGTAGAATGAAGAGTGGACCAAGGCGCAGCGTGGTAGGCGTACATCGTCATTTTTATTGATGACACCAAAACAAAATAACAAAGACAAAAAAACGAAAGCGAACAGTTCTGTCAGGCACAGACACTAAACAGAAAACAAGATCCCACAAAACCCAAAAGGAAAATGACAACTTATATATGATCCCCAATCAGAGACAACGATAGACAGCTGCCTATGATTGGGAACCACACTCGGCCAAAAACAATGGTGATTCACTATGGTGAATCACTAAAACAACACAGAAATACACTACAGAAGAAGGAACAGCACGTCAGAAATAAGCTCAATGTAACTGAAGAACCCATAGACTCTAACCACTTCTGGGCAAATTGGAAAACACTAAACAAACAACAACACGAATAATTATCTATCCAAAATGGAGATGTATGGGTAAACCACTTCTCCAATATTTTTTGCTCCATAACAAAGAACAAATAGCAAACACATATACATGATCAAATACAAATGTTAGAATCAACTATTAAAGACTACCAGAACCCAAGGATTCTTCAATTACCTTGAATGAACTACAGGACAAAATAAAAACCCTCCAACCCAAAGAGGCCTGTGGTGTTGATGGTATCGTCAATGAAATTATAAAATATACAGACAACAAATTCCAATTGGCTACACTAAAACTCTTTAACATCCTCCTTAGCTCTGGCGTCTTCCCTAATATTTGGAACCAAGGACCGATCACCCCAATCCACAAAAGTGGAGACAAATTTGACACCAATAACTACCGTGGGATATGCGTCAACAGCAACCTTGGGAAAATCCTCTGCATTATCATCAACAACAGACTCGTATATTTCCTCAGTGAAAACAATGTACCAAGCAAATGTCAAATTGGCTTTTTACCAAATTATCATACGGCAGACCACGTATTCACCCTGCACACCCTAATTGACAATAAACAAAACAAAACAAAAGCCTTTGTTGATTTCAAAAAAGCCTTTGAATCAATTTGGCATAAGGGTCTGCTATACAAATTGATGGAAAGTGGTGTTGGGGGAAAAACATACAACATTATAATATCCATGTACACAAACAACAAGTGTGCGGTTAAAATTGGCATAAAACACACATTTCCTCCCACAGGTCCGTGGGGTGAGACAGGAATGCAGCTTAAGCCCCAACCTCCTCAACATATATATCAACGAATTGGCGAGGGCACTAGAACAGTCTGCAGCACCCGGCCTCACCTTACTAGAATCTGAAGTCAAATGTCTACTGTTTGCTGATGATCTGGTGCTTCTGTCACCTACCAAGGAGGGCCTACAGCAGCACCTAGATCTTCTGCACAGATTTTGCCAGACCTGGGCCCTGACAGTAAATCTCAGTAAGACAAAAATAATGGTGTTCCAAAAAAGGTCCAGTCGCCAGGACCACAAATACAAATTCCATCTAGACACCATTGCCCTAGAGCACACAAAAAACTATACATACCTTGGCCTAAACATCAGCACCACAGGTAACTTCCACAAAGCTGTGAAATATCTGAGAGACAAGGCAAGAAGGGCTTCTATGCCATCAAAAAGAACATAAAATTTGACATACCAATTAGGATCTGGCTAAAAATACTTGAATCAGTTATAGAACCCATTACCCTTTATGGTTGTGAGGTCTGGGGTCCACTCACCAACCAAGAATTCACAAAATGGGACAAACACCAAATTGAGACTCTGAATGCAGAATTCTGCAAAAATATCCTCCGTGTACAACGTAAAACACCATATAATGCACGCAGAGCAGAATTTGGCCAATACCCGCTAATTATCAAAATCCAGAAAAGAGCCGTTAAATTCTACAACCACCTAAAAGGAAGTGATTCCCAAACCTTCCATAACAAAGCCATCACCTATAGAGAGATAAACCTGGAGAAGAGTCCCCAAAGCAAGCTGGTCCAGGATCTCTGTTCACATACACAAACACACCCCACAGAGCCCCAGGACAGTGACACAATTAGACCCAACCAAATCATGAGAAAACAAAAAGATAATTACTTGACACATTGGAAAGAATTTACAAAAAATCAGAGCAAACTAGAATGCTATTTGGCCCTAAACAGAGAGTACACAGTGGCAGAATACCTGGCCACTGTGACTGACCCAAACTTAAGGAAAGTGAGCATATCCTTGCTATTGAGAAAGGCTGCCAAAGGCAGACCTGGCTCAAGAGAAGACAGGTGTCTGTGATTATCATTAATTGTGAAGACTGCTATTATCAAGTCAATTCTCTATGACATTGCACCCCCCACAGCAACTCGCCCAAGCCTCCCCCACTTCTCCTTCACCCAAATCCAGATAGCTGATGTTCTGAAAGAGCTGCAAAATCTTGACCCCTACAAATCAGCCAGGCTAAACAATCTGGACCCTCTCTTTCTAAAATTATCTGCCGAAATTGTTGCAACCCCTATTACTAGCCTGTTCAACCTCTATTTCGTATCGTCTGAGATCCCCAAAGACTGGAAAGCTGCCGCAGTCATCCCCCTCTTCAAAGGGGGAGACATTCTAGACCCAAACTGCTACAGACCTATATCTATCCTACCCTGCCTTTTTAAGGTCTTCGAAAGCCAAACAGATCACCGACAATTTCGAATCCCACCATACCTTCTCCGCTATGCAATCTGGTTTCCGAGCTGGTCATGGGTGCACCTCAGCCATGCTCAAGGTCCTAAACGATATCATAACCTCCATCAATAAGAGACAATACTGTGCAGCCATATTCATCGACCTGGCTAAGGCTTTCACCTCTGTCAATCACCACATTCTTATCGGCAGACTCAACAGCCTTGGTTTCTCAAATGACTGCCTCGCCTGGTTCACCAACTACTTCTCAGATAGAGTTCAGTGTGTCAAATCGGAGGGCCTGCTGACCTCTGGCAGTCTCTATGGAGGTGCCACAGGGTTCAATTCTCGGGCCCTTCTTTGGACACTGTGTTTACTAACCTCCAGACGAGCTTCAATGCAATACAACTCTCCTTCTGAATGCATACTAAATGCATACTCTTCAACCGCACGCTCCCCTCACCTGCCCTTCCGTCCAGCATCACTACTCTGGATGGTTCTGACTTAGAATATGTGGACAACTACAAATAATTAGGTGTCTGGTTAGACTGTAAACTCTCCTTCCAGACTCACATTAAGCATCTCCAATCCAAAATTTAATTTAGAATCGGCTTCCTATTTCCTAACAAAGCATCCTTCACTCATGCTGCCAAACATACTCTCGTAAAACTGACTATCCTACCGATCCTTGACTTCGGCGATGTCATTTACAAAATAGCCTCAGCCTCCAACACTCTACTCAACAAATTGGATGCAGTCTATCACAGTGCCATCTGTTTTGTCACCAAAGCCCCATATACTACCCACCACTGCGACCTGTACGCTCTCGTTGGCTGGCCTTCGCTTCATACTCATCGCCAAACTCACTGGCTCCAGGTCATCTACAAGTCTTTGCTAGGTAAAGCCCCACCTTATCGCCGCTCACTGGTCACCATAGCAGCACCCACCCATAGCACGCGCTCCAGCAGGTATATTTCGCTGTTCACCCAAAAGCCAAATCCTCTTTTGGCCTCCTTTCCTTCAAGTTCTCTGCTGCCAATGACTGGAACGAACTGCAAAAATCACTGAAGCTGGAGACTCATATCTCCCTCACTAACTTTAATTACCAGCTGTCAGAGCAGCTCACAGATCACTGCACCTGTACATAGCCCATCTGTAAATAGCCCATCCAACTACCTCATCCCCATACTGTATTTATTTATGTATTTTGCTCCTTTGCACCCCAGTATCTCTACTTGCACATTCATCTTCTGCACATCTATCACTCCAGTGTGTAATTGACATATTGTAATAACTTCGCCACTATGGCCTATTATTACCTCCGTTATCTTACCTCATTTGCACACACTGTATATATACTTTTTCTACTGTATTATTGACTGTATGTTTGTTTATTCCATGTGTAACTCTGTGTTGTTGTTTGTGTCGCACTGCTTTGCTTTATCTTGGCCAGGTTGCAGTTGTAAATGTTCTCAACAAGCCTACCTGGTTAAATAAAAGGTGACAAAAAAGTGTCATTATTATTACCTGATTAAACTAATTATGTAAACTTTAATTAACTAGGAAGTCGGGGCACCACGGAAAAATGTTTATAGAGTCTCTATTTCCCGACTCTTCAGATATTTTCATATCTTATCAATTAGTCTTCCATTAATGATTATTAATTGTTACCTCATTAGTCTCATTCCAAATGTTGTAAAATTCTTGGTTATCTGCACGAACCCTAGTTTCCATAATGAATCAGCAATATTCAAACTGGCTTAATTATTTATTTACTAACTAACTAAATAATCACAGAAATACATAACAAACTAACAGTAAATATTGGTTACTAACAATGATAGATAAGTCCCTAGTGGGCTAAGCCGATATGACGTCTTGGTAGTCAAAGGAAAGGGGTGGGGTCTGAGAATGAGCGGGAAAGACAAAACGGATTCACTACAGACAGTTTATAATGATATTCATTGAAATGCTAATCTTTTGCACACAATAATTGCAATGTATATATATTTATGCCCGTATGTGATTGTTGTCTTCTCTGTTGGAATCCTCGCTCGTCCTGTAGGGTTCATCAGAGTCTCTGGTTAACTTTCCCAGAGTTCACAATGTCTATAGACGGTTCGGCGGTTGATGGTATTCTCGTTCTAGACTTACATAATCAGCTAGCTGCAGACTAGCAATTATACGCCTAAGATTTTCTCTGTGAGTGTAATGTTTACTGTTCATTTTTATTGTTTATTTCTCTTTTGTATATTATCTGCTTAACTTGCTTTGGCAATGTTAACATATGTTTCCCATGCCAATAAAGCCCCTTGAATTGATTTGATTTGAATTGAGAGAGAGAGACAGACAGAGAGAGAGAGACAGAGAGAGAAAGAAAAAGAGAGAGAGAAAAAGAGAGAGAGAGAGAGAGAAAAGGACGGAGAGGCAGAAATAGAGTATAAATAAAAGAAGGAACATAACACTTTATTTGGATAGTCAACTGCATGTCTGAAGGAAAAAATGAAGCTTGGAGAGAGGAGAACTGGGGCAAGTAGGGAGGGAGGCAGGATGTTTGAGGTGCTGGTCAGGCACTGGGGGAGATTGGAAGCCTTTATTGGGGCTTTGTGAAGGCTTTGACACAGAGCCAGGGATGGACCGGTCAGGGGGGGGGGGGGGGGGGGGGGGGGGGGGGGGGGGGGGGGGGATGAGGGGCTTAAGTGAACGAGGGGGATAACGTGGCAGGAGTGAGAGGAGGACAGATCAGTAAGGGAGTGGGGGGGGGAAAGGGAGAGAGAGGAAGGGGGTGAGGGTGTGGTGGGGTGAGGAGTGATGGGGTGGAGGGGGGAGACTACACTACAAAGAGTTCCACCAGGACTCCAAATAAAATTCAGCTCACATTCCATTCCTTTCTACATCTATCCATCTATCTCTCCCCCTGGCTCCATCCTTTCCTTTCATCTCTATCTCATGAATACTCCTTCATTCCCCTCTTTACTTTATCTGCCCTCACTCCGTTCATATTGACTAAACTTTCAATCACCCTGTTTGGCTTATTAGAGATTCTTTATGAGAGTCCCATTGGTCCCTCCTCCTATCCTGTATGATAGAGTTGACAGGAAGTGTTTGGGAGATGCTGGTTGGCTGGGGGTTACTTTTTGAAGAGGGGAGGAAAATGGGGAATAGGAGAGACCGAAATACGAATTCAATAATTAAAAGAAATAAAACTTTCATACAGCACATGACCACAATATAAAATAATAAGAGTTATTCATTTCCAAAAGCAGGGGAGATCCACAGGTCTGGGAGGCGTAGGGGGAGGTGTCCTAAATTCAGGCCCACTCCAGGCTGTCACGGCTAGGGCGGCGAGGCTTGGGAGCCCCTGGCTACCCATGGTGGTACTGTACATCAATGGTGACTGACATGGTCATTATGTGGACTTGGGAACGGCTGTCAGAGTAATGCAGCATACGGGTCCCAGCAGAGGAACACAGAGGTACTTGCGGAGGGAGGTGGAACAAACACAGGAACAGAGGCTGTTTCCCAAGCCTGATTGTTAATGCACAACAGTACACATACTGTACACACACATACATGGAGTGTTAATTGTGTGTGTGTGTGTGTGTGTGTGTGTGTGTGTGTGTGTGTGTGTGTGTGTGTGTGTGTGTGTGTGTGTGTGTGTGTGTGGGGGGGGGGGGCACTGATGAAAATCTGTAGCTTTTTCTCTTGTAAAATGTCAGGCACAATGGGAATAGAGTAGACTACCGCAAGGATGCAGACAAACATGGAAAAATAGTGAAGAAAAGAGGGGAGGTGGAGAGACAAAGAGAGGTAGACAAAGATTGACAAAAAGTGGTTGAGACAGCAAGATAGATTGGTGATCGAAAGGTATGTAGAACGACAGAGGGAGTGACAGAAAGAGAGGTAGAGGTAGAGTGATAGAGAGGTAGAGGTAGAGTGATAGAAAGAGAGGTAGAGTGATAGAGAGGTAGAGGTAGAGTGATAGAGAGGTAGAGTGATAGAAAGAGAGGTAGAGTGATAGAGAGGTAGAGGTAGAGTGATAGAAAGAGAGGTAGAGTGATAGAGAGGTAGAGGTAGAGTGATAGAAAGAGAGGTAGAGTGATAGAAAGAAAGAATGAGGTAGAGTGATAGAAAGAGAGGTAGAGGTAGAATGATAAAAAGAGAGATAGAGGTAGAGTGATAGAGAGGTAGAGGTAGAGTGATAGAGAGATAGAGGTCGAGTGATAGAAAGAGAGGTAGAGGTAGAGTGATAGAATGAGAGGTGGAGTGATAGAAGGAAAGAATGAGGTAGACTGATAGAAAGGTAATTTGAGGTAGTCTCTCTAAGAGGGAGGGAGAGCGAGAGAAAAAATGATAGAAAGGTAGTGAAAAGGAGTGAAAGAAAGATGGGTAAAGAGAGATATAGAAAGATAGGAAGAAAAATAGAGGTAAAGTAATAGAAAGAGAGATAGAGGTATAAAGGCTGAGAGGGAAGCCTGCCAGAAACAGCAGGGATAGGGCAGGTTTGATGCGTTAACCTTTGCCGAGCCCAGCTGGGATTTCTTCCGTATTTATAATCATTAGGCCTACTCTCCTCCTCCGTTCCTCCTCCCCTCCTTCGTTCCTCCTCCCCAACTCTCCTGCTCCCTCACTCCTAGAATAGATGAGCTGGGGCAATGGCGGTAAAAACGGGAACACAGATCGGAAAAGTGTGGCAAAACCACCCTCCCATCTGGGCAGAGAAGGAGAAGACAATCCTAATGGTCAGGCTATTTAGAAAGAGATGTAGTTGCATTCTGAATGATAGACAGAGTAATGGATCGACAGAGTAACGGCCTTTCATATTGTATCAATATACACTGACTGTACAAAGCATTAGGAATATCTGGTCTTTCCATGACATAGACTGACCAGGTGAATCAATTTGAAAGCTATGATCCCTTCAATCAGTGTAGATGAAGGGGAGGAGACAGGTTAAAGAAAGATTTTTAATCCTTGAGACAATTTAAACCATTTCCTGTAGTCAAATGACCAAATCGCCCTCTAGTGACCCCATGGGTGGAATGTTATTAATATATATAATTTTTTTTAAACTGACGAAATCCGGTGTCTCTATGTCAAATGGTTTTGTTATATTTCGGTCTTCTTGTACAGTACAAGTCAAAAGTTTGGACGCACCTACTCATTCCAGGGTTTTACTTTATTTTTTCTTTATCTTTCTACATTTTAGAAATAACACATATAGAATCATGTAGAAACCAAAAAAAGTGTTAAACAAATTGAAAAAATATTTTAGATTTAGATTCTTCAAAGTAGCCACCCTTTGGAATATAAAGAAGGATTTTATTGAACAAAATGACCATGCATGTTGTAGCTGGGACCCTTTGGATTTCAAATCAGAGGAAGATTTTCAAAAAGTAAGTGAATATTTAATCGCTATTTGTGATTTTATGAAGCCTGTGTTGGTTGAAAAATATTTTGATGTGGGGCGCTGTCCTCAAACAATCGCATGGCATGCTTTTGCTGTAAAGCCTATTGTAAATCGGACAATGCAGTTAGATTAACAAGAATTTAAGCTTTTAACTGATATAAGACACTTGTATGTACCTAGATGTTTAATATCCATAATTGTTATGATTATTTATTTGAATTGCGCGCCCTCCAATTTCACCGGAAGTCGTCGACAGGTGTCCCGCTGACGGGTGCTGTTCTTAAGACTACCAAGAAACACTGTGTGACCCTGATTTAGCAGTTAAAGGTTAAGACATGGATTGTGGATGTGTGCCATTCAGAGGATGAATGGGCAAGACAAAAATATTTAAGTGCCTTTGAACGGGGTATGGTAGTAGGTGCCAGGCGCACCTGTTTGAGTGTCTCAAGAACTGCAACGCTGCTGGGTTTCCACGCTCAACAGTTTCCCGTGTGTATCAAGAATGGTCCTCCACCCAAAGGACATCCAGTCAACTTGACACAACAGTGGGAAGCATTGGAGTCAACATGGGCCAGCATCCCTGTGGAACACTTTCGACACCTTGTAGAGTGCAAGCCCCAACAACATTTCCGGCTGTTCTGAGGAGCTCTTCTGAGGGGCTGTTCTGAGGTGCTGTTCTGAAGGGCTCTTCTGAGGTGCTGTTCTGAGGGGCTCTTCTGAGGGGCTCTTCTGAGGTGCTGTTCTGAGGGGCTGTTCTGAGGGGCTCTTCTGAGGGGCTGTTCTGAGGTGCTGTTCTGAGGGGCTCTTCTGAGGTGCTGTTCTGAGGGGCTGTTCTGAGGTGCTGTTCTGAGGTGCTGTTCTGAGGTGCTGTTCTGAGGTGCTGTTCTGAGGGGCTGTTCTGAGGGGCTCTTCTGAGGGGCTGTTCTGAAGGGCTGTTCTGAAGGGCTGTTCTGACAGGTGGCAACTCTATTAGGAAGGTCTTTCTAATGTTCGTGGTCTCGATCTCAATACAACATTGATAAACGTGTACAAACTCTGGTGCTGCATTATGTGTTCAGGAACAACTTCATGCAGAAAAATACACAAATACAACAGCAACACAATCACAACTCTGGCATATTTACATTGATGTGATCACTGAAAAGGTTGATTAATGTGCACTGTGCAAGTACGTCAGTCTAATAGTCCCATGCTTAGTGAGAGGCATTAGGAGGAGTCCCAGCACTCCTGGTAATCAGGTCAGTCTCTCTTAATTACCCATCATCCTCCAGATCCAATTAAAACCAGAGCCTTGTTAAACTCTCTCTCACTCTCCCTCTCACTCCCTAGCCTCACCATGCCTCATCCCTCCATCTTTCTCTACTCTCTATCTCTCTCTCTCGTCTTCCATAGCCATGCCTCCTCTCACACTCTCCATTTAATGACAGTCTACCACTCGCTCTTGTTTCCCTTCCTTCCCCCTCTCACTCGCTCCTTCCCTCACTCTCTTACAGTCAATCTGTTCTAAACCATCCTTAGGTATCCTCATTTCTCCCCTTAACTCAATGCATGTTCCCTCCCTTCTTTCTTCCATGTTCCAGTCAGTCCAGGACTGTCACGTCACTGTCCTTGTATTGTTTACGCTGTGGTCTTGTCTCAGAGTTTTCATTAATCATGCCTGCTCCGTTCCAACACACACACAACTTAATCAACTTAACCTCTATTGGCTGACTAGTGCTCTACTATAGGGTGCCGACGTGTGGTTACAGGAAGGTCATTCTCAACGCAATCATCCGTTGTGATAATAAATATTAGCATTAGCGGTAGATGTTCTATTTTCTCCCGAGATTGCAAGAGAATTTGTATGTTCATGTGGTGCCCATCAGTTAGGAATGTTTTAACCTCTGTGTTGAGAAATCATGTTTTTACCGCCAGTTTCTGGTGCAAAAAGCACCAGAAACTACACTATCCATGAGCTTTGCGGTCTGTATCTTCCAATCACAGAGCAGATACAAGTCATGTGATCCGTGTGTGAACACGTGTGTTCACCAACAGATCACGTCAGTTCCAGAACCAAAACCAGAGAAAAGAGGCGGGCAGCCTGACGGAGCCCTATTACAAGTCTGTCTATCCCACTTGCTCTCTCTCACAATACGGGCTGGATTCAATCCGTATCATGGGCGATCTGCGATATAGCTTGATTGAAATTTAAAGGCAATGTTTCTTGTTTGGGGAGAATGCATTCATGGTAAACTCGGCATACAGTATGTCGGCTCAATTGGAAATGACCTATAAATTTGAACGCGGTTCTTCAGCGAATCCAGACCTAACGCTCTCTTTGTTTTTGTCTCTGTATGTCCCTCTCTCTTACTAACTCTCTTACTCTTTCTCTCTCACCCTCTCTCTCTCTACTACCTTATATCTCTCCCTCTCAATCTCTTCACCCTCCCATCACCAGGGCATCGGATAACAAAGCCAGACAGATGGGTTCATCTCGAGAGCTGCTGCCCCGGGGCGATGCTCCAATCTGGGGCAGAGAGTGAAGCAGAGTGGCCCTCTCAGTGAAGCTGTGCTTGACTACGATGATGATGTAAGGAGAGTCTGAGGGTGATGTCTGGAGGTTTGTGCATTCCTGCGTCCATTCGAAATTGCATTCCTGTGTGTGTCACACTGCTATTCAACTCTCAAGTTCAATTAGGGATTTCAAACAGTTATTGTTTCAGTTAGAGTATCCCATACACACAAAGTATAGGTCATAAGTTGATACAAAGAACATTTAACTTCACCAGTATCATGTTATGAATTCTCCATTAAATCTTAACCTACCTGAATGGTCAGACATATCAGCAAAGACCAGGCATTGATTTTTATATCAGTGTTTTTAAAGACTTTTAATAGATGAAATGTTGTGTAACAGAATACTAAATGGTGGTTGCAGGGTGGATTGAGTGGATAATGTGTGTTTTTGTGTCTTATCAGAGTGTTGTTGTTTGTGTCAGGCCATTTCTCCTCTCTTACTGACTGACCTTTCCCTCTGTTAGTGATGTCAGAGTATAACGCTCATAGAGGACAAATCTGACCCCTGCACTCTTATCAACACTCTGGTCTGAGTGTCCTGCTGACCTCCTCTCAAGAGGAACACACGCAAGGGCACGCACGCAAGCAAAATAGTGTTCAAACATTGTAATGTGATAGTGTTTAAACATCGTAATGTGATAGTGTTTTAACATCGTAATGCGATAGAGTTTAAACATTGGAATGGGATAGGGTTTAAACATCGTAATGCGATAGAGTTTAAACATCGTAATGCGATAGAGTTTAAACATTGGAATGGGATCGTGTTTAAACATCGTAATGTGATAGAGTTTAAACATCGGAAAGGGATAGAGTTTAAACATCGTAATGCGATAGAGTTTAAACATTGGAATGGGATAGAGTTTAAACATCGTAATGTGATAGTGTTTTAACATCGTAATGCGATAGAGTTTAAACATTGGAATGGGATCGTGTTTAAACATCGTAATGTGATAGAGTTTAAACATCGTAATGCGATAGAGTTTAAACATTGGAATAGAGTTTAAACATCGTAATGCGATAGAGTTTGAACATTGGAATTGGATAGAGTTTAAACATCGTAATGCGATAGAGTTTAAACATTGGAATGGGATACAGTTTAAACATCGTAATGTGATAGAGTTTAAACATCGGAAAGGGATAGAGTTTAAACATCGTAATGCGATAGAGTTTAAACATTGGAATGGGATAGGGTTTAAACATCGTAATGCGATAGAGTTTAAACATCGTAATGCGATAGAGTTTAAACATCAGAAAGGGATAGTGTTTCAACATCGTAATGCGATAGAGTTTGAACATTGGAGTGCGATAGAGTTTAAACATCGTAATGCGATAGAGTTTAAACATCGTAATGCGATAGAGTTTAAACATTGGAGTGCGATAGAGTTTAAACATCGTAATGCGATAGAGTTTAAACATTGGAGTGCGATAGAGTTTAAACATTGGAGTGCGATAGAGTTTAAACATCGTAATGCGATAGAGTTTAAACATTGGAGTGCGATAGAGTTTAAACATCGGAATGGGATAGAGTTTAAACATCGTAATGCGATAGAGTTTGAACATCGGAATTGGATAGAGTTTAAACATCGTAATGCGATAGAGTTTAAACATTGGAGTGCGATAGAGTTTAAACATCGGAATGGGATAGAGTTTGAACATCGGAATGGGATAGAGTTTGAACATTGGAGTGCGATAGAGTTTAAACATCGTAATGCGATAGAGTTTAAACATTGGAGTGCGATAGAGTTTAAACATTGGAGTGCGATAGAGTTTAAACATTGGAGTGCGATAGAGTTTAAACATCGTAATGCGATAGAGTTTAAACATTGGAGTGCGATAGAGTTTAAACATCGGAATGGGATAGAGTTTAAACATCGTAATGCGATAGAGTTTGAACATCGGAATTGGATAGAGTTTAAACATCGTAATGCGATAGAGTTTAAACATTGGAGTGCGATAGAGTTTAAACATCGGAATGGGATAGAGTTTGAACATCGGAATGGGATAGAGTTTGAACATTGGAGTGCGATAGAGTTTAAACATCGTAATGCGATAGAGTTTAAACATTGGAGTGCGATAGAGTTTAAACATTGGAGTGCGATAGAGTTTAAACATCGGAATGGGATAGAGTTTGAACATTGGAGTGCGATAGAGTTTAAACATTGGAATGGGATAGAGTTTAAACATCGGAATGGGATAGAGTTTAAACATTGGAGTGCGATAGAGTTTAAACATTGGAGTGCGATAGAGTTTGAACATTGGAATGGGATAGAGTTTAAACATTGGAATGGGATAGAGTTTAAACATTGGAGTGCGATAGAGTTTGAACATTGGAATGGGATAGAGTTTAAACATCGGAATGGGATAGAGTTTAAACATTGGAGTGCGATAGAGTTTGAACATTGGAATGGGATAGAGTTTAAACATTGGAGTGCGATAGAGTTTAAACATTGGAGTGCGATAGAGTTTAAACATTGGAGTGCGATAGAGTTTAAACATCGGAATGGGATAGAGTTTGAACATTGGAGTGCGATAGAGTTTAAACATTGGAATGGGATAGAGTTTAAACATTGGAGTGCGATAGAGTTTAAACATTGGAGTGCGATAGAGTTTGAACATTGGAATGGGATAGAGTTTAAACATTGGAATGGGATAGAGTTTAAACATTGGAGTGCGATAGAGTTTGAACATTGGAATGGGATAGAGTTTAAACATCGGAATGGGATAGAGTTTAAACATTGGAGTGCGATAGAGTTTGAACATTGGAATGGGATAGAGTTTAAACACATCTTCTTGGACTGAAAGTCAAAATGAAAGTTAGGTACCTGAAGCCTTTTTCTTCTCCTCTCCTCTTCTGCTACTCTTCCCCCTCTCCTCTACTATGATTTTTAGTCTTCTCATATTCCTTCCATCCTTTCAAGCCTATCCAATGCCTTGGGACATTGCAAAACAGAGAGAGAGAGGTTGTGAAATGGAGGCAACGCAGAAAGAAAGGGAAAGAAAGAGTTCCCTGGCCCAGGCTCTAGATAGCCACTTTCACATACTAATTTCACACATTACTTAGCCGTTCCCAAAACTACTGACAAGCACTGCCTCCTGATTATTCCCACCATGCATTATCCTTCCACAAATTACATTGCTCGGCACCACACAACTATCCCATCCATCCCCTTGCCTCTGTCAGCCCGGCCTGATTTGGAAATATTGTTTAATTATCCTCAGAGAGAAAGGGGTTGTGTCCCAAATGGCACCCTATTCCCCATATAAGGCCCACAGGGCTCTGGTCAAAAGTAGTGCACTAAATAGGGAATAGGGTGCCATTTGGGATGAGACGAGGCCTCTAATAGCAGCTAGGCTCGGATTGTGTTATCTCCAACCGCTCTGAAAAAAAACATTCTTTATGCCCACAGCCAGCCATTATTGGCCCATATATCAGTTGGCTCATGTGAGAGCAGTGTAAAAACAGTCACACTAAATATATATCTATCCCCAGCCGGCACGGACACGCCGTCTGCCTGCTTCAACACCGCCTGTCTGTGTTCAGAGGAAGGCCTTGTATTGGAAACCATGGCGACTGGAGACAACAGGAGTCTGAGTATCCAGTGCTGGTGGGAACAGGACTAGTCACATCCAGGCCCATGTATCTGATCAGAACTCTCTAGTGCATTGAGTTTTCTTATTTTTATTTATTAATTGCCGATACCCAACTGCCAACCCCATAGGATTCATTACCAAACTTTTCATGATAAAAGTGACTTTATTTTATTTCAATATTTCAAAGAGCACAAATTGTTATTCAGGAGTAAGAGTGTTTCTATTGGGAGGATGTGTTTGATATTCTGCTGAGCGCTGATGGTTAGAACACAGGGCCACTCTCTGGTCTGTCTGTTGGGACTACTGGAGCACTGGCTTTTTACACACACACACACACACACACACACACACACACACACACACACACACACACACACACACACACACACACACACACACACACACACGCACACACAAACAGACACATTCTCTATCTCTGCCGTCTGTCTACTGGGACTCTGAGGATGGCTCTTTAGGTTAACACACTCTCTAACTGGAGACGCATACGGACTATGAAGCTCTCTGTGTCCTGCTAATGCTTGATTACATTTCATACACAAACACACACACACACACTCACAAGCACACGTGCCTACTGTACTTGCATGTATCCCTGTGCAGTATGTGCTGTATGCAGGATGTATTATATTCTTGCACATGTGCACATACACAGCTCTTTCATAGAGATAGAGACAATTCATATTTGACAAGTGACTGCAGGCTGTAAACCTCCAGTGACAGACAGCAAGTGTTAAAGAGATCAGTAGATCAGGTAGAAAAAGAACAAACCCATTTCTGAACAATGAAGGACAAGTGAATGGAGATCAAAGTGTCTTCCAGATACCTGGGAAAAAAGGCAGATAGTTAATAATCATTCCATTAGAGTGTCGTTTATACTGTAATTATGTCCCTGTGCTCTCTACAGAGGTCAAACAGAAGCAGCGAAAGCTCATTCCACGATTTAACAAACTGCTCTTGGACCTGTGGAGCAAAGGTCAAAGGTCGCGATACATTCTCCTACCACCACCTGAAGGAATCACCCTTTGACGATAGCGTGAGCGGAAGGAAAAGGGTGAAAGAGAAAAAGAAAGCGAGAGAAAGAGAAAGAGGAGTAGGAGGTGATGGTGGATGGCGGTGTTGCAACAACACAGGAATCAATACGGGCGTAGGCCAGGTTTCAATTCATTCCAAAACAACACGCATGAATTCTTTCCAATTTCCAGCTAATATTGCCTTTCTGCACGCCTGCACCCCCTCTGCCACCATCGCACTGCACAAATCCCCAGATATCTGTCAGAACCTGAGACCAAAAACATAATAAAGGGGGGAAAATAATAAAAGGTAGTGAGAGAGAGAGAAAACTTCCATTTTTTTTGTCTCTGTCATCTGTAGCAGAATGGAAAGTAGCCTCTTGATATAGATGCTAACATCGAGAACTTTTCATTTCATCTTTTTTTCCATTCTCTTCCAAGCCCCATAGCACTATTCAATTGTGGTGGAGGTGGTGTACAAAGAAAATGGTCATAAAACAATAATTCTGTGTGTGTTTTGTAATATAATACAGGAAAGGCGATGGTCCTTGACTGGATGATACACAGGCAAGTTAAACTGTGTGGTGCTGAGAGAGAGAGAGAAAGAAAGAGAGGACACAGAGAGAGAGAGAGAGAGGAGAGAGAGAACAATGTAGTTCTATATCTGTGGAGGCTCCTCAGAGGAGGAAGGGGAGGACCATCCTCCTCAGTGAATTTCATAAACATTTAAATTGTTAAACATTTAAAAAGTTATCCTTTTTAGATAAAACTATACTAAATATAATCACATATCACCAAAAAACTGATTAAAACACACTATTTTGCAAATAAGGTCTACAATAGCCTCAACAGCACTCTGTAGGGTAGCACCATTGTGTAGCTGGAAGACGGCTAGCTTCCGTCCTGCTCTTGGTACATTGACTTCACTACAAAACCTAGGAGGCTCATGGTTCTCACTCCCTTCTATAAACTTACACAGTAATTATGACAACTTCCGGAGGACGTCCTCCAGCCTATCAGAGCTCTTCCAGCATGAACTGACATGTTGTCCACCCAATCAAAGGATCAGAGAATGAATCTAGTACTGAAAGCATAAGCTACAGCTAGCGAGCCATGCAGTATATAAAATGTGGTGAGTCGTTGACTCAAAGAGAGAAAAAGACAATCGTTGAACAGTTTTGAACAAATTATTTTTTTCCAAAAAGAAGGAGAATCAAGAGAGAAATATATGTAGAGAGATTTTGTATTTTTTTTTCACTTTCCGTTTCACTTACCTAACAGAGGGATGCTATGTTAGCTAGCTGGCTTTGACTTTCCAACACAACACTGGAACTCTTCCAAGTCAAGGTAAGCTTTTGGTATTGCTAATTTATTGCCACCGGGGCCCGTCGGTGTAACTGCTTACTGACTGTACACTAACGTTACCGCATGATTGTGGCGGGTTTACTAACGCGTTAGTTATATTACCTATGCTGACTATGATGTCACTTTAGCTAATGTGGTGACAATGATGTAGACTGTTTGTAGAGGTTTGGCTTGGAAAGGTTTTTCGCCTGGTCACATACAGCTGATGTGTTGTGCATTGAAGTCCACAGGCAAAGGGAAGAGAAGGAATACAACGTGGCTGTCATGAGAGTGAACTCTGTTTACGTTTGATCAGGAGTGTATTCATTCTGCCGATTCGGTTTAAAAACGTTTCTTTAAAACGGAAGCAAACGGAACAAAACGGGGATAAACATACTTGAATTTGTCCAATAGAAACTCTCATTTGCAACGGTTGGACTAATGATTATACCCTATATCAGCTAGATGCAGGCAAGAGTGTGCAAGGTAGTATTGAATATCACTGTCTGTCACCTCAAATTTGTCTCTTGACCTGTGTGCACCTACGTTGTAAACTTTAATTCATAGGCTAGGTTGTAGCAACCTCATGATGGGTATAGGGAAAATGTGAGTATCATGTAGTAGCCTAAACCTATTGAACTGGGTGAATGGAATATGAATGAGAGTCATCCAATATGTTGTAATAGAAAAAAGGCCAGGCTCCTGAAAAAAAATAGTCGTCTCTCATCTTAAACAGCACTGACCGCCACTGTTCTATAGTATATATATACGTTGTGCCCACCTAAATAGGTTATTGTATATGTATCTAGGGCTTCCGAGTGGGCCAGTGGTTTAAGGCACAGGATCTCAGTTCAAGAAGCTTCACTGCAGTCCCTGGTTCAAATCCAGGGAGTCCCATAGGCCGGTGCACAATTGGGCCAGCATCATCTGGGTTTGGCCAGGGTAGGCCGTCATTGTAAATAAGAATTTGTTCTTAACTGACTTGCCTATTTAAATAAAAGAAAAATGTCAATAAAATAAAACGTCTAACACTACTACCACCAATGTTGCTACAATTGTTTACGCTAATCCTGCCACTATATACGCACCACTACTTTTCAGACTACTGGATGTGCAGTGTCATCATTCACACAGACTGACTGTGTCTTATGGAATGATCAGCACCAGGTCTGATACGTGACATAATCAATAAGATGCTTGGGGTGCAGCCACCACCTCACAACCCATTACAATAGGATTGAATAAAACCATGGATTCCCTTGTGAATAGACTCAGAACACTTGTGGTGAGACAAAAGCTTTTGCATCAGCATCAGAGAGAAACACGACAGTAGGCTAGCTTTTCTCTGTTCGGCACATTCTGCTCTTCTCGCACCCACCCACCAACCCACGCATGCACCTAGAGGGTTGGGGGATATATTTTGTTTACGTTGATTTCCTGTGAATAGCCCAATCGGATTGTCAAACATTGAATGGGTCCCATTGCTCCCTGAGGGGCACAAGCCAATTTCAGCCATTTTGGGGGGAAATTACACCATTCAGAAAATAGTTGTTTGTTTGGGGTGTTTTATATTTATATTTGATCTCCTCTCTTCTACCCTTTCGGCTGGTGCATAAAGCTCAATACACTCAGGCATAGGAAAGGCAGCTAGCTATCACTGGGAGGACTGAGAGGAGGTAATAATGCACAAAACATGGCCGCCGAAAACATCTCTGTCTAGACTTGAGGGCCATGCCCCGACAGCTAAATTACTCAATGACTGTAAACAAACCTCTGGGAGGAGAGCATTTTAGTATGTTGGCTTGTGTATGGTCAATGAAATGACACTTGTATTTCGGGCAGCTAAGCGAAAATGGAAGAAAACTGAACTTCTGGAGGACCTATTATCCTTTCACTCCCTCTTACCTTTTCTTCCTATGTATCCTCTACTAAAGCCACTTTATATCACTCTAAATGTCAAGCTTCTGCCTGTAACCCTAGGAAACTCTTTACCACCTTCTCCTCGCCCCTTAACCTGTTGAGGACAGAGGGCGCTGTTTTCACTTTGGGGGAAAATCGTGCCCAATTGAAATGGCCTCGTACTCAATTCATGCTCGTACAATATGCATATTATTATTTCTATTGGATAGAAAACACTCTCTAGTTTCTAAAACCGTTTGAATTATATCTGTGAGTAAAACAGAACTCCTTTTGCAGCAAACTTCCTGACAGGAAGTGGAAAATCTGAAATCGATGCACTGTTCTAGGGCCTGTCTATTAATGTCCTTGATATTTATTAGAATACATGCACTTCATACGTCTTCCACTAGATGTCGACAAGCAGTGAGAGAAGAAATTGAGTGTGTAACTTGATCTGGGGTCGAATAATAGCTCTTGGCATGACGTGTCACCAGTTTCCTGTTTTCTGGAGAGCGCGAGAAGGGACCTGGATTTGCCTTCTGATAAGCTGTTATGGACGACTAATATCTCCGGCTTTGATTTTATTTGATACATGTGACAATATCATCGTAAAGTATGTTTTTTCAATATAGTTTTATTAGATTATTGAAATTTATTCGGGACGTTAGGCGTGTTGTGTTGTGTGCCTTTGTTCAGGAAGGAGAGCTTAGCGCCACTTTGCTAGCTTTCCATGCTAATTGACTGGAGAAGAGGACATTCTAAATCCAAACAACGATTGTTCCCAACAAAGGACCCCTTGTACAACATTCTGATGAAAGATCATCAAAAGTAGGACCCATTTTATGATGCTATTTCATATATCTGTCGAACATGTGAAATAGTCGTTTGCGCCCAGAGTTTGGGCACTCTCTCGCTATACCTAAGCTGGATGTCGTAATGAAGTTATTTTTAGAATTCTAACACGGCGATTGCATTAAGAACTAGTGTATCTATCATTTCCTATACAACATGTATTTTCTAGTAACGTTTATGAATAGTTATTTGGTCAGAATAGTTGGAGTGTCATAAAAATATCCGCACATTCTGGGAAAAAGATGCTACGTTAGCACAATGTATAACCACTGATTTCAGCTCTAAAAATGCACATTTTCGAACAAAACATAAGTGTATGTATAACCTGATGTTATAGGACTGTCATCTGATGAAGGTTTATGAAGGTTAGTGAAAATTAATATATTTTGCTGGTTTATTCCCTATCGCTAACGTGCCTATTGCTATCGCTAACGTGCCTTGATGAATGAATGCGGTAGTGTGGTAGGCTATTGTAGTAAGCTAATATAATGCTATATTGTGTTTTCGCTGTAAAACACTTAAAAAATCGGAAATATTGGCTGGATTCACAAGATGTTTGTCTTTAATTTGCTGTACACCATCGATTTTTCAGAAATGTTTTATGATGAGTATTTAGGTATTTGACGTTGGTGTCTGTAATTACTCTGGCTGCTTCGGTTCTATTTCTGACGGTAGCTGTGATGGTAGCTGCAATGTAAAACTGATTTATACCTCAAATATGCACATTTTTCGAACAAAACATAGATTTATTGTATAACATGTTATAAGACTGTCATCTGATGAAGTTGTTTCTTGGTTAGTTTGGTTGGTTCTTGGTTAGTTAGGTTGGCTTTGTGCATGCTACCTGTGCTGTGAAAAATGTCTGTCCTTTTTTGTATTTGGTGGTGAGCTAACATAAATATATGTGGTGTTTTCGCTGTAAAACATTTAAAAAATAGGACATGATGACTGGATTCACAAGATGTGTATCTTTCATTTGCTGTATTGGACTTGTTAATGTGTGAAAGTTAAATATTTCTAAAAAATATCTTTTGAATTTCGCGCTCTGCCTTTTCAGTGGAATGTGGGAGGAGTTCCGCTAGCGGAACGCCAGAGCCAGACAGGTTAATCCTCTACCCCCTCCCTCCTCCCTCTCTGCGGACGACTTTGTCAACCACTTTGAAAAGAAGGTTGACGACATCCGCTCCTCATTCACTCAGCCTATTGTGTACACTGGACCCACTCACACAGAACTACCCTAGACCTTGACCTCTTTCTCCCCTCTCTCTCCAGATGAAATCCTGCAACTAGTGTGTCACGCCCTGACCTTAGTTCCTTTTTTATGTCTCTATTTTGGTTTGGTCAGGGCGTGAGTTGGGGTGGGCATTCTATGTGTCTGGTGTTCTATGTTGTCTATTTCTTTGTGTGTTTGGCCGTGTGTGGTTCTCAATCAGAGGCAGCTGTCTATCGTTCTCTGATTGAGAACCATACTTAGGTAGCCTGTTCCCACCTGTGTTCGTGGGTAGTTGTTTTCTGTGTTGTGTGTTTTCACCATACAGAACTGTTTCGTTTGTTTGTTCGTGCTCTTTGTTATTTTGTTCAGTGTTCAGTTGATTGATTACAATTAATATTATGGACACTTACACTGCGTATTGGTCCGATCCTTCCTCCACATCTTCCCAGAACGAGAATCGTTACAGAACTACCCACCACCAAAGGACCAAGCAGCGTGTAATGGACTCTTGGACATGGGAGGAAATATTGGACGGCAAGGGACCCTGGGCACAGCCGGGAGAGTATCGCCGTCCGAAAGAGGAGCTGGAGGCAGCTAGAGCGGAGCGGCGACACTACGAGGAATTGGCTCGAGGTAACATGCACGAGAGGCAGCCCCAGAATTATTTTTTGGGGGGGCACACGGGGAGATTGGTGGAGTCAGGTAGGAGACCTGAGCCAACTCCCCGTGATTACCGTGGCGAGAGAGTGACCGGGCAGGCACCGTGTCCCCAGTGCGCACGCATAGCCCAGTGCGCTACATCGCAGCTCCTCGAATCGGCCGGGCTAGAGTGGGCATCGAGCCAGGAGGGATGATGCCGGAGGGATGATGGAGGGATGATGCCGGCTCAGCGCATCTGGTCTCCAGTGCGTCTCCTCGGCCCGAGTTATACGGCACCAGCCCTACGCACGGTGTCCCCGGTTCGCCAGCACAGCCCAGTGCGGCCTGTTCCAAATCTCCGCACTTGCCGGGCTACAGGGGGTATCCAGCCAGGACAGGTTGTGCAGGCTCGTTGCTCGAGACCTCCAGTGCGCCTCCACGGCCCAGTGCATCCGGTGCCTCGGCCAAGGACAAGGCCTCCTGCATGTCTCCCCAGCCTGGTGAGTTCTGTGCCTGTGCTAAGCCCTAACCCTCCTGCATGTCTCCCCAGCCTGGTGAGTCCTGTGCCTTCTCCCAGAGTCAGGCCTCCTGTGTGTCTCTCCATTCCAGTGGTGATCCATGGCACGAAGCCTCCAGTGATGATCCATGGCACGAAGCCTCCAGTGATGATCCATGGCAAGAAGCCTCCAGTGATGATCCATGGCACGAAGCCTCCAGTGATGATCCATGGCACGAAGCCTCCTGTGATGATCCATGGTACGAAGCCTCCAGTGATGATCCATGGCACGAAGCCTCCAGTGATGATCCATGGCATGAAGCCTCCAGTGATGATCCATGGCAAGAAGCCTCCAGTGATGATCCTTGGCATGAAACCTCCAGTGAGGATCTATGGCACGAAGTCTCCAGTGATGATCCATGGCACGAAGCCTCCAGTGAGGAGTTATGGCATGAGGCCTCCAGCGACGCCCTCTAGTCCGGAGCCTCCAGTGACGCCCTCTAGTCCGGAGCCTCCAGCGTCGTCCTCTAGTCCGGAGCCTCCAGCGTCGTCCTCTAGTCCGGAGCCTCCAGCGACGCCCTCCTGTCCGGAGCCTCTAGCGACGCCCTTCGGTCCGGAGCCTCCAGCAACGCCCTCCTGTCCGGAGCCTCCAGCGACGCCCTCCTGTCCGGAGCCTCTAGCCTCGCTGACTGGAGACAATTAC
Organism: Salvelinus namaycush; assembly: GCF_016432855.1. Lineage (NCBI taxonomy): Eukaryota > Metazoa > Chordata > Actinopteri > Salmoniformes > Salmonidae > Salvelinus > Salvelinus namaycush. The sequence goes on from NC_052312.1 coordinate 42,594,327, forward strand.
TTCTCTTAGTAATAGACTCAATAGGCTCTCATTATTTTTAATCGTCAATTGTTACCTGGTCTATAAAGCTATAATTGGAGAAAGGGAGAGAAAGGGAGAGAAAGGGAGAGAGAGAGAAAGAGAGAGAGAGAGAGAACTGAGAGGTGTGCATCATATCTTGTCTGTGTCCAAACACACTAAGACAGTCGTGAAGAGGGCACGATAAAGCCTATTCCCCCTCAGGAGACTGAAAAAAAATCTATTTGGAGTGCCAGAGTGAGCTCAGGGCTTTCATATATTCAGAGCGTTGTCAGATAGTCCATTCGTAAATTCAGAGAGTTTCGCTCTCGGAGAATTCAGAGCGCACACTGGACCCTCTGGCCGAGGAGTAGGGTTGATCTGAGCGTTCTGACCTCAGTGTCAGTCAAGCACACAAGCTAACAGTGCTAACGTTGGCTAGCTACTTCCAGACACAAATGAGAGAACACCTCACTCTGACCATTTTTCTCACCCTAGCATAGCTGGTTAGTCTGTTATGTTTTCATGTTATCCAGAGCGTTAGTGATTAACTGTGCTGCTGGCAACAATTTAATTATGTTTTTTTTTGCCGACGTTTACTGACACCGGCCATATTCAACGGGTGTTGAGCATTCGTAAATTCTTCAGTTATTCTGCTCTCTGGAACACTCAGATGAGAGTGCTCTGAAATCGGAGTAGATAGCCAGAGCGAATTTACGAATGCACCCAACATATAGGCAATATCCAATTTATCATGGCATGTTACTTGGTTATAACATGACATGCTACTGATGTGTCAACCTGCATCCTTGTAGCCTACATGTCAGCATCCAGTAATATGTATTTGTACCTGTCTGTCCTCAATGTATCTCTCATCACTCAAAAGAAAGCCTATGTCGCTGTTATTGTTAGGCATAAACTGTTCTCTTAGCGTAGTAGAGAAAGCAGAGGCCATAAGCTAAGGAGGTTCATCTGAAATCATGACACAGCATTTATATTAGACCCAAAATGGCTGCCTCTTTTAAAGCCAGACTCTCCTCTTTCGGTGAGTAGCTCTCGAGAGCAGGCGACAGCGCTTGACAAACAAACGAAAACATCTGAGAGGAACAATATCCTGTTGGAGAGGAGAGGGGGAGCAGAGAGGGGGATTAGACAAACGACTTGAGTTTAGTGAGGTGGAACACCCCCTGCGTTTCTCCGTTCTCTGCATTCTAATTCTCTCCAAATATAAAAGAGAGCAGAGAAAGCAGGCCCTAAACCCAGGCAGATGACAATGATAGAACACTATATTAATCTCTCTCTCTCTCTCTCTCTCTCTCTCTCTCTCTCTCTCTCTCTCTCTCTCTCTCTCTCTCTCTCTCTCTCTCTCTCTCTCTCTCTCTCTCTCTCTCTCTCTCTCTCTCTCTCTCTCTCTCTCTCTCTCTCTCTCTCTCTCTCTCTCTCTCTCTCTCTCTCTCTCTCTCTCTCTCTCTCTCTCTCTCTCTCTCTCTCTCTCTCTCTCTCTCTCCAAAAAAAGCAGGGATAGCAATTGCAATTCCAAATGTCATTGTAGGCCACTTGCAGACCCTCGTTCTTACATTTTCTTCACGTTAAAATCTTATTAGCCTACCTTTAGTCTTGGTCTTGATTCATTGATCGTATTATTTTTCATTCACAAACAAAGGGTAATGTCTATGCATCCCTCACTTCTCTTTCAGAAAAGACTCTCTCCTCTATATCATCATACCACCCTCGTCACATGACTCAGGTATATTAACCCTCCTCTCTCACTTCAATCCCATTTCTCCCTGGACCTAACGATGTCTTCTAATACACTGCAGTTCGTTAAGCTGATTAACTAAGACCCTGAAGGAGTGTGGTTCAACTAAAGCACCACAACATAGTCATGAAACCCTCTCCCTTTTATTCTCTCTTTCTTTATCACTCCATCCATCAAGTAAATCAAGGCTTTACTTCGTTCTCAATACCTGGCAATCCTCTCTGGATCCTTCCATTCTCTCTTCCCCAGAAAAAGCTTTTTTTTTCACTTTCAAATTTCTGTCTCTCCCTTTCTCCCTTCTTGCCTCTTCTCCCCTTTTCCCTCCCTCCCTCTCTCCCTCCCTATTCTTCTTATTTTACTTCCTCCCACCCTCCCTCCTTCTCCCTCACCCTCTCTCCCCCTGTCTCTGGTGCCAGGTTGGCTCACCTGGTTTCTCACTGAGAGATTGTCAATGTATCTCTCATGAATTACTATCATGATTATCGGCTTACAGGCACCTGTGCCTGTGTCTCTATCATTAATGCAATACCAGAGGGTAGAGAGATAGAGCGAGAGAGATACTGAGGAGGAGAGTGAAAGAGTCTGTCAGAGAGACAGGAGACACACAGAGAGAGAGAGTGAGAGCGAAAGAGAAAGTATATACTGTATAGAGAGAGTGAACAGAGGATGGGAATAGAGGAGAACACAGAAAGAGAGGTGGGGTAAGGAGGAGAGGAAGAGAGGAGAACACAGAAAGAGAGGTGGGGTAAGGAGGAGAGGAAGAGAGGATAACACAGAAAGAGAGGTGGGGTAAGGAGGAGAGGAAGAGAGGAGAACACAGAAAGAGAGCTGGGGTAAGGAGGAGAGGAAGAGAGGAGAACACAGAAAGAGAGCTGGGGTAAGGAGGAGAGGAAGAGAGGAGAACACAGAAAGAGAGGTGGGGTAAGGAGGAAAGGAAGAGAGGAGAACACAGAAAGAGAGCTGGGGTAAGGAGGAGAGGAAGAGAGGAGAACACAGAAAGAGAGGTGGGGTAAGGAGGAGAGGAAGAGAGGAGAACAATGGAAATCAAGTGGTTTAAAGACAGAGCGCTTGATCTTATTGTTGCCGTGATACCTCCTGCTGCGACCAGTTAGAAAACACGGTTCAGTCAGGCTGCCGTGCCCGCCTATCTCTCCTGCCTCCCACCTCTCTCCCCCGCCTCCCGCACTCTCCCTCACCTCCCACCTCTCTCCTCCGCCTCCCGCCTCTCTCCCCCGCCTCCCGCCTCTCTCCCCCGACTCCCGCCTCTCTCCCCCGACTCCCGCCTCTCTCCCCCGACTCCCACTCCTCTCCCCCGCCTCCCATCTCCAGACATCCCCTGGGTGCCTCACATCTCCCTCTATTCCCACTCTTCACTCAGTGAGAACTCATCTGCACCGATTTCAATGTCAAATTTTTCTCAAGGTGTTCAACAAAGAGCTAGGAGAAGAAATCTATGATACATTTGAATGGTTAAAATAGGTCTTACGGGATGGTGTGTGTGTGTTGGGAGAGGTCCATATTACAGTATGATACAATAGAGGGGGAATGAAGCCCCTAATGGCTCTCGTATTAATCCACCAGCGCTTGTTTGTCGACTCTCAGCCTTTACAGATCCCCTTCATTTTTCTCAGGTATTGTCATTACTTATCTCCTCTTCTCACTGTGGAAACCGACAGATCTACAGCACCGACCAGAGATCAGGACTGCTGCCACGACCTTCACGAGGTTCATTTGTTTTACGATTCTACCCACACTCACCCATCAATCACCCACGCGCACGTTAGGGCGCACGCTGAAGACTAAAACGAAGAGACGAGAGTACAGAGGAGAGAGCCCACATGTTCTGAATTACACGCTACCCCTCTCCTACTTTCCTCCCTCCGCCCCCCCTCCGTCGCCACGTCCGCCCGCTCCTCGTTTATCTTAATGCAAGAGAGTGATGAGATCTCTTCTCTTTCATTTGGAATTTGCCTCATCAGAGAGAAATCGACGCTGTCAGCCTATCATAATAATGCAGATCAATGACACTCGATCAGGTCTCTGTCAGGGAGAGGGGGAGTGAATGAGGAGAGAGAGAGTGAGAGATCTTTCATCCGGTGCTGAGTGGAAGTGCCTGTGTGATGTTGACTAACTGTCTGTCAATCTCCGAAGGTATCTGGAAGCAGTCTAACACAATCAGAGGCCAGACACAGAGAATTGTCTCATTATAAGACAGAGGGGGAGCAAGAAAGAGAGTGGGGGGAGAGATGGAGGGGAGGGAGAGAGAAAAAGAGAGAGTGGGGGCAGAGGGGAGGGAGAGAGAGAGAGAGAGAATATAGAGCATAGGTAACATAAATTGGACATGAGAAAGTAGAGGAAAAAGAGCAATATAAAAAAGAAAGAAATGAAAAGAAAAGCGGCAGAAGACTTACAGCAATAGAGAAACAGAGAAAGAGAATGAGAGAGAGGGAATGGTAACGAGAGACAGAGACAGATGAAGAGGCGGAAGATGATGAAAGATTCCATTGAGATTCACTAGTTGGCTCTGTCTTAATTAACGTAGATAGTCTGGATATCTCTCCTGTGTTCAGACTGTGTTCAGTTTGAATTGAGGCTGTCACAGATGCACAGCAGTGAGCAGGGCAGGCAGGCAGAGAACACACACCTCTATCCTGGCTGTGGTGTGGCCACTGACAGAGTCATCCAGGCACGGTGGAAGAGGGACAGTGGAGAGGAAATGGGTCTGGCACAGTTTGATGATAATGATTGATACATTTTAGGATCCTCTCCACGCAAAGCAGAAAAGCCATTACACAGCTCTGATTGAAAACCACAGACGGGTGACCAGACCAGTACGCAAGATGCACCAGGGGAGGGGACAGAGGAGGAAGGAAGTGGGGATGAGGGGTTGCGGGGAGAAAGAGTGGGGGCAGCTATAGCAGGAGAGAGGGGAGAGGAAGACGGTTGAGCAAGGTGGAAGTAACAGAGGAAATTAAGGGGGGAGGAAGGCAGGAGGAGAGGGGGGAGAGATGGGGGAGGAGCGATGGAAGTAAAGAGATGAAAATGAAGTGTGTGAAGAGGAAGGAGCGAGGAGGAGAGAGGTGCACCGAGAAGCACCAGTGGGAATGAAGGGGGCAAAGGAAGGGAGGAACCATCAAGATGAGTTTTAAGTTGTATTGTAATGAGAAAGGGATGTGGTATATATGAACCACAATATAATCTCAGCAAAAAAAGAAACATCCCTTTTTCAGGACCCGGTCTTTCAAAGATAATTCGTAAAAATTCTAATGACTTCACAGATCTTCATTGTAAAGGGTTTAAACACTGTTTCCCATGCTTGTTCAATGAACCATAAACAATTAATGAACATGCACCTGTGGAACGGTCGTTATGACACTAAGAGTTTACAGGCGGTTGGCAATTAAGGTCACAGTTATGAAAACTTAAGACACTAAAGAGGCCTTTCTACTGACTCTGAAAAACACCAAAGGAAAGATGCCCTGCTCATCTGCTTGAACGTGCCTTAGGCATGCTGCAAGGAGGCATGAGGACTGCAGATGTGGCCAGGGCAATAAATTGCAATGTCCGTACTGTGAGACGCCTAAGACAGCGCTACAGGGAGACAGGACGGACATCTGATCGTCCTCGCAGTGGCAGACCACGTGTAACAACACCTGCACAGGATCGGTACATCCGAACATCACACCTGTGGGACAGGTACAGGATGGCAACAACAACTGCCCGAGTTACACCAGAAACGCACAATCCCTCCATCAGTCCTCAGACTGTCCGCAATAGGCTGAGAGAGGCTGGACTGAGAGCTTGTAGGCCTGTTGTAAGGCAGGTCCTCACCAGACATCACCGGCAACAACATTGCCTATGGGCACAAACCCACCGTCGCTGGACCAGACAGGACTGGCAAAAAGTGCTCTTCACTGACGCTTCACGGTTTTGTCTCACCAGGGGTGATGGTCGGATTCGCGTTTATCGTCGAAGGAATGAGCGTTACACTGATGCCTGTACTCTGGAGCGGGATCGATTTGGAGGTGGAGGGTCCGTCATGGTCTGGGGCGGTGTGTCACAGCATCATCGGACTGAGCTTGTTGTCATTGCAGGCAGGCAATCTCAACGCTGTGTGTTACAGGGAAGACATCCTCCTCCCTCATGCGGTACCCTTCCTGCAGGCTCATCCTGACATCATAACAATGCCACCAGCCATACTGCTCGTTCTGCGCGTGATTTCCTGCAAAACAGGAATGTCATTGTTCTGCCATCGCCAGTGAAGAGCCCGGATCTCAATCCCATTAAGCACGTCTGGGACCTGTTGGATCGGAGGGTGAGGGCTAGTGCCATTCCCCCCAGAAATGTCCGGGAACTTGCAGGTGCCTTAGTGGAAGAGTGGGGTAACAATCTACATTTTTGTAATCTACTAATCATTAGTAAAGCGTTTAATCTAGTGAGTGCTATTTATACTTCATAAATACTTTATACATGTTTTGCGTGACCAGTGTAATTTCTCACAAAAAGATGGGCATGTAGATATTCCTGCTGTACCTGGTAAAATAACAAGCACACACCACAGGATGTTCAAGGAAATATACATGTGTGAATAACTAGCTTACTAACATTTACAAATGTGGGAGTAATGATTAATAAATGATGAGCAAATGGTGCCTTATAAATGGTTTATTATGGACCCTTAACATAATGTGTCAAGCGTAGTGGACGTAGCGAGAAAACGGGGAGAGAAAGAGAGGCACACTGAAACATATACTGACCGTTTATTCATATTTTGGCGCTATATTATATATGTAATAGTGATTAACCCTTAGGATAGTGTGTGTGGAGGGGGGAGGCGTATGACAGTCAGGATATTTGCAATACAAGTAGTCAGGCTTTCTTAAGATATTATGAGCCAATGGTCATCTACTAGGCATTTATTCAGTAATATTTATTCTTTATCTATGAAATAAGTTTATTCATTCACATCTAGGATGTTGCTGGGCCCAGCACAAGCAGTGTGGCCCCTGGTCTTCTGGTGCCAGTGCTGAGGTAAAGGATGCTAGGCTTAGCAGAGACAGCTCAGAGGTGAATGCAGTGGAGGTAGGAAGGAAGGAAACAGAGAGAGACAGATGGACTGCCAGTTTCTTAATATGTTGACTCTACTGTAATGGCAATTAACACTTAAGAGTGACAGACAGACAGACAGACAGACAGACAGACAGACAGACAGACAGACAGACAGACAGACAGACAGACAGACAGACAGACAGACAGACAGACAGACAGACAGACAGAGTGGCTGAATTGCCAGCTCTGAATTTTTGTCCCAGTCCGCCCCTGTACAGACACACTCTCACAGGCTTTCTCCCTTCAAACACACATGAGGGGTGGGTTGGGACAGAGCGATGACACACACACACACACACACACACACACACACACACACACACACACACACACACACACACACACACACACACACACACACACACACACACACACACACACACACACACACACACACACACACACACACACAGATAACCGGATAAATGGGTTCACACATGGGAATGTGTGTGTTCGGCAAGCTCATATTTTTCTTGGGGTAATTTGCCAGAGTGAGGCATTATCTGCTGCTCTACCTGAGAACAAACGGATAGAGGCAGCGAAAATAGAAAAAAAATAAGAAAAAGATAGTGAGAAGGTAAAGTCCGCGGTGGGCCCAGTAGTAGAGTAATTATCTTTACTTTTATGGACGAAAAATAAACACACATACTATGTGTGTGAGTGGGTGCATGTGAGTGTGTGTGTGTGTGAGTGTGTGTGTCTGGATGTATTAGTATTCCACTGGGGACCTGTGTTTCATTAGAACCAATGAAAAACAGTGAGGGTTGAATCAATAGTCCTCAACCTGCTCAGCAAGGGAATGCCTGGAACACCAGCTCCCCAAGAAATAATTATTCCAAATGTCAAACTCTTGCAAAATGAGGAGTTATATCACTGCGCCGCGGCGGAATTTACAGTTATTGTTTTTTGGGGGAGAAACTAAAATGTAAACCCCTGGATGGTGAGAGAGATTAACCTTGACTGTTTAAATGTGCGATTTAAACAAACCATTATGTTTTAGTGGGTTTAAACCACTGTTGATTTAGCCACGTGTGATTTCCATGGGTGAATGGACAGCAAAGTAATCATACACTCTGTTCAGAATGTGTCTTCATGGGCCCGCCCCTCTTTAGTGTGCAGACGTTGGTGTATGCACTAGTCCACAGGCATGTGTGTGTGGACTGCTTTCCTCCAATGCTTTTACTCCAAACACTCTTCCATGCGTGCTCCTGCTTGTATACATACCTGTAGTGTACTGTGTCCGTTGTGATGTTATGTGTGCCATATGATCTCCATCCAAGGTGTAACACAGTGCTGTTACCCTGAGAGGAGAGTGTGAGCTCGCAAATTAACAACAAGGAGAGTCTACAGAATAACAATGTGTATACAGTATGTGTCTTGAACAAACCATTTTTCTGGTCTTAACTAAAAAGCATCAAGAAGTTTTGGGGAGATGGAGTATTGTACACATTGACTCACTTCAGGCACAGTTTGTACAGTGCTATTCACTGTGACTTATCTCTGTCCCAGTCTCTTACCTGGGGAGCAGAATGCGGGTGACTGATTTCACTCAGCTCCAAGGTGTGTTTTCTAATTATCTTTCTTCTCTCCTTCCTTTATTCTCCCCGGTCCCCTCTTCACTCACTCACAAACCAGGACACAATAACAGAGTGAGGTGGGGGCCACCAACGCAAGAGGAGATGGGGGAGAAAGGGGGGACAAAATATTAATTAAAGTTCTCGTGGCTCTCAGAACACACACACACACACACCTCGGTCTGCGTGACTGTGATCGATGGGCAGCCTGGTTTTTGTTTATCTGAAGTGACAACCGGCGGCGCGTGGGCTGCCGTACGAGTGTGTACTGGTTCACCCTGGGTAGGAACACAATGCAGCACTTCTTGGTTCATGTTTCATGCCACCATGCATTTCTTCACATGCTCAGTCAACATGGCAGCTGAGACTGGAGTGTTGTACCATGCTGTACCACAGTCACCCCTGCTTGAGATAATTATATTGATTTAACAAGTAGGCTTTATGCACAAACCTCCAATGTCGTCAGTTAGCCTAGCGGTTAAGAGTGTTGGGCCAGTAACCGAAAGATCGCTGGTTCAAATCTCTGAGCTGGCAAGGTGGGCAAATCTGCCGTTCTGCCCTTGATCAAGGCAGTTAACGCCCAACAGCAACTTCTCCTTGGGCGTTGATGATGTGGATGTCAATTAAGTTTAGACCCCTGCACCTCTCTGATTCAGAGGGGTTAAACGGGGGGGAAGACTCATTTCAGTTGAACGCATTCACTTGTGCAACTGACTAGGTATCCCCTTTCCCTGTCTAAGGGAACGTAAATATAGGAATGCTAGTGTAGACAAGAGCGTGTACAAGACATGTGCATCCTATACACAAACACCTATGCAAAGCTTTGACGCACAAGTGCAAATACACATAAGGACACACTGTCACTCAGTCTCAAGGTGAGTGAACATCTTATCAGAGAGCAGTTATGGAAATGAGAACGCTGCTCTGTGAGAAATAAAGTCCATCTAATAACACACAAGCCAGAATCAACAACAGGGCAGGACAGAGACTGCCGATGAATAGATACAGAGAGAAAGAGAGAGTCAAAGTGTCTGACATTGGTCTGTGGCTTTAAACAGAGGTAAGAGGAGAGGAGGATAAGGGACGTGAGAGGGGTGTAAATCTATACGATATCGAGTAGCTGTGGACACTTGGTGCTGAATGATTGCCCTTACTAAGTTTGATAATATGCAGGGAAAGAAAAAGTACTTTAAACAGTACGTAGAAAATAGTTCCCAGAAGGAGTGTTTGAACTGTGAGCTCTCTCGACCAAATAATATAAAACTATATCAAAAACAAGAGAGACGTCAAACTCAAGTCGAGACATAACTGAGAGTTAATCATTTAAACAAATACACTCAGTCCCTCCGAGTACAGCGTCAGCTACGGCAGAGCATCACTCCTCATGATTCATCTCACACCTACAGGGGTGATGAAGTCATTCCTCATTCTAATGCCTTTCAGGGTTCCTTCATCATAGAGAAAATTGTCAGGATTGACTATCACGTTGTCACAGGGAAATCCTCTGGTGATTGGAGCCTAGCCTCACCCACAAAGGCATCATGGGTAATGGTTATTTTTTCTGTTCTTTATGCCAAATAGTCCTTTAATGGAGGAATTTGATCCCAGACACACACGTGCACACACGTGCACACACACACAAAATCCACTCTCTCCTTTCTCTCCATCCCCCTGTTATCATGGTATATCTCTGTATTGATGCAAATGTGGTTGAGTCTTTTGAATAGAGCAGTGAAATGATATTGCCATTCATGACCAAACATTGGGCTGCTGGTTGAAGAGATGGACGGTCAAGTCAAGTGCCCTACCAACTAATCCCAGTATTTAGTCCAGGCTCTACTGTTAACACACAGTGATATTCTGGTTTTGTGAGGCTGCCTCTTGCTTTGACATTTGCACCTATCATGCATACGATCTGCTGATGGCTGTAACCCTGCTACTTAGCAGAGGCTATGCTGCACAACTACAGGCTAAAGAAGAGAGAGAGAGAAACAGAGAGAGACAGAGACAGAGACAGAGACAGAGACAGAGAGAGAGAGAGAGAGAGAGAGAGAGAGAGAGAGAGAGAGAGAGAGAGAGAGAGAGAGAGAGAGAGAGAGAGAGAGAGAGAGAAAGAGATAGAGAGAGAGAGAGAGAGAGAGAGAGAGAGAGAGAGAGAGAGAGAGAGAGAGAGAGAGAGAGAGAGAGATAGAGGATATAGAGAGAGGGATATAGAGAGAGGGATATAGAGAGACAGGGATACAGGGATACAGAGAGATGAAGATAACAGGAAGATATAATTTTCATTCTACACATGCCTCTTTCTCTCTCGCACTCTCTCTCACACTCTCTCTCTCACTCTCTCTCACTCTCTCTCTCTGACCCACTTTTGTTTGAAAATAAATCTTTTACCTTGGCCCATTAACTCTCCACACAGTCAAGTCAATAAAAGACAACTAACCACTAAATCACAAACACTTACAAACTGACAGTCACACACCTATGGATTAACACACACTACTTTGTTGAGCTCCGTCGAGTCATTAGCACCTGTTAAGGAACATGCTCGTCAGACAGTCTGTCTCCTCTCCAACCCTCTCCTCTCCAACCCTCTCACTCTCCTGTCCTCATCCTCACCTCACCTCTCCTCCACCCCTCTCTGTTAGCTTGGTTGGTAGTATGACTGGTGCAGTAAGTTGTGGTTCAGTGGCTAGCGAGCAGTGCAGAGTCAGAGTCAGTCTCAGACAGATGGTAGATCAGTATTTAGGTTCAGTGGCTGGAGAGCAGTGCAGAGTCAGAGTCAGTCTCAGACAGATGGTAGATCAGTATTTGGGTTCAGTGGCTGGAGAGCAGTGCGGAGTCGGAGTCAGACGGACAGACGGTAGATCAGTCTCCGGACCACTGTATGATGGACAAACCCAGCAGAGGACTGCAACCTCCAGACAAGCTAAGTCAACTAGATCAGAAAGCTGTTGAACAATCCAAGTCTGCCCCCCACAAACAACACTGAACCCAATCCACTCTCTAATCAAGTCTATCTCCTCCAAACACCATCTACACTGAACTCATACCACTATATATTCACATCTGTTTCACACAGAACATCACTATTATCCGAAGGGTCTTTAATAGGGTCCAACATCTGTGAGTGTGGACGACTCTGTTTTGATGACTTTGAAAGCCTTTGATGCCCCTTTGCCATCCTATGCCGGCATTTTGCACACTGAGGTTCATGTCCTGTCTGGTTCACTGTCTGGTACCAGACAGACAGAATAATCTATCTGAATAACCATTCTAAGGCTCTTAAATTCATCTGTTCTAAGCTCATCTGTAATGCAGGTCTGGAAAGAGGAGGTAGGATCCCCCACTGTGGTGGGACCACATTAGGATGCTACTGTTGCCACGGCATCAGTCGCCCCCGACAACAGGGCGATGTGTGTCACCACAGGGGGTCAGTTTGCCCCTCCTGCCACCCCTCTGCCTTTCACCGCCTCTCAGTACCTCTCAGCTCTGACATGCCTATCAAAGACAAGTTGAGCAAAGTGGCTTTTTGGAAAGGGAAAGTCAAGGTAGGAGGAAAGAGACGGCATACTTTGGGCATGTACTTTGGAGTAGTTTGACCATGGAGAGTAGTTTCTGCTCACACGCACACACACCTTCAATTTCAAACCAGCCGTCTCTGCTCCTTGGCCTCTCCCTTCTGCTCTGCAATATCAACCACCCTGACTTCAAATCCCTGCCTAAACCTCTTACCATCCTCCTCCTACTTCTCTAACCTTACTGTCAGATTGAGTTTTGACTTATACACACAGCTCCACTGTGTGTGTGTGTGTGTGTGTGTGTGTGTGTGTGTGTGTGTGTGTGTGTGTGTGTGTGTGTGTGTGTGTGTGTGTGTGTGTGTGTGTGTGTGTGTGTGTGTGTGTGTGTGTGTGTGTGTGTGTGTGTGTGTGTGTGTGAAAGGGCACCCTTATCAGCCCGCCGCCTCCCATAAGGTCTAGGAGCTCAGCGATTCTCTCCGTAAGCGCTTTTCTAACGGCCGTGTCATGAGAGCAGCCTCAGCAGCATTTGTCATCCCTCACACCTTCCCTTCTCTCTCTCCCTCCTCCTCCTCTCGGGAGGCCTAAAAGAAACACATATGTTTGATCCAGGAAAGAAAATATATATAATTCTCCTCTTATCTTCTCTCAGATACTTTATCAGATCTTGCTGGACTTATCCCAAAGCCCTCTCCCAAACTCCCTTGTAAAACGATTCACTTGTGTCTGGATATTGATCTTTCATAAGCAGGACAAACAAAGGCTGCTTTGCTTGCTTATTTAATTTAATCACGGGGGTAAATATGGTGTTCGACAGCATACTCTGACAGTGTTGTGTTGGTGTTAATTAATTATGCAGCAGGCAGTGCAGACTCAGGCCAGGTCTCACACCCCTTGGCCCTTCAACCCAGACACGCTGCTCATGAATGCTTCTCCTCTCTCTCACGTCCCTCTGTGGCTAATTAGAGACTGAGCTGGCTGAGGGAGGGCATGAGGAGACACAAACACAAACGCAAACACACACACACGCAAACACAAACACACGCAAACACACACACACACACACACACAAAACGTGTAATGTAAGAGTGAAACTCGGTGTAACAATCAGAGGCAAACACTACCTACAGGTACACACACAGCAGGCAGAGATGCTCTCCCAATCAGGAATGAGAGAGAGTGAGAGAGAGAGAGCAGGGGATGTGGAGAAGGATGTTTGGATGCTGTACTACACTAGGTCTGACCGTGGGAGAGACACCAAGTTAAGTGAGGCTGAGTAGCACCTCGTCAAATATCTGCTTGTTCTGTGAGATAGACAGAGCACTGCCGTAGGGCAAAATAAAGTTCCTAATTCAGATTCAGATTGCAGGAAACAGTGAAAAACAATTGCTAGCTTTTCACTGGTGCCGACAGGTAAGATGCTTCAGGGGGGTAATCAAGTGTGCTAGCAAAGGTAAAGGTCCTGGAAAGCAGTACTCGCTAAGTAGGCAGCGTGATGTGTTTTACACATGCACACATACACACACATGCACGTAGGGAGGCAGGCAGGGGCACGCTTGCACGCACACACATTCACTGGATCTAGTGAGGACATTCACGGCTGAGAACTGACTTTCGCACATCCCTATGCAGGTAGAGACTACAACATGGTAGCACTACAGGTAGAGACTACAACATGGTAGCACTACAGGTAGAGACTACAACATGGTAGCACTACAGGTAGAGACTACAACATGGGAGCACCACAGGTAGAGACTACAACATGGGAGCACTACAGGTAGAGACTACAACATGGTAGCACTACAGGTAGAGACTACAACATGGTAGCACTACAGGTAGAGACTACAACATGGTAGCACTACAGGTAGAGACTACAACATGGTAGCACTACAGGTAGAGACTACAACATGGTAGCACTACAGGTAGAGACTACAACATGGGAGCACCACAGGTAGAGACTACAACATGGTAGCACTACAGGTAGAGACTACAACATGGTAGCACTACAGGTAGAGACTACAACATGGTAGCACTACAGGCAGAGACTACAACATGGGAGCACCACAGGTAGAGACTACAACATGGGAGCACCACAGGTAGAGACTACAACATGGTAGCACTACAGGTAGAGACTACAACATGGGAGCACCACAGGTAGAGACTACAACATGGGAGCACCACAGGTAGAGACTACAACATGGTAGAACTATAGGTAGAGACTACAACATGGTAGCACTACAGGTAGAGACTACAACATGGTAGCACTACAGGTAGAGACTACAACATGGGAGCACCACAGGTAGAGACTACAACATGGTAGCACTACAGGTAGAGACTACAACATGGGAGCACCACAGGTAGAGACTACAACATGGTAGCACTAAAGGTAGAGACTACAACATGGTAGCACTACAGGCAGAGACTACAACATGGGAGAACCACAGGTAGAGACTACAACATGGTAGCACTACAGGTAGAGACTACAACATGGTAGCACTACAGGTAGAGACTACAACATGGTAGCACTACAGGTAGAGTCTACAACATGGTAGCACTACAGGTAGAGACTACAACATGGGAGCACTACAGGTAGAGACTACAACATGGTAGCACTACAGGTAGAGACTACAACATGGTAGCACTACAGGTAGAGACTACAACATGGTAGCACTACAGGTAGAGACTACAACATGGGAGCACCACAGGTAGAGACTACAACATGGTAGCACTACAGGTAGAGACTACAACATGGTAGCACTACAGGTAGAGACTACAACATGGGAGCACCACAGGTAGAGACTACAACATGGTAGCACTACAGGTAGAGACTACAACATGGGAGCACCACAGGTAGACTACAACATGGGAGCACCACAGGTAGAGACTACAACATGGTAGCACTACAGGTAGAGACTACAACATGGGAGCACCACAGGTAGAGACTACAACATGGTACTGTGGCACCACAGATAGAGACTATCAATCAGTCAATCAAATGTATTTATAAAGCCCTTTTTACATCAGCCGATGTCACAAAGTGCTGTACAGAAATCCAGCCTAAAACCCCAAACAGCAAGCAATGCAGACATAGAAGCACGGTGGCTAGGAAAAACAGGAACCTAGAAAGAAACCGAGAGAGGAACCAGGCTCTGAGGGGTGGCCATTCCCCTTCTTGCTGTGCCGGGTGGAGATTATAACAGTACATGGCCAAGATGTTCAAATGTTCATAGATGACCAGCAGGGTCAAATAATAATAATCACAGTGGTTGTAGAGGGTGCAAGAGGTCAGCACCTCAGGAGTAAATGTCAGTTGGCTTTTCATAGTCGATCATTCAGAGTTAGAGACAGCAGGTGCGGTAGAGAGAGAGAGAGTCGAAAACAGCAGGTCTGGGACAGGTAGCACGTCCGGTGAACAGGTCAGGGTTCCATAGCCGCAGGCAGAACAGTTGAAACTGGAGCAGCAGCACGAGCAGGAGGACTGGGGACAGCAAGGAGTCATCAGGCCAGGTCCTCCGAGAGAAGAGAAAGAGAGAGAGAATTAGAAGGAGCATACTTAAATTCACACAGGACACCGGATAAGACAGGAGAAATACTCCAGATATAACAGACTGACCCTAGCCCCCCGACACATAAACAATTTCAGCATAATTACTGGAGGCTGAGACAGGAGGGGTCGGGAGACACTGTGGCCCCGTCCGACTATACCCCCTGACAGGGCCAAACAGGCAGGATATAACCCCACCCACTTTGCCAAAGCACAGCCCCCACACCACTAGAGGGATATCTTCAACCAACAACTTACTACCCTGAGACAAGGCCGAGTATAGCCCACAAAGATCTCCCCCACGGCACGAACCCGAGTGGGCGCCAACCTGGACAGGAAGATCACGTCAGTGACTCAACCCACTCAAGTGGTGCACCCCTCCTAGGGACGGCATGGAAGAGCACCAGTAAGCCAGTGACTCAGCCCCTGTAATAGGGTTTGAAGCAGAGAATCCCAGTGGAGAGAGGGGAACCGGCCAACCAGAGACACCAAGGGTGGTTCGTCGCTCCAGTGCATTTCCATTCACCTTCACAACCCTGGGCCAGACTACACGCAATCATAGGACCTACTGAAGAGTCTTCAATAAAGACTTAAAGGTCGAGACCGAGTCCGCGTCTCTCACGTGGATACGCAGATCATTCCATAAAAACAGAGCTCTATAGGAGTAAGCCTTGCCATTATTATTTTCAATGACGGCCTAGGAACAGTGGGTTAACTGCCTTGTTCAGGGGCTGAACGACAGATTTTTGCCTTGTCAGCTCAGGGATTCGATCTTGCAACCTTTCAGTTACTAGTCCAATGCTCTAACCACTAGGCTACCTGCCGCCCCATATAGAGACTACAACATGGTAGCACTACAGGTAGAGACTACATCATGGTAGCACTACAGGTAGAGACTACAACATGGTAGCACTACAGGTAGAGACTACAACATGGTAGTACCACAGGTAGACACTACAACATGGGAGCACCACAGGTAGAGACTACAACATGGTAGTACCACACAGGTAGACACTACAACATGGTAGCACTACAGGTAGAGACTACAACATGGTAGTACCACAGGTAGACACTACAACATGGTAGCACTACAGGTAGAGACTACAACATGGTAGTACCACAGGTAGACACTACAACATGGTAGCACTACAGGTAGAGACTACAACATGGTAGTACCACAGGTAGACACTACAACATGGTAGTACCACAGGTAGAGACTACAACATGGTAGCACTACAGGTAGAGACTACAACATGGTAGTACCACAGGTAGACACTACAACATGGTAGCACTACAGGTAGAGACTACAACATGGTAGCACTACAGGTAGAGACTACAACATGGTAGCACTACAGGTAGAGACTACAACATGGTAGCACTACAGGTAGAGACTACAACATGGTAGCACTACAGGTAGAGACTACAACATGGTAGTACCACAGGTAGACACTACAACATGGTAGCACTACAGGTAGAGACTACAACATGGTAGCACTACAGGTAGAGACTACAACATGGTAGTACCACAGGTAGACACTACAACATGGGAGCACCACAGGTAGAGACTACAACATGGTAGTACCACACAGGTAGACACTACAACATGGTAGCACTACAGGTAGAGACTACAACATGGTAGTACCACAGGTAGACACTACAACATGGTAGCACTACAGGTAGAGACTACAACATGGTAGTACCACAGGTAGACACTACAACATGGTAGCACTACAGGTAGAGACTACAACATGGTAGTACCACAGGTAGACACTACAACATGGTAGTACCACAGGTAGAGACTACAACATGGTAGCACTACAGGTAGAGACTACAACATGGTAGTACCACAGGTAGACACTACAACATGGTAGCACTACAGGTAGAGACTACAACATGGTAGCACTACAGGTAGAGACTACAACATGGTAGTACCACAGGTAGAGACTACAACATGGTAGCACTACAGGTAGAGACTACAACATGGTAGTACCACAGGTAGACACTACAACATGGTAGCACTACAGGTAGAGACTAAAAACATGCCATAGAAACTCACCATGATCCAACACGTTATTAGTCAGATCTGTCTATGCCAAGACTTGTTCTACGACTCAGGTCATATAAAAAAACTGAGTGGTTATACATGTTCACCCAAATGAGAGGGATGTTTTCTCCGAATGAAAGACAATCAATGTAAACTCTGTAGTTCAGTTATGAGCAGTTTTTTGCCAAACAGAAAATAACGATTGGAATATGAAAATGTACATTTCATAGAGGTATGTTTTCTCTGAATCAAAGACAATCAATGAAAATGATTTGTAACTGTTGATAACGGGATATGGAGAAGGGAGAGTCGGTCAAGGATGGATTCAGACTAGGTGGTAAATTGTATGACAAGCGGCAGTTTATTCAGAGTAAAAATATCTGGTACAAGCGTGCACGGACTCGTTCATTCAGCTCATATGGAACTTGCAGACGGAGCCCCGAAAACACAGTGCACAGACATTATATACAGCAAATAATGTAGGTTGAGTCTAGTAGGTCTGGTCTTCTGATTGGTCCTGTCGATCTGGGTGTCGTCCTTCAGGGCCTGGTAGTAGAGTTCTGTGTTTCCAAATGTTCAGCTAAAACAGGAGATTTTGTGTGTGCGTAGATGTTCCTGTTTTAATCAGTGTTTATGAAAGGTTTACGTCAGCCCTCTGTCCTTGGGTGTGTGTGTGTCTCAGTATCTCGTGAAATGCAGACCCAAGCACCCTTTTGATCAAGTCCTTTCCTGCCTTATCAGTGTTTATGAAAGGTCTGTGCCAGCCCTCTGTCCTTGGGTGTGTGTGGGTCTCAGTATCTGCTTATGAGTTTGTGAGAAACCCTGTTTTGAAAGAAGTTAGTTATAACAACGTAATAGCACTATGCTTGTGTTATTTTAAATGGTATTTATTACATAACGCATTTTAACTGCAAACAGAATGATAAGGAATGGAGTATGTATACCCTTGATTCAAATCTCCAATACATCTTCAACGGTTTGGTGTCAGGCTCAATCCCAGTAAGACGTACTTTATCATACAGCGTGTCTGATGTTGGGCTCCCGAGTGGCGCTGCGGTCTGAGGCACTCCATCTCTGTGCTAGAGGTGTCACTGCAGACCCTGGTTTGATTCCAGGCTGTATCACACCTGGTTGTGATTGGGAGTCCCATAGGGCGACGCACAATTGGCCCAGCGTCGTCTGGGTTAGGGTTTGGCCAGGGTAGGACGTCATTATAAAAAATAATTTGTTCTCAACTCACTTGCCTGGGTAAAAATAAAAATGTTGAGGATGGAATATAAGCAGGGAACATTGCATCATTGAATGCTGGGTCAGTGGCCATGAAAAAGCAAACAGGCAACCGGCCTTGAACAGCCATCAACCCACTTATGCCTTCCAGATAATCGATTTCCGTGGGCAAATTTATTTCTATGATTCCAAAACGAGTACAGTGCATGTTTTCAACAAGAAAAGTATGAGTGCAAATGCAAGCGCAATTACACTTGGAGAACATTGGAATGTGAACCCAGTGTCGGTGTGTGTGTGTGACTTTACTAAATAAAACACGTGTCTGATATTAACGCTCTGAAAGCCCACACACTTGGTGAATTAAACATGCTCTCAAACACACACAATACGAGACAGTAAGCCTCCTTAATAACACCCCACCTCCCATCAGATGTCCCTCTGCCCAGTGGACAAAAACACACTAATAGCCAGCCTATCAGATTAGTAATGACGACGGTTGTCCCCTAACACGAACACCACTCAATACATATTTCACCCATTGATCATCTAAACCACATGTAGAGATCTGTTGGCTGCTGAACATGGCCAGGCTAATGTAGTGCATGGTGCAGCGGAGGCTGCTGTGGGGAGGACGGCTCATAATAATGGCTGTTATGGAGTCAATGGAATGGAATCAAACACATGTGGTTGATACCATTCCATTGACTCCATTCCCGACATTGTTATGAGCCGTCCTCCCCACAGCAGCCTCCTCTGGTATGGTGCTTCAGGTTACTGTGGGCCTTGTTTGATGCAGTCTCAGATCTCATCAGGACTTGTAAGAGTAGTAGAGGTCCCATCTCATACAGTTTATGTCATACACATCTAAGGATGTGCATACACATTGCATTCGGAAAGTATTGACCCATTGACTTTTTCCAAATTTTTACAGCCTTATTCTGAAATGTATTAAATACATTTTGTCCTTGTTAATCTATACACAATACCCCATAATGACAAAGCAAAAACATGTTTTTGCAAATGGTTAAAAAATTTAAATCAGAAATACCTTATTTAGAAAAGTATTCAGACCCTTTTCGATGGGACTCGAAATTGAGGTCTTTGTTTCCATTGATCATCTACAACTTCAATGGAGTCCAGCTGTGGTAAATTCAATTGATTGAATGTGATTTGGAAAGGCACACACCTGTCTATATATAAGGTCCCACAGCTGACAGTGCATGTCAGAGCAAAAACCAAGCCATGAGGTCGAAGGAATTGTCCGTAGAGCTTCGAGACAGGATTGGGGAAAGGTACCAAAAAATTCTGCAGCCTTGAAGGTCCCCAGGGAACACAGTGGCCTCCATCATTCTTAAATGGAAGAAGTTTGGAACCACCAAGACTCTTGCTAGAGCTGGCCGCCCAGCCAAACTGAGCAATCAGGGGAGAAGGGTCCTGCTCTGGGAGGTGACCAAGAACCAGATGGTCACTCTGACAGAGCTCCAGAGTTACTCTGTGGAGATGGGATAACCTTCCAGAAGGACAACCATCTCTGCAGCACTCCACCAATAAAGCCTTTATGGTAGAGTGACCAGACGGAAGCCACTCCTCAGTAAAATGCACATGACAGTCCGCATGGAGTTTGCCAAAAAGGAACCTAAAGGACTCTCAAACCATGAGAAACAATATTCTTTGGTCTGATGAAACCAAGATTGAACTCTTTGGCCTGAATGCCAAAATGTAATGTCTGGAGGAAACCTGGCACCATCCCTACAGTGAAGCATGGTGGTGGCAGCATCATGCTGTGGGGCTGTTTTCAGAGGCAGGGACTGGGAGACTAGTCAGGACCAAGGGTAAGATGAACGGAGCAAATTACAGAGAGATCCTGCTCCAGAGCACTCAGGACCTCAGACTGGGGCAAAAGTTCACCTTCCAACAGGACAATGACCCTAAGCACACAGCCAAGACCACACAGGAGTGGCTTCAGGACAAGTCTCTGCATGTCCTTGAGTGGCCCAGCCAGAGCCTGGACTTACTGATTGAACATCTCTGGAGAGACCTGAAAATAACTGTGCAGCGACACTCCCCATCCAACCTGACAGAGCTTGAGAGGATCTACAGAGAAACATGGGAGAAACTCCCCAAATACAACATGGTAGCACTACATTTTAGAATAAGGCTGAAAAAAAAATCTACAACCACACCAGTCCCTTTGGGAGAAAGAACTGGTCCAAGAAAGAAAGTCACTGCCCTAAGCTACAGTATATATATATAACTACAGTAGCTAGGTTTCAATCCAATAGGCGACAGATTGTCAATGCGAATATTCTAGAATCCGTATAAAAACAATATGCGTAGGTGTGTTTCCATCAAACTGACTGATAAAAAGCTATGGGTGAAGGATCTCGGGTTTGAAACCAAGCTGTGTCACAGCCAGCTATTACCGGGAGCCCCATAGGGCAGCACACAATTGGACCAGTGCAGTCCGGATTAGGGGAGGGTTTGGCCGGTGGGCTTTCCTTGGCTCATCGCTCTCTTGCGACTCCTTGTGGCGGGCCGGGCGCCTGCAATCTGTCATGAGTCTAATGGTGTTTCCCCCGACACATTGTTGTGGCTAACTTCTGGGTTAAACAAGCTGTGTGTTAATTAAGAGGTAGCGCTGCTAGGCAGGTCATGTTTCGGAGGACACATGTCTCGACCGTCGCATCACCCGAGCCGATTGAGGAGTTACAGCGATGAGACAAGGTCGTGACTAACAATCGGAGAGAAAATGGGGTAAAAACTCCTTTAAAAAAGCTATGGGTGAATTCCAATGTACCGAATAAAAGAACTGGAGTTCAATGTGTTTCCATTGCATTTTCAACTCAATAGATGGTTTTGTCACAAAAACTGTTTGAGATAAAAAGCTAACTTGCCCAATCTAGCGCATAGTCTCTAGACATGAGTTCACTGATAAAGTGGACAGGGTAGGTTATATGAGATGATATGGATAATCGCAGCCAAGCAACGATCACCATGTCACCATAATGCCCTGGGGCATTGCGTATTTTATTTTGTCGGCACTAGGACATTTTACTGACAAATGGCCTGTTTCCATCAGACCTGTTGTGTCTTTTTTACGTGTCAGGTAATTCATGCGAGTGAAATTGTTGGATGGAAACCTGGTTAGTGTCTACACTTTTCACACACAGATTCTGTTAGGTATACGGTTCAGAGGGAAAGAGTGAGTCTAACCTTGCCTGCGGCAAAACCTACATGCATACCTTGAAATGACGTCTTCTGTCTGAGTCTCTCTCTTTATATCTCATCCCCTCACACACACACACATACTTGCAATGACAAACACAAGCATAGGCTACTTGCTATCGTACACTCATATTCACAATCACACAAACACACACACACTCACAACACGCATACAGACTAATTGGCATTCTCGTGACGAGGCAGAGCTCCATCTCAACTCATTTAACATTTGCAGTACAATGAGGATGGAACAGAGCTCACCATTAGACAGCATGGGGAAATGTGTTCATCGGTTCTTCTGGATCCTTCTCTCTCTCCCTCTATCTTTCTATCAATCTCTCTCTCTTGTCTTTCTACATACCGTTTCTCTTTCTCTCTCTCCCTCTCTCCCGGTCTCTCTCGCCCTCTTCTCATCTCCATCTCTCCCTCTCTCTCTCTCTGACACACACACACATTCTCTCAAGGATTGTTTGGCAGCTTAAGGTATTTCGCCAGTTTTGGCATTGATATGAAAATGCTCCATTTATCGACCCATTTCTCTGAGCGGATTACAATAACATTGGACCATATCACAGAAAAATAGAGTTCCAACTTCCAGTACTGGGGAGAAATAATTTTTTCACTGTTTTACCCGACAGCAACACTGGTTAATAAGCTTCTCAGGGGGCTTGTTTTTCCCATCATGAATAAACAACAACATTCTGTAATCGTGTTACATCTCGCAGAAAAATATATTTTTCCTTTTAATCTCCTATGCATCAGTGTTTCTCCTCCGTTGACTTTTAGCAGAATCTGAAGATTTTTTTATGACACCTCAGAGGTGTCATGTGACTGTTACTCTATGTTATTATCTTTGCATATTCACTTTAATAACTCTACCTACAGTTGAAGTCGGAAGTTTGCATACACCTTAGCCAAATACATTTAAACTCAGTTTAATCCTAGTAAAAATTCCCTGTCGTAGAGAGAATTATTTATTTCAGCTTTTATTTCTTTCATTACATTCCCAGTGGGTCAGAAGTTTACATACACTCAATTAGTATTTGGTAGCATTGCCTCTAAATTCTTTAACTTGGGTCAAACGTTTCGGGTAGCCTACCATAAGCTTCCCACAATAAGTTGAGTGAATTTTGGCCATTCCTCCTGACAGAGCTGGTGTAACTGAGTCAGGTTTGTATGCATCCATGCTTGCACACGCTTTTTCAGTTCTGCCCACAAATTTTCTATGGGATTGAGGTCAGGGCTTTGTGATGGCCACTCCAATACCTTGACTTTGTTGTCCATCAGCCATTTTGCCACAACTTTGTAAGTATGCTTGGGGTCATTGTCCATTTGGAAGACCCATTTCCGACCAAGCTTTAACTTCCTGACAGATGTCTTGAGAAGTTGCTTCAATATATCCGCATAATTTCCCTTCCTCATGATGCCATCTATTTTGTGAAGTGCACCAGTAACTCCTGCAGCAAAGCACCCCCTCAACATGATGCTGCCACCCCCGTGCTTCACGGTTGGGATGGTGTTCTTCAAGCTTGCAAGCCTCCCCCTTTTTCTTCCAAACATAACAATGGTCATTATGGCCAAACAGTTACATTTGGACATTTCTCCAAAAAGTATGATCTTTGTCCCCATGTGAAGTTGCAAACCGTAGTCTGGCTTTTGTATGGCGGTTTTGGAGCAGTGGCTTCTTCCTTGCTGAGCGACCTTTCAGGTTATGCCGATATAGGACTCGTTTTACTGTGGATATAGATGCTTTTGTACCTTTTTCCTCCAGCATCTTCACAAGGTCCTTTGCTGTTGTTCTGGGATTGATTTGCACTTTTGGCACCAAAGTACGTTCATCTCTAGGAGACAGAAGGCGTCTCCTTCCTGAGCGGTATGACAGCTTTGTGGTCCCATGTTGTTTATACTTGCGTACTATTGCTTGTACAGATGAACATGGTACCTTCAGGCGTTTGGAAATTGATCCCAAGGATGAACCAGACTTGGAGGTCTACAATTTTTCTTTCTGAGGTCTTGGCTGATTTATTTTGATTTTCCCATGATGTCAAGCAAAGAGGCACTGAGTTTGAAGGTAGGCCTTGAAATACATCCACAGGTACACCTCCAACTGACTCAAATGTTGTCAATTAGCCTATCAGAAGCTTCTAAAGCCATGACATCATTTTCTGGAATTTTCCAAGCTGTTTAAAGGCACAACTTAGTGTATGTAAACTTCTGACCCACTGGAATTGTGATACAGTGAATTATAAGTTAAATAATCTTTGTAAACAATTTTTGGAAAAATGACTTGTGTCATGCACAAAGTAGATGTCCTTACCGACTTGCCAAAACTATAATTTGTTAACAAGCAATTTGTGGAGTGGTTGAAAAACGAGTTTTAATGACTCCAACCAAGTGTATGTAAACTTCCGACTTCAACTGTATATGTACATAATTGCCTCAATTACCTCGACTAACCAGTGCCCCCACACATTGACTCTGTACCGGTACCCCCTGTATATAGTCTCCACATTGACTCTGTACTGGTACCCCCTGTATATAGTCTCGCTATTGTTATATTACTGCTGTTCTTTAACTACTTGTTACTTTTATTTCTTATTCATATTGTTTAAACTGTGTTGTTGGTTAAGGGCTTGTAAGTAAACATTTCACTGTAAGGTCTGCACCTGTTGTATTCGGCGCAAGTGACTAATATAATTTGATTTGATTTGTTAGGATTCTCAGAAGTCTCCATCTGTCTCACTGTCTATGAATCTCGCTAGTCCTCTCTCTCCCCATTTCTTAGTCCCTCTCTCTCTCTCTCTTCCACTCTCTCTAGTCTAGACAAAGTGACAGCTGTGTGTTTGAAAGCCTTCTTTTTACCTCACTTCCTAAATCTTGCTAGTCCTCTCTCTCTCTCTCTCCCTCCCTTTCTCTGTCCCTCTCTCAGAAGCAGAGTCTCTTGTTTAAAGACCCAGTGTATTACAAAGTGTTGTTGTGTTTAGATCATTCTGTCTGTCCTGTTGGTCTGACCTTTCTATATAAGCTGCTTATCCCTGTTGTCAGCGTGGTGTCTGGCCCCAAATACACCCTCTCCACCACCTCACCCCCTCGCCTCACCCTCTCATCCACTCCTGGAAAAGGAGAAAGTACCACATCACTATTAGTGACCATACAAAATACTCATCAAGGTCGGAAAACAAGGGTAAACCCCCTTAAACTGTTCACCCATGTACTCTCTACAATAAGCTTGTAATAATAAGTCTACTCAGTATAAATAAAGTATAGATCATTATGTTTTCATAAGCAGCCTGAAAGGAGGGCATGTTTTGATTCATTTCAGTTTTGCTATCAAGTGTGCATATATGATAATTCAGCTTTTACAGGCCATAATTGCTGTCATTATGTGTGAGATGTGCGTTGGCGCCTGGTGATTGAGCAGAGAGGCTGGGGAGCGCTCGTTATGCCAAACGACATGTTGACATGATTAAGCCCTACTGAGATTATGTTCTATTCCACAGAGCTGTGATATAGAGACTGGTAATGGTCCTTACTGACTGCTTCTTTTCTATGACTAACTGTTTATTTCCTATGACCCCTAGCTTCTTACTGGTTGGAAGTCCTTACCGACTGTTTCTTTCCCATGATGTCCTTACTGACTGTTTATTCTTTATGGCCCCCAGTTCCTTATTGACAGATTCTGTGCTATCAGGCTTAATGGATCATTAGTGATCGTTGTTCCAAGTCCTTGAAGGTTGTTTGTTGTTGTCCTGCTGTCATTATATCCTGTATTGATGGTTTTCTAATGTGACACCAGTTCAAGTGATTGCTTTAGTAACATGGTCCAATCTACAGGTAATTGCCAAAATAAAGGAAACACGAGTAAATCAGGGATAAAAAGTATATTGAAAGGGTCATGTATAAAAATGCTGGGCATGCCATTATTTTGGCTACCATGGCTATGCCCCCATAGGATGACAATGCCGCCATAAATAGGGCACAAGTGGTCACTGAATGATTTAATGAGCACGAAAATGTAAACCATATGCCATGGCCGTCTCAGTCACCAGATCCCAACCCAATTGAACAGTTATGGGAGATTCTGGAGTGGCGCCCGAGACACAATTTTCCACCACCATCAACAAATGATGAAACTTCTCATGGAATAATGGCATTGCATCCCTCCAGTAGAGTTCCAGACACCTGCAGAATCTATGCCAAGGTGCACTGAAGCTGTTCTGACTCGTGGTGGCTCAATGACCTATTAAGAAACTTTATGTTGGTGTTTCCTTTATTTTGGCAGTTACCTGTCTGTCCTTACTGACTGGTTCTACCTCCAGTCCTGACTGTTTCTTGTTTCCAGATGACTGGAGGAAATTGTGTTTGTGTGTGTACGTGTGTGTGTGTGTGTGTGTGCGTGTGATATTTCCCCTAGTCTCCTGGGGTCAGTGAGAGGACTTGCTGCTGCTAATGAAAACAACTGTGGCTGAAGATATGAAGAAAGCCTGAAGGGGGTTCTTACTGTTTAATGACATCTGGGTCATGTCCTGGCTTACACACACACACACACACACACAGACAATAAGTAAAACACACACAAATACACACTCTTTCTTGCGCACACATACAGTAAACACACTCGATTTGTGAATGGTATTGTTTTTACCAGTGGCCCTCCTAATCTAAGCCAGCCCACACTAATACCTGTGTGTGTCTGGAGCAGGAGATGGGGGTTATGTATATATGAGGTGAAGGCTGATGCTAGGGTCTCAGCATACAAACACTACCACTGTGTTACACTCAAATAGACATGATTTCAATTAAAGCTCTAAAGGCCCTCCAAACGTTGACTCTAACCTCTACACCACAGGTCAGGTCAGTATTATCTGAGAGGTCCTAGCTCCCTCTCTACTCCCACTCGCCTTCACTCCCTCTGCCAGCTTGCTGCCAGCTCTTAGCAAACTGTTGGAAAAAATTGTGTTTGACCAAATACAATGCTATTTCTCTGTAAACAAAATTAACAGACTTTCAGCATGCTTATAGAAAAGGGCACCCAACAGCTACTGCACTGACACAAATTACTGATGATTGGTTGATAGAAATTGAGAATAAGAAGATTGTGGGCGTTGTACTGTTAGATTTCAGTGCAGCCATTGATATTATTGACCATAACCTGTTGTATAAAAAAAAATGTTTTATGGTTTTTCAAGCTCTGCCATATCGTGGATTCAGAGCTATCTACAGTATCTAATAGAACTCAGAGGGTTACTTTAATGGAAGCTTCTCTAATGTCAAACATGTCAAGTGTGGTGTACCGCATGGCAGCTTGCTAGGCCCTCTATTATTTTCTATTTTTACCAATGATCTGCCATTGGCATTAAACAATGCCTGTGTGTCCATTTATGCTGATGATTCAACCCTATACGTGTCAGCAACCACTACTAATGAAGTCACTGAAACACTTAACAAGGAGTTGCAGTCAGTTTTGGAATGGGTGGCTAGTAATAAACTGGTCCTGAACATCTCTAAAACTAAGAGCATTGTATTTGGTACAAATCACACCCTAAGCTCTAGACCTCAGCTGAATCTAGGAATGAATTGTGTGGCTGTTGAACAAATTGAGGAGACTAAATGACTTGGTGTTACCTTCGATCAAATCAAATGTTATTTGTCACATGCGCTGAATACAACAGTGAAATGCTTACAAGCCCTTAACCAACAATGCAGTTCTAAGAAAAAGAAGTGTTAATTAAGTCAAAAAATAATAATACGAAGAAGTAATAAATAAGCAACAGTAAAAGAACAGTAGCGAAAGCTATATACAGGGGGTACCGGTACAGAGTCAATGTGTGTGGGCAAAAGTTAGTCGAGGTAATTGAGGTAATATGTACATGTAGGTAGAGGTAAAGTGACTATACATAGATAATAAACAGAGTAGCAGCAGCGTAAAAGAGGGGGGGACACCAATAAGACTAGCTTATGTGTCTGACCCCAGTAGGACGAGCTGTTACCATTGGAGTCAGCTAATGGGGATCTTAATTAAATCTAAATCAAATATTCCCTGGATCAACCGGGACCAGTGGGAGTCGGGAGGCCCCGTCAGGAGCACTCTGCCGTTCACAGATCTGAGAGAGCATCAAAGGGAATTCCATAAGAAATCCATAAAAAAGCTATCACTGAATTAGGCCTTTTCTGCACTCATTCGTTCCACGAAGGTAAATCTCATCCATAATTCAGTCTGATGTATGCAATTATGTCATTGTAGTAATGTAATAAAAAATGAATTATGGAGCGCCTTCATTGTGATGGAGTTTAATAATTCAAGTCAACACCACCAGGATCAAACAGCAGTGGAGGGGGTTTTCAGTCGAGGACTTGGCGGGGGCTGAGAGGGACAGATTTAATAATGCAGATTTCTTCCACCGCCAAATAGCTTCATAAAAGTGTAAGACGGCTGACTCTCCCTTGCCCCCTACACCCACTCTGCTATTCATTAGGCCAAATGAAGGCTGTCACTTTAAGGATGGTTGGAGCACAAGCTGGGCTGGCAGGATGAGGCTCTTAAGACAGACCTCCTCACACTAGCCAGGTCACCCAAGATTCAAGGCATTCGTTCAGGTCACCAGGACGTCGGGAGATGCCTTCAAAACCCACCAGTAGGGGCAGCGCTGAGCGCTATTACCATCAAGTAGGGGGTTGTGGATTGGGCCCGCCTTTCAAATTAGCGGGGACACACACTTTACACACACGCACACTTTACACACACACTAAGACAGCGTTTCAGTGGAGCAGAGCGAACAGACACGGTCTATGATTCAAATGTAGCACCCTGCCATGGCCGCACCACAGAAAAAGCTAAATACCTAATCTCGGTTGCACAATTTGTCATTTCCTGTTTTACTTCTGGGGGGAATGCCATTAACAATTGTTATTACCTTTGTGCAAAGGAAGGACGCGTAGTCTCCACCCTCACAAACAGAAACTCTTGGCCAAACCTCTCCCTTCCGCTAATTTCACCCATGTTTATCATGGCCAAAAAGGAAATATAGCCAATTTTGACTTTGTGTGGCTGTGGAATCTAGTGGAAACCATTTATCACGGGCTCGAAAATCACCACAGTGTAAGCAACAGCTTCGCCCAATCCTTATTTGTCCAAATAATCAGTGACGCAAATCCAAAACCAGGAACTACTGCTGCTCACGTAATTCTACGTGAGCCTTGACAGATTCTCGCCGTTTAATCTGTCCACGAGAGATTCCAGAATACCTAAAACATTTAAGTAAAACTCTATTGAAATGAGTCTTTACAAAGTGAGACACAGGCACGCGGATGAACACACACAAGTAGAGTGTGAAGCACAACGTCTGTGTTGTGCATAGAGAAGAGATCCCTGGGGCCAGAGAACATCTTTACATTTCTCTGTTGTCTCCCCTGAAAGAGAAGAAAAGGAAAGAGGGAAAAGAGAGAGAGAGACGCAAATGAGAGGAGAGATGGGTAGTGAGAAAACATAAGATATTGAAAAGATGTAAAGGGACTGGGCACAAACTGGTTGCTTCAATGTCATCTGTCAACATATTGCAATGTGGAATCGTGGAAAATGCAATGGATTTGAAAAAAGTCTAACTGTTGTTTTGAGGGTAACATTTCCACCACAGGATTATGTGATCATGGTGACCAATTTCCACACAGACAAAACGTATAAAATACACTACATGGCCAAAAGTATGTGGATACCTGCTCGTCGAACATCTCATTCCAAAATCATGGGCGTTAATATGGAGGTGGTCTCCCCTTTGCTGATATAACAGCCTCCACTCTTCTGGGAAGGCTTTCCGCAAGATGTTGGAACATTGCTGAAAGTTGGAAGCACAAAGTTGGAAGCACAGAATATTCTAGAATGTCATTGTATGCTGTAGAGTAAAATGTTCCCTTGCCTTGAACTAAGGGGCCGGGTCCGAACTATGAAAAACAGCCCTCCTCCACCAAACTTCACAGTAGGCACTATGCATTGGGGATGGTAGCGTTCTTCTGGCATCCGCCAAACCCAGATTGATCCGTCGGACTGCCAGATGGTGAAGCGTGATTTATCACTCCAGAGAACGCGTTTCCACAGATCCAGTGTTCAATGGCGGCGACATTCACACCACTCCATCCAATGCATGGCATTGCGTGTGGTGATCTTAGGCTTGTGTGTGGCTGCTCGGCCATGGAAACCCATTTCATGAAACTCCAGATGAACAGTTATTGTGCTGACGTTGCTTCCAGAGGCAGTTTGGAACTTGGTAGTGAGTGTTGCAACCGAGGACAGACTATTTTTACACGCTCAGCGATTCAGCCTTTAGCGGTGCTGTTCTGTGAGCTTGTTTGGCCTACCACTTTGCGACTGAGCCGCTGTTGCTCCTATATGTTTTCACTTCACAATAACAGCACTTACAGTTGACCGAGGCAGCTCTAACAGGGCAGAAATTTGACAAACTGACTTGTTGGAAAGGTGGCATCCTATGACGGTGCCAGTTTGAAAGTCACTGAACTCTTCAGTACATGCCATTCCACTGCCAATGTTTGTCTATGGAGATTGCAAGGCTGTGTGCTCAATTTCATACACCTGTCATCAACAGGTGTGGCTGAAATAGCCAAATCCACTCATTTGAAGGGGTGTCCACACACTTTTGGAGTTTATGTTGAATTTGTACCTTTGAAATGTTGGATTCTGTCTTGAAATATACTTATTCCCGTTACTATATTAGAATGTATTGATTACTTTACATGCATAAGAAATGTTTATGTTAGGGGTCAACGAAGGGTGAGTAGGAACTGTGTATGGAAAATTACTTAGTGAGACAAGGGAAATTACAGAAAGTTTCTATCTGTTCAAACATATTATTGCTGAATATTAATATTTCTAAGGAAGGAGTTAAAGAGCAACAGTCTAGTATCAGTTCCTGATAAGTAAGGCCAGTTGCTGTAGAACTAGGACAAGGAGCGATGTGGAACTCAACTCAATAAGGTCAACAGTTGAAGGGAGAAGAAACCTCTGGAGGGCTCCAGAGGGGCTCACCTTCGAAGACCATCTAACTGCAGTCCTATCTCTTACACACACACACTTCCATGCCCATAAAGGTTCTAGACTTTTGCAGGGCCTGTTTTGTTCAGAACCTAACAGAAACAACATCAGATCTTCAATTTAAAATCCAGTATAAGAAAAAAAACTATTGTCTGGGTAGCACCTCCTACAGGACTGCAGATATAACTACAGCTATCCATTCAGTCTCCCATCCAGGGTACCAAACAAACCCAGACCTGCTTAGCTTTGATATTGGTCACAGGCTATAACACATGTGCTATCTTGAGAATGGCTGTTGAGAAATCTCCACTTAATAGATTCACTGATCTATCGAAGTCATTCCAAAGGGTAGGTTCAACAGAGCAAATGGAATGTAACCGTGCTTTATCAATCAAATATCATCAGTGACGCTATTTAGGCCTATATATAGTCACATTTGGGAAGTCATCAACAGCTATTGTTTTCATTCAGCTCAGGATTCAACCAAAAATAGACAATACATATAGGCCTAGGTCAGCGTTTCCCAAACTCGGTCCTCCGGACCCCAAGGGGTGCACGTTTTGGGTTTTTGCCCTAACACTACACAGCTGATTCAAATAATCAACTAAACTCCAAATTAGGAATTCAACAAACAAATTCAAAGCGTAGAAAGAAAACTAGAGAGAGAAAGAGAGGTAGAATCTTCACGTGGAGGACTCTTTGTCGCCCCTTGCCTCATCTCAGCAAATGTGAAGAATGCATAGGGGAGAGATAGGGAGAGATATGTCAGGAGTCATTCAGTGCTCAGTGGGGAAGACAATGCATCTCCTCCCTGGAGAGAGACACAGAACGTTCTCTCCACTTCTATGGCTGCTTTAGAGCTAACACAACAACAGAACATTTCCCAATGCTGCAGGTGTGCCATACAGCACAACACTGCACCATACTCTTATCTTGCTCTCTTTTGTCTCTCTCCTGTCTCTCACTCTCTCCTCTCTCTCACCATGTACAAACAAAGCTACGTGCCTCTGTGTACACAGTGATCAAGTAGACAAACTTCAGTAATTAATTACATTCAATACGGGCGTGTACAGTATGTGTGTTTGGAGTGGAGGTAACTCATTGTGCCCGGAGGTTGGGCTCACCACTTGGCAAGGGCTTCACCACAGCAACTGTTGATCAGCAAAAAAAAGGTTGGTGTGTGGGTACCGGCTGACTACGGCTGATGGTAATATCATATGGCATTCAGGATCGTGTATAAGGTTGCATAAATTTAAAGGATGATTATAACACGCGGTTGGATCGAGTCTAGGGGTGCATACTTTCTTTCACATGTTCCCCCTCAGCCCCTTTGGCAACTCTAAATTAGATCTGGAGAGCACCCAAAGTAATTTGTTATTGCACAGTTGGGGAAAGGGGGGTGGAGGAAGAAAGACAAATAGTGATTTGGTGCAGCTAGTGGAGCTGGTGTGTGGTGGCAGGAAACATTTGAGAATTCTTCAAGTTGATGAGCTTCCAGCGTGCCTACTGGGCTGAGATATTGGGATGCAGTATGGGAGGAAGAGGAAAAGGGAGAGAGGGAGATAGAGGGAGGGAGACAGAGAGAGATAGAGAGAGACACACACAGAGCAAGAGAGTAAGAGAGAGAGATAAGCGGGGTACTGAGGGCTAACATTAGGGGTAATGATCAAGGCAGAAATGTTTAACTAAAAAAAATGTTATCATGACAAATATCAACTAACTAGAAAGAGAGAGAGCTGTCTGACTATCTGTCAGATTGGAGATTTGGCGCCGTGTTGTGCACCGTCTCCTGCATGTTCACCACAGACAGACAGACAGACAGACAGACAGACAGACAGACAGACAGACAGACAGACAGACAGACAGACAGACAGACAGACAGACAGACAGAGAAATATTGAGAGAGAGAGGGGGAGGATGTAGAGGAGGCCAATCTGTCACTAGAAGCCAATTTCCTTGGCCAACGTTTAAAGAGTGTTATTTCAACACTGTCTGGCACAGTGACACTAATGTCATGACAAGGGCATGTAATTTAGACACCCATAAATAAAGTACAGTATGTGTTATCATAATCATCATTCATTAAACATGACCACGAGTCTGCTGGATATGTGTGTGTGTGAGCGCCCGTGCATGCGCGTGTCTGTGTGCGTGTTTGTGCGTGCATTTGTGCGTTTGTCTGTGTGCGTTTGTGTGATGTGTGTGTGTTTCTGTGTGTGTGTGTGTGTGTGTGTGTGTGTGTGTGTGTGTGTGTGTGTGTGTGTGTGTGTGTGTGTGTGTGTGTGTGTGTTCTCGTGAGTATTCTTCTTTGAACTGTACCATGTATTAACAGTCTGGCTCACTGTTACGTTCCCCAGTTTCTGTGTTGTATTTGAGTGTGTGTGTTTCAGGAGATGGCTTCCTGGAAGCCTCCCCAACCAGCTGATTGGTCGACCCCAGGCTAATTGATGATTGGAGCTGACTCCGCCCCCTCGTCAAGAAGCAGCTGACTCTAATCACCATTGCCACCAGAAGATATAAAAGCCAGTGTTCTGTTCAGAAGAAGGGAGATCATGAGAAAGATTAGAGGGAGATTGAATGTTTTGGAGAAATCATTAGAAAGAGTTCTGTGTTTGTTGCTTTGTCAAAGCTTCTTTAGTGGCCTGAGTTAGTTTACTCAGTTTTGTTGTAAAGTGTTTGTGAAATTGTTAATAATTATTCTGTTTCATTTGTTCCCAGGGGGGAAGGGGAAGGCACTTAGGGAGTGCTTAGGCAAGAGGCCCGAGGGCATACATATACCCGTAGTATATTCAATGTCTAGGCACACTAGGTAAGACCTGGGCGGACCACCCCCTGTATTTTGGTTAGGGCACCAGGTGGTGCTAAGTTAGGTAAGTTAAGTGGGTAGGCAGGTTAGATAGGAGAGGGGGAGCTTTGATATTTACTTTCTTTCCTTTGGTTCCGTCCAGCCCCTTTTCCCCATATTACCGTGTAGGAAATAAATCCTAGTAAATGGTAAATTCTGACTTTTGTCATCCTTATTCGCACCTACGGTCCATACCTCTTTCGCTTCACGGAGAGTTGAGTTGCAGCAGGGAGTTGCGTTCCCTCTTTTTAGAGGCGTGCGTAACACTCACAGGAAGAGGAACATCCAGTATGTCTGACATACTTTTGCACTTTCAGTAGAGGGCCTCTCCACTGCAGCTAGCCTTATAGCTGGCCACATAACCTATTATTCTACTTCTCTCTGACACAACCAGACACAGTTTAACGCAAATGGGATAATCTACGGGGACTTCTGATGTTCGAATCGTATGACCTACCGGACCCCTTATATTATGGTTCTATTATGCATTAGTTCTGTACTATAAAATATCAGATCTGCATATTGCCCAAATGTATGTAAGCGTCTAGTACATGTTAGTGCGGCTGTGTTGGATACATGTTAGATCTACTGTAGCATTCCAGCTGATATAGACATCGAATGGAAGATCAGCATTAAATGTATGTTTTATGTGTGTTAGATCTCTGCTCCCCACGTGCTCTTTTGGCCCTTGGTCGTAATGGGACAGAGAGTGAGGTAGAGAGAGGTCCAGGGCTGTCTGTTTGGAGACCCCCTCTGTGAGGCACGGGGTCTCTGATGTTCACTATGCTCCCTATACATCTTTAATGACATCACTGCTTGCCCCATAACCCACCAGATAGAGGTCCGTATATGCATGGCCAGGGTCGACGAGCAGCCCACATTCGGCCGATCACTCATAAAAAGGTAATAGCCGTTCAAAGGAAATGGCTGAAAGTATGTAAAAATGTGTGATTAAATGTTAATGGATTCTGAGAGAGAACGTTTAGTATACATGGACCCTGGATTCACTTTGCATAGGAACTTGACTACCCCGGCACATGGCAGGTATCAGAATATGCCAGTTAAAGCTGCATTATGTAACTTTTTGGGCAATCTGACCAAATTCACATAGAAACGAGATTTATAGATCTGTCATTCTCATTGAAAGCAACTCTGAGGAGCGGTAGATCTCTTCTACGGGTGTTATTTATATGCTTCCCACTCTTAAGTGGTTTTGTATACCAGCTTCAAACAGCTGAAAAGACAATATTTTTGTGTATGGAAAATATATTTCAGTGGTTGAGATGGTACGGTGTTTCTCTAGACAATGCTCATTTTGTCACATGAATTTCTAATAGTTTGTCTAATTTAAGTTTATCAACCAGGAAATGCCATCATTGACCAGTGGCTGTTTTGCGAGAGTAAAAGCCAAAGGAGGTCATGCTCCTTTGTGATCTGGCAACATACACAGTTACAGAATGAAAAGCTAGTTGTATCCAGCAACTAGGAAAACACACAGGCCATACACAGTTATGGTATGTAGAACTAGTTATTTTGTGATGGTGTTGAAATGAGGTAGAATTGGAGAATAAGGGGTGATTGAGGGGTAAACCCTGTGAAAACGGGAGTGTTTGCAGCTATGGTTCAAAGCTGTGGAGGCAGAAACAGATCAGGATGCTAATGGTGAGAGAAAAGACACTTAGTTGCATGAGAGCTGATTCCCTCCCTGTCATGTTCATTCATCCTTACAGAGGAAAGGGCAAAGGCAACAAGATCACGCACCCCTTGAAGCTAGATCTGTCTTATTAAAAAAACAAAAAAACATGTAACCTTTATTTAACTAGGCAAGTCAGTTAAGAACACGTTCTTATTACAATGACTGCCTAGGAACAGTGGGTTAACTGCCTTGTTCAGGGGCAGAACGACAGATTGTTTTTTACCTTGTCAGCTCAGGGATTCAATCTAGCAACCTTTCAGTTACTCTAGTTCTCTCACACACACACACACACACACACACACACACACTTAAGTGATCCTGATACCAACACATACTCAGACACTCATATTCTCTCATACATACTAACCCACACAGACATTGGCACACACACCAGTCTGATTTCGTCACACTGACTCACGTGAGTGCTGCCATGATCCTAACACACACATCAATCCCGTGGTGAATGGAATCTGGTGTTTACCATGCCCGAGCCAGCAGCCATGATGGATTTAGTGCTGATGGGAGGGGAAAGGCTGTGAAACTCATCAGTTAGAAACACACTGGAGAGAGAGAGCCGGCACCTACACAACCACAGCCCACACATGCACACGCACACACTTTGGTTGAATGCATTAAGTTGTGCAACTGACCCGGTGTCCCCTTTCCTTCCCTCATACATGCCCACACACTTACACACGCACGGACACACACACACACACACAAGGAAGAGAGCCAGGACAAATAACATACTGTAGATATATATTTTTTACCTTTACTCAAACGGGGTCAATATTGAGACCAAGGTCTCTTTCACAAGGTAGCCCTGCACATACAATTAATTCATAGACAAAATCAAATATAAAAACGAAAAAACAAACAAAAATGTGTACTAGAGCTTTGTAACCAAAAAGGGAGTTTTGAAATGATTCACAGGACTTTAACTTCACTGGGGTAGGGGGCAGCATTGGGAATTTTGGATGAAAAGCGTGCCCAAATTAACCTTTTGTCAATAGGGGGTGCTGTTTGCACTTTGTAATAATTTCGTTCCCAAATTAAACTGCCTCGTACTCAATTCTTGCTCGTACAATATGCATATTATTATTACTATTGGATAGAAAACACTCTCTAGTTTCTAAAACCGTTTGAATTATATCTGTGAGTAAAACAGAACTCGAGTTGGAGCCTTTTTCCTATGAGGATGTGAGAATGCTGAATTCTGCAAGCTGTTCCCAGGTCAGTTTATTAATTTGCCTGTCTTCTATTGGTTGAGATGCACTGCATACGCCTTCCCCTGGATGTCAGCGAATAGTGAGAATTGAAATGGAGTCTCTAGGCAGATCTGAAGGCCTATAAATAGGCTGGCAACGTGGTGCACCCTCTTTCCCCTTTTCGCCATGACGCAGGAAGGACCTTGGCATGTCGTACTAGAAAGCTCCGGTTATAGCTCTTAGATATATCCGGCTCTGTTTTTATTCGATATAGCTGTTAAAGACATCATAATGTTGTTATTTTAAACCGAGT
Organism: Salvelinus namaycush; assembly: GCF_016432855.1. Classification (NCBI taxonomy): domain Eukaryota; kingdom Metazoa; phylum Chordata; class Actinopteri; order Salmoniformes; family Salmonidae; genus Salvelinus; species Salvelinus namaycush. Next base: position 42,631,426 of record NC_052312.1, read on the forward strand.
TATATCAGTTTATGTCAGTATATTGCGATTTTCGGGTATTTATTTGTGTTGCGTTCTAGGGAGTTGGGCACGTCTGGCCCACATGGCTAATGTTTACTGCTAATTCCAACGTTGAAGACTACATTCTACAACCGAGCAACGATTATTTTGGACAAAGGACAACTTGCCTAAGATTCTGATGGAAGCACATCAAAAAGTAAGAACTATTTATGCTGTTAATTCGTTGTTCTGTTAAAAAATGTAAAATGCATAATCCGCCATTAATTTCGGTGCGGTCTCGCTTTAACGCACGCTGTATGTCGTAGTAACGTTCATTTTAAAAATGTAACACAGCGATTGCATTTGTAAGAAATTGTATTAGATATTGGTAACTTGTTTTAACAACTTCTCAACATTAGCTTTAGTTGACACAATATGCCCACACCCCCTCTTTCTCTTGGACATATGCTGGACTCATTAGACATATACACAGACACACACAACTCAGGGTTGGAGCTTAAGACAAAGAACTATCTCAGGAACCAATGGAACGTGGACACCAGGCCTGTTCAGGACTACCCAAGACCCAGATCGACCAATCGGAAGGACAGACTTCCAGATCAACCTACTTTGCTTGTTGTCTATATAAAACTGTACAACTGTTGAAACTACCCTCTTTTCCGGACGGTTCCATAAGAATCAGACAGAAAGAGCCTTGCTGCAAGATTTTACTAAGATATCTTTACATGTGATTAAACGGCCTTATTATAAAATTATCCACCTCGTCCTATTGTCTCCTCTTGTTCTCCTGTCAACAGTAAACGATTTATCAACAGACTTGGTAAGCAGAGGATGGTTGCATCTTTGAATTCGGCCCAATAGAAAATTAATCGGACAGGAGACGAGAGGGAGAAAGATTCCAGAGGAGAGGTGACCTTTTCGAGGGAGAATCGCAATTCAACCCACCCAGGAAACTGATCAGAGAGCTCGATACTAAAAGGTAAGCAGATGCCTGTTTAATCAAAATCTGCATATTGTATTATAGCCAATATCTAAATTCAATGATCAGAAGTACTGTGGTGAGTGAATTGTTGCTAAATTTATGTGGAATTGTTTAGAATCTAAGGCATAGTGTAAGGATATCTGCGTTAAAAATGTATTCCAAGTAGTCTGATAACAGTGAGGAATTAAATGAATTTTGTCTGAATGTATTCCAAGTAGTCTGATAACAGTGAGGAATTAAATGAATTTTGTCTGAGATGTATTCCAAGTAGTCTGATATACCAGTGAGGAATTGATGAAATTGTGATATTGTGTGATCAAGTTGGTAATAGCGAACCTGAGTCTACTGGAGTTGGCATTCCAGTAGACAGAAGGCTATGCGTGTTATTCTGAATGTATTCCAAGTAGTCTGATAACAGTGAGGAATTAAATGAATTTTGTCTGAAATGTATTCCAAGTAGTCTGATATACCAGTGAGGAATTGATGAAATTAAATGATGAAATATGAAATAAGTTGCATGAGCAGAACCGAGACTAGTCGATAACGCCAAATCAATGTGGGTGATTGAACGTTCCACGAGGCCGATTGCTACTAATTAGCCATATGCTAAGTTGGGGCTGTGCTAAAGTGACCGCCGTGTCAATGTGTATGTTGCTGTGAAGCAACTATTTTCTGTTGATGAGTTGACCTGATTTTTCCCTCTCGTGCTGTTGATAAATCCTTAAGGGTTAGAATTAATTTGACAATTATTTTAGAAGCGTTTGAATTACTAGTATATTGTTCCCAAAGGAAATTTCTTAAATGTTTTGGCAAAGTATTTAATTAATCGGAAAAAAGTTCAAATTAATCGAAAAAGTTAAAAGCAATAATATCTTTCGAATAAAAGATCTTATAACTGTCATTCCAATTATATCAGGAGCGCGTGAATATATTCGTATATTGTTTCAAAAAGATATAGCTGAAATATTGTTGGAAAACGAAAATAATTCATCGAATACACGGCAATAAAATTCTTTGTCCACGCGGGTCGGACACGAGACTAGGGGGGGTTAGAGAGAAAAAATACATCGCTGGTTTCGATCAGTGACGGGCTAAAGTATACAAAGATAATAATAGACCCAGACATAGCTTAACGACAAAATGACCACGACTATCGTCCCCAAACACAAATTCAACGAATATTTAGATCAGAGAATGAAAGACAGAGCAGGGGGGAAAATACAGTATAAACAAGTTAAAAGTGTGTGGGAAGAAGTGAGACTGAAATGGACGCAAGCCGGTTTCCTTAGTGGAGTCGCCCCATCAAAAGGGCAACTCCTCACTATGGAGAAAGAATTGGAGGAAGCAGTGAAGCAAGGGATAGAATGTGAAGTTGAGAAGAATAAGAGTCACTTATTTAAAAAGGAAGGAACAAAGCAAAGGGAAAAGGCAGAGGCTGAGATGAAAATAGGATTATGGGCGATTGAAGAGATTAGGAGAGCTCTCCCTTACAGGAAACCTGACACGATGGGGGTGGTCACTGGAGCACCAACTGACACCAAAGAGGGCAGGCCCAACAATAATGATGCCCCACCTACCACCACAGCAGCCCCATCGGCCCCCACCCAACTATACCCGGAACTGCCACAGGGAGAGAAAATAACACCACCTCCCTATTCTCAAAATCCATTCAGTCACCTCCCTCAAAACCCTTTTTTGACCCCTGCTGTGGTACAGGCACCGGTGTTTGTGGTGCATGAAGGACACCTAAAAGGAAGCATGACTTTGGGGATCCAAGAAGGGCAACTCGTGTGTGAAGAGAGGCCTGATTATCAAGACAGGGAGGAGAGGGATAGAACATACACACAGGGACGTGGGGGGGGTTCGAACTCCGCCTCACTACAGGGACACGGTGAGTCTCTATCAACCTACCCACAAGGACGGGGTGGTGGGTCTCAACCAGGCCCTTTGAAGAGAGAAGACAGAGAGCTGATTCAGTTCTCTTCCACTCCAAACCCAGACTGGTTCAGAAACAGAACACGGGGGGATAGTCAAATAGTCACTGAAGAGTCATGGTCGCCACCAGGACAATGTCCCTCTGGGGCCTCTTTAAGAAGGAACCACAACAAGGACGATGAAGGTGAGAATAAAACAGGACAAGATGAAGAGGAGGTGGAGCGAGACCTCAGGGAGTCACTGGCACTGGCCAGATCTATGATAGAAGATGCTGAACGTGGAGAGGGCTCGTACCATATAAAAGGGGTAATGATGGGGAAGGTGACGGATTTGGTCGAACCTATTAGACAGTCCGTTCGTCTCAGGGAACAGAACAGCAGGGGAGTCTCGTCCAGGGCAGACTGGGATCCCCAACATGGAGGACGAGGAGGGTCGGAGATGCAGATGCCGTTGAGACCCACTCCAGACGGAGGGCATGAAGAATACCAACCCTGGAAAATAACAGACCTTACCACTTTGATGGGACAATTACCCAGCCTGCATGGGGGTGCCTCTGCATGGCTCCTTCAACTGCAAACACTGACATCAGGCCTACGGCTCTGTCTAGGTGACATGAGGGCCCTTCTGGCTAGAGCAACAGACCATACCACCATGAGTGCTCTGATAAGAGAGGCAGATCTTGCCACAGCCCCGGCTGCACTGGCCCAGGAAGACTTCCGAGCGGAATTGTGGGCAGTGTTGAGAAGGGCATATCCCACAGAACGAAACCATGCAACCCTTTCATCATTTACCATCAATCCAGGGGAACAACCGGCAGCCTACTTAGACAGAGCGAAGACCACATGGAGAACTGTTCATGAAGAACCATATGACCATACTGGCACCACGGTCAGCATGTGGAAGGAGATGGTGGTGAGCGGCGCTCCAATTGAGGTCCGAACTAAACTTAGGGCCACGGTGGGGTTAATGGCACTTCCCCAGGCTCAGTTTAACTCCCATGTGCATCACCACATCACCCAATACAACAAGGATAAGGGAGGGGCTGAAACACAAGTCCAGTCCCTACAGGTACAACTTTTGAAACTGCAATTGAAAGAGGCTCAGAAGGGGGAGAAACCCAAGAAACAGATGGTGGCTGAAGACCAACAAGAAATCTCACAAATTATTGAAAAAACTGTTTCCCAAATGATACAGCAACAACAACTACCCATCTTCACCCAGCAGGGACCACCTATACACCCACCCCAGGAGCAGCCATTCCAACTGCCGTATGCCTACCCGCTTCAGCCATACCCTTCGTCGGAACCACCACTACAACCCTACTACCCACTACCACAATCAAACTATTCCCCCACATGGGGACAGCCCCAGAGGTACTCTGGATCTTATGGAAGCTGTCATAATTGTAAACAAGCTGGGCACATGGTGCGACAGTGTCCGCACCCAATAACCCCGGCCCAAAGCCAGTTTCTGGCCAATAGGGGACGAGGATACGCCCCTAGATCAAGAGGGGGAGTCAGGCCAATGATGTATCAACCACATGCGGGCCCTCAACCTGCATACAATCACCCAAACCCAGACCCAAATCAGCAACCACTTCCTCCTTTCCAGGGCATGTCAGACGAACATGCCCCATGGCCCTGAAGCTGCCCACCACCACAGAACGAGAATGGGGGTCAACATTTTCCACTCCACACCGAACCAACTGTCATGTGTGAGGTGGAGGGAGTGACCCACCAATTTTTGGTAGATACAGGATGTACGTATTCTGCCATAAGATCTCGTCAACCACTCTCTTCGGAAACAATACAGGTGGTGGGGGTATCAGGAACACCCGAAGCACAAAACAAGACCATTCCATTGCTTTTTTCATGGGGCCCTTCCAATTTGAAGCATCAGTTCCTATACTGTCCCAATTGTCCAATCAACCTCCTAGGTAGGGATCTACTATGCAAACTGAAATGTTCAATTTACCTTACTGAGAAGGGCGTGGAGGTCTCCATTGATCCTATTCCCTCAACACCTGCCCACCCCGTCAGTGTACTGATGTTACCCATCATTCCAACCCCTGTGTTGTCAGCTACGCAAGAAATCTATTGGTTGAAATGCATTGAGACAGGTCCTGGGACTCCGGAGGTCCAGTTTAAGTTCAATCAACTGAAATCACAGATCTATGCATTACACCCATACAAGACCCCACAAGCTGAGATTCACTGTACATTGAATGTGACAGAAAATGACGAGAACACATACACCGATGACTGGGATGAGAACATGATGCACCTAACGCCATCCATCAGGTGTCGCACCATTGTGTGTGGACAAGAGGGGGTGGCAGCACCAGTCATCCTACCACCTCATTTGAAATCCTGGTACCTACTAGGGGAGGAGTCAGCTCCCCATGTTACACTGGCAGTGGGTAACGGTTTTGAAGCAAGGAGCCTGGGCCCTATGATCAGACGAGCATTCAAACTTCAGTGGGAACCCACCCAAACACCGGGAATACACAAGGCCACCACTGAAAACATGTGGAGGTTCATGACTGTTGACACTGAAGAACACTGTCTTCCAGAACGACTGACCCTGCCAAGACACCATGGTAAGCCATACACTGACCACCCGTCTACCAAAGCATTGATCTCCACCATAGATGAAAGGTTATGGACTCACACCCCTTTTGATGTGGGCCAACTACAGGTGACACCGGTCACCATCACCCTACTGAACCCAGATCAAATACCTATCTACCGAACTCAATACCGTTTGAAACCCGAACAGATCATGGGGATCGAACCGACCATTGATGGGTTACTGAGAGCACAGGTTATCTATCGAACTGTATCTCCATGGAACACGCCGATTTTACCAGTGCTGAAAGCCGGAGGAGAAACATACCGGATGGTTCAAGACTTCCGAGCAGTAAATGACGTTACTGCACCTATAGACCTACCTGTCCCTGACCCTCACATCACTCTGAGCAATCTGTCTCCAAAACACCAATACTTCACGGTGGTGGATCTGGCTAATGCTTTCTTCAGTATCCCACTTGATGAAGCCTCTCAGCCACTCTTTGCTTTCACGTATGAACATCAACAGTACACTTATTTTGTTCTTCCACAGGGTTATAGGTGTTCACCCGGAATATTCAATCATATCCTAAAGACACACCTGGCAGAGTTGAAAATCCCAGAAGGTGTGATACTGATCCAATATGTAGATGACCTTTTGCTGGGGGCTCCCACGTCTGATCTCTGTCTACAGATGACAAAAACACTACTGGACTTTCTGGCCGTCAAAGGATACAAAGTCAAAATGAGCAAAGTCCAGACCTGTCGCAGAACTGTCCTTTTCCTTGGCAGAGAAATCTCAGGAGAAGGAGCAGGACTCTCCAAAAGCCACAGAGACTCGATACTTCATCATCCACGCCCCATCACGGTGTCGGGAATGTTGTCTTTCCTTGGCTTGACAGGGTACAGCCGAACACACATCCCAGACTACACTGCCAGAACTGAGCCACTGAGAGAAATAGTGCGAGAGGCGGGACCAAGGAACCTACACTCGTCATTGACATGGACCACTGAAGCATCAAAGGCTTTTGCACTCTTGAAAACAGATCTCTCAGTGGCAGCAGCATTGACATCACCTGACTACAAAAACAAATTCCATCTGGATGTTTCTGAAAAGGAAGGATTCACATCATCCATCCTTTTTCAGAAACAAGAGGGGGAGAGAAGAGTGTTGATGTATCACTCCTCCAAATTGGACCACATCGAAGTAGGACAAACCACATGTTCCAGGTATGTAGCTGCAGTGGCAAAAGCTATTGAAAAAACAGCCCATTTGGTAATGTGCCATCCATTGGAAATACACACCCACCATGGGGTTGCAGCATATCTGATGAGCAAAGAATTCACGTTCAGCGTTGAAAGAAAAACGAAAATCCAGAATAAATGCACACAATCACACATCACATTTGTCAACACTGACAAAAACATGGCAGACGCACTCAATGCTGAAGAAGGTCTACCCCACTCCTGTGCAGAAAGAGCTGCACAAGAACTGAAATTGAGACCTGACCTGGGGAACGAACCACTCACCAACCCGGACCTATGGTTATACACAGATGGATGCTGCTATAGAGGAGAGGAAGGGAACATAGCAGCATACGCAGTGGTGCAGCAGCTCCCGGATAGATCACATGTGACTTTGGAATCGGCCATTATCACACAACCTGCATCAGCCCAGTTAGCTGAAATCATAGGGTTGACACAAGCTCTGGAAAGAGCTGAAGGAAAGACTGTAAACATCTACACCGACTCAGCGTATGCTCATGGAGCAGTCCATACTGATGGACCACAATGGGTTAGACGCAACTTCACCACCACAGGAAACATGCCAATCAAACACAAGACACAGATGGAAAAACTGATTAAATCAGTCTCACTACCTAAGAAGGTGGCCATCATGAAGTGTAAAGGACATCAACAACTGAAAAACAGAGTCAGCGAGGGAAATGATGCAGCTGACAAAGCAGCCAAGAAAGCTGGTGGATACACCCCGAGACAAATGATACTTCAGATTCAACCAGCTCAGACTGAGCTCACAGGGCAACACATAAAAGAACTCCAGTTTTCAGCAGGACCTTATGAACACTCAGTATGGGGACAGAAAGGGGCCACCAAAGGACCTGATGAACTGTGGAGATGCCATGATGGCAGACTAGTGGCCCCTGCAAACCTCTGTCCAGAACTATTACGAGAAGCTCATGGGCCCACACACGAAGGCAAACTGAAAACTTTATAGAAGGTGTCCCACATCTGGTGGCACCCCCACATGAAAGACATGACAGATTTGTTTTGTGACGAGTGTAGCATTTGTGGTAGTCACAATCCAAAGAAACCATATCAAACGCCCATGGGTTCATACCCAGTCCCAAATGCTTGTTTTCAGGACATCAGCATAGATTACACAGATATGGGGCAAGACAATGTGACAAATGGGAAAAGGTACCTGTTAGTTATGGTAGACAGGTTCTCTAAATGGGTTGAGGCAATACCAACAGCAAGGGAGGATGCAAAATCGGTCATTAAGTGGCTGCAAACCGAACTCATACCAAGGTATGGAGTCCCCAGGCAAATCAGATCCGACAATGGATCCCACTTCAGTAACAAACACCTGAGACAGGTGGAGGAAAGATTCGGCATTGTACACAAATTTGGGTCAGTGTATAAGCCCCAATCGCAGGGCCTCGTGGAGCGCTCAAATCAGACCCTTAAGGCTAAGATAGCTAAGGTATGTGCAGGTTCGAAGTTGACGTGGGTTGAAGCCCTGCCCCTGGCATTGATGGCCATGAGAGCCTCGCCAGGTGCAGGCACCCATCTCTCTCCTCATGAGATAATGACTGGTAGGGTCATGCCTGGTCCACCGAGGGAGGGAGGTCATATGCCCCCCCTTGATGTACAGCAAATTGTAATGTCTGAATATGTGAGAAAACTGACGGAACTTTCTGCAGCTCTCTCCAAACAGATTCACAAGGTCCAGCAGGGGGAGCTGACGGGAGATCCGGCATCACTGAAGGTAAAAGTTGGTGACTGGGTAAGGGTGAAAGTCCACAAGAGAAAGTGGCTAGAACCCAGGTGGACTGGACCGTACGAAGTGAAGGAGGTTACTTCACACTCTGTCCAGGTCAAAGGTAAATCGGGCGCACCTTGGCATCACCTTACACATTGTACACCAGCCCCAACTCCTTCCAGAACTCTGACGGAAGTCAGGGCCGATTTGGCCAATCTCAATTCGACTCCAAACAAACAAACCTTAGTTGGTGAAAATGGGACGTCAGCCCCAGTTTCCACGAACTAAGGCTATTCACTTAGGACCGGGATATCTCACTCCCTGGGAAAGAATGGGAATTTCAGGTCCCTTGTTTGTTATTTTCATAATCATTACTGGAGTGTCCCTAGGAACTCTCACATGGCTCTTACAACAGCTCACACATCCACCCCTCTCACATCCTACAACCACTAATGACACGTCTAACATTACCCTCGATCTCACCAGTCCTGCCATACACAAACGAAGCACTACAACCACAGACCAACCCTGCACTCCAACAGAGGTTAGAAGCACCACCTTATGTGTACCCGTTAATGTGACCACCACCATTACACTGTCTTGGGGGTTATTGGGAAAAGCTAGGAATGGCCTGGGAGGGCATGCATTGGAGTACACCAGATTTAACTGGTATATGACAAGAGGGGGGTTTCAGGAGTGGTCATGGAAGAGCCTGGTCGCCGAGACTGGTCCTGACTGGTCCTGTTATTCATCAGGGCAAGCAGTTCTTATCTGGCGGAAAAGATTGTTACTGACTAGGACTAAATTGCGTAATTGGGGTTTATCACTAATTATCCGACCAGGTACTGGGACGGGTTGTCAGGATTTTATACTAGCACCTCAGGTAGAGTCTAGCAAGGATCTACTCTATTGGCCATTAAAAATCTGCATTACACAGCAGACTCAGCCCTCTGCTATTTCTGACCGGTTTACTGTTTTAACATCTAGGGGGAAAGGTGATTGGGGTCCTATTAATATGGTCACCACTCCTACCACCCCTGATGATATCATTCTCACTGCCACCGGGATCTCAGGGTTCTCTAACAATTGGCTCCTATTGACTGAACAAGCAGCTAATATGACCCTGCAAAGCTGCGTCGTTTGTATGGGAGCTAGGCCATTGCTCCGCATAGTCCCAGCCGCAATTAGCGGAGACTGTCTAATGCCCCTTATGGGCAAAGACAACCCACCTGAAGAGTGTTCACAGTGGGACGCTGTTTACCCGGTAGTCACTACGGTGGTCAAGAAACCGTTATTCTCCTCCAGTGTGGTTAGAGGTAACTTCACATGCATAACCATGACAGGTGGAGGGACATTATTGGGTAAGCTCCCTGTTAGTTGGTGCTCGTACACTCACATGCTCACGGCAATCTTTAAACCAGTGTCTAGAGCTGATGTGTGGTGGTGGTGTGGGGGAACTAGTCTGTTGGACAGACTTCCCCACAATGCCACTGGTACCTGTGCACTTGTAACTCTTCTGTTGCCCATCTCTGTTTACCCCATAGGCATCCAAGATCTCCTCACCCGTATACAAGCCCTGGGTCCTGAAATTTGGCCTATCAGGACCAAGCGCACGGTGGGCCCCTCCGCTGGGGACCCAACTTACCTTGATGCAATTGGTGTCCCCAGGGGGGTACCAGATGAGTATAAATTGGTTGACCAAGTAGCCGCGGGTTTTGAATCATCATTTTGTTGGTGGTGTACAGTTAATAAAAATGTGGACAGAATTAACTACATTCATTTTAATGTCCAGAAACTGGGCAATTGGACTCAACAAGGCTTCGAGGCGGTCCATGGACAATTGGCAGCCACGTCCCTGATGGCATTTCAAAATAGAATCGCGGTTGATATGTTATTGGCTGAACGGGGGGGGGTCTGTGCAATGTTTGGTGAACAGTGTTGTACTTTCATTCCCAATAACACAGCTACGGATGGGAGTCTGACTGTAGCATTGGAGGGACTTCGTACCCTTAATGGTAAGATGAAACAGCATTCTGGAGTGGACACTTCTATGTGGGACTCATGGATGGATGCTTTTGGTAAATATAAGACGCTGGTTTCCTCTATCCTAGTATCTATTTCCGTATTTGCAGGCATTCTTGTACTTTGTGGATGCTGTTGCATTCCATGTGCGCGGACGCTTGCTAGCCGTGTTATCACTGCCGCCATAGACCCTATTCAGGAAAGGGCCCAAATGTTCCCATTGCTTGATGATGGGGAAGCTGGACCTGTTTATCTATTCGAGGACTAAGATATTTTTATGCCACGTCTCTAGTGAAGAGAGGGATTTAAAAATTTGTCTTCTGACAAATTTTATCCTTTAGTTTTGTCTTTTTATACTTTTATGTCACGTCTCTTGTGAGACGTGAAGAGAGGGATTTAAAAATTTGTCTTCTGACAAATTTTATCCTTTAGTTTTGTCTTTTTATACTTTTATGTCACGTCTCTTGTGAGACGTGAAGAGAGGGATTTAAAAATTTGTCTTCTGACAAATTTTATCCTTTAGTTTTGTCTTTTTATACTTTTATGTCACGTCTCTTGTGAGACGTGAAGAGAGGGATTTAAAAATTTGTCTTCTGACAAATTTTATCCTTTAGTTTTGTCTTTTTATATACTTTTATGTCACGTCTCTTGTGAGACGTGAAGAGGGGGATTTGTAAGAAATTGTATTAGATATTGGTAACTTGTTTTAACAACTTCTCAACATTAGCTTTAGTTGACACAATATGCCCACACCCCCTCTTTCTCTTGGACATATGCTGGACTCATTAGACATATACACAGACACACACAACTCAGGGTTGGAGCTTAAGACAAAGAACTATCTCAGGAACCAATGGAACGTGGACACCAGGCCTGTTCAGGACTACCCAAGACCCAGATCGACCAATCGGAAGGACAGACTTCCAGATCAACCTACTTTGCTTGTTGTCTATATAAAACTGTACAACTGTTGAAACTACCCTCTTTTCCGGACGGTTCCATAAGAATCAGACAGAAAGAGCCTTGCTGCAAGATTTTACTAAGATATCTTTACATGTGATTAAACGGCCTTATTATAAAATTATCCACCTCGTCCTATTGTCTCCTCTTGTTCTCCTGTCAACAGTAAACGATTTATCAACACATTAAGAACTAATGTATCTTTCATTTGCTGTCCAACCTGTATTTTTTAGTCAAGTTTATGATTAGTTATCGATTAGAATAGGTGCCTCTCCCAAGATTTCTCCCGACATTTTGTTTGCATTTTGGCTACTATTCATATTGTATAACCACGATTTGTGCCGCTAAATATGCACATTTTCGAACAAACTCTATATGTATTGTGTAATATGATGTTATAGGACTGTCATCTGAAGAATTCTGAGCAGGTCAGTGAAAAAATTAATATCTTTTGCTGGTTTATACGTTATCGCTATTTTTGGCTTGAATCAATGCTGTTGTGTGGTTGGCTATTGTAGTAAGCTAATATAATGCTATATTGTGTTTTCGCTGTAAAACACTTAAAAAATCTGAAATATTGGCTGGATTCACAAGATCTTTGTCTTTCATTTGCTGTACGCTGTGTATTTTTCTGAAATGTTTTATGATGAGTATTTAGGTAATTCACGTTGCTCTCTGTAGTTATTCTAGTCGCTTTGGTGAGAGTTGTGATGGTGGCTGCAATGGTAAACTATGATTTATACCTGAAATATGCACATTTTTCTAACAAAACATATGCTATACAATAAATATGTTATCAGACTGTCATCTGATGAAGTTGTTTCTTGGTTAGTGGCTATTTATATCTTTATTTGGTCGAATTTGTGATAGCTACCTATGCAGGAAAAAAATGGTGGAGTAAAAAAAGTTGTGTCTTTTGCTAACGTGGTTAGCTAATAGATTTACATATTGTGTCTTCCCTGTAAAACATTTTAAAAATCAGAAATGATGGCTGGATTCACAAGATGTGTATCTTTCATCTGGTGTCTTGGACTTGTGATTTAATGATATTTAGATGCTAGTATTTACTTGTGACGCTATGCTAGGCTATGCTAGTCAGCTTTTTTACTGATGGGGGTGCTCCCGGATCCGGGATTGGGAGGAAGTAGAAGTTAAACTGCCTGCTACTCAGCCATGAAAGCTAGAATATGCATATTATTAGTAGATTTGGATAGAAAACACTCTGAAGTTTCTAAAACTGTTTGAATGATGTCTTTGAGTATAACAGAACTCACATGGCAGGCAAAAACCTGAGAAAAAATCCAACCAGGTAGTGGGAAATCTGAGGTTTGTAGTTTTTCAACTCTTTGTCTATCAAATACACAGTGTCTATAGGGTCATATTGCACTTCCTAATGCTTCCACCAGATGTCAACTGTCTTTAGAACCTTGTTTGATGCTTCTACTGTGAAGTGGGGGCGAATGAGAGGGGAATGAGTCAGAGGTCTGCCAGAGAGCCACGAGCTGGCCATGCGCGTTCACGTGAAAGTTAGCTTGCGTTCCATTGCATTTCTGAAGACAAAGGAATTCTCCAGTTGGAACATTATTGAAGATTTATGTTAAAAACATCCTAAAGATTGATTCTATACATCGTTTGACATGTTTCTACGGACTGTAACGGAACTTTTTGACTTTTCGTCTGCACCTAGAATTTGGATTACTGGGCTAAACGCGCGAACAAAAATGAGGTATTTGGACATAAATGATGGACATTATCGAACAAAACAAACATTTATTGTGGAACTGGGATTCCTGGGAGTGCATTCTCATGAAGATCATCAAAGGTAAGTGAATATTTATAATGCTATTTCTGACTTCTGTTGACTACACAACATGGCGGATATCTGTTTGGGCTGTTTTGGTCTCTGAGAGCTGTACTCAGATTATTGCATGGTGTGCTTTTTCCGTAAAGTTTTTTTGAAATCAGACAATGCGGTTGCATTAAGGAGAAGTGGATCTGAAATTCCATGCATAACAGTTGTATCTTTTAGCAATGTTTATTATGAGTATTTCTGTAAATTGATGTGGCTCTCTGCAAAATCACCGGATGTTTTGGAACTACTGAACATAACACGCCAATGTAAACTCAGATTTTTAGATATAAATATGAATTTTACTGAACAAAACATACATGTATTGTGTAACATGAAGTCCTATGAGTGTCATCTGATGAAGATCATCAAAGGTTAGTGATTACTTTTATCTCTATTTCTGCTTTTTGTGACTCCTCTCTTTGGCTGGAAAAATGTGTTTTTCTGTGACTTGGCTCTGACCTAACATAATCGTTTGATGTGCTTTCGTCGTAAAGCCTTTTTGAAATCGGACACTGTGGCTGGATTTACAACAAGTGTATCGTTAAAATGGTGTAAAATACTTGTATGTTTGAGGAATTGTTATTATGGGATTTCTGTTGTTTAGAATTTGGTGCCCTGCAGTTTCACTGGCTGTTGACGAGGTGGGACGCTACTGTCCCACATACCCTAGTGAGGTTAATGAGAACCAGCCAACCTTTTGATACAGGATGCAGTGGTGAGTATTAAAACTGTAACCAGTGATAAAACGAATTACACTATAGTAGACGGCATCCAAAGGTTTAAGAATAGTGGCTGCTGCAATCTGATAAATGGTGTCACCATAATCAAGAACTGTCAGGAAAGATGACCGGACAATCTGCTTCCTGCTATTAAGTGAGAGGCCAGATCTATTTCTAAATTGTAGCTTTTTTAACTAGCTCATCCGTATATGTTTTAAACAGTCTTTGTCAAATGCCCAGAAACTATTCCCTACAAATAATCATACACATATACCTACACACAAACAGGAGAGAGCCAGCACGTACTTCCCCTCACCCCAGCGTATACAGTGTGAAATATTGATACAGAGGAGAAAGCTGTGTTGGTTGGAACGAGAGGCGGACCCCAGGCCTCCACTGTAATGAAATCATAATGTTTGTAGCCCTGCGGCTATCCATCACACCGCTCGCTAATGTCGACACTGCTCGCTTTTTCTTCCAGGCCTGTCCCAGCTACGGCACTCCGTTCTGGGCTAGGAGATGACAGAAGACGGGGGAACAGACACAGAGCCAATGTAAACCTCTTATAAAATAACATGTTTTTTTTCAGCCAGTGAATGTCGAACTAGGTTATTGAGAGAGACCACAGGCTTTGCCAAAATCAACACGTACTGTTCTACGGGAAGACTCTGTTGTGACCGATATTGCGTCACTTGCTCTGCATTCAGATTCCCTGCTAATAGTACATTCAATTGCACTCATCACAGTTCAATGGTTCTTATTCTGACTAACATCATGAAAGATATCCAATGATGACCCAGGAGCAGCCATCTTGACAGCTGGGAGTCAGTGTGTCTGTCATGGACGTGTTCTGACCAGCCAGTGCTTGTTGTTGTGGCGATTGGACCGCTACCCCAGAAAGGAACCATCAACAGTCAGGATCTGACAGCCTCCACACACAAACTCACACACACACACACACACACACAAACATGCATGCTCGCTCGCACAGACAGAGACACATACACACACACACACACACACACACACACACACACAAACACACACACAAGGCATACCCTGCAGTACGTAAAAGACACACTCAGTTATGATTCCAAGCACACACAACCACACACACTTCAGACAGCCTGATGTGGTATGATGAGTTTCTCCAGTCCACTCTCTAAATCTTCTCAGTAAATAATGATGATGATGGTGGTGGTGTTGATGGTGATGAAGGGTGGTCTTCACTCATGCTGGTAATACTGAGTGAGAGAGGGATGGGTAGAGGAGCGCAGAGGAGAGGAGAGTCTATCCACCCAGCCATCAAATTACACCTCCATGAAAGGGGAAGTAGCTGTGGTTACGGTTGCCATATAGAGACAGTGCCATCTCAGAGCTCTGTGATTTGACTCACTTCTAGGATCAGCCAATCACACGCTGGCAGATCACCTGTGGCTTGGTAAACTGACTAATCAAAACGGACTTTGATGCATAGTGAAACACAGATTAAAGTTAGAGTTAACTAAGGTTGTACACTTATGTAATATAATCATTGTAAAGTGTTAACGAGGGCTGTTCAAGGTATGCATCACGGCTGAAAATACATTGAGATGTCAACCTTGGTGCTCCTTTGCTGAAGAGAGAATATCTCCGTTCTCCAGATGAAGCGGAATAAGAAGAGGGAAAGAGGGAGACAGAGGGGGTGGGAGGTAAGAGATAGAGAGAGGGAGGAAGGAAGAAGGAAAGAGGGGGAGAAAGAGAGAGGGGGGTAGAGAGATAGAAAAAGAGAGGGAGGGAGAGAGAGGGGGCAGAGAGAGAGAAAGATGGAGAAAGAGGGGGGAGAGAGAGAGGGGAGAGAGATAAAGAGAGAGGGGAGAGAGCAGAATAGCACGCTCCATATGAGAGGTAAACAGTCCCTCAATCACATGGGCAGAAATAAAACCTCCCCAAAAACCAGGGAGCCCTTTGAACCACCGTTTAGATTTGAAAGAGACACTCAACCATCTGCCACCCCCCTGGTCCCCATATTCTCCTATCTTTTTAAGTTTGTCATCCTATCTTCCATTCATAGGGGGCTCTGTCATCCAAATAGTAATTCAGACAGATGGTTCTGGGAAAAGACTGGAAACTCCAATATCCCACAGTGGTTTAGACAATTACGATCAGCGTCCTGCAGCTGTGTTATAGAGCCCACGCACACACACACACACACAACCACCCCTCCATGTCTTTTGAACATAATCATGGCTACTGAACGAAGAGCTGTTTGGAGCCAGCTCATTTAAGTGAACGAAGCAGACTCAAGGCCTGAAATGCCCTTCACTAGTAAAGGTATTTGCGTCACCACCTAATCATCCCTAGCTTACAATTGGCTCATTCATCCCCCCTCCTCTCCCCTGTAACTATTCCCCAGGTCGTTGCTGTAAATGAGAATGTGTTCTCAGTCAACTTACCTGGTAAAATAACAGTAAAATAAAACATCGAGCAGGGGTGGGAAATCATTTTGGATCGAGTGCCACGTCAGGATAACAACAAAAATCTGGACTGATTTGTTTGTCAAAATCAAATTTGGGGTTGAGTAGTCATTTTCAAATACAAGCTATAGGTCGGTTATAATGTATACATGCTTTCTACTTGGTTTATCTTACATTCATGATTTTGGGCCAATACCTACAGTTGATTTTCTTTGCAATATCAACCAATACCGTAAAAAAAAGTATTATTCATGTAATTACATTTTTTACCATGTCAAGCGACTTCAATATGGGAAAGTTGTTTGTTTTTTTGCATCAGAAAGGTTTCGAAGAACATCAGTAAAGAGCATCAGATAATAGTTGTGTGTGTAGAAAAAAGATTAGAGCTTTTATCACAGTCCCTTCTTTTGTGTCCTGTGTCTTCAGGAATGGGGTCCTAATAGCTAAAAGACCCAACCATTCAAAAGCTAGAGCCAGATTTGGAGTAAGAAAACAGAAACCGCTCCGTTTGTCAAAACCGGAGTCGGTCACAACTCCTAAATAACCCACATCTAAGGTTACTCACGAGGGCCTTGAGCGAAGGAGGAACCACAATAACAGAGAAATTATGTATTATTAAACAAGTTCTCGAGGCCCCTGATGATGTGAGGCTCCAGGCATGAGATGCCTAATGGCAAATCCGCCACTGCATGAGACCTTCTGCAATTGAGAAGCATTCAGCCATATGGACCATCAGAGCTTTTAATGGAAGTTCATAACCCTCACCACGTACAATTAGCCAACCTTGTTCTCTCTCTATTTCTCCTGGCCGCTTTGTTTATTAAAGCACTCCGTTGGTCAATAACCGTATGGCACGGCTAGCAGATAGTGGGTGACATCGTGACTGGTGTGGAGAGTGACGCAGTGGGAGTTTGAGGGGAATGGCGAGGAGAATGTGTGTGTGTGCTTCTCCGAGTGAATTGGCTTCTATAGGTAGTTGGCAGCTAGTACAAAGCAAATCCCGAGACACAAAATGGGAATATGATCAACCCACACAACGCTGAAGATAAAGTCCTGTCCTTGATCACTGCTGAAGAAGCCATTCCTACACATAAGAGATTCCTAACTAAGTGCTGTATCTGTCATGTCTATGCCGTTAGTGCTGTGTTCAGTGGTATTAGTGCTTGTCTGCAGCTGGTAGTAAACTGTGGCTGTAGTGTGTAAAGAGCAGTGTCGAGGTCTGTTGTAGTGAATAACTACACGGATCCGGCCCAGTAGAGCTCACCTCTCCTTCTCTTCACGCCTCGCCTCCATTATTTCTCTCTCTCTTTTTTTCAGTCCCTGCTCTCTCTCTCTCGCTGCTTTGTGTTATTTTTCCCTCTCTCCTTCTCTCCCTCTCTTGCTTTTTTTTACCTTGCCGGGGGCAGAATATGAAAGAATAGCTGATGTGTTTCATTCATCAGTTGCGGTTGGGGGCCACCCACACACAGGGCACTGACCCTGGCCCACACAGCCATGAGGATGGCCTGGTGCAGCTAGATGTCACCTCACCAGACCCCATCTTACAGGGTGCCGGGAGAGAGGGGAGGGGCGAATGAGTGGGAGGTTAATGTCTAATGCATCTTTTTGGGGAGGCAGACACACTGCAATGCTGCACTACCAACATTACAGGAAAACAGAGAGAGATTGAGAGAATACATTTAGAGGGCATGCAAGAGAGATGGAGTGAGAGGGGGTGAGAGCGGGAGAGGAAGAGGAAGAGGGGGTGAGAGCGGGAGAGGAAGAGGGGGTGAGAGCGGGAGAGGAAGAGGGGGTGAGAGCGGGAGAGGAAGAGAGGGTGAGAGCGGGAGAGGAAGAGGGGTTGAGAGTGGGAGAAGAAGAGGGAAAGGAAGCGTGTGGTGGAGGGAGATAAAAGAGAGATAATGAGGGAGCTGCAGTGGGAAAGAGATAGATGGAGAGAGCAGAGATTGATAGAATAAATGAAGAGGTACAAAGAGAGGGAGCAGCAGGTAGATAAACAGAGAGAGCTACAGTACAGCAGGTAAAGTTGTCTGATCCAGGTGTCTCCACATCTCTCTTCCCTGACTGCTGAGGCTGTGCTTCTGAATGTATTTTCTGTGTAGTGAAATACAACAGCTAACTTCCCTCCAACTCTACCGCTGCTGCAGTAGGGCCCACAACATCCCCAGTTCCCACATCTTTCTTCCGTTACAACTAGCAGCAGCAAAGGATTCCACTGCCAACAGTGGAGCAGACTCAGGTTGAAACATAGCAGTCAGATGAAGAAAACTGGATCGTGAGATTGACAGAACACCATCTGTGTGAAATACCCTGCTAAGGCTCTGAATAACACACTGTACAGTATACTGTAGTATAGTTTGAAGGTGTGCATTGCAATGCAGAGACTCAACAGAGAAACAGAGAAAGACAACATCATCAATAGATCTCAACATATGACTTGACATGCAGTATGCATCTGGGAATGTTTGCCCGTAAGTACTGGTCCAGAGTCAGATTTCCCTCCTAAATCATTAAAACACAGAATAGTAAACTGACTCAAGAACAGTGACAGAGTATTTCATCTCACCTGGAGACCACAGACCTATCAGAAAGCATTGTCTCCAAAGAGCCGCAGGGTTTGTCCCAAATGGCACCCTATTCCCTATACAGTGCACTACTTTTGACCAGGGCCCAGAAGGCTCGGAACAAAAGTAGTGCACTACATAGGGAAAAGGGTGACATTTAAAGGGGCAATCTGTAGTTGCTACATACATTGTTGGACTTATAAATTAATTATATATAACCATTGATTCATGAAGAATATAACTCGTGAGCTTAGTTCAACTTTCATACCTCAGAGCCTAAAACATAAGCGTGTTTTACTCCAATGTTTGTAAACAAATTAAATGTAAACAAACACAGTATAACATCGAAACATGGTTAAAACTTGAATTTGAGAGTGGTTACATTTCTCCAGCCCAATCCCTCAGCTTTTTACCAAAACAATAGCGGGGAGTACGTTTTGTTATTTTTTTCAACTGCTGATTGCTGCTTTTAGATGCAACCCCCCCCCCCCCCCCCCCCCCAGTAGAATGTGCTGACTAATCACAACGTGAATGTGAATGAGACAGCCTAGCAGCAGATGAGATGCTGTTGATTTATCCCTGTATGATGTGACAGTAAGGCCTTGTCGGCTGTGATATTTACTGGCCCCAGTCGATAGAGACCCACTGCAGGAATACAAAAAATAAAGGCTTAGAGCTCTCTCATCACCTCATCTCCCCGAAACCTGGTTACAATGCATCAGGACGAAATCATTAAAGGACACAGTGGAATATTCTAAAGGTTTTCTCAGAAGAACCACAGTAAGTAAAGAGGTTTAAAAGTTAAAGCGAGTGTGTGTGTGTGTGTGTGTGCGGCGTGCGTGCGTGTGTAGCGTCAGGGGAGGGGTGATGCCACTCTCTGGTGGACTGCCATAGTGTTTATAGTTTTGTGTCCCCAGAACAAAGCCAACAGAGACGTATACATCATCCATTGTTCTCCAGAGGGCAGAGGGCACCGTGACAAGCTTCTCATCACAATAGGGTGGCCTGAGGTAACACTGGCCTTGGCACCATCCATCAGCTGCCAATATGAATCATTTACTGGCCCCATGAATTGCTTTAGAATAGAATCTCAATGGCAGTTAAGATACCTAAAAACCATTCATACAGAACTGGGCTCGTAACCTGCAATTAAAGCCGACAACAGAAACTGAGCATTTACGGTCATTTGTTGTTTTAAGGCATTTCTTCAGATTATCATGTTCATAATAAATTCAAATAAACAGATGCACCACTTATTCCATACCATATGTCACATGGAAGCTTGTAATTTGACCAACGAGCTGTAATGTTCCGCCAAGACCGTGCAGCATTATTTAAGGGCACTAGGAGGAGACGACTGCCCACCGAGTGGGCAGTAAATAGAGTATTAGTGTCTCACCACTCCCAGCGCTGCATGTGTATCTATCTCACTCTAGATTCATTATGCACATAGTTTGGGTCCCAAATGGCTCCCTAGCTCCTATGTAGTACACTACTTTTGACCAGATCCCAATGGGCCATAGTGTACTGTATATACAATTTGGGATGCAGCCTCCGATGAAGGTAATGATTAACGTTTTATAAATGCAGGGGAGAAGAGAGAGGAAAAACACATTGGACACAGACGTATTTAATGCCTTCAGATCTGAATGCATTTGCATAGGAGAGCTCTCATTAGCTTGGCGTGTCATTATTTTCATGGGGGGAGGTGGGTGGGGGGGGGTGATTACATAGGGGTTCTCCATTTTGAGAAAATGCCAGGGTGTTTAAACACTGAACAAAAATATAAACGCAACATGCAACAATGTCATTGATTTTAACGAGTTACAGTTCATATGAGGAAATCAGTCAATAAATTCATTAGGCGCTAATCTATGGATTTCACATCACTGGGAATATAGATATGCATCTGTTGGTAACTGTACCTTAAAGAAAATGGGCCTCACAATCGGCCTCAAAATCTCATCATGGTATTTCTGTGCATTCAAATTGACATTGACAAAATGCAATTGTGTTCGTAGCTTATGCCTGTTAAACCTGCCCATACCATAACCCCACCGCCACCATGGGGCACTCTGTTCACAACGTTGACATCAGCAAACCGCTCGCCCACACAATGCCATACATGTGGTCTGCGGTTGTGAGGCCGGTTGGATGTAAAGCACCTGCTACCATACCCCGTTCAAAGGCACTTCGATCTTTTGTATTGCCCATTCACCCTCTGAACGGCACACATTCACAACCCATGTTTCAATTGTCTCAAGGCTTAAAAATCCTTCTTTAACTTGTCTCTTTCCCTTCATCTACACTGATTGAAGTTGATTTAACAAGGGACATCAATAAGGGATCATAGCTTTCAACTGGATTCAACAGGTCAGTTTGTGTCATGGAAAGAGCCGGTGTTCCAAACGTTGACATGTGGTACAGTACTTCATATGCAGTATATGTGTACACGTACTGTATTTATACCTGTGTCCGTTCATATGAGGATAATGTGCCTTCCACAGAAAGGGCTAAGTAAATAACCTCCACCCCACTGCCATTCATATCCCTCTCAAGACTTGCCTAGTTAAATAAAGGTTCAAAAAAATAAATAAATAAAACGCCAACTCAGTCTTACGATTCGTTTGTTCGACAGCGATGGGCGACGTGGAGTGCAACGGTCAAGAGCGGTCCTCTCTCAGATGAATGGGCTCTTCACCGCGGCTGCTGTGAAGATGAATGGGGTTTGAATGCGTTGTGCTCAGATTTGTCTGGTGTCTAACGAGGATGGAACCTGACCTGCGCTTGAACTCATAACAGAGGGAGAGAGAGAGGAAAAGAGAGTGAGTGAGTGAGTGAGTGAGTGAGTGAGTGAGTGAGTGAGTGAGTGAGTGAGTGAGTGAGTGAGTGAGTGAGTGAGTGAGTGAGTGAGTGAGTGAGTGAGTGAGTGAGTGAGTGAGTGAGTGAGTGAGTGAGTGAGTGAGTGAGTGAGTGAGTGAGTGAGTGAGTGAGAGAGAGAGAGAGAGAGAGCTGGGCAAAGACAGAGACAGATAGATGGAGGGATAGAGAGAGAGTTCTCTGTACCCATCTTTCTCAAAATGGAGAACCCCTATGTAATCACTCCCCCTCTTCTTCTCTCCCCCTTTCTCTCATAAATCTTATACACTCACCTTTTAATCCCAATCTGTAGAGGACACTCTATCGAGAGTTATGGGACGAGACAGTGAGGGAAACACAACCCATCCCCTCAACCCTGTACATCACACACACACACACACACTGTGTCAGAGTGTGGCTGTTTTATCCTGAGAGAGTTCAGCCGTGACCCAGAGTCACACACTTCTGATCTTAGTGCTCTTACTGTCACTTTCGTCTTGTGTAACCATCCATTCCAGCTGCTGTCTTACTCTCTCTAATGGGTTGAAAAGGCCAGAGATGGGGACTTTGGTCTGGACCTAAGCATTCCACACCAGTGGCTAGTGGAGGGTGTCTGTAGTGTGTGTGTGTGTGTGTGTGTGTGTGTGTGTGTGTGTGTGTGTGTGTGTGTGTGTGTGTGTGTGTGTGTGTGTGTGTGTGTGTGTGTGCGTGTGCATAAGCGTCGAAGGATTTGCCCTGTTTGTTGTGGTGCGGTCTTATCTAAGCAATCACAGACAGATATTTCCCAGAAGACCATTTTCCAGTACTGTAACACTGTACATGTGTGTAAGCAGAACAAGGAAAAGAGAGGGAGGAGGATGGGAGCCTACAGGGTGGGAGAGGGAGGTAGAGAGGGGGGAGGATGGGAGCCTACAGGGTGGGAGAGGGAGGTAGAGAGGGAGGAGGATGGGAGCCTACAGGGTGGGAGAGGGAGGTAGAGAGGGAGGAGGATGGGAGCCTACAGGGTGGGAGAGGGAGGTAGAGAGGGGGGAGGATGGGAGCCTACAGGGTGGGAGAGGGAGGTAGAGAGGGAAGAGGATGGGAGCCTACAGGGTGGGAGAGGGAGGTAGAGAGGGAGGAGGATGGGAGCCTACAGGGTGGGAGAGGGAGGTAGAGAGGGAGGTAGAGAGGGAGGAGGATGGGAGCCTACAGGGTGGGAGAGGGAGGTAGAGAGGGAGGTAGAGAGGGAGGAGGATGGGAGCCTACAGGGTGGGAGAGGGAGGTAGAGAGGGAGGTAGAGAGGGAGGAGGATGGGAGCCTACAGGGTGGGAGAGGGAGGTAGAGAGGGGAATGAGAGGATAGGGAGGGTGAAAGGATGGAGAAAGACAGAAAAAGGGAAAGACAGAGAATGACAAGGGGTGGAGGGGATTAACCCTGGGTCAAACAGAGATAAACAGCTTTAGACAACGATGATGAGTCTCTGGCACTGAATCAAACAGAGGGTGGGTGTGTGTGCGTGTGCGTGTGCGTGTGCGTGTGCGTGTGCGTGTGCGTGTGCGTGTGCGTGTGCGTGTGTGTGTGTGTGTGTGTGTGCATTGAGTATGTGCGTCTGTTTGGGTATTAATCACAACTTCGCACAGGGGCAAAGGCAGTCATCATTCTAAAACATCTGGACAGTCACAAGCCGCACAACAATCACCATATCTCACAAAGGCAACCAAAATGTCATCAAATGTTCAGGCGCCTGCTTTAAGCTGCTTAGGAGGAAATATCACTGTTCTGACTTGACTTAAATGTGAAGTCACAGTATGAAATATCATGTCACAGCTGCATATTTCAGGGAAAACAATCGAAGTTCTATGTTTTTTTAAAGCCGTCCTGACACTGTTCTACTCTAGTCATGAGCTATGTGATTTCAGGGCCGCGCGGAACCTCCGTCAAGACCTCGGGAGCCCACACCTCCGCCCCCCTCCCCTTTACTCCACCCCTGAGCCCTGAACCAAGGCATCAATATTCATCTATCGCCCCATCTCTCCGTTTGAAATCATCTCTGTCTGAAATTCTGTCGTACGGTATGGAAGGAGGAGAGAAGGAGCCGTTCCTGAGATCAAATGTGACCTTACCGATAATAAATGGCATTCCTGGAGAGAGAAGAAGAGAGAGTGGAGAGCGAGAGAGAGTGGAGAGCGAGAGAGAGTGGAGAGCGAGAGAGAGGGGGGAGAGAGAGAGAGACAGAGACAGAGTAAGAGGTGAGAGGAAGAGAAACTGCGGTAGAGAGAGAGAGGGAGGGAAAGTGTGTGATAATGGAGTGATATTGGGAGAAAAAAAAAGAGTGACTGACTGATTAAATGATGCAGGGGGAATATTTAAATGTGTTAGTCCCTTCCTCTCTCTTCCCCCTCTCTTTCTCTCTCGCTCTCCTGGCAGCTGTTTTTGATTAGGCTGAGCAGGTTGTCAAAAAGTCCTCTCTTGCTCTCCCTCTTTCTCACTTTCTCTCTCTGTCTCTTTTTTCCAGAGTTGATCCAGCTTTGCAAGTGTGATTTGATCTCTTGAAGAGCCGAACTTGTTTCCGATGGATTATGCCTGAGTCGTTGCTGCCTGTCCTGCAGTAGAACTAAAGTTGTAAAGCCCATCCGTGGGGCTGTCTCACCTTACCACAGGGAGTCCATTGTGTCTGTCTGAGTCATAACGCTGCTACGGTAGTTTTGTCCAGACCGTCCTAAACGGAGGTGAAGAGGGAGACACTGAAAGCTCAGCG
Organism: Salvelinus namaycush; assembly: GCF_016432855.1. Lineage (NCBI taxonomy): Eukaryota > Metazoa > Chordata > Actinopteri > Salmoniformes > Salmonidae > Salvelinus > Salvelinus namaycush. The sequence continues at coordinate 42,656,083 of NC_052312.1, forward strand.
GTGCGTGCGGTGGACCAAGAAGGTGGGCTCTGTTCATGGTAACTCGAAATAGCCTGCAGCTGAAGAAGATGGGTAAGATAACAGCTCAATGTCCGAGGGAACATCAACTTTAAAGTACCGCACTGTCACTGGTAATGGGCTCAATCACCAAACGGAGGTCAGCACCACTTACACTGCATCATCCAGATATAACCACTGCCTCCGCAAGTGTCACTAATACAGCCTGGTCACACCTGATGCACTACAATATTAGACGTTTGTCCAGGTCCCCAGGATGACGGACAGCTTATTAATCAATGACAGTTTGTCCCATTTTAGGACCATTTCTAAGACCCCTAGATGTGACCGTAATCTGCCATGTCAGCGGTACAGGTAGGTAAATACTGTATGGTTTAGCTCAGGGGTGTTGAGTTATATCAGTGTGTCTCAATGGCACAGTAACAGAAGGGGCTAAGTGCGTCTTTGCTTTATTTGGCAGAGCCAGACAATACCATCAAGGAGCCCCCACTGATGAAAGAGCGAATAGCTACAGTAGCTGTGTCTGTTATCACACGCCCGGCCGCAGGCACACCACACACACACACACAAACATTTCTACACACACACACACACACACACACATTTCTACACACACACACACAGAGAGAGAAACACATCATTCTTAACACTCATGAAAACTGTGCATACAGCAGACAAAGGCAATCACACATATTTATTGAGATAAAGGAGTGCTGAAATGGTTTGGGATGCCAATCATTCTGGGTAAAAATTTCCAGTCTCAGCAGTTTAAAAGCAGTAGCCTGGAGTGAAAAAGCTTATTTCAATCACACTTTAAAATGTCTTCTGTTTTCAGGCATCACAATTTCCCCTGATTTGAGAAGCGAAGTAAATTACAGTGTAACTGTAAAAAATAATAATCACAGCCATCTGAGAAACAACTTAGCCTGATTAAATTAGACCATTAGACAGCGGAGTGAAATAGAGTCTCACCCAAGGACACAGACAATAAACTGAATCAACTGTTTTGGGACAAAGTGTGTATTTAATTATACCACATTATACCACACATCCTTTAGATTGTGACGCAGACTGCATCGCACATTATCCAGAGCAACTTAGAATCATGAAAGTATCTGGAATAAATATGTCACGGTGCTTTATTGCAGAACCTCACATTCAAATGGCTGAACCCCATAATCTCTGAATTCTAATATGAATGGGTCAAATTGGCATGATATACCAGTTGCGTGCCTACTGCCTCTACCAAGCTGGTATCCCATGGTCCAAGAGAGCAGAGCAGAGAGCATTGTGGGTAATATTGTGTATCCAGGCTTCCAGGAAGCCGGCGGCGCTAAAGAGGCTTGACTTCATCAGAATGGAAATATGCAAATCCAGATTATAGGCTGTGTGGAGCGAGTGTTTCCATGTTAGTCATATCCTGTTGATAGAGACGAGGAGGCTAATAATCTACTCTCTGCTCTTTAGAAAAACCTGGCTGTGTTTCTGAGTGAAGCGTGCTACAGTATGTCACACACTATGGCCTGGAACGTGTCCTTTGGAAGGAGAAGGAAATATACTATCCGAACATCGTGTGATGCCGCCACATTCACTGAGTGTACAAAACATTAGCAACGCTGCTCTTTCCATGACATAGACTGACCGGGTGAATCCAGGTAAAAGCTATGATCCCTTATTGATGTCACCTGTTAAATCCACTTCTATCAGCGTAGATGAAGGGGGGAGGCAGGTTAAAGAAGGACTTTTAAGCTTTGATACAATTGAGGCATGGATTGTGTATGTGGGCCATTCAGAGGGTGAATGGGCAAGACAAAATATTTAAGTGCCTTTGAACGGGGTATGGTAGTAGGTGCCAGGCGCACCGGTTTGTGTCAAGAACTGCAACACTGCTGGCTTTCCCATGTGTATCAAGAATGGTCCACCACCCAAAGGACATCCAGCCAACTTGACACAACTGTTGGAACCATTGGAGTCAACACAGGCCACCATCCCTGTGGAACGCTTTCGACTCCTTGTATAGTCCATGCCCCGGTGAATTGAAGCTGTTCTGAGGGCAAAAGGAGGCGCAACTCCATATTAGGAAGGTGTTCCTAATGTTTTGTGTGAGGGTATAGGGATTTTACAGGACTGCATCACATGTTGTTTTAAATTAGAGAATGTGACCTATTCCAGTCAAGATGGCCCTAGAGCCAGAACACAGTAATGAGGTACAGGTAAATATTTCATCCGTCCACGAACCATTACAAAGCAGCTAAACTGTAGTACATTGTTAATACACTGTGTTCAAGCATTCTTCATCGTATTACCAACCTGGTCAAGTGTATATTGGAGAGGTTATCGTGCAGAGAGGTCTTGGTACCAGAACACAGTGATCAGGTACATGTACTTGTCCTCCCTGATCCTCTATGGTCCGTCCACCCACCATTTAACAGTTGTACAGTACATTGTTGGTAACAGTACAGCACATTGTTGGTACACTGTGAAAAGCATTCCTCATCTTATTACTGCCAGCCTCTTCTAGTCTATAGGAGAGGTTATCATACAGACAGAGAGAGATGTGAGTGTGAGTGTGTGTAGGTCGTGGGAATTGAGGGCGTGCCCCCTTAGGTCCAGCCTGGAGGAACAGGGAACATCTAATGGAAACCAATTACCTGCCTGGTGATGAGAGGACTCAGTGAGCTACGGCTGGATATCATTCTAAGGTGAAGCCAAGGTGAGTTGGGAGCTGGAGGGTGTGTGTGTGTGTGTGTGGCGGGGGGAAAACAGTACAGGGAACAACAGGGAGGACCGGCAGGGGCAGAGAAAACATTTACAAACAGCTCTCAGACCAGCGAGCGGTGAACGGATCATTACGACACTCAATGGAACGAAACAAAGTTATGCGCCCTCCACCCGGCAACGCTCGCTACGGCAACGCTCAACCGCAAAGTTGTTTACAAGTCATCATGGCGGGCACTTACAGTGTTTCCCTCTTTTTTCTCACTCGCTCTCTTGCTCCTGCTCTCTGTGTAGACCTGTGTTTACTCCCTCCTTTTTAATATATATATATATATATATATATATATACTGTATATTATGATAGTCAATGCAGTAATGGTGATTCGTTCTCCATCTCTCTCACACATACACTACCGTTCAAAAGTTTGGGTTCACTTAGAAATGTCCTTGTTTTTGAAAGAAAACAAGCTGGCCTTGTAGGCAGAGTTGCAAAGAAAAAGCCATATCTCAGACTGGCCAATAAAAAGAAAAGATGAGCAAAAGAACACAGACACTGAACAGAGGAACTCTGCCTAGAAGGCCAGCATCCCGGAGTCCCTCTTCACTGTTGACATTGAGACTGGTGTTTTGCAGGTACTATTTAATGAAGCTGCCAGTTGAGGACTTGTGAGGCGTCTGTCTCTCAAACTAGACACTCATGTACTTGTCCTCTTGCTCAGTTGTGCACCGGGGCCTCCCACTCCTCTTTCTATTCTGGTTAGAGACAGTTTGTGCTGTTCTGTGAAGGGAGTAGTACACAGCGTTGTACGAGATCTTCAGTTTCTTGGCAATTTCTCGCATGAATAGTCTTCATTTCTCAGAACAAGAATAGACTGATGAGTTTCAGAAGAATGGTCTTTGTTTCTGGCCATTTTGAGCCTGTAATCTAAACCACAAATGCTGATGCTCCAGATACTCAACTAGTCTAAAGAAGGCCAATTTAATTGCTTATTTTCTCACCATAACAGTTTTCAGCTGTGCTAACATAATTGCAAAAGGGTTTTCTAATGATTAATTAGCCTTTTAAAATGATAAACTTGGATTAGCTAACACAACGTGCCATTGGAACACAGGAGTGATGGTTGCTGATAATGGGCCTCTGTACGCCTATGTAGATATTCCATTAAAAAAATCTGCCTTTTCCAGCTACAATAGTCATTTACAACATTAACAATGTCTACACTGTATTTCTGATCAATTTGGTGTTATTTTAATAAAAAAAAAATTTGCTTTTCTTTCAAAAACAAGGACATTTCTAAGTGACCCCAAACTTTTGAACTGTAAAGTATATTGACTAAAAAGATCCTACTAGAGTGAGGTTACTATGGAAACAGTCTGCACATATGAACGAGAGTTCAATAAGGACGATAAAAGCATCAACTCTTCAAATCTTTTCAATCAATATTCTAACAAATGGCCGGCTTTAGCTTCAGTTATGTTCTTCTTACCCTCCTTTAACTGCGGCATTTCGTCTATGTTCATCCTTACTTGAATCCCCATACAACTGATAGAAATATGCTGCATTGTATATTCTGACGGGAGATATTCATCCTTTGTCCCCTTGTCTACAGCTCAAGGAGCCTGCCCTTGACCATCATTTATCAACCCAGAATATAGCTCTGTGTGACTTTAACTTCTACTCCTTCTGACGTCTTGTAATAACAAACCACCCGATTGAACTGAACCTTTCCGGTAACAAGCACAGACTGAATCCTAGCTAACATATATGATACACAGTAAAGGTGTTGCCATGGTTTTTACAGTATCTTATAGGAAAGCTCGTGGCAAGTCGAATTCTGTATTTCATATTACAGTACACCTACTGTAATATAAATATGGTATCAAAAAAAAGGGATTGGTGCAAGCAGGTTGGCTGCTAGGTAAAGTGTTTACTTTACCGCATATCAATGAATATTTGGTGTTTTATATCAGTTGTTCTTCTAGAGGCCTTAACAAAGGCTTCCAAACTGGCAGTGACCACAGGGCAAAAATACCTAAAGGACATGGCAAAATGCTCAACCATTTAGGGTTTAAGACTTGCTGCCTTTCCTATCTGTTCCCTATACCTTTTAAATTTCATGGGGCAGTTCATTATACTGTTTATAATACCTAAAATGACCGTATAAATTATAGTTTTTCATTACAGTGTAGGGATGAGCAGAGCAGTTTAGGGATGAGCAGAGCAGAGGCCTGTCTTGGACAGTATTAATTTTTCCTCAGTCGCTCCGGCTCGTTTGAGAGGGAACGATCCCCTCATCCACTCTTCCCTCCCTAAGTAAGATGGACAGACTCTTCAAGCAGGGTTAAGTTCTGTTAGGGACCAGGTCTACCATGGGGAGTACGGTCACAGTACGGTTACGTTGCGGTCACAGTACAGTTACATTACGGTCGCAGTACGGTTACATTGCGGTCACCGTACGGTCACAGTGCGGTTACATTACGGACACAGTACGGTTACATTACGGTCACAGTACAGTTACATTACGGTCACAGTACAGTTACATTACGGTCACTGTATGGTTACATTACGGTCACTGTACGGTTACATTACGGTCACTGTATGGTTACATTACGGTCACTGTACGGTTACATTACGGTCACTGTACGGTTACATTACGGTCACTGTATGGTTACATTACGGTCACTGTACGGTTACATTACGGTCACTGTATGGTTACATTACGGTCACTGTACGGTTACATTACGGTCACTGTACGGTTACATTACGGTCACAGTACAGTTACATTACGGTCACAGTACAGTTACATTACGGTCACTGTACGGTTACATTACAGTCACTGTATGGTTACATTACGGTCACTGTACGGTTACATTACGGTCACTGTATGGTTACATTACGGTCACTGTACGGTCACATTGCGGTCACAGTACAGTCACAGTACGGTTACATTACGGTTACATTACGGTCACAGTACGGTCACAGTACAGTTACATTACAGTCACTGTACGGTTACATTACGGTCACTGTACGGTTACATTACGGTCACAGTACAGTTACATTACAGTCACTGTACGGTTACATTACAGTCACTGTACGGTTACATTACGGTCACTGTACGGTTACATTACGGTCACAGTGTTTTGACCCTTTTATCATCATTCATCTCCAATCACCCTCACTCTCTCACACTCATCTCTCTCTACTCTCTATTTCACTTTCTCTGTTATCTCAATTCAATTCAAAGGGCGTTATTGGGATGGGAAACATGTTTACTTTGCCAAAGCAAGTGAAGCTCTATGTCACTCTCTCTATCTCTATTTTGCTCTCTGTTATCTCTCTCTATGTCCCTCCCACCCTCTCTATTTCAATCGCTCTCTCTCTCTCTCATCTCTCTTTATTTCCCTCTCTCACTGTCCTTCTCTCCCAATTTTAACAATCTTTAACAATTCTCTCCCCTCCCTTCCCGCTCATCTTTTCTGTGACTATCCTCTTTCACTTTCTCTCTCCCTTTCTCCTGCTAGGCTTATTTCATGATTGATGGGAGAGAGGCCATTTCCAAGGGCAGTGGGGCAGAGAGAGGAAAAGACGAATGGAGGGAGAGAGAGACAAGGAGAGAGAGAGGGAAAGAAAGAGAGAGGGAGAGAGAGAGGAGAGTTTCACCACATTAAGAACAGATAAACGCTTGCCCTGTCAGTTTGGGAATAATCCTGCTTCGGAAGAGTGTGAGACAAAGCCAGTAACACACACACACACTAACACGGTCTCTCACAATATCGCACAAAGGCACGCAAGAGGGGCACTAGACTAGTAGAGACCCCCTCTTCCATTTTCTGACCTTGCCTTGAACCAAAGGAACAGAGGAACAGAGCATGACCAACTTCTCAACCCGTGACCCTGTCCTGCTCTGTCCCATAGGCCGGGCTCAAAACCTTGCCTTCCCCTCTCCTTCAGTCCTTGCGTCTGGGCTAAAAAAACATCCCATCCTCTCTCCCCTAGTATGTGGTCTGTGGGCCGTTCTCTCTGGCCTTCCTCCAATGACCTCCAGAAGCACCTGGTTCCCTCAGCATGCGTAGTCAGAGAAGAGGAGGGTAGAGGGGGATCCGGAGCAGTGCTTTCACCCCCGCCATGTGGAGCGGCCATGGGACATGAGACTGACCAGTGGACCATGAGGCCCAGCTCCAAGGTCACGCAGCCAGAGAGAGACCCATCTGGATGAAATACCACCGAATAAATTATGGGACACACACCTGACCAGACACCCACACACACATGCGGCACGTGCATACACACACACATGCAAACAGACGCACGAACACACACACCTCTACCAAGTGGGAGTTACTGTACCGTGGCTCGAGACAGTTTGTGTGCTCTCCTTGCATGCGTTTACCTCATAAATACTGGAGGGTACACTCAGTCACACATGACCCATACAAGGAGCACACCTGACACGTACACACACACACCCCTATCACAGCCCCCTAGGGAGAGACAGATGAGAACATTGCAGGTAGATGATTCGGAGCAGAAGAGGATGAGAGGGAAGAGGAGGAATAAAATTAGTAAGTTGAAGGAGAAGCGGGGGGTAGAGGGGAAATTATGATGAGGAGGAAAAGAGGTGGATCGGAAGAGATAGGGACTGAAGGACTGAGGAGAGGGCTATAAAAAGGAGAGGGAGGGAGGGAGGGAGGGAGGGAGGGAGGGAGGGAGGGAGGGAGGGAGGGAGGGAGGGCAAACCAGGGATAGAGAGAAGGAGAGAGGGAGAGAAAGAGAGAGCGCAAAGGAAGGAGGGAAAATAGAGAGAATGAGAAAGAGGAATGAAGGAATGGAGGGAGAGAGAGAGAGAGTGAGAGAGTGCAAAGGAGGGAGAGAGAACGAGAGGGGAGATTACAACACCTGGTCAAGGACATCCTCGGACACAGAGCCATCCATTACAACTGCTGCTGAACGGTAAGGCCTAAACGAGGTGTGTAAGACACAGAGAACATGGTTGGTGGTATTATCATTCTGTAATTACGCACGCACGCACGCACACACAGACACACACAACAGCACGGGGAAACAGCGTACCCAAAAACACTCTGTAATTACACACACACACACACACACACACACACAGCAGAAATAATGAGCCTATCTTCCCTAGGGCAGGAGCAACAAAGGTCCTGATTAGCACAGGGCCCTGGGGGGCAGGGGGGACAGCAATGATTACACTAAAGTTATTATCTCTCCCCTCATCCCTGTGTGTCACTTCATAGCCATTGGGCAATAACACATGTCAATATTGGAGGCTGGGGAAGTTGTTTGGTAGCAGTGTGGGTCATTTTCTTAATTGTATTGAAGGTAATTGCATGTCAACATGTATTGGTCCTATGACAACTTCTGATGGTCAGTAACGTGTGTTGAATGATTGTGTTCCTTATGAAATGTAAATAACACTCTGACGTCGCCTGTGAAAGCTGTAAACAACAGCCGTGACACCATGCACCTCTGGAGCAGACTGGTCCGTTTCACTGGGGTTAAACTGTGGGATTGAACACGCACAAACCCATAGATACACACGCACAAACACAGAAACACACGTACAGTATCCATCTGCACGTTCACGCATGCACACACACACACCCATACGTACACACACATGCACGCGCATACAAACACAGAAACACACACACAAACAACACAACCCCCGTTATACCTCATAAAAGCCCCAACATACACCTACAGATCCATCTCAGCCCATCCCTCAGGGTCAGCTCTGTGTGTGGATGAAAAACACCAGCATACTCACATCAGTCACTTCAACCACTCCACCACTCATGTTGACGGTCATCTTAAACCATCGCCTGAAACCAATGGCTGTGTGGAACGTGACCGCAGAGGCTATCTGATGAATGAGCGAGAGGAGACGAGATGTTGTGTTGTTGTAGTCGCTTCCAGAGCGTTCACCGGGTTGTGGTAGTGAAAGAGCAGGTGTTCTCAATGACTATCGTGGTTTAAAAAAAAAAGTTAGCTAGATGAGTGAGAGAGGACCATGTTGGAGTGATGTCACACACTACACACACACACTACACACACGCACACACACGCATCAGTGCCTCTTGTGAAACTGCAATAAAGTCAAATGCCGTGACTCCATAACCTGGACTCCCCCCCTGGGGGGGGGAGGATATTAGTGGAAATGGGCTGGAAGGTGTGTGTGTGTGTGTGTGTGTGTGTGTGTGTGTGTGTGTGTGTGTGTGTGTGTGTGTGTGTGTGTGTGTGCGCGTGTTGCGTGTGTGTGTGTGTAATTTAGGTGTGTGTGGGTGGGGGCTTATGGAGGGATGATGCCAGCTAATTAAATTACATCTGCTCAAATTGAAGAGGCTCAGGAGAGGAGGAGTGAGATGGAGAGAGAAACAGAGAGAGCGAGGGAGTGAAAAAAAGCGGAGGAGGAGAGGAGGAGGAGAGCAGGCCATTGGGGCGGCTGGTAGCTTAGTGGTTAGAGCGTTGGGCCAGTGACCGAAAGGTTGCTGGATCGAATCCCCGAGCTGACAAGGTAAAAATCTGTCGCTCTGCCCCTGTTCCCCGGTAGGCTGTCATTGTAAACAAGAATTTGTTCTTAACTTGCCTAGTTAAATAAAGGTTACATTTGAAGAAAAAAAAGAAAAATAATTGCCAGGAGATGGAGCTAATGATCCGAGGTCGTGTTTATCTCTTTATGGCACTGGGAACGCTGAGAGGGAGCGCTGGGAACACCATGGCTCTGGGAAGCAGAAGTGGTCTGAAGACAGGCCCGGAATATTCCGAATTCTGCTGGTGAATCAAAGACAAAATCTGAGATTCTTTCAGATTTTCTCTCAGTTTATGTCTGTGAGGAGAGCAGGCTGATAAGAAAGGCCTGTGTTTTATTTAGATTGAGTGACTGCAGCTGCTAGAAGACGCTCCTGGTAACAGGTCCCACTGCTCTGGCTGAACCACTGTCAAGCTCCAGCTACAGACGAGAAGAACAACAGCGTAGCTTAGAGGCAACACCCACTCACACACCACACACACCCCCACAGTCTTCTAAGGCTTCTGATAGTCGACGATATCTCTCCCTATACCCAACACCTCATCCTACTCTCTCTCACACCATTTCTCTTCCCAAATGGTGTTGCTTCCCTCTCTCTCCTCCTCTCCCTCCCTCTCTTCTCTCCAGATGGTAGGTGTGCTGTGTGTGTCTGTTTAACCCACCAGGCTAGCTAATTGAATACAAACGAACTACTTTGTCTCCCAGCCAGTACAGATAATGACCGCTGACCTCTGTGGCCAGCCAATCAGACAACACAGCTGGAAAGGACAAACCCCCTCTGATCCAGCCCTTCCCACTGAGCTAGACTGGAACTACTTTACCGGCGCGCCAAGTCTAAGTCCAAGAGGCTTCTAAACAGCTTCTACCCCCAACCCATAAGGCTCCTGAACATCTAATCAAATGGCTACCCAAACTATTTGCATTGCCCCTCTTTTACGGTGCTGCTACTCGCTGTTATTATCTATGCATAGTCACTTTAATAACTGTATCTACATGTACATATTACCTCAAATACCTCAACTAACCGGTGCCCCCGCACACTAACTCTGTACCCCCTGTATATCGCCTCGCTGTTGTTATTTTACTGCTGCTCTTTAATTATTTGTTACTTTTATTTATTTTTTTAAAATTCTTAAAAGTGCATTGTTGGGCTTGTAAGTAAGCATTTCACTGTAAAGGTCTACACCTGCTGTATTCGGTGCATGTGACAAATAACATTTGATTTGATCAACAACGACCTTGAAACCAGACCGACGTACCATGTATTATGCCAGAAGTCTGTATTGACCTCCAGCGTATTAGGAACACTATGGTGCACCGTTCACTATGTCACGCTGTTTAACCTCAGCGGTTGCATTCAAAATGGAAATCAGATCTCTGTAAATTGGATTCCAGATTATAAACGTACTCGCCATTACACCACTTAGACCAGCTGTTCACCAGAGACAAACGCTGATTCTCTTCAGTCTCCGACCGGACTCTTCCCTGATGAAGCATGGGACCAACTGTCCAAATTACACCAGGTACTGATCAGGGCAGCAATCTGAGCAAGACAGGCAAGTTAACGAACAATTAGCTCATCTCTGCCTGTTCTGCGTTGTATTAATTGGATTACACACACCTTGACTGACCACAACAAAGCAGCTAATTGCTAACAACATTGAGCAACAGTAGAGGGAAGCTAGCCTGTCTGTCAGTATATTTTCTAAGTAGAGGCAGGCAGTGTGTGTGTCTGTCTGTGTGTGGCAGGCAGGCGGCTTAAACTCACAGTCTGATACAATCACACGCACATTTTAAATGTTTTATTTGAATCCACAAATTACATTTCAAAAGGTCTTGGCTACAAGAACACTTAAGGATACAAAAAGCACCTTCTCCTCCACACAGCTAGGTGGTCCTAAGATCTGAAACAGAGCAGTACTTCAACAGTTGCGTTGCTCCAGTCTTGGGCAGGCCTGCAATCTGAAGACCATGCACCTTGAACCACACACACACAGCTCTGAACACAACATCACCACTCAGCACTGTATATAAAAAACGAAATAGGCACTCATATACACTCTCCCCTAGATAGAGCGGCTACACGAAAGCCAGCATGGATTAATAAAAGAAGGGGTCATGACCTTCTACAAGGTGGATGAGATTGGCTCAGTAAATCCATGCTGCTGCTGTCAGTCAAGTGGCTACATTTGTTCACTGCAAATTTGAAACTCCCTCGCTTCTTCTCTGTCTCTCTCTCTCCCTCCCCCCCTCCCTTTCTCTCCCAAATTTCTCCAACTCCATGTGGAATTGAACACAGCGCAGAGCACACACACACACATGCACAAAAAATATTGCTGCTCTGTGCTCTCTTTTTCACCTCAATTTCCCACCCCTCAGTCAGAGCCAGCGTGGCGTGGTCTGAGGAGAGAATGGGGTGGTAGGTGCCTACATGCCGCCATGACACTGCCCAACACACTGGGGTCTGCTGCCACTCAAAACACACACATGGATTAGCATTCCAGCTGTAGCCTGATGTACCCTGGCCTTGCCTACAGCCAACCCTTTCTAATGGGTTGACAGGCTAACCTGAGGTGCAGTCAACTTGGCAAACGTCCGCTAACGTTGGTAAACAGTCGTTTACACAGTCGACCTGTTGTTAGCCAGCTAGCGTTAGCTCTGCTGTTCACTGATCTCTCTTCAGCCTTCTCTCCAAAAAAACACGAGTCGGTGTCCTGGCACATCGCCAGCCAAATATGTGTGTGTAGGCAGACTCTGCCCATCAAAAATATGCAGATCAGTCTCTGTTCCCGTGATCTCTCTCTCTCTCTGGGAGAGAGCTGAAGAGAGAGGGAGGGAGAGAGACACAGAGCGGGATAATCATTTCTGAATCCAGGCTGTTTTCAATTAGGACCTGTGATTCGGGGGGGATCAATGCGCTGAGCAGAGACCAACAATTCAATCATTTGAATAATGCATCGTGAATGTTTAATGCATTTAAACGACTACAAACACCGTGTTCACCCACATCGCACTGACCCAGGGTGTGCCCTTTCCAACAAGAACAAATGCAATATGTTGCCAATCTGTGTGTGTGTGTATGTGTGTGCACTCGGCTGTGTGTGTCAGTGTGTGAAATGAAAGCGAGAACAAACACAAAAGGGAGAGACCATTAACTCCTATTGTACAGAGCCACTTTCTTAAGTCAAACATGTAAGGCGATTGAGTAGTTCTGTGGCTAATACCTCATCTGAACAGCGAGCAAGAACTGATCCCCCTGTTCTATACAATGCTGTAATCCACAGAATACAGGCTCCTGAATCCCTCTCTGTATTTACTGTATGAATGGCTGACACACACACACACACACACACACACACACACACACACACACACACACACAGTTAAGGCACCCGGCAGAGAGATGACCCGGTTCTTTCAGGTCTCTCTTTGTCCAGACATGCCAATCTAGGCTAGAAGATTAAGTGAAAAGAGAGTGAGGAAGAAAGAACGAGTGAGCGAGTGACAGAGAGAGAGCAAGAGAGGGAGAGAAAGAACATGAGCAGGAGAAGGTGAAAAGGGGAGAGTGGAGACAGAGATTTGGAAATGGGAGCAATATTCGAGGGCTGTGTAGTGTTCATGTATATGTGAGCTGTTATCAGTCAAAAAGAACACAGGATGAGAGAATGCAAGTGTGAATGCATGTGGCAAGTGAATAGAGCTGTATGTGGGTTAGACACAGGAAAGGAAGAGAGGGAGGGAGATGAGAGGGGTGAGGAGGTTCATAATGGGGAAAGGGGGAGTAGGTGGAGAAATAGTTTGGGGAGAGAGAAGAGGGATAGTTAGAGGGGGAGGGAGGAAGTAGAGAAGGGATGAGGGAAAATATATAATGGGGGTAAAAAGAATAGGTGGAAGAGATAATGGGACACAGATCTGAGAGGTGGAGAGAGAGAGAAGGGGATGTAGAGGAAGAAGGGGGGAGGAGGTAGAGAGAGAAGGGAGAAGGAGGAGGAGGTGATCACCAGCCCGGTTAGCAGACCATGGGGTTAGGGGAGGAGATCAGGCCAGGGGGTTAGGGGAGGAGATCAGGCCAGGGGGTTAGGGGAGGAGATCAAGCCACGGGGTTAGGGGAGGAGGTAGAGAGGAGATCAGGCCAGGGGGTTAGGGGAGGAGGTAGAGAGGAGATCAGGCCAGGGGGTTAGGGGAGGAGATCAAGCCACGGGGTTAGGGGAGGAGGTAGAGAGGAGATCAGGCCAGGGGAGGAGGTAGAGAGGAGATCAGGCCAGGGGGTTAGGGGAGGAGATCAAGCCACGGGGTTAGGGGAGGAGGTAGAGAGGAGATCAGGCCAGGGGAGGAGGTAGAGAGGAGATCAGGCCAGGGGGCTAATTAGGGGAGGAGATCAAGCCACGGGGTTAGGGGAGGAGGTAGAGAGGAGATCAGGCCAGGGGAGGAGGTAGAGAGGAGATCAGGCCAGGGGGTCAGGGGAGGAGGTAGTGAGGAAATCAGGCCAGGGAGTCTGGGTCTGGTACGATACGTCATTTCTCCTCCTGGATTAGAATTCTGGCTGGTAAAAATAGAAGGTGTATTTTTATCCCCTCATCCCCTCGTTTCTGAACAGTATTAATTACATCCCATCCATTTAGCCTAATAATACCATTATTAATGCCTTTATTAAAAGGGCCTGCTGCACTCACTGCCTCTGCTGCTCTGCTCTGAGACACAGTGCAAGGGGCCACACACATACGAATGTACGCCAACACACATGCACACACACACACACACACTTGTATTATCAGACAGACACACAAACATTTATGCTGCCACTCAGCCCAGCAGGGTACACAATCACACTGTGGAGCATCAGGAAGAGAAAAGAGAGAGCAACAGGATCTTCAATTATACTGTTCTTGTGAAGGTTGTTATTTTAGACAGAAGAAAAACAGGGTGAAGGAGGGTGAGAGAGGGAGGAAGAGGGTTAGTGGGAGAGATAATAGAACAATGGATACAAGAAAATAAGTGTGTGTGTGTGTGTGTGTGTGTGTGTGTGTGTGTGTGTGTGTGTGTGTGTGTGTGTGTGTGTGTGTGTGTGTGTGTGTGTGTGTGTGTGTGTGTGTGTGTGTGTGTGAAGGCTCCTCAGTGGAGGGAGTGGTGGACCTTTCTACACAGTGAATTGCATACAAATAAAAACAGTGAAACATTATACTTTTTAGATAAAACTATACTAAATATATTAAAGTCACCAAAGAAATTATTAAAACACACTGTTTTGCAATGGCGGTCTACAGTAGCCTCAGCAGAAGTCTGTAGGGTAGCACCGTGGTGTAGCCGGAGGACAGCTATTTTCCATTGTCACGATCGTCAAAGGGAGAGAGAGAGGACCAAGGCGCAGCGCGTGAAAAACACATCTTCTTTTTATTATAAGAAGGAAAACGAAACAAAACAACAAACAGACGACCGTGAAGCTATATAAATACAGATAGTGCTGACACAAACACTACACATAGACAATTACCCACAAAAACAGCTAAAGCCTATGGTTGCCTTAAATATGGCTCCCAATCAGAGACAACAATAACCAGCTGTCTCTAATTGAGACCCAATTCAGGCAACCATAGACTTTCCTAGACACCTACACTGAACACTAAACCATCTACTCTACTAAACCCCCTAAACCATACAACACCCTAGACAATACAAAAACACACAAACTTCCCCATGTCACACCCTGACCTAACTAAAATAATAATGAAAACAAAGATAACTAAGGCCAGATTGTGACATAACCCCCCCCTTAAGGTGCGAACTCCGGGCGCACCAGCATAAAGTCTAGGGGAGGGTCTGGGTGGGCGTCTGTCCACGGTGGCGGCTCTGGCACTGGTCGTGGTCCCCACCCCACCATAGTCACTACCCGCTTTCTTAACCCCACTGGAATAAGGGGGACTAAGTGGCAGCACCGGACTAAGTGGCAGCACCGGACTAAGGGGCAGTACCGGACTAAGGGGCAGCACCAGGATAAGGGGCAGCACCAGGATAAGGGGCAGCACCAGGATAAGGGGCAGCACCAGGATAAGGGGCAGCTCCGGACTGAGGGACGGCAGCTCCGGACTGAGGGACAGCACCGGACTGAGGGACAGCACCGGACTGAATGGCGGATCCTGGCTGGCTGGCTCTGGCGGATCCTGGCTGGCTGGCTCTGGCGGATCCTGGCTGGACGGCTCTGGCGGATCCTGGCTGGACGGCTCTGGCGGATCCTGGCTGGACGGCTCTGGCGGATCCTGGCTGGACGGCTCTGGCGGATCCTGGCTGGACGGCTCATGGCTGGCTGACGGATCTGGCTGCTCATGGCTGGCTGACGGATCTGGCTGCTCATGGCTGGCTGACGGATCTGGCTGCTCATGGCTGGCTGACGGATCTGGCTGCTCATGGCTGGCTGACGGATCTGGCTGCTCATGGCTGGCTGACGGCTCTGGCAGATCCTGTCTGGTTGGCGGCTCTGGCAGATCCTGTCTGGTTGGCGGCTCTGGCAGATCCTGTCTGGTTGGTGGCTCTGGCAGATCCTGTCTGGTTGGCGGCTCTGGCAGATCCTGTCTGGTTGGCGGCTCTGGCAGATCCTGTCTGGTTGGCGGCTCTGGCAGATCCTGTCTGGTTGGCGGCTCTGGCAGATCCTGACTGACGAATGGCTCTAGCGGCTCCTGACTGACTAACGGCTCTGACGGCTCGGGACAGACGGGCGGCTCTAATAGCTCGGGACAGACGGATGGCTCAGACGGCACTGGGCAGACGGATGGCTCAGATGGCGCTGGGGAGACGGATGGCTCAGATGGCGCTGGGGAGACGGATGGCTCAGATGGCGCTGGGGAGACGGATGGCTCAGATGGCGCTGGGGAGACGGATGGCTCAGATGGCACTGGGCAGACGGATGGCTCTGGCCGGATGAGGCGCACTGTAGGCCTGGTGCGTGGTGCCGGAACTGGAGTCACCGGGCTAAGGACACGCACCTTCAGGCTAGTGCGGGGAGAAGGAACAGGGCATACTGGACCCTGGGAGCGCACATTAGGCCTAGTGCGTGGTGCCGGAACTGGTGGTACCGGACTGGGGACACGCATCTCAGGGCTAGTGCGGGGAGCAGCAACAGGACGCACAGGACTCTGGGGACACACAGGAGGCTTGGTGCGTGGTTTAGGCACTGGTGGTAAAGGGCTGGAGACACGCACCATAGGGCTAGTGCGTGGAGGAGGCACTGGTGGTACTGGACTGGGGCGGGGAGGTGGCGCCGGAAATACCGGACCGTGCAGGCGTACTGGTTCCCTTGAACACCGAGCCTGCCCAACCTTACCTGGTTGAATGCTCCCCGTCGCCCGACCAGTGCGGGGAGGTGGAATAACCCGCACCGGGCTATGTAGGCGAACCGGGGACACCATGCGTAAGGCTGGTGCCATGTATGCCGGCCCGAGGAGACGCACTGGAGACCAGACGCGTTGAGCCGGCATCATGGCACCTGGCTCAATGCCCAATCTAGCCCTACCAGTGCGGGGAGGTGGAATAACCCGCACCGGGCTATGAACACGTACAGGAGACACCGTGCGCTCTATTGCGTAACACGCTGTCCGCCCGTACTCCCGCTCTCCACGGTTAGCCTGGGAAGTGGGCGCAGGTCTCCTACCTGCCCTCGGCCCACTACCTCTTGGCCCACTACCTCTTAGCCCCCCCCCAAGAAATTTTTGGGTAGTACTCGCGGGCTTCCAGCCTTGCCTCCGTGCTGCCTCCTCATATCGCCTCCTCTCGGCTTTCGCTGCCTCCAGCTCTTCACGAGGGAGGCGATATTCTCCCGGTTGTGCCCAAGGTCCCTTTCCATCTAATATCTCCTCCCATGTCCATGAATCCTTGATGCCTTGATCCTGTTGCCGCTTGTCACGCTGCTTGATCCGGGTTTGGTGGGTAATTCTGTCACGATCGTCAAAGGGAGAGAGAGAGGACCAAGGCGCAGCGCGTGAAAAATACATCTTCTTTTTATTATAAGAAGGAAAACGAAACAAAACAACAAACAGACGACCGTGAAGCTATATAAATACAGATAGTGCTGACACAAACACTACACATAGACAATTACCCACAAAAACAGCTAAAGCCTATGGTTGCCTTAAATATGGCTCCCAATCAGAGACAACAATAACCAGCTGTCTCTAATTGAGACCCAATTCAGGCAACCATAGACTTTCCTAGACACCTACACTGAACACTAAACCATCTACTCTACTAAACCCCCTAAACCATACAACACCCTAGACAATACAAAAACACACAAACTTCCCCATGTCACACCCTGACCTAACTAAAATAATAATGAAAACAAAGATAACTAAGGCCAGGGTGTGACATCCATCCTCCTCTGTGTATATTAATTTCAACACAAAACCTCATGGCTCATGGTTCTCACCCCATTCCATAGACTTCCATGGTAATTGTAACTGTGGTGGCGATTCCCTATGAAAAGCCACTGGCACAGGAGAGAGCTGTCCATAACACGTCCACGAAAATCAGCTTTCCAAACGTCACTCTTTTTGGGTGAAGTTCGCATTTATATAAAATATAAATAACTCCAAAACACATATTCCTGTAGAAAAGGTGCAGAGAGATGCATTCTATAAGCTGCATCTGTGATACGGTAACAACTGTATGTGCTCTCCTCTCACCTGTGATAACCCTTCCTGGTCACCTGTGATAACCCTTCCTGGTCACCTGTGATAACCCTTCCTGGTCACCTGTGATAACCCTTCCTGGTCACCTGTGATAACCCTTCCTGGTCACCTGTGCTACTTATATACACAGACGTGACCAGTGACCCCAAAATACAGTGCCCTCTAGTGTACAAAACAAGTAACCCTTGATCGACAACATATACACAGCACATACTGTACGCTGACTGTGACGGTAGATAACATGGTAACAATGATGTAGGCTGTGTAGTAGTGATGGACATTCCGAGTCTTTTCCGTGAGCCGGCTCATTTGACTCCATTCATGCAAAAGAGACGTCTCATTTGGCTCTATTCACGTAAAAGAGCCGTCTCATTTGGCTCTATTCACGTAAAAGAGCCGTCTCATTTGGCTCTATTCACGTAAAAGAGCCGTCTCATTTGGCTCTATTCACGTAAAAGAGCCGTCTCATTTGGCTCTATTCACGTAAAAGAGCCGTCTCATTTGGCTCTATTCACGTAAAAGAGCCGTCTCATTTGGCTCTATTCACGTAAAAGAGCCGTCTCATTTGGCTCTATTCACGTAAATGAGCCGTCTCATTTGGCTCTATTCACGTAAAAGAGCCGTCTCATTTGGCTCTATTCACGTAAAAGAGCCGTCTCATTTGGCTCTATTCACGTAAAAGAGCCGTCTCATTTGGCTCTATTCACGTAAAAGAGCCGTCTCATTTGGCTCTATTCACGTAAATGAGCCGTCTCATTTGGCTCTATTCACATAAAAGAGCCGTCTCATTTGGCTCTATTCACATAAAAGAGCCGTCTCATTTGGCTCTATTCACATAAAAGAGCCGTCTCATTTGGCTCCCAAACAGCTCTTTGTTCTAAATGCTTAAAAATCTATAGACTACCATCAGATGTATGGCTGCTATGAAAGTGAACTGTGTGTGCGGGTGATCAGGGGTGTATTCATTCCACCGATTCTGTTGCAAAATGTTTCTTAAACGGAAGCAAACGGAACGAAACAGGCATGGACCTACCTGAATTTGACCAATATAAGCTTTTCTAACTAATGATTACTAACTAATGATTCGGGCAGGTACTGTAGCGTTCTCCTGGTATCCGCCAAACCCAGATTCGTCCGTCGGACTGCCAGAGGGTGGTGTGTGATTCATCACTCCAGAGAACGCGTTTCCACTTCTCCAGAGTCCAATGGCGGCGAGCTTTACACCACTCCAGCCGACTTGGCATTGCACATGGTGATCTTAGTAGGCTAGGCAACCTCATGACTGGTATAGGGAAAATTAGAGTATCATGCAGTAGCCTAAACCTATCGATGTTACATTGATCTGGGTGAATGGAATACAAATGACAGTCATCCAATATGCTGCAATAGAAATAACAATAATCGAAAATCGTCCTCCCTAAATCTTAAATGGCACCGACTGCCACTGGTGTGTGTGTGGGGGGGGGGGGTGTGTGGGTGTGTGTGTGTAGGCCGTAATGGTCCAGTTAGTGCTGCTGGTCCAGATGGTCTGAAGGAGGACAGCAAACAGCATGGACCACTTATCACCATCCGGCCTAACACGACACACACACACACACACACACACACACACACACACACACACACACACACACACACACACACACACACACACACACACACACACACACACACACACACACACACACACACACACACACACACCTGTGAGAAACCAACAACACTAACACCAAATGACTCTCTTCTATTTCTCCATCTCTCCTTCACTCTGTCATTCATTACCTGTTTATCTCTGCATCCATTCTCTCAATCGTCCTCTATTTATCTCTTTCAACATCTTTCTAACTCTCCTTTTCCCTCCCTCCATTTATCCATCCTTTTCTCCCTCCATTTATCCATCCTTTTCTCCCTCCATTTATCCATCCTTTTCTCCCTCCATTTATCCATCCTTTTCTCCCTCCATTTATCCATCCTTTTCTCCCTCCACCAACCTGTATTTGTTTTCAGAAATAACCCGTGTGGATTCACAGCCTGTTGAACAGACGAGGCACACAAAGCACCATGTTAAGCACTAATTATACCCCCCTACTCTCTCTCTCTCACCCTCTTTCTCTCTTCCCCTCTCTCTCTTTCTCTCTCTCCCCCTCTTTCTCCCTCTCTCTCTCTGCCCCCCCCCCCCCTCTCTCTCTCTCTCCCCCCCCCTCTCTCCCTCCCTCCCTCTCAATGACGCAAGCATTTTATCCTGGAAATGATATGTCCTCCCACAACGTAGAACTATTCAGGGTTGACTTTTACAATCTATAATAAGTGTAACCTAGCTGCATTGCATTAGTAGCCGATTGTACTGTGCATACCAGGATAGGGATAGATGAGGTGTTCCTGCAGTTCCTATATCTTTGCTTCCACCTAAAGGCCGTTTGGAGAACTTCTACCATGGAAACAGGTGAGTTAGTATGGAGGGGCTACATAGGTCTATGATAGTGCCAAAGTGTACAATTCTACCAATCAGAACACTTTTTATGTTTTTTGCAGAACCCTAGTTCTAACCCCTGACCCCAACATTCCTATCGATATACAGTTTCACTGAGTTAGCTTGCCTTAAGTGACTGATGCAATTATGCAAATGTTGAAAATCATTTACAGTATGGCCTTTACAATATGTTATCCCAGAGAGAGAGAGAGAGAGAGAGATTGATGCTCCTAGGCCTGTATGCTTACCATGGTTTTTCACAGTGCCTTAACAATTTAGCCCAGCTTACCATACAGTGCCAGCCTCCCCAATGGCCAGGAGCCCTTTCCATTTCATATCCCGTGAAGAAAGAGTATCAATTCCACTCACTATAAATGATGTATGAGGCATGGATTGAAAGCAGTGCATTTTCCATTACAGGGATTGTGCAGGGTATCTCCCTCTGTGTCTACTGCACAGTACTGGGGGTCTGAATAGAGTGACAGCAGAAGAGACAGGGACAAATGTGTGTGTCAGAAAGAGGCAGCAGGGAAATTGTGTGTGTGCGTGTGTGTGTGTGTGTGTGTGTGTGTGCACATGTGTGTCTGCTGTTGTGTTGACATAGTGTTGGCGATAGATGAAAAGGCGTGAAATGTGGTTGTCTGATCACAGTTCCCCATCTCTGTTGTCACTATGGGACTTTCACATTAAAACTCCGGTGATTGCATTTTCTGATAGCAACACCCATTCCACTTCCACTCCCTGTCACAGCAGAGGATGTGTGACAAAGGGAGACCATCAGCACTCGGACGGAACACAGATGAAAAAAAACTCCTCATGCGCGTGCAGACACACACACACACACACGACACAGCTCATAGATGCTAGATCTCTGGAGGCGAGACTCACTGCTCTCTGGTTCTCCAGAGAAGCACCAGCTCTCTCTGTGAATGGAGGCTTCCGTTCCACTCTTCAGTTCATTTCATTCAACCAATAAAACAGCATCATTAGTGAGTCAACCAATCAACTAATGAATCAACCAATGAATTGATCAAAGTTTGATCGTACCACTGGACTATGGCTGAAACCAACACACAGGGTGATGCTGCACAGTGTAACAACACACAGTTTAGTGCAGTTCAAAACATTGCGCAACGTACTAAACATGACTCAGGCTGTGATATCACTGACAGTGCAGGGTAATAGTCCTGAACGCAGCTCCCTTACTGCCTGCCTCTGGCCCAGCTGAAGGTTTAACTCCCACTGGTCTGTAATGACAACGTGATTACACTGGATCAGGGGGTCCATTAGAGTCCCACAGTGGTAATATTGCCCTCAGACAGAGAGGGGACATTCCTGTAGTCAGATTATTTAGGGAGGAAGTACAGGAAAAAGCTCTGTATGATGCTACACTTTTCCTAAGGTCCATAAGAAAATCAGGTAACGCATTTCATGGTTTATTTTACCTCAGTGTCTCCCAACCCTGGTCCTCCAGTACCCCCAACAGTACACATGCTTCTTGTAACCCTGGACAAGCACACCTGACTCAACTTGTCAACTAATCATCAAGCCCTTAATGAGCTGAATGAGGTGTGTTTATCCAGGGCTACAACAAAACTGTGTACTGTTGGGGGTACTGGAGGAACCAGGGTTGGGAAACACTGTTTTAACTGAGTGATTTCACCAACCATCTGTAATAGCCCATTATCACCAGCAAGTGGTACTGTTGTACAGATATACAAAATGCTAAAACGCTAATATAATAATATATGACATTTAGCAGGGGCTTTTATCCAATGTGACTTACAGTCATGTGTGCTTACATGACACGTATGGGTGGTCCTGGGAATTGAACCCACTACTCTGGCGTTACAAGTGCCATGCTCTACCAACTGAGCTACAGAGGACCACCTATGGTTACAACTAAATATACTAAATTGCTTTGGGCATCATTTTTGGAACGCAAACAAAAATACACCCACGCAAACACACACTTTAAATTAAGACAACACATTTTTGGTTTTCAATGGAAAGTTAGCAGTTAAACGTTTTATTATGCCTGCACATCCGTACCGAACAGAAGGTTAGTATATCAAACAATTAAGAGTTTTTTCTGTTCATTTTCATACATATAAAATCACTATAAAATGTCACTCTATGATACTGTTCCACTGTAACATCTCTCTGTGGACTTCTTAATTAAACATTCACACGATAAACCGATTGCTATGCCGTGCTCTCTTCCTCAGTACAAAATTCTTGGCCAACCACATCTCTGTGTCCATGGTTACACCCGAAATGACACAGGAAGGCCCAGTATGAGGGAGAATAGTTTCTAAGCTCGACTGAAACCTTCTCCTTTGAAACAATATAAGACCATTTTCTGTCAAAGAAAATAAAAGGACTGAATAAATAAAGGTAAATAACTCTTGTCTGTCTGTCTGTCTGTCTGTCTGTCTGTCTGTCTGTCTGTCTGTCTGTCTGTCTGTCTGTCTGTCTGTCTGTCTGTCTGTCTGTCTGTCTGTCTGTCTGTCTGTCTGTCTGTCTGTCTGTCTGTCTGTCTGTCTGTCTGTCTGTCTGTCTGTCTGTCTGTCTGTCTGTCTGTGACTCAGACAGTGACATCACAGCCATCTTCTCTCATGTAAGGCAGCCATTTTCACCAGGCCAGTACAGGCAGTGTAGGACACCTTTGGAGGACTAGCTAAAAAGCACATGGTGGTGACTGCATACTGTGTTTGTGCTCTGAAAATACTAACATAGGCCCATACAGACAGAAAACATGATTTTACTTTTGACTTCCCTTTGTACATTCTCTCTCATTGAAAGTAAACAGCAACAGGGTGCCTAGTTGGTGGGTGGTGCGTAGAAAATAGGGGCGGGTGCATACATAGGAGAATTGGCACCTCAGATCTTTGTGATGTCACCTGGATAAGTTATCAGAGTAATCTGGCACAATGCATGATGGGTAAATTAATTCCCCCCCTGGACAGACGGGAAAAGTCTTTGCATCTTTAGTGTGTCTGTGGGGGTGTTGGACTAGTCCATTCTGGGATACAGCAGGGGGTTGTACAAGGGATGGATGAGTCCATTTTAGGGGACGGTGACATGGAAGGGGCTGCCGGGGACATTTTCATCCCCCCATTTGACGATGAGGATGTAGTTGCCCTGTTCTTTGACGGTGTAGGTGACGTTGTACATCCTGTTGCCCAGGTGTTTAACGTAGACCTCTTCACACGGGGTCTTGGGTCCGTGTACCCCCACCATCAACATGTTAGTTCCTATAGGGGATGAAATACGGCAATATTAAGTATTTGTGTGAGTGTATGTGCTCAAAAACGTTGTATGTGGGTGCATTTTTACACGTGTCTGTCTGCGTGTGTGTCTGCGTGTGTGTCTGCGTGTGTGCGCACCTGTGTGTATGACCATCGCCTCTCACCTGCTTTGCTGCAGTCCACTGTGAAGGTGTTCTTCTGCCCTACAAAGGCCTTTGATAGGCCGGCACCCCGGGAGACCACCTTACTGGCATCCGAAGAGAACTTAGGACCATAGGCCACGCCCATCGGCGACGACGATGACGACGTCTTGGTTACTGTCTCCACAAGAACGGACGAGGTTTCATGTAGACTGTGACCACCAGAGAGACGAGCACCTAGAGAGAGAGAGTGAGAGGAAGAGAGAGAGAAAGAGAGAGAGAGAAAAAGAGAGAGAGATAGAAGAGGGAGAGAGAAAGTGGGGTTGCATAAGTGGGGTTGCGTAAGATCTATAATCACATCTGGCGTGTTGCATAATCTCTCCTCATATAAAATATAAACACACACAGTTTAGGAGCCCTCTGGAAAAATACATAATGTCTAATATAATAGGAGGGTGTAGAGGCTAGGGACTCTTCCAACTCATTACACCAAGCCTCCACAAGGTCTGAGGAGTCTTTAGTAGACCAGTACACACACACACACACACATACACACACTTGCCATCTCTCCATCAACACATTCTAGACTCAACACTCAAATGTTAGTGTCTGGGTAGCGTTGCTCTATAGAGGACTTACCTGTGACTTTAGCCTTGAAGGGGCTGCCTACGATGTGGGATGGTCCTCCGTATTTGATGGTGATGAGATAGCTTCCGGGGGCCATGGGTGTGTAGGTGACCTTGTAACCCTCGGGACAATCTTGACAGTCCATCTTGACCTTGGACGGCCCATCGATGGTCACTGACAGAGCACCTGACCCCGCATTACACGTGTTCACTACAAAATCTGACGCCGCGCCTATAGGAGGGGAAAGAGATGGACAGGGAAAACATCCAATCAGAGGTGAGTTAGAAGAGACATGTGAGCCAATATAGGTAATTTATACATTTTGTGTATTTTTCCTTACAGTGGCCTATAGGCCTTCTTTGGGTATTTGAAATGACCAAATTACTGAACTGTGTTAAAATTCTAATAAACACATACTGTATTTGTCTACCTTATTGTATGTGTTTGTGTGTGTAGGACACAATGTTCCTCATACCTGTGGTTCCTCCTTCCAGCCCAGGTCCGAAGGCAGACACCATTCCCGGGTCCCCGACCTGTCCGATCTCTCCCACGCGGATCTTGAAGGGACTTCCGGGAATGTGGCTCCCGTTGAAACGCACTTCGATGGAGTGGACTCCGTTCTCCCTCGGGATAAACCGGATGGCGTGCTGGTCTGCAGGGGAACAGGAAGGGGACGGTAAAAATGGCCGACATGTTACAATATTCACAATTTACTTACTGAACCATTTATTTAGCAAGACATGTAATTGAGATTAACTTCTTTATAATGTAGGATGAGCACCTGGTGCTTTGGTTGTACAAGCCCTCTACTGTAAAATACTACTACTGCATGCACTGCTGGTTTTGACTTGATGTATTTTCTTATCAAAGGAATTGAATCAATCTGGTGGAAAAGGCAGTATCTTGGATATTTTCTGTACTGTATAGTTGTGAGTTGTTGTATTGTCAGTTTGTTCAGTGCTATGTCTTACCGCTGTCCAGCTCAGTAACGTAACACTCCTCTACAGCTCCGGATGGGGTGTGAACCTTAGCATCTATCAACCCCCTCGCCCCGTTCAACTGCACTGCGAACGACGCCTCCTGGCCCACCTTCAACCCCATCTCCTTCAATCGCAAAAGTTAAAGGTCAATGATCTAATAAGCCCCATGTGGTCAGACTGATGACAGGGTGTTGGGTAACACATTTCCTCTAAAGCAGAAGCAGCTAAAATAATAATATCCAACATCCACCCCCCAACTTGAACACACACACTACACACACTCACACACACACACACACACACACACACACACACACACACACACACACACACACACACACACACACACACACACACACACACACACACACACACACACACACACACACACACACACACACACACACACACACATGGCCTGCATATAGATTTTAGAGTGGCCTGCCAAATCTATCCACTAATAAAACTATTCATAGCTAATCTAAATTCATTTACAACTCAAATATAGATGACGTTCCACCTCTGGTTTAAATCTAAGAAGAGGTTATGACAGGTGTGTCTATTCATATTGCAGAGAACTCTGCCCTCCGTATAATACCATTCCAGTCCTCGCTAATAATGACAGACATCAGAATAAGGTCTGAAATTGCCAAGAAACTGAATATCTTGTACAACGCTGTGTACTACTCATTTCACAGAACAGCGCAAACTGGCTCTAACCAGAATAGAAAGAGGAGTGGGAGGCCCCAGTGCACAACTGAGCAAGAGGACAAGTACATTAGAGTGTCTAGTTTGAGAAACAGACACCTCACAAGTCCTCCACTGGCAGCTTCATTAAATAGTACCCGCAAAACACCAGTCTCAACGTCAACAGTGAAGACTCCGGGATGCTGGCATTCTAGGCAGAGTTGCAAAGAAAAAGACATATCTCAGACTGGCCAATAAAAATAAAAGATTAAGCTGGGCAAAAGAACACAGACACTGGACAGAGGAACTCGGCCTAGAAGGCCAGCATCCCGGAGTCGCCTCTTCACTGTTGACGTTGAGACTGGTGTTTTGAGGGTACAATTTAATGAAGGCGTCTGTTTCTCAAACGAGACATTCTAATGTACTTGTCCTCTTGCTCAGTTGTGCACCAGGGCCTCCCACTCCTCTTTCTATTCTGGTTAGAGCCAGTTCTGTTCTGTGAAGGAAATAGTACACAGCGTTGTACGAGATCTTCAGTTTCTTGGCATTTAATCGCATGGAATAGCCTTCATTTCTCAGAACAAGAATAGACTGACGAGTTTCAGAAGAAAGGTATTTGTTTCTGGCCATTTTGAGCCTGTAATCAAACCCACAAATGCTGATGCTCCAGATATTCATCTAGGCTAAAGAAGGCCAGTTTTATTGCTTCTTTAATCAGTACAACAGTTTTCAGCTGCGCTAACATAATTGCAAAAGGGTTTTCTAATGATTAATTAGCCTTTCAAATTATAAACTTGGATTAGCTAACAACGTGCCATTGGAACACAGGAGTGATGGTTGCTGATAATAGGCCTCTGTACGCCTATGTAGATATTCCATTAAAAACCAGCCTTTTCCAGCTACAATAGTCATTTACAACATTATCAATGTCTACACTGTATTTCTGATCAACTCTGATCAAACCCAAAAAATGGGTTTTTCTTTCAAAAAGGTAGTGTATATGTGTGTGTGAGGCTGTGTGTGTGTGTGTGTTCTAACCTGTAGGCTGGTGACTGTAAGGCGGCGTGAGTTATCAGACAGAGTGGCGATGGGGACTACGAAGGGACTGTCTGGGATGTGCTCATCATTAAACTTAATGGACACCTCATAGTCACCTGGAGAGAGAGAGCGAGATAGAAGGCACATAGTCAACCTTGTGATTTTAGGTATAGAATATGTCCAGTATGTTGTTGTGTACGTTAGATGAATTTAGTGTGTATAATATGTTGGTCTGACCTGGTTCCTGCACCACATAGGCCACCCCGCAGGATCCATCCTTCCTGTCTTCAAAGCTGATCTCTGCCTTACTGGGCCCCTCTACAGCGATGGACAGACCTCCTGCACCAGCCTCTCTGGTCCAGATACTAAACTCAGCTACAGAGGAACACAGACAGTCAGTTATACAGTATATACAAAAGGGAAAGAAGCATGGAAGTTAGGAACCAATATACATAGGCAGTTAGGAAAGCAAAGGCTAGCTTTTTCAAACAGAAATTTGCATCCTGCAGCACAAACTCCAAAAAGTTATGGGGCACTGTAAAGTCCATAGAGAATAAGAGCACCTCCTCCCAGCTGCCCACTGCACTGAGGCTGGGATACACTGTCACCACCAATAAATCCATGATAATTGAGAATTTCAATAAGCATTTTTCTACGGATGGCCATGCTTTCCACCTGGCCACCCCTAACCTGGTCAACAGTCCTGCACCCCCCACAGCAACCGCCAAGCCTCCCCCATTTCTCCTTCACCCAAATCCAGATAGCTGATGTTCTGAAAGAGCTGCAAAATCTGGAACCCTACAAATCAGCAGTGCTAGACAATATGGACCCTCTTATCAGCCGAAATTGTGCAACTCCTATTACTAGCCTGTTCAACCTCTCTTTCGTATCATCTGAGATCCCTAAAGATTGGAAAGCTGCCGTGGTCATCCCCCTCTTCAAAGGGGGAGACACTCTAGACCCAAACTGCTACAAGACCTATATCTATCCTACCCTGCCTTTCTAAGGTCTTCCAAAGCCAAGTTAACAAACAGATCACCGACCATTTCGAATCCCACCGTACCTTCTCTGCTATGCAATCTGGTTTCAGAGCTGGTCATGGGTCCACCTCAGCCACGCTCAAGGTCCTAAACGATATCATAACCTCCATCGATAAGAGACAATACTGTGCAGCTGTATTCATAGACCTGGCCAAGGCTTTAGACTCTGTCAATCATCACATTCATATTGGCAGACTCAACAGCCTTGGTCTCTCAAATGACTGCCTCGCCTGGTTCACCAACTACTTCTCAGATAGAGTTCAGTGTGTCAAATCGGAGGGTCTGTTGTCCGGACCTCTGGCAGTCTCTATGGGGGTGCCACAGGGTTCAATTCTCAGGCCGACTTTTTTCTCTGTACACATCATTGATGTCGCTCTTGCTGCTGGTGATTCTCTGATCCACCTCTACGCAGACGATACCATTCTGTATACTTCTGGCCCTTCTTTGGACACTGTGTTAACTTCTTTGGGACTGGGGGGCAGTATTGAGTAGCTTGGATAAAAAGGTGCCCAGAGTAAACTGCCTGCTACTCAGTCCTAAAAGCTAGAATATGCATAATATTAGTATATTTGGATGGAAAACACTCTGAAGTTTCTAAAACTGTTTGAATGATGTCTGTGAGTATAACAGAACTCATATGGCAGGCAAAAACCTGAGAAAAAATCCAACCAGGAAGTGGGAAATCTGAGGTTTGTAGTTTTTCATTGCCTGTCATTGCCTATCGAATATACAGTGTCTATGGGGTCATATTGCACTTCCGAAGTCTTCCACTAGATGTCAACAGTCTTTAGAACTTTGTTTGATGCTTCTACTGTGAAGGAGGGGGGAATGAGAGCTGTTTGAGTCAGGGGTCTGGCAGAGTGCCACGAGCTCAGTCTCGCGCACTCCCGTGAGAGTTAGCTGCGTTCTATTGCATTTCTACAGAAAAAGGAATTCTCCAGTTGAAACATTATTGAAGATTTATGATAAAAACATCCTAAAGATTGATTCTATACTTCGTTTGACATGTTTCTACGAACTGTAATATGACTTTTCGGCTGAACTTTCGCCTGGACTTGCCCGCGCCTCCTGAGTTTGGATTTGTGTACTAAACGCGCAAACAAAAAGGAGGTGTTTGGACATAAATGATGGACATTATCGAACAAAACAAACATTTATTGTGGAACTGGGATTCCTGGGAGTGCATTCTGATGAAGATCATCAAAGGTAAGTGAATATTTATAATGCTATTTCTGACTTCTGTTAATCCACAACATGGCGGGTATCTGTATGGCTTGTTTTTGTGTCTGAGCGCCGTACTCAGATTATTGCATGGTGTGCTTTTTCCGTAAAGTTTTTTAAAAATCTGACAGAGCGTTTGCATTAAGGAGAAGTTTATCAATAATTCCATTCATAACAATTGTATCTTTTAGCAATGTTTATTTTGAGTATTTCTGTAAATTGATGTGGCTCTCTGCAAAATCACCGGATGTGTTGGAACTACTGAACATAACGCGCCAATGTAAACTGAGATTTTTGGATATAAATATGAACTTTATCGAACAAAACATACATGTATTGTGTAACATGAAGTCCTATGAGTGTCATCTGATGAAGATCATCAAAGGTTAGTGATTAATTTTATCTCTATTTCTGCTTTTTGTGACTCCTCTCTTTGGCTGGAAAAATGGCTGTGTTTTTCTGTGACTAGGTGCTGACCTAACATAATCGTTTGGTGTGCTTTTGTCGTAAAGCCTTTTTGAAATCGGACACTGTGGCTGGATTTACAACAAATGTATTCTTAAAATGGTGTAAAATACTTGTATTTTTGAGGAATTGTTATTATGGGATTTCTGTTGTTTTGAATTTGGCGCCCTACAATTTCACTGGCTTTTGGCGAGGTGGGACGCTACCGTCCCGAATATCCCAGAGAGGTTAACTAACCTCCAAACGAGCTTCAATGCCATACAACTTTCCTTCCGTGGCCTCCAACTGCTCTTAAATGCAAGTCAAACTAAATGCATGCTCTCCACCGATCGCTACCAGCACCTGCCCGCCCGTCCAGCATCACTACTCTGGACGTTTCTGACTTAGGTATTTGTAGATGTCCACATATTCTAGGTGTCTGGTTAAACTGTAAACTCTCCTTCCAGACTGACATTAAGCATCTCCAATCCAAAATTAAATCTAGAATCGGCTTCCTATTTCGCAACAAAGTATCCTTCACTCATGCTGCCAAACATACCCTCGTAAAACTGACTATCCTACCGATCCTTGACTTCGGCGATGTCATTTACAAAATAGCCTCCAATACTCAGCAAATTGGATGCAGTCTATCACAGTGCCATCCGTTTTGTCACCAAAGCCCCATATACTACCCACCACTACGACCTGTATGCTCTCGTTAGCTGGCCCTCGCTTCATATTCGTCGCCAAACCCACTGGCTCCAGGTCATCTATAAGTCTATGCTAGGTAAAGCCACGCCTTATCTCAGCTCACTGGTCACCATAGCAGCACCCACCCGTAGCACGCGCTCCAGCAGGTATATTTCACTGGTCACCCCCAAAGCCAATTCCTCCTTCGGCCGCCTTTCCTTCCAGCTCTCTGCTGCCAATGACTGGAACGAATTGCAAATATCACTGAAGCTGGAGACTCATATCTCCCTCACTAACTTTAAGCACCAGCTGTCAGAGCAGCTCACAGATCACTGCACCTGTACATAGCCCATCTGTAAATAGCCCATCCAACTACCGCATCACCATGCTGTTATTTTTTTTTCTCCTTTGCACCCCAGTATCTCTACTTGCACATTCATCTTCTGCACATCTATCACTCCAGTGTTTAATTGCTAAATTGTAATTATTTCGCCACTATGGCCTATTTATTGCCTTACCTCCCTTATCTTACCTCATTTGCACACACTGTATATAGACTTTTTTTCTATTGTGTTATTGACTGTATGTTTGTTTATTCCATGTGTAACTCCGTGTTGTTGTTTGTGTCGCACTGCTTTGCTTTATCTTGGCCAGGTCACAGTTGTAAATGAGAACTTGTTCTCAACTAGCCTACCTGGTTAAATAAAGGTGAAATAAAAAAATAAAAAAAATATGGATAGTTTCCTTATCTTGATCAAAAGCCCAACATAGCCCTACATTTAGTGACTGACTGAAAAGGCAAGGCTCCGCTATTCAGAAGCTTCATACCAAGCCTATCACTTTCTAAGAGAGCTCTACTGCCCCCCTCAGCCAACCTACCTGCCATTCCTGCCACTCCTCTATCCAGCCCCGTGCCCCCGGCCCGGACCTTGTGTGCCCCTCCCTCTCCCAGGGGCCCCACGGTGAACTGGAAGGGGCTCCCGGGGACGTGCTGGCCCCGGTACTTGACGTTGACCGTGTGGGGCCCCATCTCCTGGGGGATGAAACGGACGCTGTAGGTGCTGTCCTTGCCGTCGATGATCTCTGCGTCCTCCGTCTTACCCCCCGGACTGGTCACCTGGGCCGTCATCTCCTGGGTCCCCTGGTCACCTGGATTGGTTGGAGGGAAAGAAAAAAAAGAAGGAAAGAGAGTAGGGGGAGAGAGAAATATATGGGAGAAGGAGGAAGAAAGAGAGAGAGGAGAAGGAGAGAAGGACACAAGGAGGAGAAGTACTTCAGACAAACTTCAAAATACTGTTCACTCTTCAAACACTCAGGTTGTCTGTAGGGGGAGTGGATAATCAGAGAGACTGTATGAGGTTAGTCAGACTGAGATGTGGATTCAGCGGTGTGTGGATCAGTCTCTGGCTCTGTGTGATGTCAGAGTAAGATGGCTGGGTCACAGAGGTGACAGCCATGAACTGCTCAGATTTTCCAGCTCTGCTCTCTCCTTTAAATGCCCTCCTATAAATTCCAATCTGGGACAATGGGAGAAACATGGAGCGACTCCCCAACTCAACACACACAAAGGCACACACATCATTTATTATCCAGACATGTTAACACCAGATCTATAAAATGGACTATTTACATACATCATTGCATCATGCAATTTTTTGTATTTTTTATTCAACTTAATCAAGCAGTAGTTTGACATATATTTGTATTCTAGATGTATTTATTATTCTGGATTAAAACAAAAAAGCCAAATTGGACACTCAACACAAAACACACACATTCCGAATCAATTAATCGGCATTAGACAGGCCTCACACACCCTCTTGTGTCACACACACACCCTCTTGAGGCTGTCTGGTAGTGGCTGGTATCCCACTGAAGCCTGTGAGACTCTGACTCCCCAGGAACTCTCCAAACACGTCCCTGAAGGGGTCTCCCCCGACCTGGGTACTCTCCTCCACACGCACTTCACGCTTGGTCTCCCCCGCCTGTGTCTTACTAATCTCTGTGCGCTCCGTGCGCGTGTACGTGTGACTGCTGCGCGTGAAAGTGCGCGTATGCTGTTCCTGGGCCGACACCATC
The DNA here is from genome assembly GCF_016432855.1 of Salvelinus namaycush. Classification (NCBI taxonomy): domain Eukaryota; kingdom Metazoa; phylum Chordata; class Actinopteri; order Salmoniformes; family Salmonidae; genus Salvelinus; species Salvelinus namaycush. The sequence goes on from NC_052312.1 coordinate 42,688,718, forward strand.
TGAAACCAATTACCTACAGAGGGTGGAAGGGTGGAAGGAGGGAGGGAAGGAAGGAGGAAAGAGCAAGAGATGAAAATAGAACTATGCAGTAGGAAGACCAAGCAAGGGGTCACAACAGTGTGTAATAAAGGTATGTGAAAGCATGTGACTGTGCAAGGAGAGGAAGACAAGAGAAAAGGAGGGATGGTAGATAGAAAGGAGGAGAGCCAGTGGGCTTTTTGGAATCCCAATCCTTGACCACACACAGACCATAACGCTTCTCACCTGGTATTTTGAGGTTGAGGTCACAGGTGCTGCCCACAGTAGCAATGGATGGAGCATGTCTCTTCCTAGTGATGCTCTCCTTCACCCTGCCCTCACCACACACCTTCACCGTGAAAGGACTTCCTGTTGGATAGACCAATCACAGCCTGTCAGGAACCCAAATCAGACAAAAAAATGCAAGACCACCCATAGCAAGATAAGTCTGTTTAGATAGGAGCTGAATTGTATAAGGCATGTTGTAAGACACCCGAGGCCACCTGAGGCCCCCTGAACTCACCTGGGACATGCTGGTCGGCGAACTTGATGTTGATGATGTAATTTCCTGGTTCAGTAGGACAGTAGGTCACCTTACAGGTACCATCCTCCACATCCTCACAGTTAATATCCACCTTACTGGGACCCTCGATAGACAGACCCAGACCACCATAACCTGATAGAGAGAAAGGGAGAGAAGAGGGAGGGAGGGAGGGAAAGAGAGAGACATGAGAAGAGTAGAGAGAAGATGTCACAGTAGAAGATGAGTGTTGGTTACACCAGCCATATCCACATTGTAATGGAAACTGTATTTATGCAGCCATTTTGAGTATTATTAACAGTAAAATATGTGAATTGCAGCATACTGTAAATGATGGTCCATTGTGGGAACATTTTGTAGGCAGGGAAATTATTGCTGTATTTTGAATGGTACACTGTAAAAACCATAACTTGTTTTTACGGTAACTTACTGGCAGCCTGTTACCTGTAAATTACTGTAAAAAAAAAAAGGTACAGTATATTATTGTAAATTCCAAATAAACTTTTGATTAACAGTACATTATTGTAAAGAAAGCACTTACCGCAAAAACAAGTTAAGTGTACTGTAATTCTATCCCACAGAATACAGTATTGTACTGGATTTTTGGAGTGCCAAAAAGCTTTTGACCACTAGTGGGTGCACAGTATTGTTGATTCTGGCTCATTAACATATTTGAGGCGTGCCTTGTTACAATATAGGCTATATTTGTTGCACCCGTTAGTGAAAATGCTGTACTAATTTAACTTGCATGTGGTATTAGTACCCCATCAATTTAAAAGGTATAGGGCACAGATAGGAAAGGCAGCAAGTCTTCAACCTTAAATGGTTGAGCATTTTGCCATGTCCTTTTGGTCTGTTTTGCCCTGTGGTCACAAGTTTTTGTTAAGGCCTCTAGAAATGCAAGTGATATAAAACACCAAATATTAATTGATATGCTGTAAAGAAAAACACATTACCTACGTAGCAGCCAATCTCCTTACACCAATCACATGTAATTACAGTAAAATACTGTCAAATACAAACCCTAATCCCCTCAATGAATTTCATCCATCCATCCATTTATTCATTACGATTACAGTAGCATTTACTTTTTTACAGTATAATACAGTCAATTCTACGGTATTGTACTGTGTGTCATTACACAGTAACAGTAACTGTCACGTTCGTTCTCCTCCTCGTCTGAGGAGGAGCATGGATCGGACCAAAACGCAGAGTGATATGAATACATCTTCTTTTATTAGAGACGAAGACGAAACGAACACTATACAAACTAATACAAAAACAATAAACCACGAACGTGAAGCTACAAACGAAAGTGCACACACCGCTACTAACGTTAGACATAGACAACTACCCACAAACGCATAATGCCTATGGCTGCCTTAAATATGGCTCCCAATCAGAGACAAATGAAAGACAGCTGTCTCTGATTGAGAACCACTCAGGCAACCATAGACATAACTAGACACATTCACTATACACAACCCCATACACTAAACCCAACACCCCCTTTACCATATAACCACCCAAGACGAGACAAAACACAAACATTCCCCATGTCACACCCTGACCTAACTAAAATAATAAAGAAAACAAAGAATACTAAGGCCAGGGCGTGACAGTAACACATACAGTAACTTACTTGCCAATGAGCTGCCTGCAAGTTACTGACAAATTCATGGCAACCCTTTTACAGTGCATACACAGCAAAAACTATTAACTTAAAACTTCTGAACGTCTAAAGTTGAACATTATCTTAACCCTCTACTATGTTCAATAGTAACTTGTCACAATGAATACCAATGAAAACACCCTCACCTGCGTTCCTGGTGTCAACTATGAACTCAGCCACCTCAAAGATGTGTCCTTCCACCAGTCCCTGGCCAAACACCTTGACCTTGCTGGCGTCCCCGATCTCTGACTGGCCCACCATGATCTTGAAGGGGCTGTTGGTCACGTGCGTCCCGTTCTTCTTCACACTCACAACATGCTCCCCCACCTCCTTAGGAGTGAATGAGATACCTAGAGAGGAGGACGGATAGAGGAGAACGCAATCAGGTACATGGAATGACTATATCTGTGCCTCTTTATGGTTCAAACATACAGAAGTTTACCCTTGCTGCCATCTTACCAGGTCTCTTTCGACACAAAAAAAGAGGTTTACGCAACTAACAGTTGTGTTACTGACTAAATAATAGATTCATAAACTTTGGGACCCAGGCCTGGTGAGTGGCTCACCGATGTGTCGATTGGGCAGTCTCTTGAGGAGGCAGGGTTCCTCGTTGCCCGACGGTGCTCTGATGCTCGCTGTCAGGCTGCTCAGGTCTGTCTCTGAGATCTTCAATGACACGTCTGTTGCCGTGCCGACGTTGAGCTGGGATGTCCTCATAGTGTCATCTCCTACAGGGGAGAGATGGACAGAAGAGAACAAGAATGAAGGCGAGAAAATGAAAAGCAAATAATGCATTTAATGAAAACAACCTTTGGCTTGCTCTCTCTCTCTCACACACACACACACACACACACACACACACACACACACACACACACACACACACACACACACACACACACACACACACACACACACACACACACACACACACACACACACACACACACACACACACACACACAGTCATTACCTGTGATCTTGGCAGTGTAGGGGCTGCCGGCGATGTGTTTGTTGTCAAACTTGACGATGATGTTGTAGTCTCCTGGTACAGTGGGAAGGTAGGACACAGTACAGGTTCCATCCTTGTTGTCCTTACAGTTGATCTCTGCCTTAGAGGGACCCTCCACCGCCAGGGACAGGCCACCTAGACATGAGAGGAGAGAGAGAGAAAGACAGGAAGAGCAGAAGTGAGGAGAGATGGGGGGAATGTCGGGGGAGACAGAAGGGGTGAGAGAGGGATGGAGGAAAAACAGACAGGGGAAAGGGATTGAAGACTTTGAGAATTGTTGAATACCATTTTTAATACCATGATAGAATTTGACCATAGCTCAGTAGTGTATGGTATTATTTGGTTTAGTTCCTTACCTTCCCCTGCATCCTTGGTGACGATGGTGAAGGTGGCAGGTTTGTTGACCATGCCGTGACTCAGACCAGGACCATAAGCTGTCACATGACCACTGTTAATGGCATCTACATAGAACTGGAGGGGACTTCCTGTGATGGAACAGCATGAAACGACCAATTATTGATCTACTTCCTGTATTGAATTTGTGTGTGTGTGTTTGTTTATGAGTGTGTGTGTGTTTCTCTATGCAATATGTACCTGGGATGTGGTTTCCGTCATATTTGATGTCCATCTCGTGCAGGCCTTTCTCTGTAGGGGCGTACTTCACTGTGACTGTCCCATCCTTGTTGTCTGTGATGTTAGGACGGGCTGTCTTACCTGAGGGCATACGCACCTCACCTGGAAACACACACACATACACAGGTAAATTACTATCATTCATAACACAGGAAACACCACACACACACACACACACACAATTGTCAGACATCAGTTAAATCTCACCTGTGATCTCTCCCTTCTGAACGGTGAACGGAATGACCAGGTTGAAGGGGCGGAGCATAGGCTCCATGATATCCCCGGGGGTGACGGGCTCCTCTGTGGCCTATGAGAGGAAAATTATTCAATTAACATTGGCATTCTGGTCTATATCTCTGCTCAGGGACAGTACGAGGGGATGGAGGTGAAAGCACAGCCCAGACAAAGGCCCTGACTCTGGGCAGGCAGGACAGGCGAGAGTCCAGGCTTTGAAGGCCTGAGAGATAATCAAGATAAGCTGAAAGAAAAACAGTCAAAGCGATGCGAGAGCGTCTCACGCACACACAACAGACACAGAGATGCTCAATGGCTATCGCCATAAAGGAGACAAGCAAAACAGAAATGAAGTGGACATGCAATGATTCTTTGCGAGCAGCATCTGAGGACAAGCAACAAAGGTTTTTGAGATGTGCATGGAAAGTAAAGTAGGAATCATGGTGTTGGGATATGAAGGAGGTGGGTAAGCTGAAGGAGAGGGTGGAGGTGAGGTGGAGGTAAGTGCTGGCAGGGTGGGGTGGGGTGGGGTGGGGTGAGGGGAGGTTTGGGGTAGGTTTATACCCAGTGAGGGGGGTAGCCCTGGTAGGCCTGGTAGGGCTGTTGTAACTGGAGCTTGTCACACGGTTCCTCTATTATAGGGACGGTATCACTGGCCTGTTGGGGAGGGTAAGTCACACGTTTAGGAAAACTTCATAGAAATCGACGAATTACTCATCATATTTCTATGGGTAACTTACAAATCACCATGCGCACACAGTTATAGTAATCCTCCAAGGATTATCATAGGCTCATGTAAGTGGCACACCATGCGCAACTCCTATGTTATAAGATAACTATTTAGTACATTTAAGCAATAAGGCCCGAGGAGGTGTGGTATGTGGCCAATATACCACGGCTAAGGGCTATTCTTACACACGACGCAACACGTAGTGCCTGGACACGTAGTGCCTAGACACAGCCCTTAGCCGTGGTATATTGGCCATATATCACAAACCCCTGAGGTGTCTTATTGCTATTATAAACTGGTTACCAACATAATTAGAGCGGTAAAACTAAAAACTAAAAAACCTGTGGTATACGGTATGATATACCATGGCTTTCAGCCAATCAGAATTCAGGGCTCAAACCACACAATTTGTAATTACTGTTATATGATATGAGTCAAACCTACTGTATGGGAACCAGCCTAGAGAGCACACAACATCGTGTCACATCATAATGTTACAGAAGACATTCAATGAATGAAACACATTTATGGCAACACTTTAACAAACAAACACCACTTTCCCAACAAATTCAGGTAAGGACTACAGTACCCATGATTCCATACCAGAAAGTACTCACCACAACATGGAAGGGGCTGTTTGGAATGTGTTCTCCTCCAAAGCGGATGGTGATGACGTATTTCCCGGGTTCCGGAGCCGTGTAGTAGATGTCAAATGTTCCGTCGGAATTCTCCACCACGTCCACGTCTAGCTCCGCCCCATCTGGCGTCGACACCTTACAGGTCACCTTTCCCTTCCCAGCAGCTTTTGCGTCCACGGTGATGACGGTCTCCTCGCCGATCTGGATGGTGGGTCCGAGGCCTGAACCTGTCGAGAATGATTGACATGTAAGGAGACCATACAAAACTACTGAAACTATCCCGTCATCACTAACATCAAGTCAATATAATCACATGCTGTACATATACTGATATGCATGCTAGTTCTCAGAAGAATTAGCATGTTTAGAAATGCTCACCCAATCCATGTCCTCCAATGGAAACTGTAAATAGAAAATAAAACCATAATTTATGGTGCCTCATGGGTAAAACCCACTCAAGCTACTTCATCAGAGCAATGTTTATCCAGGCCTTCCTCCATAGAGATATACAGTATAGATATACTTTTACATATAGTCCTCTCACTGACCTGTGACCAGACACTTGCTGGCGTCTCCAGTGGGCAGGGCATGGATACGATAGGGTGAGTAGGGAATCTCGTCTCCTCCATACTTGATGGTGATGGTGTAGCGCCCTGCCATGTCTGGTACATAGGACACTGTGTACGTCCCATCTCTGTTGTCACGGATATTGGCCTTTTTCGGCTTGCCTTCTGGGTCCTACAGGTATAGGGATATGGTATGAGTGTGTGCGTGTGTGCACTCATGTAAACTGTACATTTTCTATGTATGTCATCTTTTCAACATGACGCAACACAAATCTGTGCACAATGCAACAGTGGGAGTGATTATCTTTGAGAATGGATGGTGCTATGTTTAGGGAAGCGCCATTTTCTACAGTTAGTGGGATAAAGAAAACCACATTAGCCAATTAGCCAAACCCAATGGAGGTCAGTCCACACAGACTGGGGAGGAGGGACATTTAGGGGATGGAGAATGTCTTTCATGTGTACTACTGCTTAGGAGAAATGTTCACTTTCAAACATCCAAGAGATCCCTGTTCCTCCCTGTACTGATGTGTACTGTCCCAACTCATCACAGCACCACAATTGTTTCAGTGAAGCTTCAGCCAGGGAGTCAAGTGAATCCTTTGTTAATGCATTGTTTTAACGTTGGTCTAAAATTCCTTTTTATCTGGTTTACAATCCCTTCCCTCCTCTCTCACAGTAAGAAGAGAAGAGAGTGAAAGGAGACAGAGATTACAAAATAATCCTCCCAGGGTCCTCAGCAAGTACAAAAAAGACAAGGGACAAAAGAACGAGGGGACTAGGGAAGAAGGGGACGAAAAGGGAACAAGAGGGCGAGGGGAGACGGCAGACAGCGTGAGGGGTGAAAGAGAAGAGGCCAGAAAAAGGAAGAGCAGGCCTTACGGAGCCTTTCTTAAGAATACTGAAGGGTATGGTCCCCTTGACTATATGCTTCTCCCATACCCTCCTGCCCCAGTCCTCCACAAACACTGAGGCCTCGCGCCTGGACCCATCCGGACCCTGCAGACAAGTCAACAGGCAGACACATCACAGCCACAACCCAACCACATCCCAGATCAGGGAGGGGGAGAGAGAAAGGAATGGGTAGAATGGGTGGAGGGGCTGACTTAACATGTTTTTTTGTTTTTTTAACACACAATAAGAAAATAAGGTAGAAATGTCCAAATTGGTAATAAGTATGAATCATAACAGCAAGCTTGAAGAGATGTTTATCATCTTAAGGTTAAAGAAAAAGAAGTTGAGGTTTTAAATAGGGAGGACAATGGCTGAGCTCACAGTGAATGAGAGTTTCCTGTCTAGAGAGGAAGTGACAGAGGAAGAGGTGACTCACCAGTATCTGCACAGTGAGCAGGCCTTCGCCAGCATCGCGGGCATCGATGGTGAACTCCACGGGCAGGCTGGCAGGCACACCCTGGGCACTCAAACCTGGCCCACTGGCACGCACCTTACTGGCATCATGAGCAGGCAATGTCTTGATCTTATACGGACTGCAGAGAGAAAAAAAAACATAATTTGAAAGAAAGGGGTGTCACGACTGAACGATTTATGAAAGATCAAGCAAGAGATAAGATTTCAGTCTCTCAAGGATTTAAATGTTTCAGTTCAACTGAATTCCCACTTCAAGACAGGAAAAGAGGATCAATAGAGAATGACAGAGCGATGAAAACATTGTACAATGATTTGATGAAAACATCAAAGATGTTTCTCTGTGATCACAGTTTGGTTCCTCCTCCTGCTGTTCTGACCTGCGAGGGACCTCCTGCTCAGCGTACTTCACACACACGGTGTACGGGCCGTCCTTGGCCGGGGTGTAGGTCGCTGTGTGTGTTCCGTCTCCATTATCTGTGATGTTCACTGGCTCAGCCACTCCTGAGGCGGGAAGTAATTAAATATTGATCACAGTCTGAAACCTTAAAACTTCACAGCCAACGAAAGCTATTTGGTTTGTGCGGAGGGAGGGGGGTGTCTGTGTGTGTGTCTCTCTCTTTATCTCTCCTCTTACCAGTAGGTCCGTACAGCACCACTCCCAGAGGGGCGAGGCCAGCCTTGCTGGTGTCCACAGTGAAGGTCTGAGGAACATGGGCTCTGACTCCACTACCCAGCCCTGGGCCTGAACACCTCACCTTACTTGGGTCCACCAGCTCTCTCACTGGCACACGGAAAGGACTCCCTGCAACACAGACACACAGACAGAATGGAATTACACACGTATAGGTATACAGGTCAAGTGTACATTGATGAGTATTCATTTGTTTATGTACCTCTTTGAAAGCCCTGACAAAGCAAAACATTCTCATTACATACTTGTAGCATGTGTTAAACAGGCCCTGTATTGACAAGATATTCGAGTGACCGCTCTAACAATGGAAATACATGTCCTCAAAGATGGAAAGCAGGCATGGGAAGATGAGATCAGATGGGACCATTCTAGCTAATGAGAGGGCAGATCTGCATGTTTACAACAGGCCATAGAAATTTAGTTCCATTAGTTCATAGTTACAATAATTGCTTCTAATAAAACATATGTATGTCCTTGAACCGACTATTTTAAAATTGCACACAGAAGAAGTAAGTTATAAGGGTCATTTAGTTGCTAAAGGCAGCCTCCAGTACCCCGGCCGGCCTTCAACTTGAGTTACTCAATGAGGGGGGGAGCACTGAGTTAGCATGCAACGTCCCTTCCTGGAGTAGCTCAAACTGCTCATGTTATGTCTCCATGAGACGTCATCTTAACGGACTTAATTTGACTTCCAAGCACTATTGATTCTTCACATAGGAATGAAAGGTGTCACGTGATCGATGGTTTTGTCCATTCATATATACAGTCATTGGGAAGCCCTCAATGGCAATGTCCATGCTAAAACTGGTTATATCCATGATGAGTCCTCTATCTCTATGACATGCACAACTATGATAAACATATATTTTTTCAAAGATGCCAAAATGCCACGTGCGTCCACTTATATCAGTGCATTCGTAACAAGCTAGCCATTACGAAACTTCTATTCGATCAAATAACCCTCACCTAACAAATTAGCGATTAAACTCTCTCATTGACCTCCATACAAAAATTCCTCTCTTCGTTGGCTTATTTTCATGGACAGATTTTGGGCAGAGTAAACATCTCGCTTCACTTCATCCTCTCTGACCAAGCAAAACATCCTCATTCCATACTTATAGCATTTGGTATATACAGGTCTAGTGTACATCGATACACGTACCTTTTTGAAAGCCGAGACCAATCAAAACATCTTCCATAACACTAACAAAACTCTTCATCAACCAATCAAGAATAGTTTAAATTCTTTCCACAAAGTACCTGGGATGGGCAAGCCTCCGAAGGTAATGTTGACGTCATAGTCACCCGGGGTGAAGGGGATGTACTCCACACTGCAGCTGCCATCTTTATTGTCCTTACAGGACATCTTAGCCTCTGATGGACCCTCGATGGCCAGGCCCAGACCCCCTGTACCAGCACCCCTAGAGGGGGAGGGAGGGACGGAGAGAGGGGGACAGAAAGAGAGAGGGATGGTGAAGAGGGAGGAGAGAAGAATGTTTTACCTAAATGCTGAATTGAAACAAACCAGTATCTCATAACTGAGAGAAAAAAAAATCTACACCATTTAACCTTTCTCACCCTACTTACACCCCATTTCAACCATCTAATTGTCACCCCAGTTTGTGTCCAGTGTGTACCCCCTGAACAGAGTGACAAAGGGATGCAATGGTGCTCTCTGATGGAAGCCTTATGTTCCACATGGTAAGGATGATGATTATATAAATAAGTTAGTGTGTGCACCTGGTTTCCACGGTGAAGCGGTTGGGTTTATTGACCAGGCCCTCCTCCAGACCAGGACCGTAGGCTCTGACACGGCTGGGGTCACAACCCTCCGTTACCGGGACACGGAACGGACTGTTAGGCACCGCCACATCATCATACAGCACCTCAATCAGGTGCATCCCTGAACACACACAGGGAGAGAACACACACACAGTAAGACAGTACACACACACACACACACACACACACACACACACACACACACACAAAAGCACATTTGACTACTTTCTTTTGAAAGCAGTGTGACCTCCAAAAAACCCAATCTCAACAGTGAATCACTGTGGCCATCGCTAGAGGAATACTGATTAGATTACTAAGCTGCTACATTAAACTGTGTGTGTGTGTGACCTTCATTATGAAAAGTCCATGTCAAAGAGGCTGCCACAAGGTTGCGTATTTCTGTCCCCCAATCCAGCGGGCTGAGGCCTGGACGTAACAGACATCCCCTATTAGTGGAAAACCATCTGCCTTCCCTCTATAGCCAGTCACCGGCTACTAATACCTCTCTCCCCCTCCCCCCCTCTCTCCCTCCCCCTCTCCCCCTCTCCCCCCCCCCCCCCCCCCTCTCTCCCTCCCCTTCTCCCCCTCCCCCTCTCTCCCCCCTCCCTCTCTCTCCCCTCCCCCTCTCCCCCTCCCCCCCCCCCCTCCCTCTCTCTCTCCCCTCCCTCTCTCTCCCCTCTCTACCTTATCCTCCATCTTTCTGTTCTGTGTGTCTCTCTGATCTTCGCTCTCCCTTTTCCAAGTAATCTCAAAGTGTGTGCTCTCTTTCCCCCTTGTGTCCTCAACAACCTGGGCCTATATATAGACACACATCAACCCCCTCCCACTTCTCAATAACTCACAAATATTCACAAATGATATCACAGTATGAGTGCTGATCTACGATCAGATCCCCCCAAACTGATCCTATATCAGTGCTCCTACTCATAGCCACTCGGTGAATATGGGCCAAGGGGCCTACACTGGGAGAAATCACACTGCTTCCTGGCAGGCTAGAGTATGTTAAAGTCATGAAGGGCAGAACAGCTGAGCTCGGCTCTTTTCCCCATGGCTAAAGGGGAGGGAAAACAGTTAGTTTTATGAAAGCCACAGGGTTTATTTTGGGGGAATTACGACGTGCTGGAAAAACATTCATAAAACAAGGTGAGCACCAAGGCTACCCAGACTCCCTCACTTCAGGCCTCAGAGGGGCTATAAGCGAATCAGACGGGTGTAATGAGTCAGCTCTGGGCTCATTCAGGTACAATAACATCCAAGGCAATCTAATGACTTTCCTATGAGTTTTGATGTTATGTATGGTAGATAATACATTGTGCCTAATATTCTGCTTCATCATAATGTCCTCGAGATAGAATGTACATCACATTATTGGTGCAGTTGCATGACTCAGCCTTACCATCCTCATAGGCAGTGTATTCCACTCTGTAGGTGCCTTCTCCCTTGTCAGTGATGTAGGCGTCTGTGTTGGCGCCTGAAGGGTTGACGATGCGGGCCTTGACATGGCTGCTCCCGGTCTTGCTCTTGGCACGGGCATCCACGATGAAATGGGTGGTCACCTCCCTCAGGACCCCTGTGGACAACACAGATGCAGTAGGTATGTGGAGCTTGGTTGATTTGTCTGTCTCTCACAGGTGATGTGTCTGTCTGTCTGTACTTCTGTCTTTGTCCCTTGTTCTCTGATCCACAGGAGGTTGGTGGCACCTTCATTTGGGAGAACGGGCTTGTGATAATGACTGGAGCGGAAACAGTGGAATGGTATCATATACATCAAACACATGGTTTCCATGGTTTCCGGGTGTTTGATGCCATTCCATTTGCGCCATTCTGGCCATTATTATGAACCGTCCTCCCCTCAGCAGCCTCCTGCACTCTGATCGCAAATTATTTTTCTCTATGTGATAGACACACATTTCTCTTTCTCCCCCTGTCTATCTCTAACTTTTCCCTAGGGATCTAAGGTGAGACTAATTCGACAGCAGGTCTGTCTGAGTTAACATAAACCTCCATTGACAGCCGCACGTCTGCGTCTGCAGTACCAATTCCACTGGCTTTAAAAGCCCAGCCAATCACTGCCAATCAGGAACACATCCAGCCAATCACAAAGCAATTACAACCCCTCACTGTCAGACATGGCCAATCAGGATCGTCCAAGTCTAATCAAAGCCAGACGCAGGCCAGTAATGTCAGTCAAGCTGTGGTCAGGTCGCTACGGCTAATTGTCAGTTTATTTTCCTTCCTCTACAGACAGAAAGATAGGGGAGGGAGAATAGGATTGGGAGAGAAAGGACAGAGAGAGAGAAAGAAGGAAAGAGAGAGAGGGAAGGGTGAGGGAGGGAGAAAGAGAGCGAGAGAGAGAGAAATGATCAAATACACAGACCACAAATTTAGCACTGCCACACTCTATTAAGCAGGTTTTGAGTGTAGGCTATTCCCCTGACATCTGGAACCAAGGACTGAAAATGGAGACAAATTTGATCCAGTCAATTACCGTGGCAAGTGTGTCAACAGAAACCTGGCAAAAAAAATACTCTGCGCCATCATGAACAGCATGAGCAAAAATCTCATTTCATTCTTACCAAATTATCGAACTTCAGACAACATTTATACCCTACACACCCTAATTGATAAACATGTGAATCAAAACAAAACATTTCTCCTGCTTTGTGGATTTGATTCAATTTGGCATGAAGGCATTTTTCTCAAATGAATAGAAAGTGGTGTGGGTAGAAAAACATACTGTATGATGTCATCAAATCAATGTGTAGAAATAACAAATGTGCAGTCAAAATTGGAAATAAACATACACATTTATTTTCCCAAGGACTCAGAGTGAAACAGGGGAACAACCGGAGCTCAAGTCTATTTAATATATACATTACAGAATTGGCAAAAACACTAGAACAATCAACAGCCCCAGGTCTCACTCAGAAATAAAATGCCTCCTGTATGCAGATGACATGGTGCTGCTGTCCCCCACAAAAGAGGGGTTACAGCAACAACTAGATCATCTGCAACAGTCCTGTCAGATTTTATATGTTCCAGAAAAGATCCAGATGTCAGGGAAACCGATATCAATTTTTACTGGGCTCCACTGATGTAGAAGACAAACACCTACACATCATTTGGGACCAAAAATCTGCTCCACAGGAAACTTCAACCTGGCTGTGAAACTTAAAGACAAAGCGAGGTGGGCTTTCTATGCAATTAAAATATCTCTCAAATTAGACATACCAATTAGGATCTGGCTCAAAATATTCAAATCAACAAAAGAGACAATTGCACTATACGGCAGTGAAGTGTGGGGTCCGCTTATAAAACAAGAATTGGACAAACACCAAATTGAAAGACTTCATGAGGAATTCTCTGAGAGCATCCTAAGAGTACAGAGAACAATTCTAAACAATGCATGCAGAGCAGAATTAGGCCAATTCCCTCTTCTGATTAATATCCAAAAAAGAGCCACCAAATTGTATAATAATTTCAAAACAAGTGACCCCCACTCCTACCACTACAAAGCCCTCAACTGCCAAGAGGTGACCACAGAGAAGTCCCCTCAGAGAAGTCCCCTCAGCCAGGTGGTCCTGAGGCTCAATTCACTAACCGCTACCAACCCAACAAATCCTCAGGACAGCACTCAGAAAATCTGGCCCAACCAAATTATCACAAAGGAAAAATAAAAATATATCACCTACTGGAAAACCCCCACAAATAATCAAAGTAAACTTCAATGCTAGTAAGTTGCTAAACAGATTTCGATATATTTTATACCTAAAGGCGTCATAAAATTCCAAATAAATAGCTAAATGATCCATGACATGACCATCGTAAAACAATTCCATATGTCAGCTTAGAACCCGCCCCCCAACGGCTTAGACTCTAAAGAATTCATTACAAACAGTCTAGTATATTGCTGTCCTTGACCATCGTCGCTATATGTTTACTTTGACAATGTAAGTGTTTACTTTCCCATGTCAATAAAGTATACTGAATTTAATTGAGAGAGAGAGAGAGAGAGAGAGAGAGAGAGAGAGAGAGAGAGAGAGAGAGAGAGAGAGAGAGAGAGAGAGAGTAAGCACTGGACAAGCAAGGGGAGGGATAAAGGCAGGAAAGACTGCTTTTGTGCTTTGAAGCACAATGGAATGCAATGACAGAGGGATAGAGAAGAGATGGAAGTCTCTTGGCCAGAGCTCTTGGTTCATTTTGCTTTACTGTGACATTCGCCCTGTGTTTGATGTAATGGCTGGCCTGAACTCAGTCAAGAGTTAGACTTGCAGTCTATTCTCTATATAGAGCACTTCTTTTGCACCATATAGGGAACAGGGTGCCATTTTTGGATACAGGCAGAGTCTTTTGAACAGCAGGGATGTGGTAGCCTCTGATTTAAGCTACAACCTTTATATGACAGTTACTTATACTGTATTTGGCACCGCAACTACTCCTTTTATCTCTGAAAATATCTCTTCTATGTACTGTTAAGGAAGTAGGCTACAGACTGCGTCTTTTATGAACTATAGACTGTCTTTTTAAGTCCTAAACCTTGATGGAATCACACAGAAGCTATTCAATGAAAATCCTGTTTGAATTATGTGTCAAATAAGTGCAATGAGGCCTAAATTCTGATTCAGTGAAAAACAATCAAAGTGAAAAGCCTATTGTCCGTCATCGTCATCGCCATGATGATGATGACGATTATCTACATTTGTGAATGTTCTTACCTCTCGGTTCCACTCCTGGTCCGTACACCTTCACCCCGCTGGTATCCACGGCTGGGTCCACTTGCACACGGGCGGGGAACTTGGGCACGGCGTGCCCCCCGTATTTAATGGTGATAGTATACATGCCATGGAACTGTGGGATGTACGTGATAGAATAGGTCCCATCACTGTTGTTCTGAACACGCACCTCCACCTTCGACCCCGAATCTGAAATAATCTCAATGGTCAGCTCGGCGTCCCCAGCCTTGGCGCAGTCCACTACGAACGACCCTGCCTCGTTGACCTTCCCTCTCTCCAGGCCTGGCCCACTGGCCGTGACCTTACTGGGGTCAAACACGGACTGTACCGTGGCCTTGAAGGGGGAGCCGGGGATGTGCTGCTCGGCAAACAGGATGTTGATGGCGTATTCGCCGGGCTCTGTGGGCAGGTAGGAGACAGAGCAGGACCCGTCGCCGTTGTCCTGGCACTCGATCTTGGCCTCGCATGGCCCCTCCACGGTCAGGCCCAGCCCGCCGGTGCCCGCACCCTTGGTGTCAATGGCGAAGGGGGCCGGCTTGCCCACCATGCCCCCCTGGAGGCCTGGGCCATAGGCATGCACCTGAGAGACAGCAGGGGGGAGAAACCATTAGACTAACAGCTCAGAGGGGGTGATTAGATCGAAATGGGTGCTCTATGTTACAAATAAAATGAAGCACGCCATACTAAGCTCTTTTGGAATTTCAGTAATAGAGCCATCAGAAGTGAAGAAGTAACAGGAGTCTCATCTGACGAATGGTTGAAAGATGACTGCATCTGACCAACATGAAAAGTGCATATGTCTATGACCACAATAACTATTTCAGTTCTTTCTCTGCATGACCGGCGTATTCTAAACCCTCCCAGTAATGCTTTCCGAGAGTGATGGCGCAGTCCAGTGACTGACATACAGCTCATCCTGTTTGGCGGTGGGGAGGGGGAGGGGGGATGACGTATTGGGGAACATCTGGTGAAGGGGGTCAGGTGTGTTATGGTCCAACGCCCCAGTCCCACATGGGACAGCAGTGACCTCACCGCCTGACTCATCTAACTGCGACTAAAGGTAAACACTCACTCACACACATACTATCTCTCGCTGTCTCTTCACACACACACACACACACACACACACACACACACACACACACACACACACACACACATGCATAAACACACATACTGTACTCGCTCGCTCTTTCTCTCTCTCTCTCACACACACACACACACACACACACACACACACACACACACACACACACACACACACACACACACACACACACACACACACACACACACACACACACACACACACACACACACACACACACACACACACCTTCTGGCGTTGGTTAATGATTGATACTCTCTGGATGAGTCTTGGACAAAGCAAACAGCCCCCAGGTGATCAGAGTGATGAATATGTTTCATTATCACTGTATTACACTTCTACTGCTCCTGGACCTGTCTGTCTGACTCCGGGGGACCAGGGGACCAGGGGAGAGTCAGGGGGGAAATAGTACAGTATGGAGAAACTGTGCCAAGGGAAGACGTTACTATACTAAAGACTAACTGGGAAAGAGGATGGATGGGACAAGAACAGAGGGATAGAGAGGGAGATGGGGAGTGGGGCAAAGAGAGAGAAAGGGAGATGAAAAAAGGGACAGAGAGAGGGGGGAGGAGATACTCACTACTAAGTTGGGACACACTGGGTTTGAGTTAGACCCTCACAGACAGTTGTTAAATGGAAACGGAATGCAATGATGTGTGTCATCAGACAGGAAGCCTCCTTAAGTCATGTACTAATGGAAGTTCCTCCCTATAGCTCTCCACGGGACCACCAGGACTGCGACCCTACAGGCCCTAAAGAGACTGATACAGTACATGCAGACTGGACCAATGGCAGGTCTTCCTTACCGTCTAACCCCATGCAGACCGGACCCATCGCTCTATAGAGCAGCATACAGAGTTGTGAAATGTCTGAACATTCCTTCCAGCATAGCTCAAAGAGTAAAAACCCACTAGCTTTATCCATTTAATCTTTTGGGGACGTAATCTCAGCTGCACTATGTATTCTACAGTGCTTACTGTACAGTACACAGGTTTTGTGTGTGTGTGTGTGTGTGTGTGTGTGTGTGTGTGTGTGTGTGTGTGTGTGTGTGTGTGTGTGTGTGTGTGTGTGTGTGTGTGTGTGTGTGTGTGTGTGTGTGTGTGTGTTTGTCTCAGGTGTATCCTACCTTTGAGGGGTCAGGGGGCATCACCCCCTCCACAGTGAAGGGGCTCCCAGGCACAGGGTTCCCATCATAGCTGATGTCCACTTTGTAGGGGCCCTCCTCAGGGGGAATGTACTTCACAGTGTGCACTTCGTTGGCCGTGTCAGACTCCAGCTTGCAGGGGATTGGCCGACGAGAGGGCGAGGTGATCTTCACATCCAACTTGCCCTGGCCACCGACGCCGTGCGTGCTCACTGTGAACTCCTGATCCTTCCCAACGTCGACCTCTGTAGGTCACACACACACACACAGGGCTATAGCATACATTCCTGTTAGGCACCAAAGTGAAAACAATAGATTTTAGTTAACAGACTGAAATGATTAGATACCTAGGGAATCATAATTATTTTCTATATGACTATGGAGCCAAGCCATCATACAAAACAAATATTATACTGTCCTTGGTGCATCGGCCAAATAATTCCTTGGCAGTATTGAATATCACGAGGGCCAGTTGATTTTATATAACCTCTTAAAGGAAGTAACTGTTAGAAGAAGGCCAACGTATTTTCTGTGGCTGTGTGTTCTGAGGAAGACAAATGTGTTGGAGGACAGGAGGTCAAACTCTTCCAGGTGATGAACGGTAGTTTATTTCCTGGTCAGTTTCTTAGTAAAATGAGAGTACGTGTGGGGGGGTACTCACTGTTGTTCAACCCCTGAATTTTGACCTTGTTGATGTCAAGGGGCGGCGCCACAGTGATGTTGAAGGGGCTCTTGGGAATGGGGTCACCGCCGTGGCAGATTGAGATAGACATGTTACCCTGAGAGATGGAGAGAGAGGGGGGAGAGACAGAGAGGTGGAGAGAGGGAGAAAGGGGGATAAGAGAGAGCGAGAGAGATATGAGAGCGGGAGAGAGAGAGGGAGATATGGTGGGGAAAGAGGGAGGGAGAGAGAGAGAGAGAGAGGATATGGAAGATGGACAGAGACAGAAAAAGATGAATGTGGTTGTTATATTATGACATATGGACATACTGAACATATACTACCATTCAAAGGTTTGGGGTCACTTAGAAATGTCCTTGTTTTTGAAAGAAAAACACATTTTTTGTCCATCAAAATAGCATCAAATTGATCAGAAATACAGTGTATAGATTGTTAACATTGTAAATGACTATTGAAGCTGGAAACGGCTGATTTCTTATGAAATATCTACATAGGCGTACAGAGGCCCATTATCAGCAACCATCACTCCTGTGTTCCAATGGCACGTTGTGTTAGCTAATCCAAGTTTATAATTTTAAAGGCTAATTAATCATTAGAAAACCCGTTTGCAATTATGTTAGCACAGCTAAAAACTGTAGTGCTGATTAAAGAAGCAATAAAACTGGCCTTCTTTAGACTAGTTGAGTATCTGGAGCATCAGCATTTGTGGGTTCGATTACAGGCTCCAAATGGTCAGAAAGAACTTTCTTCTGAAACTCATCAGTCTACTCTTGTTCTGAGAAATGAAGGCTAACAGAGGCCCATTATCAGCAACCATGACTCCTGTGTTCCAATGGCACGTTGTGTTAGCTAAGTGTATCATTTTAAAAGGCTAATTGATAATTAGAAAACCTTTTCTTTCAAAAACAAAGACATTTCTAAGTGACCCCAAAATCTTGAACGATAGTATATGTATACAGACTTCTGCAGCCTAAACATTTCAATCACCCTCTTACCAAGGCCTTCCTCCCCATTTTAACCCAAAAACACATCATCCAAAAAGAGGAGCCAGGAAATAACTCATACTTCAAACAATACAGATTTTAACGAGATTGTGAGGAATCTTGACCTTATGTGAACTCATACCTGTTGCACTGCAGTGTAGCGCACGGTGTAGTAGTAGTCATGGTTACATACCTGTTGCACTGCAATGTAGCGCACGGTGTAGGAGTAGTCATGGTTACATACCTGTTGCCCTGCAGTGTAGTGTGCGGTGTAGGAGTAGTCATGGTTGCATACCTGTTGCACTGCAGTGTAGCGCACGGTGTAGGAGTAGTCATGGTTACATACCTGTTGCACTGCAGTGTAGTGCACGGTGTAGGAGTAGTCATGGTTGCATACCTGTTGCACTGCAGTGTAGCGTACGGTGTAGGAGTAGTCATGGTTACATACCCGTTGCACTGCAGTGTAGTGCACGGTGTAGGAGTAGTCATGGTTGCATACCTGTTGCACTGCAGTGTAGTGCTTGGTGTAGGAGTAGTCATGGTTACATACCTGTTGCACTGCAGTGTAGCGCACGGTGTAGGAGTAGTCATGGTTGCATACCTGTTGCACTGCAGTGTAGCGTACGGTGTAGGAGTAGTCATGGTTACATACCCGTTGCACTGCAGTGTAGTGCACGGTGTAGGAGTAGTCATGGTTGCATACCTGTTGCACTGCAGTGTAGTGCTTGGTGTAGGAGTAGTCATGGTTGCATACCTGTTGCACTGCAGTGTAGCGTACGGTGTAGGAGTAGTCATGGTTACATACCCGTTGCACTGCAGTGTAGTGCACGGTGTAGGAGTAGTCATGGTTGCATACCTGTTGCACTGCAGTGTAGTGCTTGGTGTAGGAGTAGTCATGGTTACATACCTGTTGCACTGCAGTGTAGCGCACGGTGTAGGAGTAGTCATGGTTGTCAATGATCTCAAAGTCTCGGACATCGTCCCCTTTGGCTGCTCCGGTGAAGTGCACTTCAGGCTTGGCCTTGCCCGCTCCCTTGGTGTAGATGGTGAAGTGGGTGGGCTTACCTACCTCCACACCTAGACGTTGTCACACAGAGGGACAATCATGATCAATACAACTGATCTAGTAATCAGTTGCATTAACATTCATTAGCATATAATTAAATAAAACACCAGAATTGGACATTGATGTCCATTGTTTTGTAACTCTATGGTCATTATAGCATCATCGTTTACATTATTGTATGTGATTTTGATCTATTGGCCATGTCGGCAGCTTGTTACCATGATTACTAGAAGTCTCACCTGTCTTGTTGAGTCCGGGTCCCTCCGCCCTCACCTTGTTAGCGTCATGAGAGGGGTCCACCTTGATTCTGAAAGGGCTGATGGGTATTTCCTGTGGCAGGGGTCAAAGTGGGGTCATTGTTATTGTTTTTTTTCATAATAATGAAGCTAAAAATTCAAAATGGCGGTGTAGTTTCTCTTTCTCTCACGTGGTCAGCGAACAGCACCATGATGGTGTAGCGTCCGGGGCCGGGGGGCATGTACTTCACTGTGAACGTGTCGTTGTCGTTCTTGATGATGTCAAAGTCGATGTCGGCCTCTGCCGGACCGACCACGCCGGGAGCACACTTGATGCCGATACTGACATCCCCTGAGGAATGGGAATGGGAGTGAAGGAGTCCAGCATTAGGAAGGGGGTAAAAATTGGAGTGGAAAAACAAGTAAGATTGTTTAACATTAAGAAGGCAGATGGCAAGAAAATACTCATCAGTGCTAGAACCTACTCAACAACACTGTCGGCTACAACGTTGAGTAGTGAAGACCCTTCTATGTGTTGTATTTCTCTGTTGCATCTCACCTTGTCCTGCCTCGCTGCAGTCCACAGTGAAGTAGGTGGGCTCGTTGGCCTTCAGACCTGACTTCTCCACACCTGGACCATACACCTTCACATTCTCTGGGTGGCTGCCCTCTCCGATGGTCACCTGAGACACACACACACACACACACACACACACACACACACACACACACACACACACACACACACACACACACACACACACACACACACACACACACACACACACACACACACACACACACACACACACACACACACACACACACACACACACACACACACACACACACAGCAATGAACGTACATTACTAGTACCAGAACATTGTACAAAACTGTATACTATCTTTGCAAATGCACTCTAGAGTCTGAATATGCTATAGAATGCTGTAAGTGATGTATGTATGTACTGTATGTGTATCTACCACAGGGCTCTTCAACCCTGTTCCTGGAGAGCTTTCGTCCTGTAGGATTTCACTCCAACCCTAATCTAGCGCACCTGCTTATAATAATTAGCTGGTTGATAAGTTAAATCAGGTTATTTACAACTGGGGTTGAAATTAAAACCTACAGGAGGGTAGCTCTCCAGGAACAGGGTTGGAACGCCCTGATCTAACAGGTATTTATCTACAGTCTGTTAGATGGGTGGTCAGTCTTACCCTGAAGGGACTGTTGGGGACGTTGACCTCTCCCCAGGTGATAATGATGGTGTGTTTGATGGGCTTGGTGGGAATGTAGACACAGAGGAAGGTGCTGTCTCCGTTCTCTGTGATCTGGATGTCGATGGGGAAGCCCTCTGCATCCTGGGCGTATATCTTCAGCTGGCCCCTGCCGGCTCTACTTGTATCAATGGTGAACTCTGCTGGTTTGTTGACAATGCAGCCAATCGGTTCCAGACCTGGGCCATAGCTCTTCACCTACAAGGAGAGGGCATTCCTAATGCTGTTATGTCATCCTTATGTAGCCTCTATGTCATTATTACGTTACTATGACAGTATGTTACCATTCTCTTACTGTTACGTCACTTTATTATTCTGGTTCTACAGGCTGGCAAGCTGGTGGGGTAAATATGAAGGGGTGGGGTCTAACCTTCTCAGGGAACACGTCATTGGCTGTGAGGAGGATGTGGGCCATAAAGGGGCTGTCCTTGATGTCCTCGTCGTCACAGATGACGTGAACAGCGTAGTCGCCAGGCTCCGTGGGCCAGTAACGTACGTCACATGACCCATCGCCCTTATCATCACACTCTATCTTAGCCTGCGACGGGCCCTCGATGGAGAAACCTGGGGATGAACAGAGACAGGGAGAGAGATATAGGTACACATTATATAGAGCTGGGTAAAGTTATAAGCTCACACATACACAGAAAACGCACACAGACACACTGGCAGCAAAGAGACAAACAGGCATAGATGGCAACAGACTAAGAAATATTGGCAGGTTGGTTTTGTTGTCGCTTCTGATGGAGGTAGAAGATAGAGAAATAAGAGTAAGTTCATCCTAATTCATATAATAACTGTGATGAGGTGAATCATCAGGGGTCATGACCTTTTCCCTCAGCTGGTAGGTCAGACTGATCATGTAACAGGAACAGGAAGCCCTCAGGCCTTGCGCTGGTTTCCGTGACAAGTGACCCCCAAAATGTGGGCTTTAATCTCTCCAACTCTCCAACTGCTAACAATTACAGACAGCCTCCAGTGTGTGTGTGTGTGTGTGTGTGTGTGTGTGTGTGTGTGTGTGTGTGTGTGTGTGTGTGTGTGTGTGTGTGTGTGTGTGTGTGTGTGTGTGTGTGTGTGTGTGTGTGTGTGTGTGTGTGTGTGTGTGTGTGTGTGTGTGTCTGTGTGTCTGTGTGTCTGTCTGCCTGGAAATGGAATCTGTGTAAGTTGCCTGACAGTCATGTCAGAATTTCGGTGGAAAACAGTCCATCCCCTCTGGCCAATATAATAATGAGACAGCATTCTGCAGCTTTATCCTGGGTCTTTCTCTTCTAACAGCCGTCTGTCAGACTTACCCAGAGTTCCCACCTCTGTGCCGATGGCCTCCACCACAAAGTCAGCTGACTTCCCCACCATGCCTGTCTCCAGGCCCGGCCCCCACGCCCTCACCTTCTGGGGCCCCACGTCCTCACTCACCACCACCTCGAACGGGCTGCAGGAAATACACACACACACACACACATGCATGTTAATGCAGACACATACATACATAAACACACATACTGTACAGTCAGGGGTGGTCTAGTCAAACAGAAATCCTCTACAGCCCCATTGACTGTAATGTCAGTAAAATTAACGTAATTGATGTTGGACAACAGTGATATTTCCAGTTCCACCCCCCCTCCCCCCAGCCATTAACCTCCAAGGAATGCAGGAATGTAAGCTTCATAACATGACTCATTACAGGTCATTTCGGCTCCTTTAAGTTATTTGAACAACTGGAAATCCCTTAATGGTTCAGCCCACTGCCTTTATAGCTTTCATGTGGTTGTGCCCACAGCAGAATAGGGGGGAGGATAGGGTTTCACCTGCGTGGGATGGTCTGTCCGCCCCAGGTGATGGTGATGGTGTATTTGCCAGTCATGATGGGGTAGTAGTCACACTCATACACCCCTTCTCCCGCGTCACGCACCTTCACAGGCTCCTCTAGTCCCTCTGAGGGGGTCACAAACAGGTCACACACACAGCAGCTCAGAGGTCAACGGCTAGCCACAACATACAGTAAGTAGCCTTCCTATCACAACTAGACCATTGAAAACCATTACGTTTCATGAAGAGTATTTATGCCCTTATGAAACCAATAAATGAATGTGGTGGCAAGTCATAACAACATGAAAGATTACACTCATATCCACACACTCACTTGGCCCCTTGACGGTGACCTTGAGCTCTCCGCTGCCGGCTCCCTTGGTGTACACCTTGAAGTCAGCCACCTCTTTCACCCTCACCCCCTTAGGCTGGAGACCTCTCCCTGAGGCCCGGCACACGTTGGGGTTGCTGGCTGTGGGACCACCGAGGGGTAACGCGGTTAGACAAGAAGATAACAAGATACACACTCATACACACACAGGCTGGGGCAGAGGTTGGCTGTTAGTTCAGTCGGTTGAATAGTGGTGCATGAAGCACAGTCTGCATGGGCTGCCAGGGAAGAAGCAACAGGAGAGATGGACATTGAACAGGAGTTATAAACCCTGCAGAACAGCTAGACAGAGAACAAAGACGGGTTACTGTAAAACACTGGGCTTGAATGGATAAGATTGGCAGAATGAAAACAAAAAGACACGTTTCTGGAAAAGAAAGGTTTCTGGAATCATTTCTATGCGCTTGAATACAATGACGTTACACGGTGAACCTCTAGTTAGATGGCAAAACATTCCAAAGAAATATAGCTAGCATAACTATGCTAACATCTTGAGTTATGACGCCGCAGGCTTTCAATTAGCTAATTACCAGTGCTGTAATAGGACTGTAAAAATGCCTTGGCCACAGAAAACATTACAGCATTTTTGTCAAATTGGGAAGAAATAACCAGCTAACTCTCCCAATTCATCATCATTTTAGACCGCTTAAGTTTATAAATGACCAAAAGAAAAACAAGGAAAATAAAATAACAGATTTATGGAAAACCTCTTTATAGAGAGGCTGTTATTAAAATGGGTTATGAAGACAAACAATGTTATTGTTCTGTTATATTATGAAAAAGCTTTTGAAAAATGTCAGTTAACAGTGAAGCTAAAAATGGAGGAGCATTTGCATGTTCAGTGTTAGTCAGAAAAGACTAAATTGTAAATGGCTGACTGAACACAGAGCATTTGCTTTGGTCTGGGGGGATGAAGATGAGGATGAAGATGAGGCAGACAGTGTAATGAGGTATGTAAGACTCAAACACGTCTGGACGGTCACGCTGACTTTCGCTCTCGTCAAATGAAACAAAGGTCAAAGGTTAAGACAATCGATTTTTGTTTGACTTGAACAAGATTGTTTGTTTCTGGGTTAATTTTTGAATCTATCATAAAAAAACGGTGTTATGGTACAGTAGGGTGCTGTTGTTTTGTTAAAATCTATTTTTGTTAATTGGTGGGTGTTGTTACTCATTAGTTCTGTTCTAAATCGTCAAGTCAATTTAACGTCACACATGGAAGAAATCAAATCACATGTGTTACAGGATATTAAGCCAAAGTAGGCTACAAACTGGATAAAATGAAAGTGTGTGGGATTATTTGATAACTTTTTTGATATGCAGTATTCGAAGATTATTGCAATAAGACAATGTTGGAAGACCAATTGTAATGTACTTCTATTTTTGAAGCAGGTGATGTACAGTAAGTGTGTGACCTCTGTGTGTTGAAGACCTACCGAGCGTCTGTAAAGGTGACCGTCCAAAACCAGCCAACCACATGAATGGATGATGCTGCCTCTGTTGTTAAAATGAGGAGGAACTGCATTTCTTTCTCCCATTCACTCTCTTCATTTTCTTTCATTCATGCATTCTCTCTCTCTCATCCTTTCATTTCTTCTTTCAGTTACACACTCATTCCCTCTCATTCTGTCTCTTTGGAAGATGCCTGGGTTGAAGGGGGGGGTGAAGCCACAGAGGGCTAAGCGCCAGCACATGCCATCAAGCTGGGGACCCCCTGGTGCGGTGCGTCAAGGGGGTTGGTGGTATAGTTTTGAGTTTAGGGGGGGACCAGGCTGGCGCAGGTAGGCTCCAGTCTCTCCTCCACGGGCAAGCCTGTACTAACTTGGTCGCCTGGGTTTGGGCGGTGTTGGGGGGGGCACTCTCTTGGCCTTGTCTGTGGGTGGGGTGCGTATGGACTGGGGCACTATCTGCACCGGAGAGCCGGGGGGTAGGGAGCTCGGTGGAGCTGCATGGAGGAACAACAACGACATGACACACACGCAAGAACAGGACAGGATCACTCTGGAGAACCACCAGAATCCACAGCTTAGAACCCTGCCTCCCCAACACTCAGAACCCATCCAGAGTCCTCCCACAAACCAAGAGTTCACCAACCCTAACTCAACAATTTTCAGAACAACCCAAAAGACTTCAGACCATGCCGGTGGCCTGTCTGTTATGGAGATCAAATGTCTAGTTGTGAGGTCAGTCTAGACATTAATACTCAATATTACTCAGACTAGAAGGAGAGGGAGGGAGTCAGATAGTGGATTACTGTAAAAAATCTGTACAATCAGCAAAATCTGTGTGTGTGTGTGTGTGTGTGTGTGTGTGTGTGTGTGTGTGTGTGTGTGTGTGTGTGTGTGTGTGTGTGTGTGTGTGTGTGTGTGTGTGTGTGTGTGTGTGCGCGCACAGGCATGTGTGTGTGTGTGTGTGTGTGTTACCCTCTGAGATGTGGACGGTGAAAGGGCTTCTGGGTATCTGCTGCCCAGCAAACGTCACATAGATAACATGAGACCCCTCCAGGATAGGGCAATAGGTGCAACGGAAAATACTGTCCCCCTTGTTTTCCAGAATGATCTCCACGGTGTCTCTTCTGCCCTGGGAGTCCACGATGATTACACCCACGTCTCCAGCACCGGCACCTGGGGACAAAAAGAGATGAACTAACACCTTCTACTGTGTGGTCAGGGGACAGAAATGGGCGTAACACTGGAGGACATTAGAGAGAACGAATACATACATGTACTTTGTCATCATGATTGAAATAATAAATATCAGCTAATATTGCAAAGCTAATGATCATTCTAAAATATCCTCAGATTTACTTACAACCCTATTGATGAAACTAGGGGATTTCAATAGGAAAGGTAGATAGATGATCTACTTCCATACCATGAACATGGTCCTCCCCAGATGTGTATGTGTGTGTTACCTGCTGTGTAGATGTCGAAGTAGGTAGGCTTGTTAGCCACGTTGCCTACAGGCTCCAGTCCTGGTCCTCTGGCCTGCACCTTGTTGGGATCTCCCATGGCCTTGGACACACTCACCACGAAAGGACTCCTGTCTATGTCCTGCCCAGCGAACAGCACCTTCACCTGGGGAGAGGAACATGGATAGACCCCTGTTAGACCGCTGGAGGAAATCCTAAACTACTGAAGTTTATAAACTGAGATTTCAAATATTTTCCAGTATATATATATACAGGTACTGTAAGTGTGTTACCTTGTGAAGGCCCTCCACTTTGGGCAGGTAGATGACAGAGTACGTCCTGTTCTTGTCATTGTTGGGGATCACTCTGGCCTGGAACAGAAAGAGAGGGCCGAAACCGGAGGAAGGGGAGAGATCGAAACTGAATGTGATGAACTGTGTGTGCAAATGAACAGCAACTTCAGGACGGAGGAGTGAGGGATTGAGGAGTTAAGGGTTAATGTGAGTGAGAGTGCTCCACCTCCTCTGTGTGTCCCTCTGGGTCCTCCACGTAGACCAGCACCTCCCCTAGCCCCGCCTCCACTGTCTCCACGATGAACTCAGCCGGCTTCAGCACCATGTTACCTCTGGGCTCAATACCTGACGGGGAAAAGGATGGAGACAGTAAGCAGGAGTACAGAACTAGATGTGAGAGCCCTCTGTCACTTATTCTGTGCTGACAGGTGTAAACAGGATGAAACACCTTCCTTTTCAACAATAATTCTTGCATCTAATATACAGAATAAACCAGATGGCCTTTGAGCTATTGAAACTTTAGAAGATGTAGATTGTTAAGGAAGTCTATTTTTTACCTACATTTAATTTGTTTTGTTATTTTTTTGTTGGGGCGGTGCATTGTCCATTTCAAATTATATGTTTATAAAACATATACCCGTAGGCTGTCACTCAAAAGAAGAAACATACATACAGAGTTTAAGTAAGTAATAATACATTCAGTACAAACAGGATAGGAAAAGAAAAACAAGTGGGCCTCCACCCCCAACCTCCCATCCCATTCCTCCAACCACACCCAGCCAACATGCCTCCATCCAACCCCGGGTCCTTAGAGTGCAAGAGAAAGAAGAGCACTATGTTTTCTGTCAATATACCTGGTAAAATATTGGTTAATTAACAACTGTAAAGGGGGCCCTATCAAATTTGTGATTTTTCCCCAGATTATGTTTTCTCAGTTTTATTTTTCCTTGTTTTAGATAGTTTTTCACTCTCAAAATTACAATTGTTCATAGAGAAACAACAAAATTGGATGTTCTGAGTCCATATCTATGGTTAAATTACATTAGAAGACCATTTTTTGGAGGTCTGGAAGAAAACTAAAAGTGAGTGTAATTCCCCTTTAATTGCACATCTGGCTCTTTAATTGTGCATTTAGCGAGTGAGGAATGTGCAGTCTAATGTGCCGGTCTAGCGATGGTTCTATACTGCTGCTGCTCATTCCATGGCAAAATGATTGTTATTATTGTTTTTGTATTCTTTAGCGGGTGTATCAGCTTTAATATTGCAATTAGATTGTGGCTTCTATCATTGTAATTGTCTGCATCATTTACAATCCCCCATATATTAATTTAAATAATATATACAGTGTCTTTTAAAAGTATTCACCCCCCTTGGCCTTTTTCCTATTTTTTGCATTACAACCTGTTATTTAAATTGATTTTTATTTGGATTTCATGTAATGGACATACACAACATAGTCCAAATTGGTGAAGTGAAATGAAAAAAATTACTTGTTTCAAAAAATTCGAAAAAATAGACAACGGAAAAGTGGTGCGTGCATATGTATTCACCCCCTTTGCTATGAAGCCCCTAAATAAGATCTGGTGCAACCAATTACCTTCAGAAGTTATATAATTAGTTAAATAAAGTCCACCTGTGTGCAATCTAAGTGTCACATGATCTGTCACATGATCTCAGTATTTATACACCTGTTCTGAAAGGCCCCAGAGTCTGCAACACCACTAAGCAAGGGGCACCACCAAGCAAGCGGCACTATGAAGACCAAGGAGCTCTCCAAACAGATCAGGGACAAAGTTGTGGAGAAGTACTGATCAGGGTTGGGATATAAAAAAATATCAGAAACTTTGAACATCCCACAGAGCACCATTAAATCCATTATTAAAAAATGGAAAGAATATGGCACCACAACAAACCTGCCAAGAGAGGGCCACTCACAAAACTCACGGACCAGGCAAGGAGGGCATTAATCAGAGAAGCAACAAAGAGACCAAAGATAACCCTGAAGGAGCTGCAAAACTTCACAGCGGAGATTGGAGTATCTGTCCATAGGACCACTTTAAGCCGTACACTCCACAGAGCTGGGCTTTACGGAAGACTGGCCAGAAAAAAGCCATTGCTTAAAGAAAGAATTTGCAAACACATTTGGTGTACGCCAAAAGGCATGTGGGAGACTCTCCAAACATATGGAAGAAGGTACTCTGGTCAGATGAGACTAAAATTGAGCTTTTTAGCCATAAAGGAAAACGCTATGTCTGGCGCAAACCCAACACCTCTCATCACCCTGAGATTACCATCCCCACAGTGAAGCATGGTGGTGGCAGCATCATGCTGTGGGGATGTTTTTCCTAAGCAGGGACAGGGAAACTGGTCAGAATTTAAGGGATGGATGGCGTTAAATACAGGTAAATTCTTGAGGGAAACCTGTTTCAGTCTTCCAGTGATTTGAGACTGGGACGGAGGTTCACCTTCCAGCAGGACAATGACCCTAATTATACTGCTAAAGCATCACTTGAGTGGTTTAAGGGGAAACATTTAAATATCTTGGAATGGCCTCGTCAAAGCCCAGACCTCAATCCAATTGAGAATCTGTGGTATGATTTAAAGATTGCTGTACACCAACGGAGCCCATCCAACTTGAAGGAGCTGGAGCAGTTGTGCCTTGAAGAATGGGCGAAAAA
This sequence comes from Salvelinus namaycush, assembly GCF_016432855.1. NCBI lineage: Eukaryota > Metazoa > Chordata > Actinopteri > Salmoniformes > Salmonidae > Salvelinus > Salvelinus namaycush. The sequence goes on from NC_052312.1 coordinate 42,717,912, forward strand.
TCCCAGTGGCTAGATGTGCCAAGCTTATAGAGACATACCCCAAGAGACTTGTAGGTGTAATTGCTGCAAAAGGTGGCTCTACAAAGTATTGACTTTGGGGGGTGAATAGTTATGCACGCTCAAGTTTTTTCAAACTTATTTCTTGTTTGTTTCACAATAAAAAATATTTTGCATCTTCAAAGTAGTAGGCATGTTGTGTAAATCAAATGATACAACCCCCCAAAAAATCTATTTTAATTCCAGGTTGTAAGGCAACTAAATAGGAAAAATGCCAAGAGGGGTGAATACTTTCGCAAGCCAGTATTTCTGTCAACCCACAAGACGGTTATCACATCAACTGGCTACACACGGAGAGATAGACACAAACGTGTGCACCACACAGACAGACAGGGGCAATATTTCTGGAAATTAATTGGCAGATAGTGTTAGGTTTGGCTTTTTAAGCCAATAGTGGCTAACCAGTGGTGGGATAATGTCAGTGTTGAGCAATGTTGTTCATTGACTAGCACCATTCATTCTTGCTGTCAATTACAACCTTATCCACTTGCGATTAGGAGAGAGGGAGGTGATTACCATCTAAGAGCAAACATATTTTTTGGCGGCAGTGCTGACTGCCAGTAGTAATCATCTCTGATTGATTGAGAGAATCAAGGAGCTATCATCGTGAAGTAACATAATAGATGCAAAGTATTGAATATTTACATTCATGCACTTCTAAATTCATTTTGTAACTTTGCCCAGAAGCATTTAACTGCAGGGCCACATCATATGGAGGAATGTGTCTACCTGATTTAGGGGACACGGTGAACAGTTGGGAATTGGGGCCCATTTCATCATCAAATATTTCCCTGGTGTTAAACACAGTCCGTGAATAAACTTAAAATGTGTAAATTGATGATTCGGATTATGGGATGCCAAGGTCATATTTTTCCATATTCTGTTCCAGTTAAAGGGTTGTTCAGATTCAATTACATCTGTGGACCATATTTTTTTAATGGCTAGGTCAGAACATGAGCTTTCCAATAGTTGTTTATATATTATAGAGGTCAGTCCTGTCGGGAGCCCAGATAATTTATTTATAGATAAAGAAGTTAAAGAAGTCTTTGAAGGAAGTCAGTCGTTACATTCCCAGTCTCTCTCTCTCACCTGGTCCATAGGCCTTGGCCATCTTGGGGTGCAGAGTCTTGGAGCGCAGCGGGGCACCAGGCTTCAGCTTGGACTTGGGAAACTGGGACAGGTAGGTCATCACCGAGTGCTCGTCCACATTGGGATCCACTATTTCCTCAGGGGCTATCACCTACAGAGAGGGAGAAGACAATAGACAGTGCACAGGGTCAAAGGTCATCATCACTTCCTGTTTCTCTATGGATATACTCACAAGATATAAGATGCATGTCTCTAACAATGGGAGTCGTTGTCCACAAAGCGGCACGGCGTCGTGTCTAGCTCCTGCCTATCCTTTCCTTGAATTGGTGGATACATCTTATTATTGAAATCCTTTTCTGAATATTAGATGAGGGTTGTTGACTTCAACCGCCTGTATTCAATGGAGAGAGAGGCTTTGCTTCTAGCCTCATTCCATGAATATGCATAGCAATCTCGAGACAACTCCGATATCAAGTGTTGTTTCTCAAAGTTGAAGTGATGTCATGTTTCCTACTTATATTAGTACACTCGAAACAACTTAAGAATTACAAAACTGCTATTTGATCAAACAAACCTAATGTAGCAAATAATCCATGAATGTGTTTGTTGACAAAATGTTACACTCTCTCATTGACCTCCATACAAAAACTCCTTGATTGGTGGGCGAAACAACGAAAAAACGCCTCCTGCTGGAGGGATACAGATTTTCCACCGAGTTGGGCCTCTCTCTTCCTCTTCCTCTTCCTCTCCGTACACAATCAAAGCCTCATTTAATAAGAAGAGGGGGACAGGAAGAGGCGCAGCACACATAGGAGTCAAAGGTTATCACATCACTTCCTGTTTCTCCTAACACACAATCAAAGCATGATTTAATAACGTTATAATAAATATTGTATTAACAACTACTAACCCGAGGATAAAGAACTTACTTCAAATGAATGCACATCAAAGAGAGACATGAAATAGACATAGAGTCTGTAAAGTTGATGTAAAACAACAGGCTGGTGAAAGGACCGAGAAAACCAGGGCAGTGGAATCAAAAGCAGCAGCTCTGATGGAATGAAAAGCTAATTGTATTGTCCAACATCACAATGTGTTTTCCTTATGATCACAGTGGAAAGAGGGGGTGGAGAGGGGGAATAGAAAAGCGAGAAATGCCACCAGGAAATCACATTGGAGTAGTTGAATGTTTTATTGAGAAAGAAAGTTCCCCTACATGGAGCTGGAGTGAGCTACAGGAGTGAGGTTTGAGTAGAGAAAGGGGGAAAGGAGAAAGGGAGAGGAGAAAAGAGAGAGCAGAGGGAGAGGGGGGAGGAGAAAGCAGAGGGAGAAGGGGAAGAAGAGAGCAGGACAATGAGAGACTTAGAACAAGTAAAGAAAAGAGATGGAAGTGATATAGAGAAAGAAAGAGAGGAGGGAAGGGGGAGATGTAAGGAAAAATAAAAAATATTTGAGAGAGAGAGATAGATGAGCTCCTGCATTTTTCAGCATGTTCTTAAAAAAAGATAGATTTAGAGTTAGATAAACTTGGAGTTTTTGTCAGGAACATATACAGGATGCTACCCTCTACAACATAACCTTCACTCCAAATCAAAACTCAGAAGCTTTAGAAGCTGCCTCCCGCTGTTCAGAGGTAATTAAAATACAGTTCCCTGTGTATGTAAAGAATGATACTGCAAGAAAAGATCACAAAATGAAGATCCATATGGAAAAGCAACCTCATCTTCCACACAAACCACCCCCTGGCATGGCACAGTGATATATTAGCACACTACCCCTCTATTAAGGGTAATATAAATCTCTATAAGTCTGGAACAAAATTGGTACAGGGCAACCCCAAACAGTTTCAGCTGGACTTTCACCTCATCAAAGAATTAGCCCAGCAGGAGAAGCTCTCCCTTGAGAAAGCTACCCCCACCCCGAGCCGGTCAGACCAGACCTCTTCATTATATAACCCTACAGACGAGCAACCCCAAGCGGAAAGTCAACCTCCCAGCACAGGGTACTACTCCCTCATTGAAATGAAGGATACATTTACCCAGCTGGATTTAAGGCAGGTGGAGCTGGAACAGCAGGTGATTACACTCCAGTCAGCACAGACCCAGACAACAGTCCAGAACAACAACACCCCCTTAACCAGACCCGGAGAGCTGGAGGTGGAGAGAGACATATCTGCACTCTGGACTGTGGTGAGAACTCTTCAACAATATAAAAAACAAGAGCAAGAGAAGCACAGAGCACTATCTGTCCACGGTGGCGGCTCTGGCTCTGGACGTGGCCCCCACCCCACCATAGTTAATCCCCGCTTCCGTGGCCTCCTCTTAATGGCTACCCTCCAAATTAACCCCACTGGACTGATGGGCGCCTCTGGACGGAGGGGCAGCACCGGACTGAGGGGCAGCAGTGCGTACAGGGCTCTGGAGACGCACAGGAGGCTTGGTGCGTGGTGCCGGAACTGGTGGTACCGGGCTGGAGACATGCACCACAGGGCGAGTGCGTGGAGGAGGAACAGGGCTCTGGAGACGCACTGGAAGCCTGGTGCGTGGTGTTGGCACTGGTGGTACTGGGCTGGGGCGAGGAGGTGGCACCGGATAGACCGGACCGTGAAGGCGTACTGGAGCTCTTGAGCACCGAGCCTGCCCAACCTTACCTGGTTGAATGCTCCCCGTAGCCAGGCCAGTGCGGCGAGGTAGAATAGCCCGCACTGGGCTGTGCTGGCGAACCCGGGGACACCATGCGTAAGGCTGGTGCCATGTACGCCGGCCCGAGGAGACGCACTGGAAACCAGATGCGTTGAGCCAGCTTCATGGCACCTGGCTCGATGCCCACTCTAGCCCGGCCGATATGAGGAGCTGGGATGTACCGCACCGGGCTATGTACACGTACAGGAGACACCGTGCGCTCTTCCGCATAACACGGTGTCTGCCCGTACTCCCGCTCTCCATGGTAAGCACGAGGAGTTGGCGCAGGTTTCCTACCTGACTTTGCCACACTCCCCGAGAGCCACCCCCCAATAATTTTTTGGGGCTGTTTCTCGGGCTTCCTATTGCGTCGCCGTGCTGCCTCCATTCGCCGGTATCCCTCCGCACATTGCTCCATAGAATTCCAGGCGGGCTCCGGTACCCTCCCTGGGTCGACCGACCACTTGTCTATTTCCTCCCAAGTAGTGTAACCCAGATCCTCATTCTGCTGCCGAGCTAGCTCCTCAAAACGCCGCCTCTCTGCTTTCGCTGCCTCCAGCTCTGCCTTGGGGCGGCGATATTCCCCTGGCTGTGCCCAGGGTCCTTTACCGTCCAATTCGTCTTCCCATGTCCATTCCTGACATCGCTGCTGCTGCTGCTGCCGCTGTCCGTTGCCACGCTGCTTGGTCCGGTTTTGGTGGGTGATTCTGTAACGCTCGTCGTTATGTGGAAGAGAGGAGGACCAAATTGCAGCGTGGTATGTATCCATATTTAATCGAACACTTTTTTTTAACACGAACAAAACAATAAACAAAACGAAACCAACGACGCTACAGTCTTGAACATGTGAATCTAGAAAACTTAGAACGCAACGAACAGGAATAATCACCCACAAACAAACAGTGAGAACAGCCTACCTTAATATGGTTCCCAATCAGAGACAATGACAAACACCTGCCTCTGATTGAGAACCATATTAGGCCAAACAATAAACCCAACATAGAAACACAAAACATAGAATATACCCACCCAGCTCACGTCCTGACCAACTAAACAAAGACTAAACAAAGGAAATAAGGTCAGGAACGTGACAACTAGAGGGGAGGATCAGACTACTGGAGGTGAGGGTGAGGGGGATGGCATGTGACAGAGAACAACCCACTAGAGAGGTGGCCACCCCCGCAGAAAAGCCGGCAGAACAGCCCACCTCAGCTCCCGACAAAAGTCTCGATACCACAGCAGAACAGTTCACACCAGACCCTGACCATATCATCGACATCACAGCGGGACAAACAAATGAAGAACCCCAAGCCCCCCCTGTCAGCCTCCCTGATAGCCCTCCTGACAACCCCCCCACACCCATTGAGGACATACACAAGACACAGATTGTACTCCTTATGGACTCAAATGGGAAATATATACAAGAAAAAAAAAACGATTTCCCAAACACAGTGTGTCTAAACTCTGGTGTCCAAACACCCAGCGCGCCCTAGACCTTCTGTCTGAGGACCAACTAGGTTCACCCAGCCACATAATAAAACACACAGACACAAACGACCTGAGCGCACAGCAGGAAAGGGTGGCCACAGCACTGAAGGGAGTGATTGAAAAAGCTTCTTCTACTTTCCCCAATGCACAAGTGGTTATCTCCACCCTGCTACCACGAAAAGACTTCCACCCTGCTACCATACAGGGGGTAAACGCAAGTATTTCCCGTGACTGTGCCTCAAAACCAAATGTTTTCCTGGCCCACAACCCTGGACTTGAACAGCCTCTATGGCCAGGTCCACCTATACAAGGCAGCAGTGCCCACCTTTGCCCGGACTCGAAAGGACTTTGCTCTCAAACGCAGCCCCAACACTTCACACAGGAGCAACAGATCAATAGACACCCCGCCCAGACCAGCGAGACACTCTCCCAGACCTGCGGGACACAGCCCCCGGACCTACACATAGAGGACCCACGACGAGAGGACCTACACCCAGACAATAACACCACCAGCCACATACACACCCCCAACCAATCAACACCCCCCCAAAGTCAACCATAACCACACCCCATTTAGGCCCCCTCAGATCAGATCCAAACACACCGCCCGGGCAACGAAGGAGTGGCTTCATAAGAAGCATTTCAAGGTCCTGGAGTGGCTTAGCCAGTCTCCAGATCTCAACCCCATAGAAAATCTTTGGAGGGAGTTGAAAGTCCGTGTTGCCCAGCAACAGCCCCAAAACATCACTGCCCTAGAGGAGATCTGCATGGAGGAATGGGCCAAAATACCAGCAACAGTGTGTGAAAACCTTATGAAAACCTCATGGCCTCTAAACCTTCAAGCTGCATACTGAATCCTATTCCTACTAAACTACTGAAAGAGCTGCTTCCTGTGCTTGGCCCTCCTATGTTGAACATAATAAACAGCTCTCTATCCACCGGATGTGTACCAAACTCACTAAAAGTGGCAGTAATAAAGCCTCTCTTGAAAAAGCCAAACCTTGACCCGGAAAATATAAAAAACTATCGGCCTATATCGAATCTTCCATTCCTCTCAAAAATTTTAGAAAAAGCTGTTGCGCAGCAACTCACTGCCTTCCTGAAGACAAACAATGTATACGAAATGCTTCAGTCTGGTTTTAGACCCCATCATAGCACTGAGACTGCACTTGTGAAGGTGGTAAATGACCTTTTAATGGCGTCAGACCGAGGCTCTGCATCTGTCCTCGTGCTACTAGACCTTAGTGCTGCCTTTGACACCATCGATCACCACATTCTTTTGGAGAGACTGGAAACCCAAATTGGTCTACACGGACAAGTTCTGGCCTGGTTTAGATCTTACCTGTCGGAAAGATATCAGTTTGTCTCTGTGAATGGTTTGTCCTCTGACAAATCAACTGTACATTTCGGTGTTCCTCAAGGTTCCGTTTTAGGACCACTATTGTTTTCACTATATATTTTACCTCTTGGGGATGTTATTCGAAAACATAATGTTAACTTTCACTGCTATGCGGATGACACACAGCTGTACATTTCAATGAAACATGGTGAAGCCCCAAAATTGCCCTCGCTAGAAGCCTGTGTTTCAGACATAAGGAAGTGGATGGCTGAAAACTTTATACTTTTAAACTCGGACAAAACAGAGATGCTTGTTCTAGGTCCCAAGAAACAAAGAGATCTTCTGTTAAATCTGACATTTAATCTTGATGGTTGTAAAGTCGTCTCAAATAAAACTGTGAAGGACCTCGGCGTTACTCTTGACCCTGATCTCTCTTTTGATGAACATATCAAGACTGTTTCAAGGACAGCTTTTTTCCATCTATGTAACATTGCAAAAATCCGAAATTTTCTGTCCAAAAATGATGCAGAAAAATTAATCCATGCATTTGTTACTTCTAGGTTAGACTACTGCAATGCTCTACTTTCCGGCTACCCGGATAAAGCACTAAATAAACTTCAGTTAGTGCTAAATACGGCTGCTAGAATCCTGACTAGAACCAAGAAATTTGATCATATTACTCCAGTGCTAGCTTCCCTACACTGGCTTCCTGTTAAGGCAAGGGCTGATTTCAAGGTTTTACTGTTAACCTATAAAGCGTTACATGGGCTTGCTCCTACCTATCTTTCCGAGTTGGTCCTGCCGTACATACCTATACGTACGCTACGGTCACAAGACGCAGGCCTCCTAATTGTCCCTAGAATTTCTAAGCAAACAGCGGGAGGCAGGGCTTTCTCCTATAGATCTCCATTTTTATGGAACGGTCTGCCTACCCATGTGAGAGACGCAGACTCGGTCTCAACCTTTAAGTCTTTACTGAAGACTTATCTCTTCAGTAGGTCATATGATTGAGTGTAGTCTGGCCCAGGAGTGTGAAGGTGAACGGAAAGGCTCTGGAGCAACGAACCGCCCTTGCTGTCTCTGCCTGGCCGGTTCCCCTCTCTCCACTGGGATTCTCTGCCTCTAACCCTATTACAGGGGCTGAGTCACTGGCTTACTGGTGCTCTTTCATGCCGTCCCTAGGAGGGGTGCGTCACTTGAGTGGGTTGAGTTACTGACGTGATCTTCCTGTCTGGGTTGGCGCCCCCCCTTGGTTTGTGCTGTGGTGGAGATCTTTGTGGGCTATACTCGGCCTTGTCTCAGGATTGTAAGTTGGTGGTTGAAGATATCCCTCTAGTGGTGCGGGGGCTGTGCTTTGGCAAAGTGGGTGGGGTTATATCCTTCCTGTTTGGCCCTGTCCGGGGGTATCTTCGGATGGGGCCACAGTGTCTCCTGACCGCTCCTGTCTCAGCCTCCAGTATTTATGCTGCAGTAGTTCATGTGTCGGGGGGCTAGGGTCAGTTGGTTATACCTGGAGTACTTCTCCTGTCTTATCCAGTGTCCTGTGTGAATTTAAGTATGCTCTCTCTAATTCTCTCGTTCTCTCTTTCTTTCTCTCTCTCTGAGAACCTGAGCCCTAGGACCATACGTCAGGACTACCGGGCATGATGACTCCTTGCTGTCCCCAGTCCGCCTGGCCTTGCTGCTATTCCAGTTTCAACTGTTCTGCCTGCGGTTACGGAACCCCTACCTGTCCCAGACCTGCTGTTTTCAACTCTTAATGATCGGCTATGAAAAGCCAACTGACATTTATTCCTGATTATTATTTGACCATGCTTGTCATTTATGAACATTTTGAAAATCTTGGCTCTCTCTAATTTTCTCCTTCTCTCTTTCTTTCTCTCTCTCGGAGGACCTGAGCCCTAGGACCATACGTCAGGACTACCGGGCATGTTGACTCCTTGCTGTCCCCAGTCCACCTGGCCTTGCTGCTATTCCAGTTTCAACTGTTCTGCCTGCGGTTATGGAACCGCCACCTGTCCCAGACCTGCTGTTTTCAACTCTTAATGATCGGCTATGAAAAGCCAACTGAAAATTATTCATGATTATTATTTGACCATGCTTGTCACTTATGAACATTTTGAACATCTTGGCATAGTTCTGTTATAATCTCCACCCGGCACAGCCAGAAGAGGACTGGCCACCCCTCATAGCCTGGTTCCTCTCTAGGTTTCTTCCTAGGTTTTGGCCTTTCTAGGGAGTTTTTCCTAGCCACCGTGCTTCTACACCTGCATTGCTTGCTGTTTGGGGTTTTAGGCTGGGTTTCTGTACAGCACTTCGAGATATTAGCTGATGTACGAAGGGCTATATAAAATAAACTTGATTGACTTGATTGATTGATTGAAGACTTACAGAAAACTTTTGACCTCTGTCATTGCCAACAAAGGGTATATAACAAAGTATTGAGATAAACTTTTGTTATTGACCAAATACTTATTTTCCACCATAATTTGCAAATAAATTCATTAAAAATTCTACAATGTGATTTTCTGGATTTTTTTTTCTCATTTTGTCTGTCATAGTTGAAGTGTACCTATGATGAAAATTACAGGCCTCTCTCATCTTTTTAAGTGGGAGAACTTGCACAATTGGTGGCTGACTAAATACTTTTTTGCCCCACTGTAAGTCACACATACGCCCAGGCCGTGAGCGGGCAAACAGGCCCAAGCCCCACACTTACACTAGCCCAAGCCAATGGCATGTACCAGATGCTCAGCAGGCTCTGCTCACACTTACTGACCTGAGGCCAAACCACACGACCAACAATATTGGACACTTTATGGAACACAAAGCCTTCACTCTCATCCTGGAATATCCGAGGCCTGAGGTCATCTGCCTTTGGCCTGAAGGCTAGGAACCTGGACTTCATCAAAGAAATCGGAAATACAGACATTGTCATCCTACAAGAGACCTGGTATAGAGGAGACGGACCCACTTGTTGCCCTCTAGGTTACTGAGAGCTGGTAGTCTCATCCACCAAACTACCAGGTATGAACAGGGAAGGAACTCAGGGGGTATGCTAATTTGGTATAGAGCAGACCTAACTCACTCCATTAGGTGTTAGAGGTTAAAACCTCTAACACCTCCCAAACCCGGATCCGGGATCCCCCCCATCAAAAAAGCTGACTAGCATAGCCTAGCCTAAAGCCACAGGGATATCATATAATAAAATGTTCATGAAATCACAAGTCCAAGACACCAAATGAAAGATACACATCTTGTGAATCCAGCCATCATTTCTGATTTTTAAAATGTTTTACAGGGAAGACACAATATGTAAATCTATTAGCTAACCACGTTAGCAAAAGACACCACTTTTTTACTCCACCATTTTTTTACTCCATCAGTAGCTATCACAAATTCGACCAAATAAAGATATAAATAGCCACTAACCAAGAAACAACTTCATCAGATGACAGTCTGATAACATATTTATTGTATAGCATATGTTTTGTTAGATAAATTTGCATATTTCAGGTATAAATCATAGTTTACCATTGCAGCCACCATCACAACTCTCACCAAAGCGACTAGAATAACTACAGAGACCATCGTGTATTACCTAATTACTCATCATAAAACATTTCTTAAAAATACACAGCGTACAGCAGATGAAAGACACAGATCTTGTGAATCCAGCCAATATTTCAGATTTTCTAAGTGTTTTACAGCGAAAACACAATATAGCGTTATATTAGCTTACCACAATAGCAAACATCACAACAGCATTGATTCAAGGCAAAAATAGCGATAACGTATAAACCACCAAAATATATAATTTTTTTCACTAACCTTCTCAGAATTCTTCAGATGACAGTCCTATAACATCATATTACACAATGCATATAGAGTTTGTTCGAAAATGTGCATATTTAGCGGCACAAATCGTGCTTATACAATGAGAATAGTGTCCAAAACCTCAAGCAATCTGTCCGGCGCCATCTTGGAGAGGCACCTATTCTAATCGAAAACTATTCATAAACTTGACTAAAAAAATACAGGTTGGACAGCAATTGAAAGACAAATTAGTTCTTAATGCAATCGCTGGGTTACATTTTTAAAATTAACGTTACTTCAAGCATACAGCGTGCGCTAAAGCGAGACGCACCGAAATTCATGGCGGAATTATTATTTGACATTTGTCAACATAAGTACGAATTAACAGCATAAAGACTGCTTACTATTAGCTGAGCTTCCATCAGAATCTTGGGCAAGGTGTCCTTTCTCCAGAACAATCGTCTTTGGGTTGAAAGATGTCCTCTTCTCCTGTCGAAATAGCAGCTAACGATAGCCACCCACTGGAGACGTGTCCAACTCGTGAAAGCACATGACAAAGAAATCCCAGAAAATCGCAATAAACTGCTATAAACTGCTATAAGTCGGTTTAAATTAACTACCTTATGATGTCTTTAACACCTATAACGAATAAAAACATGACCGGAGATATAGAACTACTAAAACGAAAGCGTTTGCAGGACGCCATTGTGATGTCTTCTTGCGCCAGGCGCACCGTTGAAAAGGACGGTACTTCCGTTCCACGGTCTTATATAGGGTCCCAGATTGCGCAATCCACTCCATTCAAATTCTCCCCGCTTACTGACATCTAGAGGAAGACGTATGCAGTGCATGTAGCCCGATGGCTTACATGGGGACTTATAAACTGACCTCAGAACAGGGACCTCGATTTCTGAAATCTCACTCCCTGACAGGAAATGTGCTGCAGAATGAGTTCTGTTTCACTCAGAGAAATAATTCAAACGGTTTTAGAAACTAGAGAGTGTTTTCTATCCAATAGTAATAATAATATGCATATCGTACGAGCAAGAATTGAGTACGAGGCAGTTTAATTTGGGAACTCATTTTTACAAAGTCGAAATGGCGCCCCCATAGGCTCAAGAAGTTAAATTAATCAAAACAGCAACATTTTACATTTGGCTAGAAATTCAAAAGACAATGATCTTAACAGAGAAAAATGTCCTCCTGTGTGCTACCAATATCCCCCCACTATAATCCCCATACTTCAATGAAGACAGCTTCTTCATCCTGGAGGGGGAAATCAATCATTCCCAGGCCCAGGGACATATACTAGTCTGTGGAGACCTAAATGCCAGAACCGGATAAGAACCTGACACCCTCAGCACACATGGGGACAAATACCTGCCTGAAGGTGACAGCATTCCCTTCCCCATATGCCCCCCTAGGCACAACTATGACAACATAACCAACAAAAATGGGTCACAACTCCTGCATCTCTGTCGCACGCTGGGTATGTACATAGTCAATGGTAGGCTTCGAGGGGACTACTATGGTAGGTACACCTATAGCTCATCTCTTGGCAGTAGTACTGTAGACTACTTTGTCACTGACCTCAACCCAGAATCTCTCAGAGCGTTCACAGTCAGCCCACTGACACCCCTGTCAGATCACAGGAAAATCACAGTCTACTTGAATAGAGCAATACTCAATCATGAGGCATCAACGCCAAAGGAACTGAGTAATATTAAGAAATGCTATAGATGGAAGGACTGTAGTGTGGAAACTTACCAAAAAACAATTAGGCAACAACAAATTCAATCCCTTTTAAACAACTTCCTGGACTAAACGTTCCACTGTAATAGTGAAGGGGTCACTTGGTAGTAGAAAATCTTAACATTATATTTGACCTCTCAGCTTCCCTATCAAATCTAATAATCTCAAATAGAAAACCAAAGAAAATGAACAACAATGACAAATGGTTTGATGAAGAATGCAAAAATCTAAGAAAGAAATTGAGAAACCTGTCCAACCAAAAACATAGAGATCCAGAAAACCTAAGTCTACGCCTTCACTATGGTGAATCACTAAAATAATACAGAAATACACTACGGAAAAAGAAGGAACAACATGTCAGAAATCAGCTCAATGTAATTGAAGACCACATATTCACCCTGCACAGGCTAATTGACAAACAAATTTAAAAAAAAGACTCTAACCACTTCTGGGCAAATTGGAAAACACTTAACAAACAACAATACGAAGAATTATCTATCCAAAATGGAGATGTATGGGTAAACCACTTGTCCAATCTTTTTGGCTCTATAACAAAGAACAAACAGCAAAAACATATACATGATCAAATACAAATCTTAGAATCAACTATTAAAGACTACCAGAACCCACTGGATTCTCCAATTACCTTGAATGAACTACAGGACAAAACAAAAACCCTCCAATACAAAAAGGCCTGTTGTGTTGATGGTATCCTCAATGAAATAATCAAATATACAACAAATTCCAATTGGCTATACTAAAACTCTTTAACATCATCCTTAGCTCTGACATCTTCCCCAATATTTGGAACCAAGGAATGACCACCCCATTCCACAAAAATGGAGACAAATTTGATCCCAATAACTACCGTGGGATATGCGTCAACAGCAACCTTGGGAAAATCCTCTTCATTATCATTAACAGCAGACTCATACATTTTCTCAGTGAAAACAATGTACTGAGCAAATGTCAAATTGGCTTTTTACCAAATGATTGTACGACAGACCACATATTCACCCTGCACACCCTAATTGACAAACAAAAAAACAAAAACAAAGGCAGTCTTCTCATGCTTTGTTGATTTCAAAAAAGCTTTCGACTCAATTTGGCATGAGGGTCTGCTATACAAATTGATGGAAAGTGTTGTAGGGGAAAAACATACGACACTATAAAATCCATGTACACAAACAACAAGGGTGTGGTTAAAATAGGCAAAAAACACACACATTTCTTCCCACAGGGCCGTGGGGTGAGACAGGGATGCAGCTTAAGCCCCACCCTCTTCAACATATATATCAACGAATTGGCGAGGGCACTAGAAAAGTCTGCAGCACCCGGCCTCACCCTACTAGAATCTGAAGTCAAATGTCTACTGTTTGCTGATGATCTTCTGCTTCTGTCACCAACCAAGAAGGGCCTACAGCAGCACCTAGATCTTCTGCACAGATTCTGCCAGACCTGGGCCCTGATAGTAAATCTCAGTAAGACCAAAATAATGGTGTTCCAAAAAAGGTCCGATCTCCAGGACCAGAAATACAAATTCCATCTAGACACCGTTGCCCTGGAGTACACAAAAAACGACACATACCTTGGCCTAAACATCAGCGCCACAGGGCTGTGAACGATCTGAGAGACAAGACAAGAAGGGCATTCTATGCCATCAAAAGGAACATAAAACTCAACATACCAATTAGGATCTGGCTAAAAATACTTGAATCAGTTATAGCCCTTTATGGTTGTGAGGTCTAGGGTCTGCTCACCAACCAAGAATTCACAAAATGGAACAAACACCAAATTGAGACTGCATGCAGAATTCTGCAAAAATATCCTCTGTGTACAACATAGAACACCAAATAATGCATGCAGAGCAGAATTAGGCCGATACCCACTAATGATCAAAATCCAGAAAAGAGCAGTTAAATTCTACAACCACCTAAAAGGAAGTGATTCCCAAACCTTCCACAACAAAGCCATCACCTACAGAGAGATGAAGCTGGAGAAGAGTCCACTAAGCAAGCTGGTCCTGGGGCTCTGTTCACAAACACAAACACACCCCACAGAGCCCCAGGACAGCAACAGAATTAGACCCAACCAAATCGTGAGAAAACAAAAAGATAATAACTTAACACATTGGAAAGAATTAACAAAAAAACAGCGCAAACTAGAATGCTATTTGGCCCTAAACAGAGAGTACACAGTGGCAGAATACCTGACCACTGTGACGGACCCAAACTTAAGGAAATCTTTGACTATGTACAGACTCCGTGAGCATAGCCTTGCAATTGAGAAAGGCAGCCGTAGGCAGACATGGCTCTCAATAGAAGACAGGCTATGTGCACACTGCCCACAAAATGAGGTGGAAACTGAGCTGCACTTCCTAACCTCCTGCCCAATGTATGACCATATTAGAGACACATATTTCCCTCAGATTACTCAGATCCACAAAGAATTTGAAAACAAATCTGATTTTGATAAACTCCCATATCTACTGGGAGAAATTCCACAGTGTGCCATCACAGTAGCAAGATTTGTGACCTGTTGCCACAAGAAAAGGTCAACCAGCGAAGAACAAACACCATTGTAAATACAACCCATATTTATGCTTATTTATTTTCCCTTTTGTACTTTAACCATTTGTACATCGTATACAACACTGTATATATACATAATATGACATTTGTAATGTTGCTTATTATTTTGGAACTTCTGTGAGTGTGATGTTTACTGTTCATATCACTTTTGTATATTATCTACTTCACTTGCTTTGGCAATGTTAACATATGTGATGTAAAGTTCTGTAGCAGCTGTTAGGCACATGAAATGTCTGTGTTTAAACAGCCCTCTGGATAATGGAGTCCATAATTGTACACAACCACCACATGGGGACTTACAGGTGGAAACACACACACGTTCACATACTCTCACACACACATGCTAATTTACAACCTATATACCCATAGGGTGTGTGGCTCTGAGAGGAAACAGGCTGTTCATGCTAAAGAGGTGCCACTGCTTCAGGCGTACATACCTGTACATTCATATATACATACATTCACAGACTCTTACTATAGGTATTCTACTCCCAATGTATAATGCTGAAATCATACTGACATTTTCAAGAGCTCTTAAACCATGCCCCATGGTCAGAAGAAATAATGAGTTTGGCCAAATGAAGCCAGTCAAAACGACTTCAAGACTTTCCCAACCTTGTTAAACTGTCTGTCAACAAGTTCTCTGTTTTCAGACAGAGAATGTTGATGAGAACCAGCTTGCATCATGCTGTACATCCCAGTGTGACACAATGACCAATTTTCTCCCTTTCTAATGGTCTCTCTTTCTCTTTATAGTCATCCATGTGGATCCCTCTCTCTCTCTCTCTCTCTCTCTGTCTCTGAGGGGTGTCAGAGGGTGTTCTAGCTATATTTAACCCTTGGCTGTAGGGCCAGGGGGTGAGCCTGAAAATAGAACAGCCATTATTTAGCATGGCCACTTACTAGGTTAACCACTATGCTATTCTTTGTGTGTTCCTCGACATATACAGGGTCAGTGGTGTTTTGGGGATCCCAATGTTTAAGGTTAGACAGGGGTAACAAGAGCTGATCCTGGTGCAGTTGTTCAAGATGTAGACACATCCCACGACCTTGTCACTCCCACCATGTGACCCATACTCAAAGCATGCTGAGATTTCCCCCACTATGCCATACAGTGATGGTCTGGACCCTCCCATATAAGCTCAAATGCAACATACACAAACACGTGCACACACACACACACTCCCTCCTCTATACACATGCATATACTTATTAAGAACAGCCTGAAAAATAGCAAGGCCCGACATGGTCTCACCAATCCTTCTAATCCCTAATATTTATGTTGCCATATATCTGCTTTCTCTCTCCTTCGCTCATTTCTCTATGAAGAGTTGCAGGTTCCTTGGTCTGCGTTAAAATCATTGACTAAGGAGCAGAAGGTTGTTTCAGCTATTGGTAACTAATGTTTGGGCCAATTAATACACTGAAGGAAGTGCTTATTGACACGATAAAACACAGGTTGCCCCTAGACAAGTGGACAAAACCACTAAGCGTGCACACGCACACACACACACACACACACACACACACACACACACACACACACACACACACACACACACACACACACACACACACACACACACACACACACACACACACACACACACAGGGAATATAGAGTTTCTGTTCATGTTTTCCATCTTGGAATCTAGAAGCGCTATAGACTAGTGTGTGACTGGGGAAACAGTTTGTGGTTTCATATGAACACGCTCCAGTGGTCCTGGTTGTGGCATTGGCTAACCCACCCTCGCCTCTTCAGAATCCAGCCTAACCTGATGCCAACCTGGCCTCTCCTCTCTCCAAGACCCAGCCCAGTACAGCAGCATGCCAATGTACCTCCACAACCACATACTGAAAAAATTAGCCAAACACAATCCCACATACACTTATCCACATTGGCCTATGTGGCTACGGACTGTCACCTGGGACACACCCACCAACTCCAACTCACTCACTCAAAGAACAGATTGATCATACAGGCTTATGACAAGTCTTACAGTGCATTTATAAACACGTCATAATACATTTTACCAATCTTTAAGCCGTAAAGTGTTATCACAGATTGCCCTGCTGTTTACCACTGAAGCCAGTTGCCTCAGAGTAACTGAGTCTAAACCAAGTATGTGGATATGAGTTTAACTAGATGAGTTGAACTAGTACGAATGAGTTCAGGTTATGTGAACTAAACCAGGTGAGACCAGGAGTGATGGTGAGTGAAGGTGGTGTGGTGATGTTACCTGGGGCACACCGAGCCAGTCGTCAGCCTGCTGCATGGCCTCCCTGGCATTCTCCACAGGCTGGCTAGGATCCCACGTCTCCCAGTCAGGACACAGGCCTACATGACAGATAGGGAAGGAGAGGGGAGAGAGGGAGCATTTAGTCATGGGACAACAGTACACAGAGAATCAACATAGGTCCATCCACTACGATTCGCTATAACCATGACAACAACTGCCAAACCATGTTTACCCGCAATACTTTGCCTCTACAGTAGAGACACGCAAGAGTGAGCTGGTCAATTCTTAGAGAGCGGTGAGTTACTTTTCTCCTGATGTCCGACTGTGGGTCACTTTGAACAAAGCTGACACACACACACACACACACACACACACACACACACACACACACACACACACACACACACACACACACACACACACACACACACACACACACACACACACACACACACACACACAATGCATATTATAGGATTATCAGGGAGTGGCGTGAGGATGAGAGATGTAGGAAGCCTGAGACGACACACAAACACAGAGGAGTGTCATCACTACACAGTTCTCTATCCACCAACCTGGTCTCAGCATTTTGTATTATTCTGTACGTAAATGCGAGACACTAGATTTAGTATGATATATTACGTTTCATATGGTATATATTAATTTGTGGATAGTTTGTGGATGTCCATCATCCATTTCGTATGATATGTTACGAATGACAATTCGTATGATATGTTACGAATTTGCAAAACGTAAGATATGTTACGAATTCTAATTTATTGTGGTTAACGTTAGCTAGGTGGCTAACGCTAACAATCGCCAGCTGGCTAACATTAGCAAGTTTAGGAGTTGGGATTAAGGTTAGAGTTAAGGGAAGGGTTAGCTAAAAGGGTTAAGGTTAGGGTTAGGGGAAGGGGAAGGGTTAGCCAACATGCTAAGTAGTTGCAGAGTAGCTAAAAAGAAGTAAAAAGCTGAAAAGTTGCTAAAATGCTAAAGTTGTCCGTGATGAGATTTGAACACGCAACCTTTGTGTTGCTAGACATTCGCATTGTATGCCCACCCATCCACCAAAACCAAGCACCCTCCTTTCTTTTTTGTCTTAAGTAACCTTCTGTCTTATGTAACCATACCAAACGTAAGTATAATACTAATTTGAGTGTCCCGGATTTGCATGTACTATGTTATGTCTAGTCTATGAGACCAGGCTGTATCCACAGACTGTGGAACGGGAGAGCGGGCTCAGCACTACTCAATGTGACAGAGTGGTTTGGTGTTTTTTACTGTTGTTTCTCCCACCTCAGTAAATGGCAATACATTTTCCATAAGTCTCATTAGCTGTCATGGCTGTCTCTATTGCAGTTCCATCCAGAATGTTCTCAGCTCAGGGTCACTTCCTTGCGCAAACCCCACTACTGCCAGGAGCCGTATGAAAACAGAGGCATGAGGCAAAAGGATACTACACAAATATATGGCAGAGATTGAGTGTGTGAGGGGGCTCTAGGGGGAATTTGAAAAACGAACAGGAGAGGAACATAAACCCCTAAAGCATTCTCCCACACTGCTAAAGAGCTGTACCTGCCCCTCATATTTGTTTGTGTTCCATCAACACACACACCAGCATACACTCAATACACACGGACAAACAGTGATACTCAAGATGGGTCATTATGTTTAATGAGCCCTCTACAGCTGGCCAGCAGTATAAACAAGTACCTTTTCAACCAACTCATACTAGTTTAATGTGCCTCTGTTAGGCTGAGGTGTGATTTACTGGCCCTGGGGGGTCTGTGACCAGGTAGTGTGAGGGTAGGCGAGGGCCATTCAGAGGGGGTGGATAGAGGGGTGTGTTGGGTAAAAATCTGATGAGTAACATTTCACTCTGAGGAGTGTGTGTGAGTGTGTGTGTGTGTGTGTGTGTGTGTGTGTGTGTGTGTGTGTGTGTGTGTGTGTGTGTGTGTGTGTGTGTGTGTGTGTGTGTGTGTGTGTGTGTGTGTGTGTGTGTGTGTGTGTGTGTGTGTGTGTCCCCAAAACCCTCTCTGTTCGCTGTTGCTTAGTCCTGGTTTATTGTTGTATTCTAGTGGAAATACACTGATTCACAAGGCATGGCCTCAAGCCACGAAAAAACCTTTCCTTAATTTACTTCTACGGACAATACGCTTTACTTTCACTGTTTTACTGTCCGCCCTTACTTCTAACAGAGAGGCCTCTGCCCTGTTCCTTTTGCTCCTTAACAACATACATGAGCACACACACACACACACACACAGACACACACACACACACACACACACACACACACACACACACACACACACACACACACACACACACACACACACACACACACACACACACACACACACAAACACACACACACACACACAATAATGTGTTCAGCAGGAAATGCGGCGCTCTACATGTGTTTCCACTTATTGCGTTCCTCGCTGCTGTGTTCTCTACTCTGACACTCAGCATGCTGTTACAATAGCCAGAAACACACTGCCTCCACACTGCAGCCTGCAGCACACCCATGTCCAGGGCCTTGCGGGGAAGGGGTTTGGCTGAACCAGGGGAACTCGAGGTGTCAGGACCAATTAGTTACGCAGTAGAGGATAGCAGGTCTGAGAGCAGTTTGAGTTTCACCCAAAACAGTTATTATATTTGACATTTACATTTTAGTCATTTAGCAGATGCTCTTATCCAGAGTGACTTACAGTTGGTGCATTCATCTTAAGATAGCTAGGTAGGACAAGCACATATGTCACGCCCTGACCTTAGAGATCCTTTTTATGTCTCTATTTTGGTTTGGTCAGGGAGTGAGTTGGGGTGGGCATTCTATGTTTTGTGTTTCTATGATTTTCTATTTCTATGTTTTGGCCGGGTATGGTTCTCAATCAGGGACCGCTGTCTATCGTTGTCTTTGATTGGGAACCATACTTAGGTATCTCTTTTTTCCACCTGTGTTTGTGGGAAGTTGACTTTTGTTTAGGGCACATAGCCTGTAGCTTCACGGTTTGTTTCTGTAGTGTTTGTTGTTTTTGTTCGGTGTCATCTTTATTCAATAAAGAAAATGTACGCCGACCACGCTGCACCTTGGTCCAGTTCTTTCAACAGCCGTGACAACATATCAAATCAAATCAACATTTATTTGTCACGTGCGCTGAATACAACCGGTGTAGACCTTACAGTGAAATGCTTACTTACAGGCTCTAACCAATCGTGCAAACACAAACACAATCGTAGTAAGTACATTTTTCCTCATTAAAGAAGTTATCAGCAAAGTCAATGCTAGTAGGAAAAGCAAAGTGCAATATTGTTTTAAATGCTCCACTGAATGTTTCACATTTCTCGCTTAATGGGTGAACGGTCCTGAATGTTACATTTTGTGCTGATTGTGCTGATTAGAAGAAAAAACGCTATCCTAGCGTTTTGGGCACCCTAAATGA
Organism: Salvelinus namaycush; assembly: GCF_016432855.1. NCBI lineage: Eukaryota > Metazoa > Chordata > Actinopteri > Salmoniformes > Salmonidae > Salvelinus > Salvelinus namaycush. The sequence goes on from NC_052312.1 coordinate 42,738,411, forward strand.
GATTTGGTTTTGCCAAGAAAAAAAATAGCATTTTCAAAGCTAATTCCCTGTTTGCCATGAATTATGAGAGGCTAACAAAATCAATAGGGGCCCCATGGAGTTCAGGGCCCCTGAGTACGGGCCTAGCTGCAGCTCGTAGTCTGCATATAGGCAGAGGTGGCACTGCGAAAGAATGTGAGAGAATTGCACTTTGCCCTAACGCTACGTGTACTGTGAGAGTATAGCTTGTTCTGGATCTAGTAGTATAAATGTTTCAGTGAGAGCAGAGAGAAACAGAGCCCTGTATGGTCAAAGCCTAGAATAAAACCTGTTACTTAGTCCTGCGCAGTGTCAGAGACAGAGCTCTGTGTAGCAGCAGTGTAAACACTGCTAATACAGACACCTAGACAATAAACACACACTCACTGTGAAAAACAGAAAGGTGCACACACACGAACACACACACACACGATTAGGCACGTACACCATAAATTCACATGTAAAGCACAAACGCACACGCACCCACACACCCGCTCTGTGACCCCGCTGCTCTGGGTAAGTGAATTAGACTGGTTCAGTATGTGGGAGAATGGAGTCGTTGTTTGTTTATTGTTCCCCCACCTTAGCCCCTCTCCAACACACTTCTCAACGTCCTGCCTGAGCAAACACACTTTGTCAGGCACACAAAACACATAAACACACACTCGGGAGCATGCAAACACATGAAAACAAATAAAGCACACACATTCACACATTGGCTCTCTCTCACATGCACACGCACACTCACACACCTACAAAAGACAAAACACCTATACACACATACAGACACTCAGTAAACAAAAAGACAGCGCACCTCGGTTCTTTGCTTCCTTTCTCTGGAGTAACTAACACTGTGAACCTATTAATGCCATTCCACTCATCTGGTCTCACACCATTTGTACAAACACAGGATTAGAGGCTCTGTTGAACAAGACGTGTCTCCTGACCCGAGGTCAGTCTGAGTTCCCCTTGGAACGATGTCTTAGAAGCCCTACTGCCTGCCAGGAGCCTAGTACAAATTAGTAGAGGCCTTTACCGAGAGAGCCTAGAGTTATGAAACCTTCCCCAGCGGGGATCATTCTATCTGGGGCAGTTGTCGGGCAAGTCCACCTGGCTAGGCCCTGACGACCCTGATCTCTAATTACCGGCTATGCACTATCTCTCTGTGGTTTGGGGATTCGAAATGTCTGTGTTTTTTGGTTACCCCCCCCCCCTACACTCCTCTTCCTCATCCTCCTCCTCTCCCTTTCCCTCATTCTTCTCTCATCAGATAGTTTTATAATGACGAAACGGCTGGTTCTGATTAAGAGTTAGGGGTGGTAGGGGGAGCATACGGAAGACACACATCTCATTCTGGTTCAGTTCGGACTCCCCTTCTCTGATGTGGTACAGCTCAGGAATATTGCGTATTGAATGCAGCTTGTATGCTTTTTGGCCTCATCCATTCATACTTAGCGCCCACATCCCCACCTTGAATAGGATCTCCTCATTGATATCATGCTCTATGGTAGCCCCTGCACCATAACCTCTACCCCCACCCCACAGAACATGCCATGCATACACTCACCAAAAATAAACATTCTCATCGTCATCAAATCAAAGTTTATTTGTCACATGTGCCGAATACAACCGGTGTAAACCTTACAGTGAAATGCTTAATACAGGCAATAACAAACAGGGGGATTTTTACCGTTTTTTACAATCACTTTGGCACTCATTTCGGAACCTTGATGTCATTTTTCTAAACCCTAGACACAAAACTCACAACCAATGATCAAAATGCACATTTTTCAAAACTCTAACACTTTTTCCAATTGCTTGGATACAATACACATAAAGCTAAGATCATTTGTTCATTGAACTAAAATCGCCTGTTCAAAATGACACAACTTAACATCAAAGTATTACCATTTCAAAATGCAATTCACACATTACGTCTGAGATGACTGTCTATTCATTTCATTACAATGATCTAACTATCAATTGATACAACTGCTCAAAATGATGAGTAACTGTTGCATTACTCTTAATGCATAGTTTTATGGAAACTGACGAACAACATTCCATGTTTAGATCATGAAAGTTTCAGGATAAGGTGATCCATTGACACCATTACCGTGGAACATGAACCAATTGGACTACATTATCTATGGATGTAATATTTCATCATCGTTCTTTATCAGACACTGTTTCTATGGTCCCATGTACCACTTTTCCAGACCATGTTTTCAGATTTGACATTACTGTACACTCACTGGCCACTTTATTAGGTACACCTATCTAGTACTGGGTAGGACCACCTTTTGCCTCCACAACAGCCTGAATTATTCATGGTGTTGTACGTTAAGAGATGCCCTTCTGCACACCACTGTTTTAAACAGCTGTTATTTGAGCATTTGTGGCCTTTCTGTTAGCTTGAATGAGTCTGGATATTCTCCGCTGACCTCTCTCATTAACAAGGTGTTTTTGCCCACAGAACTGCCGCTTACTGAATGTGTTTTGTTTATTGCACCATTCTCTGTAAACTCTAGAGACTGTAGTGCATAAATATCCCAGGAAGGCAGATGTTTCTGAGATGCTGGATTCACCATGTGTAGCATCAACATCATACCACGGTCAAAGTTGCATAGATTACGCATCTTGCCTGTTCTAATGTTTGGTCGAACAACAACTAAAGCTCTCTACTCTATATATTGAGTTGCAGGCAGCCACATGATTCGCTGTTCGAATGTAACCTTCCTTGATGAGCTAAATCAGGTCTGTAGAGCTGATGGCATGACCTATGTCATTGTGTGGGATAATGTCAGGTTCCACCATGCTCAAATGGTGCAAGCATGGTTTCAGGCCCATCCACAATTTACCACCCTGTACTTACCCCCATACTCTCCTTTCCTAAAACCCGATTGAGGAATTTTTCTCCACATGGAGGTGGAAGGTATATGATAGGCACCCTCACGAACAAGCCACCCTTCTCCAGGCCATGGATGACGCATGCAATGACATCACGGCAGACCAGTGTCAGGCCTGGATTCGCCATGCCCGAAGATTCTTCCCAAGATGTTTGGCTAATGAAAACATCCATTGTGATGTGGATGAGAACCTGTGGCCAAATCCACAAGACAGGGTTGAGGGAAATACAGGACAGTAATCAATCCTTTGTTTTGCTTTTTACAGTAAGCCAGGTGAGGAACACTGCAGTTGATGTTTTACTGTAGTTTTTTCCTTTTTTTGTAGCTAATTATTTTTGCTTTAATTCAAAGAAACCTATGAGTGATTTTATTGTATTTCATCAATAAATGTCAGATTTTGTTAAATGATTCCACTGTGTCTGTAGTATTCTCTTTACTAGCCCTTTTCCAGTGATGTACTTACGTGTGGTACCATAATGAAACATGTATCACATATTTTATACTACAATATTTAATGATTGAACGAACGTGACTATGCGTATATGATAAACAGAGAGTAGCAGTAGTGTAAAAGAGGGGTTGGCGGGTGGTGGGTGGTGGGTGGTGGGACACAATGCAGATAGTCCGGGTAGCCTACGGTTAGTCAGGCTAATTGAGGTAGTATGTACATAAATGTGTAGTTAAAGTGACTATGTATATATGATGAACAGAGAGTAGCAGCAGCCTAAAAGAGGGGTTGGGGGGGGGGGGGGGCAATGTAAATAGTCCGGGTAGCCATTTGATTACTTGTTCAAGAGTCTTATGACTTGGGGGTAAAAACTGTTGAGAAGCCATTTGGTCCTAGACTTGGCGCTCCGGTGCCGCTTGCCATGCGGTAGAAGAGAGAACATTCTATGACTGGGGTGGCTGGGGTCTTTGACCATTTTTAGGGCCTTCCTCTGACACTGCCTGGTGTAGGTAGAGGTCCTGGATGGCAGGCAGCTTAGCCCAAGTGAAGTACAGGGCCGTACACACTACCCTCTATAGTGCCTTGCAGTCAGAGGCCGAGCAGTTGCCTTACCAGGCAGTGATGCAACCAGTCAGGAGGCTCTCGATGTTGCAGCTGTAGAACCATTTGAGGATCTCAGGACCCATGCCAAAACATTTTAGTTTCCTGAGGGGGAATAGGCTTTGTCGTGCCCTCTTCACGACTGTCTTGGTGTGTTTGAACCATTCTAGTTTGTTGGTGATGTGGACACCAAGGAACTTGAAGCTCTCAACCTGCTCCACTACAGCCTCGTCGGTGAGGATGGGTAGTCCACAATCATCTCCTTTGTCTTGATTATGTTGAGGGATAGGTTGTTATTCTGGCGCCATCTGGTCAGGTCTCTGACCTCCTCACTATAGGGTGTCTCGTCGTTGTCGGTGATCAGGCCTACCACTGTTGTGTCGTCTGCAAACTTAATGATGGTGTTGGTCGTGCCTGGCCACACAGTTGTGGGTGAACAGGGAGTACAGGAGGGGACTGAGCATGCACCCAAGGGGCTCATGTGTTGAGGATCAGTGTGGCGGACGTGATGCTACCTACCCTCACCACCTGGGGGCGGCCCGTCAGGAAGTCCAGGATCCAGTTGCAGAGGGAGGTGTTTAGTTCCAGGGTCCTTAGCTTAGTGATGAGCTTTGAGGGCACTATGGTGTTGAACGCTGAACTGTAGTCAATGAATAGCATTCTCTCATAGGTGTTCCTTTTGTCCAGGTGGGAAAGGGCAGTGTGGAGTGCAATAGAGATTACATCATCTGTGGATCTGTTTGGGCGGTATGCAAATTGGAGTGGGTCTAGGGTATCTGGGATGATGGTGTTAATGTGAGCCATTACCAGACTTTCAAAGCACTTCATGGCTACGGACGTGAGTGCTACGGGTCTGTAGACATTTAGGCAGGTTGCCTTAGTGTTCTTGGGCACAAGGACTATGATGGTCTGCTTGAAACATGTTGGTATTACAGACTCAGTCAGGGACATGTTGAAAATGTCAGTGAAGACACCTGCCAGTTGGTCAGCACATGCCCGGAGCACACGTCCTGGTAATCCGTCTGGCCCCGCGGCCTTGTGAATGTTGACCTTTTTAAAGGTCTTACTCATGTCGGCTATGGAGAGCATGATCACACAGTCGTCCAGAACAGCTGATGCTCTCATGCATGCTTCAGTGTTGCTTGCCTCGAGCATAAAAGTGATTTAGCTCGTCTGGTAGGCTTGTGTCACTGGGCAGCTCAAGGCTGTGCTTCCCTTTGTAGTCTGTAATAGTTTGCAAGCCCAGCCACATAAGAAGAGCATCGGAGCCGGTGTAGTACGATTTAATCTTAGCCCTGTACTGGCGCTTTGCCTGTTTGATGGTTGGTCGGAGGCATAGCAGGATTTCTTATAAGCTTCTGGGTTAGAGTCCCGCACCTTGAAAGTGGCAGCTCTACCATTTAGCTCAGTGCGAATGTTGCCTGTAATCCATGGCTTCTGGTTGGGGTATGTATGTACAGTCACTGTGGGGACGACGTCCTCGATGCACTTATTAATAAAGCCAGTGACTGATGTGGTGTACTCCTCAATGCCATCGGAGGAATCCCAAAACATGTTCCAGTCTGTGCTAGAAAAACAGTCATGTAGTTTAGCATCTGCTTTATCTGACCACTTTTTTATAGACCGAGTCACTGGTGCTTCCTGCTTTAATTATAGCTTGTAAGCAGGAATCAGGAGGATAGAATTATGGTCAGATTTACCAAATGGAGGGCGGGGGAGAGCTTTGTATGCGTCTCTGTGTGGAGTACAGGTGATCTAGAATTTTTTTCCCTCTGGTTGCGCATTTAACATGTTGATAGAAATTAGGTAAAACTGATTTACGTTTCCCTACATTAAAATTCCCGGCAACTAGGAGCGCCGCCTCTGGGTGAGCGGTTTCCTGTTTGCTTATTTCCTCATACAGCTGACTGAGTGCAGTCTTACAGCCAGCATCCGTCTGTGGTGGTAGATAATGTGGATGAAAACTCTCTTGACAAATAGTGTGGTCTACAGCTTATCTTAAGATACTCTACTTCAGGAGAGCAAAATCTAGAGACTTCCTTAGATTTCGTGCACCAGCTGTTGTTTACAAATATGCACAGACCGCCCCCCCTCGTCTTACCGGAGTGTGCTTTTCTATCAAGCCGGTGCAGCGTATATCCCACGAGCTAAATATCCATGTCATCATTCAGCCACGATTCCGTTTCTGATGTCCCGTTGGTAGGATATTTGTGATCATACCTCGTCTAATTTATTGTCCAATCATTGCACTTTGGCAAGTAATATTGACGTAACGGCATCTTCCCACTCGCCGTATGCGGATCCTTACGAGGCACCCCGCTCTGTGTCCTCTGTACCTGTGTCTCCTTCTCCTGCCAATGACAGGGATGTTGGCCATGTCGGGTGTCTGAAGTACATCCTGTGCGTTCTGCTTGTTGAAGGAAAAATCGTTGTCTTATCCAAGGTGAGTGATCGCTGTCCTGATATCCAGAAGCTCTTTTTTGCCGTAAGATACAGTAGCAGAAACATTATGTACAAAATAAGTTACAAATAGCACGGGAAAAAATGACATTTAGTTAGGCGCCCGTAAAACTGCTGCCATTTCTTCCGGCACCATTTTAACATTTAACATCAACCAGTTAGTCAGCCCTGAACGTACATAACCCTTACCCCTGACCTGGTCTCATTAGGCTTGGTGTTTCAACAAGACTGTTTCAAAAAACACTGGAGTTTCTCTGGAACTTCTCTGTGACACATACTTGGAATTATGGCTGAGGCTAGTGTTTAGTGTACTGTTTCAGTGAATAGTATGGATGATTAATCAACCCTCAAACAACTCTCAAATGAGTTACAACCTGGAAGACTATTGTCAACAAATGAAACGTATGAGGCACAGATCTTGGATCAGCTCTTGGATCAGCTCTCACTCAAACTGCTCCTCAAAGCCTTACCTCGGGCACAGTTGTCAATCAGTGCTCCCAGGGCCTTGCCATCCATCCATTCAAATTAACTAACACTAAACTGTTTCTGAGTCAGCGCCAAGCCAGCAGAGTCTGACAGAATGAGTCACAGATCCTGGATCAGCTCTTACCTGGGGCACAGTTGTCAACCAGGGCTCCCAGGGCCTTGCCGTCCCTCCAGTCACGGTGAAAGTTGTTGATGGGCAGCTGGGGCACCTTGTTCTGGATCCATCCCAGCAGCCTCTGCTTGGGGGTCAGCTTCTTGGCGTCCTCATCGTCCTCGTCCTCCCACATGGGCATTGAGATGGAGTAGTGCAGGATCAGAGTCCAGATCAGACCCAGGATAAGCTTCAGGTTCCCATCCACGATGGCCTTACTGTCTGTAAAGGGGGAGAGAGGAGAGGGTTAAGGTCAGGTCATTTACTAAGGTACTGATACTGACTAAAGAACATAGTATGGTATTGTGCAAAAAAGCAATACTTCCATGAAAGCAATACTGGCCTCTATAAATTGTCTCCCCAGGTAACTTGAGTTTAACCTTTTACTGCAGTGGGCTAAATTAGGGTCACACAGAGTGTTTCCTGGTAGTCTTAAACAAATATACTATAAAACAAAACTATACACCTCACACACATTGTTGGGGGTTAAAAAAAGAAGACACCTGTACCATGTACGATATTAGAGTTCAAATGTATTCAATTTTGAGTTTGCATCCCAATATTACACTTTATTTACATCACAGACCACTAAAAAATATCAAATCCGCTTTATATAGAAACACCGGATTTTCAGCGGGTATTAAAATATTAATAACATTCCACCCATGAGGCCACTAGGTCATTTGATTGGAGGAAAGGGCTACGCCCTCTGCCATATACAGTTACAACTTAACTCACAAACTGGGGAGCAGATTAGGTCTAGCCCTAACCCCTTGTGTGGGGCCTCTACCACACACACACCTGCCATCTGATCGGTCTGTTCTAAAGAGAAACAGTGTGTTGTAGAATCGTAATAAGAGTATGCCCTCGGCCTTCAGCTGCCTGGCACAACAACATCAACATCTGTGTTTATTCTGCTCTTATGAGACCCTGGTCGCCCCGGCCTTATCGCCACGGTGATCACCAAGGAGATCACATATAAGGCGGCAGGGGGAGATGAGGCAATGGTATCACTCTAGGACTCCTCAGTCATCGTCTTCATAATACTGATGTTTACTCTTCTATTCCGGCAGCTATCCATTTGTCTTGTCTGGTTGGATGATCCCTCACACACACATCCAATTCCCAGGTGCATATTGAAGATATTGGAAGAACTGTCCACATTTACTTTTCGTCAGCCAACAAGATGAGTAGGCCTAACGAACAACAAAAGCACTAGCCTATGTCAATCTACTATTCCCCCATAGTACAAAGGTCCACCTATTCATTTGGAATAAATATTCCAAACATACTGTATTCTGGGAAAATTGTGGGATGCGATAGATCCCAAATGAATACAAACACTAGAATTTAAAAACAACTTTTTACGCAATGTGGCTGACGCAACAGATCAAAATGTTGCTAAACTATGAGGTTATTTCTTCACATTATAAGCGCAGCAATGCGCACATGGTAGTAGGTGTAGCGATGTACGCTGAAAGTCGGGAAGCAAGTTCAGGGAGTGAATACATTTAATTAATAAATGAACAAAACAAGAAACACGAACAGCATGAAACAGGAACAGAAACAATGACGACTGGGGAAGAAACTAAAGGGAGTGACGTATAAAGGGCAGGTAATCAAGGAGGTGATGGAGTCCAGGTGAGTGTCATTATGCGCTTAACGCTCGTGACAGGAGTGCGCTGTAACGAGAGTCTGTTGACCTAGAGGCCAGAGAGGGAGCACACGAGTGTTCCATTAGCGGAAAACACCATTATCAAAAGTGACCACAAAAGCAATTATACATGTAATGCTTTTATTATGAAGATGCATTTTTATGGTGAAAATGATCTTCCCCAAACTTGACAATGCTTATATATGCCAGTTAGGCTCTACACCCCTTGTAAAGCGGATTAATGTGCTTAATTTTAAGTTATTTGGCCACTTCAGTTGTTATTCAAACCTTATTAAAACATATAGGCCTACGGGCTAGGCTACACGAGGTGTGCGAATATGATTAGGAAAAGTTGCAAAAAAAAGAAATTGTTTCTTATGCTGGGCATCATTCACAAGTGATAATATACAATTCACATGTGATAGGCTAATATTGTCACCCATCAGACTATTCTTGATTTAATCTTGTCTTTACATATACTAAATAATATGTGTGTGAAATTTGTTTTAATTTAAAATGGACCATTATCATGCACCTCTATCGAAACAGGGGCAGTGGAAAAAATACATGTCATCTATGCACTTAAATAGCAAATGGAGGACGCTTTCCCACGTGATTTATTTTCATGCCAGCCAGGTAGGCTATACTCCTGTTGTAAATATATGCAACGTGCTTAATATTAGGAAATATTAGGAAATAAATATAGTAGGCCTAGCCTATAGAAAGCTGATCCTCCTATTTTTAGTAGAGGCCTGGGCTTATGGGATATGAGCTCATGGGCTCGCATGAAGTGTTTGATTCTTCTTTTGAATACATTTGCATTGATGTCAGAGTGATTAGAGGGTCAATCGGGTGCTGAGTACCAGGCAGTTAGCAAGTTTGGTAGGCTACTAATATCCATCAGCAGCATCAGAGCTAATTACCCTGACTAAATGGTCAGGTGGCATTTGACTGCCTTCATGACTCGTGACCACCGGTGTGACGGTAATACGGTCCCCGCAACAGCCTTATCTATGAGTTGGTCCAGTCAAATAAGTACAGGGGGTGATGTGAGGGGGGTGGGGAGTGGAGTTGTAGGTAGGGATGGCTAGTAGTTTGGGCTTGGACCATAAGGGGAAGGAGGGAAAGGGGTTTTGAATTGGAGGACTCGGTAGAGGGACTGTTGGGATATACAGGTGTGGGGTCGAGGAGAATGGGGTGAGAAGCTATAGGAGGACGGGCTCATTATAATGGCTGGAATGGAATAAATGGAACTGTATCGTACAGATCAAACACATGGAAGTCAAATGTTTGTCTCCATTCCATGTATTCCATTGCAGCCATCACAATGAGCCTGTCCTCCTAGAGCTCCTCCCACCAGCCTCCTCTGCTGTGGGGATAGGAGTTTACAGTAGTTGGGGGAGTTTGAGGTTATTGGAAGTGGTAGGGTAGGGGGGAGTGATATTGAGAGCTAGCACAGATGTAGAAAGATTGATATCTTTGGCTGATGGTCTCCATTTAGGCTCAGTGAAGGGGCAGTTTCATGTTTCATTCAGCTTGCAAGGTGCTGAGAGCAGATCAGCACTAACGAACCCTGCAGAGCGGTACTGCTGCACCAGCAACACACCAGAAAGAGAGGACCCCTCAGGTATACTGTGCCCGTTTAAAAAAGGCAGGACTTTACATTCACACTCTCCCACTCTGACACTTCTCCTTCAGCACTCCTGAGAGAGTATTAAACACACATACGCACACACACACATTCACACACACATATCACACATGCGATAAGAGAGAGCGATTCAATCCCTTCAGTGGTTTGGTCCAGGTCCAACATTTAAAAGCCTGATATTTCCGGCACTGGAGTGTGTAGGACCTGAGTCTATGGTGAGAGCATCCTGGCTTGAACAGGGACATTCCTATAGGACTGCATCAGAATGGTCAGTGCGTGCGTTCATGTGTGTCCTACTGTATTGGGAGGGGACAGTACCCAGACTCCCTGGCTCAGTAGTCTCGCCTGTCAACAAGGCTGTCACCCTATCAACACTTGGACTGTTGACAATTTGCAATGTTTTTTTTTTACATTACTGGACAGTTAATGACCCTTCGCATAGGACCGCTACATCTCCACTACCTTGAATTGATCTTGGAAAACTGCCTCGTCTAATCTTACTCGACAAAAACGAAACGTTTCCTTGTAACTTGAAGTTGAACTCCGCAAACAAACTGCTTGCAAACATCCGACGGGGTTGATGACATGGTGCTGGAATCCAGCAGGCTCAAACGCAACATGCATGGAAGAACAAACAGTGTGAAAGAACAACAAACACATGACTTAAAGGCTTGGGGAAAAGGAAAGGTGCATTAGGAGGGAGAGGGAGGGGGGACAGAATTCCGAACTGGAGCTGGGATGGGGAATGAGAATGTTTTCTGAAAACTTCCAGAGGGGTCAGACAGAGGTTGAGGTTGGGGGGTATTGACGGGAACAATGAATTTGGCCCTGTCGACAAGTGTATGTGTGAGGCATCTGTGTCTCTGGAGCCAAGGCATTAGTGTGTGATTGAATGCCTCCCTCTCTCAGTCTCATGGCGCCTGGCGTGGCCCTTTACAAGATCTACTCTCTGTACAGGAGATAAGCAGTGTATCCCCCACACCCATTCAAATCATCCTGTGCCATTCACCAACCACACTGCCACATGGAGTCAAGAGAGATAATAGAACAGAGGGTGAGAATAGAGGGCATCCAATAGCTCACACTAACCCACTTCAGTTCCTCCACTAGAGCAGTAAAGCACAAAAGTACTAAGTTGCTAAAATGATTTGCTGTCTCTGTCTCTCTCTCTCTCTCTCTCTCTCTGTGGATCACACAATTCTCTCTCCATCCTCCTTTTCCCTCTGTCTTCATTCTCCTCTTTATCTTTCTGGCACATTCTGTTACTCCCCTAACACATCTCACTTTCTCACTCTGTCCCCCTTTGCCTCCCTCTGTTTGTCTCTCCCTCTCTCATTCTTTTCTCTCCCTTCCTCTCTCTCCCTATTTCTTCGTCTCTCTCTCCCTCTAGCCCCCTCTTTCTCCCTCTCTCTCTCTCTCTCCCTCTCCCTCTCTTTCTCCCTCTCTCCCCCTTTCTCTCACTTTCTCTCTCTCTCTCTCTCCCTGTTGTAAGTCGCTGCTCGGAGACACAAAGCCCTGATGTCAGAACTTCACTCATAACACATTTTCTCCAGTTGGACTGAGGGGGGGGGGGGGGGGGGGGGACAATGTGGCCTTTCTGCCTAGAACCCATTGTGTCGCCTCCATCTCGGACCAAAGTGACCTTTAAGGCTCTGATTGGCTCTGGAGGCGGGACTCACTGTTTGTCTGGTTACCACGGGCAACGGCAAACTGTAACCCACTCAAACTGACACTGACTGTAGCACTCTAATGGGTGTACAGCCTTCGCAGGAGAGGTGTTAAAACAAGCCCCTTGTTGTTACTGTGAAGGTGTCTGGCTCTAGTCTAGGTCTCATTCTTTCCGCTCCTCCGCTCTCTCTGTTTCTCTCGCTCTGTCTCTCTCTCTCTCTTTCTCTCCAGAAACAGAATGGACAGACGTGAAGGGTCAGCAGTGAGTAGGGTGGACAGAGCTGGCGTTTGGACAGCGGCCCTTCAGAACCCAGCTCTCTGACTGGCAGATGGCTAACAGATCCCCACTGCTCCACTCTTTACTTCAGTCTATTATGGCTCTATAGTTGCACTCACAATGCTCCACCAAATCACTGTGTATTTATTCCTTGTGTCAATAATGATATTTTTTATTACATGTCGTTTCTTTATCTTTAACTCTGCATTGTAAGTAAGCATTTCACTGTTAGTCTACACCTGCTGTTTACGAAGAATGTGAAAAATAACATTGGATTGGATGCGATCTCAAGGGTAATGAAGACATGGGTGTGTGTTCTGTGTGTTCCGATCTGTCCGCTCTGTCTCTAACAAATAGAGAACTAACACAAAGAGACCGATGCAGCTCAGACACTTGGCCTGTATGAGCCAGAACAGAACAACAGAAGGCCCAGTGAAAACAAGTATTTTCAACCCTTTTACTCACTGGGGGACAATGTAATATCAGCTAGAAGATCCATTGAGGTATGGGCTAGATCAGAAGGAGCCTCAAGCACTTCTGTCTTCCTCTGACAAGTAATAAGACAGTTGATTCCAACAACTTCTGGAATCCAGTTCAAAGAACAGGGGAACAGAATCCTCCCATATCAGCTAGATCAGTGCAGAACAGAAGAAAAGACAGTACAGGTTGAGTGTGTGTTTGTACGCAATGGTCATAGTATCCAAATGTTCAGACATAGACACAATGCATAGACATCCAGACTTATGGTGTGTGTGCGTGTGCGTGTGCGTGTGCGTGTGCGTGTGCGTGTGTGTGTGTGTGTGTGTGTGGTGTGTAGTAGCCTAGTATTGTGTAAGGGTTGAGTAAGGAGACAGAGTTTAGTGGAGTGGGAATGATGGCACCACAGAGTGGGGGTGATTCCATGAGGAAACACTACAGAAAAGCTCCTGTTTCCTGTTGATGGGTTCACTTTCTCCTGGGGAAGCATTTGACCGACGCACAGCCTCACACTATCTGCTTCAGACACGTCCTGTGTGCACGGGGGGCTGTGGTATCTAATCACTCTGCTGTGTTTTTTCCTGCAGATAACGTTCAAGTGTGTGTGTGTGTACCCCTGTCCTGATGTCCCAGTGATAAAGTGAGTGGATAGAGTGAGTAGATAGAGTGAGTGGATAGAGTGAGTGGATAGAGTGAGCAGATAGAGTGAGTACATAGAGTGAGTGGATAGAGTGAGCAGATAGAGTGAGTACATAGAGTGAGTGGATAGAGTGAGTGGATAGAGTGAGTACATAGAGTGAGTGGATAGAGTGAGTAGATAGAGTGAGTGGATAGAGTGAGCAGATAGAGTGAGCGGATAGAGTGAGCGGATAGAGTGAGCAGATAGAGTGAGCGGATAGAGTGAGTACATAGAGTGAGTGGATAGAGTGAGTAGATAGAGTGAGTGGATAGAGTGAGTGGATAGAGTGAGCAGATAGAGTGAGTACATAGAGTGAGTGGATAGAGTGAGTAGATAGAGTGAGTGGATAGAGTGAGTGGATAGAGTGAGTGGATAGAGTGAGCAGATAGAGTGAGTAGATAGAGTGAGTAGATAGAGTGAGTACATAGAGTGAGTGGATAGAGTGAGCAGATAGAGTGAGTACATAGAGTGAGTGGATAGAGTGAGTAGATAGAGTGAGTGGATAGAGTGAGTGGATAGAGTGAGCAGATAGAGTGAGCGGATAGAGTGAGCAGATAGAGTGAGCGGATAGAGTGAGTGGATAGAGTGAGTAGATAGAGTGAGCAGATAGAGTGAGCAGATAGAGTGAGCAGATAGAGTGAGTGGATAGAGTGAGTGGATAGAGTGAGTAGAGTGAGTGAGTGAGTGAGTGAGTGAGTGAGTGAGTGAGTGAGTGAGTGAGTGAGTGAGTGAGTGAGTGAGTGAGTGAGTGAGTGAGTGAGTGAGTGAGTGAGTGAGTGAGTGAGTGGATAGAGTGTGTGGATAGAGTGTGTGGATAGAGTGTGTGGATAGAGTGTGTGGATAGAGTGAGTGGATAGAGTGAGTGGATAGAGTGAGTGGATAGAGTGAGTAGATACTTTAGAGTGAGTGGATAGAGTGAGTGAGTGAGTGAGTGAGTGAGTGAGTGAGTGAGTGAGTGAGTGAGTGAGTGAGTGAGTGAGTGAGTGAGTGAGTGAGTGAGTGAGTGAGTGAGTGGATAGAGTGTGTGGATAGAGTGAATGGATAGAGTGAGTGGATAGAGTGAGTGGATAGAGTGAGTGGATAGAGTGAGTGGATAGAGTGCGTGGATAGAGTGAGTGGATAGAGTGAGTGGATAGAGTGAGTGAGTGAGTGAGTGGATAGAGTGAGTGAGTGAGTGAGTGAGTGAGTGAGTGAGTGAGTGAGTGAGTGAGTGAGTCAGTGAGTGAGTGAGTGAGTGAGTGAGTGAGTGGATAGAGTGAGTGGATAGAGTGAGTGGATAGAGTGAGTGGATAGAGTGCGTGGATAGAGTGAGCGGATAGAGTGCGTGGATAGAGTGAGTGGATAGAGTGAGTGGATAGAGTGAGTGAGTGAGTGAGTGAGTGAGTGAGTGAGTCAGTGAGTGAGTGAGTGAGTGAGTGAGTGAGTGAGTCAGTGAGTGAGTGAGTGAGTGAGTGAGTGAGTGGATAGAGTGAGTGGATAGAGTGAGTAGATAGAGTGAGTGGATACTTTAGAGTGAGTGGATAGAGTGAGTGAGTGAGTGAGTGAGTGAGTGAGTGAGTGAGTGAGTGAGTGAGTGAGTGAGTGAGTGAGTGAGTGAGTGAGTGAGTGAGTGAGTAGAGTGAGTGTGTGAGTGAGTGAGTGAGTGAGTGAGTGAGTGAGTGAGTGAGTGAGTGAGTGAGTGAGTGAGTGAGTGAGTGAGTGAGTGAGTGAGTGGATAGAGTGAGTAGATAGAGTGAGTGGATAGAGTGAGTGGATAGAGTGAGTGGATAGAGTGAGTGAGTGAGTGAGTGAGTGAGTGAGTGAGTGAGTGAGTGAGTGAGTGAGTGACTGGATAGAGTGAGTGGATAGAGTGTGTGGATAGAGTGAATGGATAGAGTGAGTGGATAGAGTGAGTGGAAAGAGTGAGTGGATAGAGTGAGTGGATAGAGTGAGTGGATAGAGTGAGTGAGTGAGTGAGTGAGTGAGTGAGTGAGTGAGTGAGTGAGTGAGTGAGTGAGTGAGTGAGTGAGTGAGTGAGTGAGTAGATAGAGTGAGTGAGTGAGTGAGTGAGTGAGTGAGTGAGTGAGTGAGTGAGTGAGTGAGTGAGTGAGTGAGTGAGTGAGTGAGTGAGTGAGTGAGTGAGTGAGTGAGTGAGTGAGTGAGTGAGTGAGTGAGTGGAAAGAGTGAGTAGATAGAGTGAGTAGATAGAGTGAGTGGATACTTTAGAGTGAGTGGATAGAGTGAGTGAGTGAGTGAGTGAGTGAGTGAGTGAGTGAGTGAGTGAGTGAGTGAGTGAGTGAGTGAGTGAGTGAGTGAGTGAGTGAGTGAGTGAGTGAGTGAGTGAGTGAGTGAGTGGATAGAGTGAGTGGATAGAGTGAGTGGATAGAGTGAGTGGATAGAGTGAGTGGATAGAGTGAGTAGATAGAGTGAGTGGATAGAGTGAGTGGATAGAGTGAGTGAGTGAGTGAGTGAGTGAGTGAGTGAGTGAGTGAGTGAGTGAGTGAGTGAGTGAGTGAGTGAGTGAGTAAGTAAGTGAGTGAGTGAGTGAGTGAGTGAGTGAGTGAGTGAGTGAGTGAGTGAGTGGATAGAGTGAGTGGATAGAGTGAGTGGATAGAGTGAGTGAGTGAGTGAGTGAGTGAGTGACTGGATAGAGTGAGTGGATACTTTAGAGTGAGTGGATACTTTAGAGTGGATAGAGTGAGTAGATAGAGTGAGTGAATAGAGTGAGTGTTTGACAGTTGAACGGAGAGAGGGAAAAAGTGACCGTATCTCTCCAACAGGAGAAAGAAAGACAGAAAAAAACAAACGACAGTGGGAAGCGAGCCACCCAGATTCACATTTTCCACAGGATTTCCCAAAGACAATGTCCAAGGAGGAAAACACACGCACACACACACCAGCTGGAGCCAATGTCAAACAGTTGTTGGAGAGGGATTCCCAGGGGTAGTTTATAACAGACTCACACACATATATACACACACACACACGCACACACACATATACATAGATAAATCACTTTCCTTGGCATGAATTGCGTGTCTGCTTCTCTGAACAACGAAGGCTTGAGAGCCACGACGGTCAAAGGGTTATGCTTATATAAGACACACACTGAAGTAGTAGACACACACTTCAATCCCTAAGAAGAAAACAAAGTCACTTAGTGCACCAACGCAGAGTATTCAACAAACTCTCACAGTCTCACGTCAGAATTAGACGTTAATCTATGTTTCTCAATTGTCAAATTATGAAGTTGTTCCAAACGTCAAATTTCGAAGTGTTTCAGGTTAAGTTTAGGCATTTAACTCCAAAATCGGGTTAGGCGTTAACTCTGATTGGTTAAGGTAAGGGTTAAGGTTTGGGATAGGCTTAAAATAACAATCTCAAAAACAACTTCCTATCGAACACTCACTCTATTCACTCCCTCTATCACTGGGACATCAGGACAAGCGAACACACACACTGAATCAAAGGCAGATGCTTACGCCCATCCGCCATCCCTGTCCACAACACCATAACAAAACCCAAATATACTTGAAGGTAACAGTGCTCACTGTTGCCCCTAGTGGCTGGTTTCCACATCATCTCTCGACGTCCTCAGACATGGATGGACGTCGAATACTGACTTGTATCACGGGTGACCTGGCTGGAGTATTACCCCTGCAGGCATAGGGTTCCCCATGTATCTCTGCCAGGCCTGAATAAACAGTTATAACTACAACCTTATGAATCAAAGCAGAGCTGAACTGTGACTGAGAGCTTCAGCTGACCAAACTCTCACCTTCTCTCTCACCACCTCATCAATTAAAGCCCTGTTAAATGACATTATGGGAGGAGTACTGTATACAAACGCAGGGTTCAATCTACGAACAGATACATAGACTACACCATGGGTAGGACCACACAAATACACACACACACACAGTCACACAAATACACACACACAATCACACAAATACACACACACAATCACACACACAGTCACACAAATACACACACACAATCACACACACACACACACAAACACCACACACACAAACACACACACACAGAGTCACACACACACACAACATAGCAGATGCTCTACCAGTGTGGAAGCAGGTAGTATACTCTGTGATGTGATGCCCAAATAAGGCCGGAAGTGTCCTACTTCAAACTCTGAATCTCACCAGGACAAACAACACATGATCCTGTTTGACCTGAGTGACGGCCACAGACAAGAGGTCCGCCCAGACACGCACACACACACACACACACACACACACACACACACACACACACACACACACACACACATACACACACACACACACACCTACACACAAACACACACACACACACACACAAACACACACAGTCTTGTACAGCTAACCTTGTGGGGACATACAATTCAGTCCCATTCAAAATCCTATTTTCCCTAACCCCTAACCCTAAACCTAACCCTAATCCCAACCCGTACTCTTACCCTAACCCTAACCCTAACCCTAACCTTAACCCTAACCCTAACCCTAACCCTAACCCTAACCCAAAAACCTAAACCTAACCCTAGCTCCTAACCCTAACCCTAGCTCCTAACCCTAACCCTACAACTAACCCCATCTCCTAACCTTAATATTTAACTTAATTCTAACCCTAACACTAATTCTAACCTTAACCCTAAACCCCCTAGAAATAGCATTTGACCTTGTGGGGACTAACAAAATGTCCCCAGCTGGTCAACTTTTTGTTCGTTTACTATTCTTGTAGGGACTTCTGGTCCCCACAAGAATAGTTAAACACGTCCACAAACACACACACAAACACATACACACATACAAACACACACACATACACACAAACACACACACACACAAACACACACACAAACAAACATACACACATACACACAAACACACACAAACTCAGTCCCGCATGCACAACCAACAGATACACACACACAACATACAGCCTCATCATCATCACACACACAATATGCATATCCTTCAGATACACAACAGAGACACATCGACACACACAAATCCAACATAATCACATAAAAACACACACACAAACACACAGGCCAGCGGACGACCTGCTGCATTCCTCTGCCACACACAATAGGCCTCGGGGGCAGCTCCAGCAGCTGGATAAATGTTGGATGTGTAATTTAGGGCTTTACAAAGGCCCAGTGCTATATAAAGACCACGGAAATTAGACACACACACACACACACACATCACCTGTGGCTTATAAAAGACTGAAGGGCCTAGCCATTTCACGAGCTGTGACCAAAGCTGTCTAACACAGCGAGTAACTAAACATGTGGCATACACACACACACACTCACTCACACACACACACACACACACAAGCACACACACACACACACACACTCACACACAGACATGTACTAATACACTCACACACTCACTCCAAACTGTTCTGTGTCTGAAGCGTTGGTAAGAACACATCTCTCAACACTACATAGAAAACAGACACCAGGACATGGTTGCTATAACAGACCTCCACACACTTTCGTCTTGGATCACATTTCTATTCAGCTCACATCTCTCCTAAAAGGAATCCTCTACTCCCTGGCTGCTCTACCTAACTCCCCCATTTCTCATCCCCCTTGGGTGGGTGTTTGGCGTGGTGCGGTCTCCAAAGTAAACTCCGTATACCACTCGGTAATAACCCCGTCATGGTGAACAGGTTACAGGAACTAGCACTCTCTCCTCATGCCAAAGCCTGAGCCAGCCCATCAAGAACACCAGGGTCTGTATTCACAAAGAGTCTCAGAGTAAGAGTGCTGGCCTAGGACCAGATCCCCCCCCCCCCTGTACATATAAGCATGGTTATTATTATCTAAAATGCTAAACTGATCCTAGATCAGCACTTCTACTCTGAGACTCTTTTTGAATACAGGCCCAGAGGTGTTTCTCTACCAACAGAATATAGCCTGGGCAACTAACAAAGAAGAACAGAACACAAGAAAGAAAGGAACCTTTCTCCCTTTCTCTTTTTCCTGAGTTAGAGGTTGAGCCAGGAAAGCTCAGACGTGAATTAGATTTGTCACCTGGTTGGCCCCAGTCAGAGTAATGGAGATAAAGAAGGGAATACTCTGTTCTATAGGAGTGTTGACTGAATGTTGGAAATCAGTTGGTGGGATGTTTCCTACTGTAGATTGATAGACTAGACTGTATTGTCCTCGAAGGGAGTATTTGAGTTAACAGCCCATTTTACATTCAAGTAGTGGTTACCAGTGTTCTGTTCAGGGGGTGTGGGAGAAAGGAGTGAGGGCAGTGGAGGACTTGTAGAGTATTTGGTCTGCTGTGGTGTAGGGAGGATGACTGAGCGCTCTCTCTCTCTCTCCCTCTCCCCCTCCCTCTCCCTCTCCCTCTATTTCTCACTCTAAATATTTCTCTCTGTAAATATTTCTCTCTCGCTTTCTCTCGCTTTCTCTCTCTCTGGTGGGACCCAATCTGCAGTCTCAGCTGCCGGCCCAGTTGCTCACAGGCGTCTCTAGCCAACAACTGGGGGGCATCAATAACCTCTAGAGGATGTAACAGACAGTAACACACACAGTCACATACACTGCACACACTCATTCTCCTTGGTTGATCCCCCCTCCCCCATTACTCCCACACACAGGCGGTATTGTCTCCCCCTCCCCCCTGGCTCCCATGTGATCTGCTCTGTGGGCATGAGGGAACTGTAAGGACCACAGTGGAACACAACTAACCCACGTCCTCATCAACACTACGGTACAGACAGAAACCCTACACTTTCTACTACACTTAGAGGAATCGCACGCATACTGTATAGCTACATAAACACAGACACACATACTTATGCATACTGTACGTGCAGAACAGATATGAATACGAAGCAATACACTAAGACTGGCCCATACATATGGATCACACAGAAAGATGGCACAGGTAGATATGTTGTGTGTGTGTGTGTGTGTGTGTGTGTGTGTGTGTGTGTGTGTGTGTGTGTGTGTGTGTGTGTGTGTGTGTGTGTGTGTGTGTGTGTGTGTGTGTGTGTGTGTGTGTGTGTGTGTGTGTGTGTGTGTGTGTGTGTGTGGTGATCAGGGAATAGGTCAACAGTGTGACAGTCAGCAGACTACAGAGAGAAAGCACAGACTGAAAACAGAACAGAACAGGGCAGGAGACACAGACACAGAAACAGAGATAGTTACGACATACTAGTTAACTGAAATAAGCAAACTAACTTCACAAAGTTATAGATCAGAACTACACTGGAATGCAGATGGAGTTTGCCTTCTGAAGAGTGGTAGATGTGCTGTGGAATGGCAGATAGATACAGTGTGGTATGCCAGTGATACCATCTGTATCACTGGTATACCACACACCCCTGCAGCCCCAAGGGCCCCAGATAGCGTTTGAACACGTCATAAGCCATGGCAAAAAAACGTAGAATTACAGGAAATTAGCTGTAAAACTGCGAAAGAAATGCTCAGCCTCATGGCATAATGTATAGAATAGCATGAATTTAGCTTTAAAAATGCACATGTTTTTCTCTGCACCATGACAAAATGTATAGAATTGTAGGAAGTTAGCTGAGGGCCTTGCTCAGACCTTGCAGTGGAACTGGATCATTAAACACCACTCTACCGTCAGATCAGGAAACACATGGCAGCCATCAGTGTGTGTGTGTGTGTGTGTGTGTGTGTGTGTGTGTGTGTGTGTGTGTGTGTGTGTGTGTGTGTGTGTGTGCGTGCGTGCGTGCGTGCGTGCGTGCGTGCGTGCGTGCGTGCGTGCGTGCGTGCGTGCATTTGTGCGTGCATTTGTGCGTGCTTACACTGAGTGCACAAAACATTAGGTAAACCTTCCTAATATTGAGCTGCACCCCATTTTGCAGCACAAAACATCCTCAATTAGTCGGGCATGGACTCGACAAGGTGTCGAAAGCGTTCCACAGGGAGGCTGGCCCATGTTGACTCCAATACTTTCCACAGTTGTGTCAAGTTTGCTGGATGTCGTTGTGTGGAACACCATTCTTGATACACACAGGAAACTGTTGAGCATGAAATACCCAGCAGCATTGTCGTTCTTGACACACTCAAACCAGTTTGCCTGGAACCTACTACATACCTAGTTCAAAGACACTTAAATATTGTGTCTTGCCCATTCACCCTCTGAATGGCATACATACACAATCCATGTCTCAAGGCTTAAAAATCCTTATTTAACCTGTCTCCTCCCCTTCATCTACACTGATTGAAGGGGGTTTAACAAGTGACACAATAAGGGATCATAGCTTTCACCTGGAATCAACTGGTCAGTATATGTCATGGAAAGAGCAGGTGTTCTTAATGTTTTGTACACTCAGTGTATGTGAGTGCATACGTGCATGTGTGTGTGTGACAGAGAGAGAGAGTGTGTATGTGTTTGAGTGTATATGTTGTGTGTGCTTGTATCCATGCATGCTTACACACAGTATGTGTGTAAGTGTGTGCGTGCGTGTGTGTGTGCATGTATGTGTGTGTGTGTATGCGTAAATTCCTCTGACATTTTCATAAGCCTTTAAACTCACCATATGAAGCATGTTGTGAATGACAGAGCGCACCTTAAACTCCATTCACAAGCATATCTTAGAAGACACAGAACAGTCATTCATGAAAAAACATCACCAAAGAACACATCCCAGGGCCCACAGCATGAGACAGGCAAACATGAGTGACAGGTAGAAACTCTATCTTAGCCCATAGAATGAACAACCAGCTGTTTTAGCTGCTTCAAAAGGAACTACATCTAATTGATAAAGGATGTGGGTGTTAGAACTACATCATTTGAACTCCCCAGTGTGTGTGTAATGTCTCAGTATCACTCAGACACACATTCATCCCTGGTATGATAAGGGAGAAAGACTCAAGCTGTTCTCTTCATTCTCACTTCTGATCTGTCCCAGGTAAAGGGGTGTGTGGAGTGGCAGTGGCCTTATGACCCATTAAGGAAGAAGTTCATGAATGGCAGAGGGAGTTTTCAAAGGGTTAATTATTCATTTTTTTCCCCATGCTGAGGGCCAAACATCTGGGCACTATACAGCTGGGCCCTCCCTCACACCCTGCTATCACTCCTCTTGCCTCGCCTCACCCTCACTCCCTTCCCCAAGCCTTCCCTTGCCTTGACCTGTCATCTGCGCCTTCGGCGGGGTGCCAGATTCCTTAAAATCCCCAATTTGAGTCGAGGCTGGGAAATATCCTAAACATGTTATCAGTCATTTTCCCCCTCCATCTTGTTCTTTCCCCTGCTCTGACCTCACAGCACCCCCAATGGAACCTACCCTGTTCTGTGGGAGGTGAGGAGAGAGGCCTGCGCCTGGATAAAGTGAAGATGAATAAGGGCTTAGATCAGGCAACACCTTAGGGAGCAGAGGGAAGTAGAGTCAGGGTCAGACCTAGCAACCCTGTAGGGAGCAGACTTGAGTGAAATGGATTAAGGGGTCAGATTGTTGGGCTGCTAACAGCAGCTGTGCCTGACACCAACTGCCCCAGAATCCACTTGGCGATTTCTCAGGGTTCTAAGAAGTGTGTGTGTAGACAACAACAAGTTGTTTATTTAGCATGGAGGGCACTCCACATACACTAGGATACATTATACTGTGTGTAATGCTGGTCTATTTTAACAGCATGACAGACATTGACAGGGGACCTTAATGGTGACGTCACTGAAACAGGGCACAATGTAACCTTTCAATGAAACTCTACCTATCTGTTTTTCTGTCTCTCTCACTTTGACCAGTCAGTTAATAGAAGCTACTGCTCTCTGTTCTGACACTCCAGATGTGAGTGACTCAGTCTACGCAGACACACACAGACACACACAAACACAAACCCCCCACACACACACAAGCACACACAAACACACACAAGCATACACAAACACACACAAGCATACACAAACACACACACACATTTAGATAACCTACCTTTGCCAGGCACCACAGCACTGGATGTTAGGTGGATCCAAACCCAACCCGTACTCCATTCTCAACTCCAGAATTCTCTCCCCCCCTCTCTCTCTTTCTCATCCGTTATTCTTCCCTCCATATTATATCCCCCACTGTGTAATCCTGCGGTCCAGATGGGTTAATCCTGATAACCTGTTTCCACTCGCAACGATTAGGTCATCACAGCTGTCTTAAACATTGAAATTGTGGAAATGTGGTTTGGAAACGTTTTGTTGCTATGGACACTGACCGTTATCTATGTTTATGGTGCCAAGTCTATGTGGACAGAGTAACAAACAAAGTGATGTACTGGAAACTCATATACCCAAACATCCTCACAGGAAGCAGGTGGCTGTGTCACTGCCTGACATTTAACATCACCATCATCAGGACCCCTTGGATTAATCCCGCTCGTCATCAGTGAAAAAACTTTGTGGCTAGTCATAATAAACATGTAATGAATCGGGTTCAAAATATCTAATCCCAACCAACCTTGTGATTTTGGCTCTCTTGGCTGGACTCAAAGGAACGTCTACTGTCTGGTAGGTCTGTCTGTTAGAAACGTCATCTCTGGAATAACACATTGTGTTTAACCATTCTCGCTCCCTGACCATCTCTTCACTCTTCCTTGTTTCCACTCTTCTCTTCCTGTCCATCTCTCTGTGTCTCCCCTCTACTTTATCTTTCACTCCACTCTTAATCTCTCTCTCGCCAGTGGAAACTGCTCTGTGGGCCTCGTTTGACCCTGGCTGTGGTGCCGTGCTAAAGCTTTTACGAGCAGTGCCTTTCGGAACATTTTACTTGTGGACGGACTTCTTCCTCTCACTATGCTCCTCCTCACGCTTCACGACTCACGCAGACCACTGAGATGGAGAGAGGAGAGATGGTGAAAGAGAGAGAGAGAGAGAGAGAGAGAGAGAGAGAGAGAGAGAGAGAGAGAGAGAGAGAGAGAGAGAGAGAGAGAGAGAGAGAGAGAGAGAGAGAGAGAGAGAGAGAGAGAGAGAGAGAGAGAGAGAGAGAGAGAGAGCAGGCAAACTGACCATCTGTGCCACTGAGAATGAAGAGGAGACAATGGATGAATTCTACTTTTAAGTGATAATGCCTGAGAAGCTGGTGTTTGAAGGATTTTGGCACGGGTGTTGTCAGGCCTTCGTCTCGAACCTAACAACAACGGCTTCGAGGGCATTATCACTTTTATACAATGAGATTCCAACATATTCAAATAATGATTGACATATTTTTATAAAAAAATAAAAAAAGATTAATTCATTCACACTACTGTATTTCACCCTCCACGAGACATAGTCCAGACACAAATCTAGGGTTGATACCCAAGCCGGCTGGTCCTTCGTTCTATCGGTCCGGTTGCTAGAGACGTTGCCCAATCGTTAAGTCTTTTTGTTCTAAATCTATGGACGCGTCCCAGTCCGTCGTTCAAAATGTTCCCTTGCCATGATAGCTGGCAACCTTCTTATCCCTTGCTTGCTAGCTAGCCAACTGGCTAACACAGTCACGTCAAACAGTGCAACCAGGACAACAGCAAAGTAGCTGCATTTGAGTTTGTTTAAGCTGTTTTCTAATGATTGTTTTTTTATACATCCATAAAAATGAGCTAATGATGTACGATTTCGCCTGGCGTAGAACATTTGCTCTCTCGCCAGCCTACTGTTCAGAAGAAACTGAAGCTGGAATGACAGCAAACTAGCTGCATTTAGAGTTTTTCTATAGACATTTCTTTGTGTGTATGCCAGTCCGCCTGTCTCGTCCCGACACGTTCATTACCATAGGACAGATGGAGAATGAATTTCAATATGATGCAAATGTCGGAGAGACAGACAGCAAGGTTATTACTAATCTCCGCTGTTGAAAACCAATTGCTAGTCTAAAAGAAATGGGAGATCATTTCTAGATGCTTTTTACAGGGAAGATCTAGTATATAAATTGCCTGGCTGAGATGATGAGACAGTGGATTGCGCAGTCACTTGGAACAGAGTCAATAGGCATTTCAACGTTATAGATTTAGCCGGTGGTGACTTGTGGAATAGACACCAGCTGGACTGCGGTTTTAGCCAATGAGCATCCAGTATTAGACACATCCGTTTTATAATCTCATATACCTGCACTTCTGCTCAGGTTCATTGAATCCAAAGACGGAATACAGAGCATATCCTCAGCCTCCTCTGATAACCAGTGGAAATAGACAGTACATCAATGCAATATTCACAGCTGGATTACTGTAGATACATGGAAATATGTGTTGTTTTAGCCAGAATACTACATAACACAGCAAATTGATTGTTACACCAATATCAGTTCAGGGGTTCTCAGTGTGAGACTGATATTGTCATTTGATTTGATGTGCTTCCACCCCATTAATAGATCTTACATATAGCCCATTCAATTCCCTCTACCCAGACTGCAACACTAAACACATGGCCCTCTAACAATGAGGCGACATATTCAACTGGCTGTTGAAAAGCTGGACCTTTTCCTAAGTCCTCTGTATCTAAATACTGTACACGACACAAGAGAAATGGCTGGAAGTCTATGGGAGGAGAAACCATATAAATCCAACATAGAGGACTTCCTTTATAAAGAAAGATATTAACAGGGGGTGAGGTGTTTTGGGGGGAGGTGGTGGTGGGGCTGGTGGAGGTGGTGGTGCAATCAGAGTTATTCTCCTCTCTTGGCTAGCCAGAGTTGCTTATCCTTGGTGGCTGCTAGAGAGGTAGGTTGTGTGGGATGTAGGGGAGGGGTGATTGGGGGGGGGGGGGGGGGGGGGGGGTTCTGGACAAGCTCGGACATTCTTCTGAGCTGACTGCCTCTGACACATGCTAACAATTAGAGATACTGTTGTAGGGAGAGAGGGAGGGTGAGGAAGACAGGGAGAGAGGAAGAGAGTGAGAGAGCGAGAGAGAGAAGGTAATGGAGAGAGGAAGAAAGAGAGAGAGGGAGAAAGAGAGAGAAAGAGAGAGAGAGCGGTTGAGATGAAGAGACAGAGACGAAGAGAGAGAGGAGAGACAAAAAAGATGAGGAAAGAGAGAGAGTGGTCTCACTCACTTCCCTCAGCTCCAGTAAAGTAAGATAGCAGGGAAGGATCTGCATCAGTTAATACTTCTACTACCCCATAGGGTCTACTACCACAGAGCCTGAACACTGTCTAACACCAGGAGACCAGGAGGTAACTTGGAACCTCTCAGAGTGTTGGGGTAACATTGGGGGTAAGGTTACATTTTTATCACACACACCAGAGACTTGCTGAAGGAGTGAGAGCATCAACGTAAGAACTGGTCACCACCACCACCCTTTCTCTCTCTCTCTCCATACTGCTCTCTCTCTCCCTCTATAATCCAGCTTCTATCCCCCTCTCTTTCTACCCCATCCTCTCCCTGCACTCTCTCCCGCTCTCGTTTTTTCTCGCTCTCTCTCCATACTGCTCTCTCCCTCGCTCTCTCTCCATACTGCTCTCTCCCTCGCTCTCTCTCCATACTGCTCTCTCCCTCGCTCTCTCTCCATACTGCTCTCTCCCTCGCTCTCTCTCCATACTGCTCTCTCCCTCGCTCTCTCTCCATACTGCTCTCTCCCTCGCTCTCGCTCCATACTGCTCTCTCCCTCGCGCTCTCTCCATACTGCTCTCTCCCTCGCTCTCTCTCCATACTGCTCTCTCCCTCGCTCTCTCTCCATACTGCTCTCTCCCTCGCTCTCTCTCCATACTGCTCTCTCCCTCGCTCTCTCTCCATACTGCTCTCTCCCTCGCTCTCGCTCCATACTGCTCTCTCCCTCGCTCTCGCTCCATACTGCTCTCTCCCTCGCTCTCTCTCCATACTGCTCTCTCCCTCGCTCTCGCTCCATACTGCTCTCTCCCTCGCTCTCTCTCCATACTGCTCTCTCCCTCGCTCTCGCTCCATACTGCTCTCTCCCTCGCTCTCGCTCCATACTGCTCTCTCCCTCGCTCTCGCTCCATACTGCTCTCTCCCTCGCTCTCGCTCCATACTGCTCTCTCCCTCGCTCTCGCTCCATACTGCTCTCTCCCTCGCTCTCTCTCCCTCGCTCTCTCTCCATACTGCTCTCTCCCTCGCTCTCGCTCCATACTGCTCTCTCCCTCGCTCTCTCTCCATACTGCTCTCTCCCTCGCTCTCTCTCCATACTGCTCTCTCCCTCGCTCTCTCTCCATACTGCTCTCTCCCTCGCTCTCTCTCCATACTGCTCTCTCCCTCGCTCTCGCTCCATACTGCTCTCTCCCTCGCGCTCTCTCCATACTGCTCTCTCCCTCGCTCTCTCTCCATACTGCTCTCTCCCTCGCTCTCTCTCCATACTGCTCTCTCCCTCGCTCTCTCTCCATACTGCTCTCTCCCTCGCTCTCTCTCCATACTGCTCTCTCCCTCGCTCTCGCTCCATACTGCTCTCTCCCTCGCTCTCGCTCCATACTGCTCTCTCCCTCGCTCTCTCTCCATACTGCTCTCTCCCTCGCTCTCGCTCCATACTGCTCTCTCCCTCGCTCTCTCTCCATACTGCTCTCTCCCTCGCTCTCGCTCCATACTGCTCTCTCCCTCGCTCTCGCTCCATACTGCTCTCTCCCTCGCTCTCGCTCCATACTGCTCTCTCCCTCGCTCTCGCTCCATACTGCTCTCTCCCTCGCTCTCGCTCCATACTGCTCTCTCCCTCGCTCTCTCTCCCTCGCTCTCTCTCCATACTGCTCTCTCCCTCGCTCTCGCTCCATACTGCTCTCTCCCTCGCTCTCTCTCCATACTGCTCTCTCCCTCGCTCTCGCTCCATACTGCTCTCTCCCTCGCTCTCGCTCCATACTGCTCTCTCCCTCGCTCTCTCTCCATACTGCTCTCTCCCTCGCTCTCGCTCCATACTGCTCTCTCCCTCGCTCTCTCTCCATACTGCTCTCTCCCTCGCTCTCGCTCCATACTGCTCTCTCCCTCGCTCTCGCTCCATACTGCTCTCTCCCTCGCTCTCTCTCCATACTGCTCTCTCCCTCGCTCTCGCTCCATACTGCTCTCTCCCTCGCTCTCGCTCCATACTGCTCTCTCCCTCGCTCTCTCTCCATACTGCTCTCTCCCTCGCTCTCGCTCCATACTGCTCTCTCCCTCGCTCTCTCTCCATACTGCTCTCTCCCTCGCTCTCGCTCCATACTGCTCTCTCCCTCGCTCTCGCTCCATACTGCTCTCTCCCTCGCTCTCGCTCCATACTGCTCTCTCCCTCGCTCTCTCTCCATACTGCTCTCTCCCTCGCTCTCTCTCCATACTGCTCTCTCCCTTGCTCTCTCTCCATACTGCTCTCTCCCTCGCTCTCGCTCCATACTGCTCTCTCCCTCGCTCTCGCTCCATACTGCTCTCTTCCCCTTTTCTCTCTCTGTCATTGCTCCCCACCACATAGCACAGTCATGTCAGAGACCCATTACAGAACCACAGCATTTAGCCTTGGATAGTGATACAGGAAACACATACACACATCCACACAGCTACTACTGGAGATACCGCAACTTTCCCCCCTGTTAAATTCACAACTATGATGTGAACCCACAATGGGGTCAATCATACCGCAGTCAAATAAAACGACCAACCAATCAGAGGGCCCCGCTCAACTTCTCTGTTTCTCTCATCAGGACTGAGTCAGAGAGAGGGGATGGAGAAAGAGACAGAGAGAGAGAGAGAGAAAGAGAGAGAGAGAGAGAGAGAGAGAGAGAGAGAGAGAGAGAGAGAGAGAGAGAGAGAGAGAGAGAGAGAGAGAGAGAGAGAGAGAGAGAGAGAGAGAGAGATGTACTCATTCATCAAAGAGCAGAGTAAGTTCTAACTTCGTGAGTAAGCGGAGGTCCATCTAATGTCATAAGGATGGTCTGTTTGAGTCATAATGTCATAACGGATAGTCTGTTTGAGTCATAATGTCATAACGGATGGTCTGTTTGAGTCATAATGTCATAACGGATGGTCTGTTTGAGTCATAATGTCATAACGGATGGTCTGTTTGAGTCATAATGTCATAACGGATAGTCTGTTTGAGTCATAATGTCATAACGGATGGTCTGTTTGAGTCATAATGTCATAACGGATGGTCTGTTTGAGTCATAATGTCATAACGGATGGTCTGTTTGAGTCATAATGTCATAACGGATGGTCTGTTTGAGTCATAATGTCATAACGGATGGTCTGTTTGAGTCATAATGTCATAACGGATGGTCTGTTTGAGTCATAATGTCATAACGGATGGTCTGTTTGAGTCATAATGTCATAACGGATGGTCTGTTTGAGTCATAATGTCATATACTACTGTGTCTTAGTGACGGGAAAAGGGATACCCAACTCTTCAGCACCCCCACCTAAAACCCCCCTCAGCGCCAGAGGTCTCAGTCATATTTTCCTCGCCCCATCATACCCTCGTAATTTCCCTCTCCTCTCTCCCGACCCCCTCTCTCCCGACCCCCTCTCTCCTAACCCCTCTTATTCTCCCCACTTCCCTGCCTCCTCTCTTTTAACTAACCCTTCTTTCACAGTCCTCTCCCCCGCCCCCTCTCCCCGTGCCACTCTGGGGCTGTATGTGGGTCTATTTTAGGCGCCTGTTAGTGGAGGAAGCCCAGAGCCCCAGAGCTCAGCTGTCTGCCCATCAATCAGCTGCCCCCTTCCCCAAATGAGTGAAGCTGACCTGGGCCAGGCTGGCCCCTCACTGCCCCTCCAGACTACCAGACTACCAGACAACCAGAGAGCCGGAAGGCCAAACCACCAGAACCAGGGGGGAGGGGGATATCAGTCTGAAATTCCTGTGGCAGTAACCTTTCCCGTACTTACTGAACTTCAACTCTCCAAGTCACACACTCCGTGACACACACTGACTTCCAAATCTCCAAGTCACACACCCTCTAGTCTTAATTACCTGCCTGCTGGCATCCATGAGTGTGTGTGTATCATGTGTGTGAAGGAGTAAGACAGAGTGAATGAGTGTGTGAGTGTGTGTGTTCTCCCTCCAGCTCTTCTGTTACCCAACACTCCCCTCCACCCCCCACTGAGAGAGAGAGAGAGCCATGGCAGGTGCCCTTCTGGAAGGATCACTCTTATCACCAATGTCACTCAGCCACCCTGGTCTGGCCCCTTCCCAATGACTCTGTCTGCTTGTTGACCCATTTCCCCCTTTATCACACTGCATCCTGGGTAGCCCTAACAGATATTGGACCTGATAACCCCTCAAAGCTGACCCAATTTCAGTTTGTCCTGAGGATGGATCAACAACATTGTAGTTACTCCACAATACTAACATAAATGACAGAGTGAAAAGAAGAAAGCCTTTACAGAATACAAATATTCCAAAATATGCATCCTGTTTGCAATAAGGCGCTAAAGTAATAATGCAAAAGATTTGGCAAAGAAATTAACTTTTTGTACTGAATACAAAGCATTATGTTTGGGGCAAATCCTACACAACACATAACTGAGTACCACTCTTCAAGCATGGTGGTGGCTGCATCATGTTATGGGTATGCTTGTCATCGGCAAGGACTAGGGAGTTTTTTAGGATAAAAAGCATTGGAATAGAACTAAGCACAGGCAAAATCTGAGAGGAAAACCTGGCTCAGTCTGCTTTCCAACAGACAGTGGGAGACAAAGTCACCTTTCAACTGGAAATAACCTCAAATATAAGGCCAAATATACACTGGAGTTTCTTACCAAGATGACATTGAATGTTCCTGAGTGGCCTAGTTATAGTTCTGACTTAAATCGCCTTGAAAATCTATGGCAAGACTTGAAAATGGCTGTCTAGCAATGATCAACAACCAACTTGACAGAGCTTGAATAATGTTTTTGAGAATAATGGGCAAATATTGTACAATTCAGGTATGCTACGCTCTTAGAGACTTACGCAAAAACAGTCACAGCTGTAGTCGCTGCTAAAGGTGATTCTAACATTTATTGACTTAGGGGCATGAATACGTATCTAATAAAGATATATTACTGTTTTATTTTTCATAAATAAAATAAAATATCATAGAGTTTGGTCAAAGAGGAAGAAAAAATTGATTTTTTTATTTTATTCATGACCCTGAGGAAGGCACAGTGACGCCGAAACATTGGTAAATACCCATTAAATTGCTGGGAGATTACACATGGAGTGTGCGACTTTCTTTATTTTGATAGTTTATAATTCATGAAAATTGTAACAGTAATATATCTTGTGTGGATCCTTGACAGAAAAAAGGATAATTAAATCAATTTGAATCCCATTTTGTAACATAACTAAATGTTTAAAAAGTCAAGGGGTGTGAATACTACCTGAAGGCACTGTATGTGACTGAAAGGAAACAAAGTGTAAAATGAAGAAAACAACAAAGGCTAGAGTGGGAACTCTGATGGCTCTTCACATTTTTTTTTACAGTAGTTTACTGGCAGATAGTTAACTGTGAGTTAGGGTTAAAAAAAATACATACTGTAAAAAAGATACATATCATACCTTTTTTTACAGTAATTTACAACTGGTAACTGGCTGCCAGTAAATGATGGTAAAATCAACAGGATTTTTTTTACAGTGTACCACAGAACCTCTAATCATATTGAATGATCCAGTAGCTGGGATCTGACTTGTCAATCTTCAGGTATTTCATAGTCTTTGGTGGTCTTTACACCGTTAAAGCAGTTGACACAAGGACAGATCTAACACAAACACACCTAAGGCACTGCTGAAACAACTGCTGTGTGTGTGCCAACCCCTTACCATCCCATCCTGTTGCCAAACCTGTTTGCAGTCTGTTTGGCTGTTGGTAGGCAGAATGAATGGCTGTTGCCATGCTCTTATCAAGAGTTGGCCAACACAGCCACAACACATCAGCACAACAGATGTTGACAGCAAGGATGCTTTGGTGTGCCGCCTTTTCTCATGAACCTGTTTTAGATTCTGAGAATAAATATTATAGCATTGATTAGTTTTAAGGCAGAACGCTCAGCCAAGGATCATTATGGGGCGGCAGGTAGCCTAGTGGTTAGAGCGTTGGACTAGTAACCGCAAGGTTGCTAGATCGAATCCCCGAGCCGACAAGGTAAAAATCTGTCGTTCTGCCCATCTGCAGTTTACCCACTGTTCCTAGGCAGTCATTGAAAATAAGAATTTGTTCTTAACTGACTTGCCTAGTTAAATAAAGGTTAAAAAAACATGTTTTTCCTTAGAACCACATATTCTCTGAGCACAAGGTGCATTCATAAATCCCTGTTATAATGTTCAGCAACAGAGGAGCCCTCCTCAGTCTTAACAATAGACTACTGTCTGTCCTGCTGGCTGCTGCATCATCATCATCATCATCATCATATGCCACCAGGGGTCTTTTCATAGTCCCCAAATCCAGAACGAATTCAAGAAAGCGTACAGTATTATATAGTGCCCTTTTTGCATGGAACTTCCTTCTATCTCATATTGCTCAAACCTGGTTTCAAAAAACAGATAAAGCAACACCTCGCGGCACAATGCCTCTCCCCTATTTGACCTAGATAGTTTGTTTGTATGCATTGATATGTAGGCTACGTGTGCCTTTTATGTATGTAGTTCTGTCCTTGAACTGTTCTTGGCTATTGATGTTCTGTATTATGTCATGTTTCATGTTTTGTGTGGAGCCCAGGAAGAGTAGCTGCTGCTTTTGCAACAGGTAATGGGGATTCTAATAAAATACAAAAAAATACCTAAAAATCATCATAATACATATTAGATCCAGTTAGGGACATCAAGCTGAGCCCCTGTCTCTCTGATGTTGTTATTAGTTCTCCAAGAACAAATCCTACATCCTGGAGCACTGATTCTAAAACATTACATTACAAAACATTAAGAACACCTGCTCTTTCCATGACATAGACTGACCAGATGAATCCAGGAGAAAGCTATGATCCCTTATTCGTGTCACCTGTTAAATCCACTTCAATAAGTGTAGATGAATGGGAGGACACAGTTTAAAGAAGGATTTTTAAGTCTTGAAACAATTGAGACATGGATTGGGTGTGTGCCATTCAGAGGGTGAATGGGCAAGACAAAATATTTATGTGTCTTTTGAACGGGGTATGGTAGTAACACACTGCTGGGTTTTTCATGCTCAACAGCTTCTCGTGTGTATCAAGAATGGTCCACCACCCAAAGGACATCCAGCCAACTGTGGGAAGCATTGGAGTCAACATGGGTCAGCATCCCTGTGGAACGCTTTCGACACCTTGTAGAGTCCATGCCCAGACAAAATCAGGCTGTTCTGAGGGCAAAAGGAGGGGGATGAACTCTACAAGGTGTTGAAAGCATTCCACAGGGATGCTGACCCATGTTGACTCCAATGCTTCCCACAGTTGTGTCAAATTGACTGGATGTCCTTTGGGTGGTGGACCATTTTTGATACACACGAGAAACTGTTGAGCGTGAAAATCCCAGCAGCGATGCAGTTCTTGACACACTAAGTGCTATGTGCCTGGCAACTACTACCATACCCTGTTCAAAGGCACTTAAATATTTTGTCTCTGCCCATTCACACTTTGAATGGCACACATACACAATCCATGTCTCAATTGTCTCAAGGCTTAAAAATCCTTATTTAACCTGCCTCCTTCACTTCGTATACACTTATTGAAGTGGATTTAACAGGTGACATCAATAAGGGATCATAGCTTTCACCTGGTCAGTCTATGTCATGGAAAGAGCAGGTGTTCCTAATGTTTTGTACACTCAGTGTATATACAAATAGCCAGATATATACAAATGCTTTGTAGACTACTTGTTACTGATTCATCTTTAGTGCACATATTTGAACACATGAGATAGAGATGCCAAATCACTACATCATTCAGAAGCAACTATAAAGCCATTGCCTAATCCAAATTGGAGACCATCCATTCGATGAGAACGCTCGAAATGACTCATTCAGTATTTCATTTCATGAACAACAAATGACAGCAGCCAAGTTGGTTAAACCAGAGATTGTAATGACTCTCAATTGGCAGTATCGTTTCTAATGGGACCATGCATGAGTTACACAGTAATAACACACAGGGATCCAAAGGCATGCACCGAATCCAGAATCTCTCTGTTTCCCGGATCCAGCTGAAAGCAGTCTTTATCGGGCAGTCAGAAAAGGGACATTTCTTGATTGGCGCATCCTGAACACACCGCGCCGTTGTCTGGTCCCTCTTACGCACAGAAGTACATATCGACGACGTGCGTAATTTGCGTCAAAAAGTACAGTGCATTTCAGTTATGCACTGTTTATAACGCATGCAACAACAGTTATGGAGAAGTGTATACAGTGAAAACACAACTCTGATCAATATAAATATGGAACAATCAACAACACAACTAGGAATACGTTTTACTCTAATAAATAAAAGGCTGCATTGCGCATTACTTTTCTATAAGATCAAAATGTGTTTCATTCATTTCATAAGGAGAAATCAATCTCAGACTCGTTCCCCTGACTTAAATACGCCCTCTAACCAGTAACGGCATCCTCAAAAGTGGCTAGCCCAGACAGAGTAGACAAAGCATCAACTTTCAACATGTTCCGAGAAACCCAACCATTGCGCTATATCGGTCCTAAATGCAAACACCACTTACCTATCGATACCAGCTTTATGTGTTCTCTCTCCAAGAATTCCAGCGCAACGGACACATTTTCCAGTTTCATTTGTCTGAAGTTAGGTCTGGCGTGGTACTTTCTGTACATTTTCTTCTGGCTCAAAACCTCCAGAAGACCGATGAGCTTGAGCCCGTCGGTCAGGTCTTTCTGTAGGTCGTTGATCCGCTTGTTGAGGCACTTGAGGTGCTCGTTGCACCACCTGGTGAAGGTGTTCTGTTGGATTTTCTTCCAGGGCGCATCCTCAGCGAGGTCCTTCTCCGTAGCCGGCATCTCTTCCTCGTCGTCCCCGTTGTCCGTACTCTGGTAGTACTGCGGCGGCTGCTGCTGCTCGTAGTACGTATTATTGCTCATCATGTTGTCGGTTTCCGTGCCCTTTTTTATACCACAATCAGTGGGGCCAGTGTGTGAACGTTACGGCACGCAAGGGAGCGCGGAAAGAAATTTAAAAAAATGTTTATTGCGGGCCAGTGCCAAGCTTGCCGTGAAAAAAGTTATAAAACTAGGAAAAATATGAAAGAAAGAGTAAGCGAGATGTTCGTTTGTACTTGTGATGGGAGTGGAGCTTGTCAAACCAAGCAGTCTGTCAGTGGGATGATTAATTAAATAATCCGTTTATCGTTGCCAACGTGGACGATCTCCTGGCTTTAAATTTATCAGAATAGTGAAAAAAGTGGTAGCTGCATCCTAATAGACACCTTGGCACGGAAGAAGAATAGACTGTAGGAAGATGAAGGCGTTGTCTGTGGACAGGACCGCTAGTAGCCCTACGAAGTCGGCGGCGGCAGCCTGCTTGGTGATGTCCGTTACACTTGAGTAGCTAAATGAAGCTCTAGGCAGGACAGGTTTTTAAAAAGCTCGGCACCCCTGAAGCTCGCGTCAGGCCCCTGGACTCCCTGGAATGCCCCCGTCATGACCATATACAACTGCAGGATGGGTATTCTCTAATCAGACGAAGATAGCGAGACGCAACACCATTGGGTAACATAAGAGAAGGGGGTCAACGATTGGCCCTGGGGCGCCGTAACAGTAGTGACACTTCTCCTTATTTTTAGGCTCTCCAAATTGGGCGAGGGGGACGGAGCTTTGCGGTTGTTGTAAAAGTGAACGGTGACCAGAGCCTACTGGGCCTTTAATAACAATTGGACTATGAAGGGAAAATGATGCCAGCGTCTTCAATAGATCCAACCTTTACCCGCCAGGGTTATTCTTGCTGTCACTCATATGTCCACTGACGCAGAATTGTGTTGTCAAACATATATATTTGTCAACATGATAAAGAAACTCAAATGACAAGCTAACTTATTAATAAGATAACATCAAACCTGTTGATGCTTAATTAACAAGAGGAAGATCATACAGGATTCTTGGGTTGACAGTGGTTTCAAAAGGTAAAGGGCTGTTCTGTTTGTTAATATATGACTTAAGCTTAATGTGGGGGGGCGGGGGCTTTTGGAATGTACCACCCCAGAGAGAACATAGAACATGTGCATGTATAGATTGTGCTTTATTGAAGAGAACGACCGAGCACTATCAGGTCGTGCTGCTCTCTTTCTCTCGTTCTTTTGCTCTCTCACTCTTTCGCGCTCTCACTCACTTGCTCGCACACGCACGCACGCACGCACACACACACACACACACACACACACACACACACACACACACACACACACACACACACACACACACACACACACACACACACACACACACAACCAAATGGGGTAAAGTTAAAACAGTGTTTGATTGCATGTCTGGTGTTGTCCGCCCTATGGCTGACTCTGTGGTGAGCTATGTAAATGCTATGCGGCCTGAGTCTTTTCCTGGATGTGACACTGGTAGCTCTGTGGTCACGGTTGACCTCTGACCCATGATGTAGGGTCATACATACGTAAGACAGAGTGTAAGAGGTTAGAGAGGGTCTTTCATCCTGAATGAATTAAGCCAACTGAAAGTTACTCCTGAGGCGGTGACCTGTTGCACCCTCTATAACCACTGAGGTTATTATTATTTGACTCTGCTGGTCATCTATGAGTGTTTGAACATCTTGAAGAACAGTCTGGCGTTAAGTATTCTGGCCAACCCTCAGAGCCTGGTTCCTCTCTAGGTTTCTTCATAGGTTCCTACCTTTCTAGGGAGATTTTGCTAGCCAGTGTGCTTCTACGTCTGTATTGCTTGCTCTCTGGGGTTTTAGGCTCGGTTTCTGTGCAAGCACTTTGTGACAGCTGCTGATGTAAAAAGGGCTTTATAAATACATTTGATTGATTGATTGATTAAGCAATTAACATCCCATCATGCTTAGGGTCATGTATAAAAAAGCCCAGTTGCCCATTATTTTGGCTACAATGGCTGGAAGAATAGATCTCAGTGACTTTGAAAGAGGGGTCTCAAAGAAGCAGGGGTTTAAAGTGGGTGTGTGTTTCTGTGTGTGTGTGTGTGTGTGTGTGTCATAGTCACCAGATCTCAACCCAATTGAACAGTTATTGGAGAGATTCTGGAGCGGCGCCTGAGAGAGCAGTTTCCACCACCATCAACAAAACACCAAATTATGGAATTTCTCGTGGAAGAAGGGTATTGCATACCGCCAATAGAGTTTCAGACACTTGTAGAATCAATGCCAAGGCACATTGAAGATGTTCTGGTGCCTCGTGGTAGCCCAAAGCCCTATGAAGATGCTTTATGTTGATGTTTCCTTTATTTTTGTCACGCCCTGACCTTAGAGAGCCGTTTTATTTCTCTATTTGGTTAGGTCAGGGTGTGATTTGGGGTGGGCATTCTATGTTGTTTGTTTCTATGTTTTGGCCGGGTATGGTTCTCAATCAGGGACAGCTGTCTATCGTTGTCTCTGATTGGGAATCATACTTCGGCAGCCTTTTTTTCCTTTTGGTAGTTGTGGGTAGTTGTCTTCGTTTGTGCATGTATAGCCTTACGGAGCTTCACGTTCGTTTTTGTTGTTTATTGTTTTGTTGGCGACATTTAAAAAATAAAGGAAAATGTACGCTCGCCACGCTGCACCTTGGTCCACTTCTTCCGATGGGCGTGACAATTTTGGCAGTTACCTGGCAGTTACCACACACACTCAAGAGTTAAATAACAGGTAAGACATTTATAAAAATTCTTAACAAAAATACTGAAACTCATTCCAAAACACAGCGAATGTGAAAACAAAAACTTGCATAACGTTTCATGAATCAAAAAGTCTGTCATTTTAGTGCCTTGTGTGCACAATGCTGTGGGTGGGGTGCTCAGCTCTGCTACTCTTGGAGTCTGGGGTGGCCTGAGGGTCCTCCCCACCCTCCCTGCTCCTCTTACGGGACTTGGACAGCTAGGAGAAGAGGTCCTGCTGGTTCTCTCTGGAGCTCTTCATGCTGCACTGGTAGTAAGTCATGGCTCTGGTGACTGTTTCTCTCGTCAGAGAAGCCAAGCCACATCACCTCTCTCCCCCGATGCCTCTCACCATGGCTGGGCCTGGAGTAGCAGTAGAGGTCAGGGCGACTCTCCCTTCTCCAGCTCTGGCTGTGGCCAGGTTGGCTGTGGCCAGGTTGGCCGGAGGCAGCAAGAGGGACACTGCCCTTCTGAAGGGACTCCATGTAGGCTCCCACACATCCATCACCAGGTAAGACTGGATGTCCTACAGGTCCAGGCAGTCTTTGATAGGCTGGGCCCTTGGTGCAGACACTTCAGACACCCAGAATGTCTTCTTCACAATGTGGACAACTGAGGGCAGCCATCCTGACCGAAGTGGAATGTTTTCTGTTTTCAAAGGAAGACAGATTTGTAAGTCAAGTGTTGAACAGGAGACAAAGCAACATGTATTTTTTCCGTTATTGAATTACATTACATTTATGCATGAGTTATTTTACAGACAAATTTGACTTTTGAATATTTAAAAAGCCTTACCTTTCTTGCCCAGTTTGGGGATTATAGGCAGAGA
Organism: Salvelinus namaycush; assembly: GCF_016432855.1. NCBI lineage: Eukaryota > Metazoa > Chordata > Actinopteri > Salmoniformes > Salmonidae > Salvelinus > Salvelinus namaycush. Next base: position 42,777,340 of record NC_052312.1, read on the forward strand.
AGAAGAGGATTTGTCAGGAGTCATTGTAACACACGTCTATATACATTGTCAAAATTCTAGAATATCACAGGAATTCATTTATGATGTCATCACTGGATCTTTCCATGTAAATCTTGTTTTGGCAACAGATAAATTAGCAGAACTAGAATGGTTGCATCAGAGTCCTAGAGTAACAATGAATGTGATGAGCATGATTCTTTATCCAACATTCCACCTTGATATGACACCTCTTGATTATCAGTCAGATCTTCAGTATTTACAAAAATTAAATACACGTTAAACATCTGGCAGCACACAGGTTACTTGCAAGAGAGAGCATCAACATGTAATTGAGCTCTCAAACACAGCGTCTGAGACTCACTGGACTCATGTCTTCCATAATGTTGCTTTCTGAGGGGAAGGAAATGCCTGAAAACACCTGAAATGTCTACATTAACTAGTAACTGCCTGAGCACTGCTTACAGTGCCTTCAGAATGTATTCACACCCCTTGACTTTTTCCACAATTTGTTCTGTTACAAAGTGGGATATAATGGATTTAATTGTATTTTTTTTGTCAACAATCTACCACTCAGGTACATTAGCTGTCTTCTTGGTAAGCAACTGCAGTGTAGATTTGGCCTTTTGTTTTAGGTTACTGTGGCGACAGGTAGCCTAGTGGTTAGAGCATCGGGCGAGTAACCGAAAAGTTGCTAGATCGAATCCCCGAGCTGACAAGGTGAAAATCTGTAGTTCTGCCCCTGAACAAGGCAGTTAACCCACTGTATCTAAGTCATCATTGTAAATAATCATTTGTTCTTAATTGACTTGCCTAGTTAAATCAAGGTTTAAAAAAATAATAATTGGCCTGCTGAAAGGTGAATTCATCTCCCAGTGTCTGGTGGAAAGCAGACTGGACTAGGATTTTGCCTGTGCTTAGCTCCATTCTGTTTATTTTTTGTCCTGAAAAACTCCACTGTCCTCAATGGTTACAAGCATATCCATAACAGAGACAGAATCATTACATCATTTGTTTTGGCACTGTCCATATCTAGCTTGTTTTTGGTCGCAGGTTCAGTAATGGCTGAAGAATTGCAACATTTACCTGGCGTTAACTCTGCATTTAGCACTGCTGGGTGATCTGAAAGGTCATAATCAATTGAGCAATAATATAATAATACTCCAAGAAAAATGTTTATCTTTAATTTACAATCTGCAGAAGCTATGATAATAGAAAACTTTTGTGAAACATCACAGCACAGTTGAAAAAATATATGGCAAATAGAAATCCCAAAAAGGATGGTGTTCATAGATAGATGGGAGGGGTTGAGGGTAGCTGAAGGATGGGACTAAAGACAAACAAAATATAACTAATGTCAAATATACTGTGTCCATAGAATGTATATAGTATGTATAGGCTGGAAGTAGAAGCCTAATTAGGGGAGGGGTGGTAGGGTTCGGGGAAATAATAAAGGACAATATATATAGAAAACAAAAATATAAACGCAACATGCAACAACTTCATATGAGGAAATCAGTCAATTGAAATAAATGAATTAGGCCCTAATCTATGGATTTCATAGGACTGGGAAGGGGCGCAGCCATGGGTGGGCCTGGGAGGGCATAAGCTCACCCACTTGGGAGCCAGGCCCACCCAATGGGGAGCCAGGCCCAGTCAATCAGATTTTTCTTTAAATCACACGAAAGGGCTTTATTACAGACAAAAATACTCCTCAGTTTCATCAGCTGTCCGAGTGGCTGGTCTTAGACGATCCTGCAGGTGAAGAAGCCGGATGTGGAGGTCCTGGGCTGGCGTGGTTACACGTGGTCTGCGGTTGTGAGGCCGGTTGGACGTACTGCCAAATTCTCTAAAACGACATTGGAGGCACTTCTGGTAGAGAAACTAACATTCAGTTCTCTGGCAACAGCTCTGGGGATGTAAACAAATTTGTGCACAAAATTAGGGGGAAATAAGCTTTTTGTGCGTATTTTAGCTCATGAAACATGGGACCAACACTTTAAATGTTGTGTTTATATTTTTGTTCAGTATAAAAAATATAAATATACAGTACAAGTCAAAGGTTTGGACACACATACTTATTCCAGGGTTCTTCTTTATTTGGAGTATTTTCTACATTGTATAATAATAGTGAAGATATCAAAACTATGAAATAACACATATGGAATCATGTAGTAACCAAAAAAAGTGTTAAACAAATCAAAATTTATTTTATATTTGACATTTTTCAAAGTAGCCACTCTTTGCCTTGATGACAGATTTGCACACTCCGGGTTAGGGGAGGGTTTGGGGCTTTACTTTGCTCATCGTGCTCTAGAAACTCCTTGTGGCGGGCCGGGGGCCTGCAGGCTGACCTCGTCGTCAGTTGAACAGTGTTTCCCCCGACACATTGATGCAGCTGTCTTCTGGGTTAAGCAGGCGGGTGTTAAGAAGCGCGGTTTGGCGGGTTTTGGAGGAGGCACGACTCGACCTTCGCCTACCGAACCTGTTGGGGAGTTACAGCGATGAGACAAGATCGAAGTTGGGGAGGAAAAGGGGGTTAAAAAAACAACAACAAAACATGTTAAGCACTATTATTGCACACAGAACGAGTCCATGCAACTTATGTGAATTTTTACGACTGAACTTATTTAGGCTTGCCATAACAAATTTATTGACTCAAGACATTTTGGCTTAGAATTTTTTATGAATTTGTAAAAAAAAAAAAAAAAAAATTGACACTGTGGGTTATTGTGTGTAGGTCAGTGACTAAAAAAAAATCTATAATTTTAGAGAGATCTCTCCATTTTAAATTCAGGCTTGTAACAAAACAAAACTCAAGGGATGTGAATACTTTCTGAAGGCACTGATATGTCATGTTATACGGTACACATGTAGTCTTCTCATGTAGAGTCACGTTTTCCGAATGTGGGATGCTTGGACTGTGAACCTTGCTGTATTTTGGGAATGAGCGTATATCATGCAAACTTTGAGTGTGTATCACGCAAAGCAGACATACTGTCCATGAGATATAATAGATCAAATGCCTGTAATGTGAACACATTGTGGAGTGCGCACAGCTAACATTATGCATACACGCACTACAGTGTGTATCATAACTGTATAATGACAAGAGTATAGTGAATAGCGTGTGTATAGTAGAGAATAGGGTGCGTCCATCATGTGCGGTCCTCACTTGTAATGGATCTGAGTGAGAGGCTTTGACACTGAGCGCTGGAACTATATATAAAACCCCTGGAGGAGGGAGAGACAGTTAATTAAGGACCAAGAGGGGAGTGATAGGGTTTTAGGGGGCTACGATGCAGGGAGTGTTCATCATCTTTCCTCTTTACGATGTTCCTTTGGATCCTCCTCTCTGACCTGTCAACAGGTCAGTCACACAGCGAAAACAGATCGGACTGAACTGTCTTAAGCTTGTAGTCTGCAATTCACTTAGAAATGTACATGGTGTATTCAATCCAACTGAGATTAGGATGTTTCTGGAATATGGCAAAATAACATTGATCAGGATTGTTCATATGAGACAGCATGTTCATGAGCATTCTTTTACAGTAACATTGCTTTGAGACCAGTTGAGTTCACACACATAAACTCAGCAGAAAAATTATTGTCCCTTTTACAGGACCCTGTCTTTCAAAGATAATTTGTAAAAATCCAAATAACTTCACAGATCTTCACTGTAAAGGGTTTAAACACGGTTTCCCATGCTTGTTCAATGAACCATAAGAAATTAATGAACATGCACCTCTGGAACGGTCGTTAAGACACTAACACTAACAGTAAGCAATTAAGGTCACAGTAATGAAAACTTAGGACATTAAAGAGGCCTTTCTACTGTCTCAAAAACACCAAAAGAAAGATGCCCAGGGTCCCTGCTCATCTGCGTGAATGTGCCTTAGGCATGCAAGGAGGCACGAGGACTGCAGATGTGGCCAGGGCAATAAATTGCAATGTCCGTACTGTGAGATGCCTAAGACAGGGCTACAGGGAGACAGGACGGACAGCTGATTGTCCTCGCAGTGGCAGACCACGTGTAACAACACCTGCACAGGATCGGTACATCCGAACATCACACCTACGGGATAGGTACAGGATGGCAACACCAACTGCCCGAGTTACACAAGGAATGCACAATCGCTCCATCAGTGCTCAGACTGTCCGCAATAGGCTGAGAGAGGCTGGACTGAGGGCTTGTAGGCCTGTTGTAAGGCAGCTCCTCACCAGACATCACCGGCAACGTCGTTGCCTATGGGCACAAACCCACCGTCACTGGACCAGACAGGATCGGCAAATAGTGCTCTTCACTGACGAGTCACGGTTTTGTCTCACCAGGGGTCATGGTCAGATTCGCGTTTATCGTCGAGGAATGAGCGTTACACCGTGGCCTGTACTCTGGAGCAGGATCGATTTGGAGGTGGAGGGTCCGTCATGGTCTAGGGCGGTGTGTCACAGTATCATCGGACTGAGCTTGTTGTCATTGCAGGCAATCTCAAAGCTGTGCATTACAGGGAAGACATCCTCCTCCCTCATGTGGTACCCTTCCTGCAGACTCATCCTGACATGACCCTCCAGCATGACAATGCCACCAGCCATACTGCTCGTTCTGTGTGTGATTTCCTGCAAGACAGGAATGTCAGTGTTCTGCCATCTCAATCCCATTGAGCAGGTCTGGGATCTGTTGGATCGGAGGGTGAGGGCTAGGCCATTCCCCCCAGAAATGTTCGGGAACTTGCAGGTGCCTTGGTGGAAGAGTGGGGTAACATCTCACAGCAAGAACTGGCAAATCTGGTGCAGTCCACGAGGAGGAGATGCACTGCAGTACTTAATGCAGCTGGTGGCCACACCAGATACTGACTGTTACTTTTGATTTTGACCCCCCTTTGTTCAGGGACACATAATTCCGTTTCTGTTAGTCACTTGTCTGTGGAACTTGTTCAGTTTATGTCTCAGTTGTTGAATCTTGTTATGTTCATACAAATATTTACACATGTTAAGTTTGCTGAAAATAAACGCAGTTGACAGTGAGAGGACGTTTCTTTTTTTGCTGAGTTTAGATAGAGAGAGAGAGAATAAGGATAAACTACTTTTATTTCTCAGTTCATTTACAAAATGTACAGACTATTTACTAAAATACTCACAATATTCTCATTAACCCATAAAAGCTCATAGAGACATTGACTGACAAGGTGTTGTAGTAGAGACTATGGCTAAATCAGATTCAGCACCGCATAAAACAGACATTGACAGTAGCCATGTCACACAGACCCAGACAGAGAGCAGCAGCTTTACATAAGGTCAAAGGTCAAACTTCACATCATCACATACAGTGCGCAGCAGCCAGTTTCTAGTTAAGAGCACAGGTTGTTTTGACATGTAGAATAGTTTCCGTAATGTGTCTCTCCCTTATTGTTTAAACTTCCATGCTGGAATAGAAGCAGGGTAAAAAGGAAATACAGTCAGTGGAATTTACAGTATTTGAAGCACAGCAGAGAAGAAATACCCCAAAAATCTATATACATTGTAGAGACCAGACAATTGAAGAAGTAGAATAGAGTAGAGTAGGATAGAATAGAATAGACTGTATGAAACCAAAGTGAAAATATGAATAGTGACAACCCAGTAAAGTAGTAAATCAACTAAGAGAGACTGACATAGTGAGAGAAAAAAATCACAAATGATTCTGATTAGTCATGCATTAAGACAGTCATAATGCATTGGCTGAAATTACTGTGACTACAGGAACTAGATCTACCCATCTATAGGCATGCAAGTTGTTTACTAATTCTAACATGCAATATCTATACATGTTACTGTCTCATACACATATACACTACTCATGCACTGGCTGTGTTCAGTCAATTAAAAAAGAACCCTCGACTCAATCTAGAACTGCTCTCAAATCAACAAACCATGTTATTTAACTGTGCTAAACTATTTCATATTTACAATACAATACAAATATCACATGTTGGTACACAACTACAGATATTGTTTTTACATACATACATTTACAGCCTATAAGCATTCATGTTTTTCAGGTCACCTCAGTGTTTAATTGCCTATCATACGATTATGATTATCAAACATGTATTGAAACTAATATTATATACTTATAGTCGTAATTTATTGATTCATAGCACAAATTAGAGGCACTAATTACCTATACATATTTATAATGCTATAACTCTACAATGGGATACTGGAATAGAGAAGAATATTGGCTAAGCACGCTTTCAATGTCTTGTCACCTACACACCCACAGAATGTTAGCTGATTAGCTCGCCTACATACATCTATGAAACAAGCCAACTGTCAGTCATGAAAGCACACTACGAATCCAGGCACCAGCTATAACGCTTACTGCATTCTGTACACGTTTCTCACAAACGATCCTCTAGAAAAGAAAACATTTTATGTTAGATTGCTCTCTCAGTCATAGTCGTTGTGTGTTCTTGGACAAAGACCATTTAACTCCGGCAGCTCTAAAATAACACCACCGTTCTAACTCAACGCAAAGCGCATTTCTGACATTTTGCTCCACAGGTAACAAAGGAGTTGAAAGGATTTTTGTTGCGGATGTATTTCCACGGTAGCTAAATCATGCCAAAGGTAGAGTAAGAATCAAAAACTATTCTCGGTGCACTCCATAGGTGCCGAAACGGCAGAGTAAAGGTTAGACGTCTTCTCCATGACAACAGTGTCACATCACTGTTGTTGTTTAGTCAATCTATCATTGGAATGTGTTGTGTCAAGCTTACAGCAATGACACTGAAAAGGTCCCATGAATCTGTATGCTTCGTGCCAACAAAGAAAAGGGCACCATCGTTAGAGAATATAGATATCAGAGAGTAGAACGCAAACAGTACAAGACGAAAATACTAGGTCAAAGAAACCCCAAAATGCACATCCTAAAAAACAATGGTCCATATTTCATCACTGGCTCCACTTTTCATTTTGGTGACCTATGTTGATTGTTTGTAATTTTTCAGAATGCTTGTCACGATTAATATAAAAAAAATTATGCAAAACATTTAAACACAATGTCTATTTGCAAAAATAACTCTCTGTTTCAAATAACGAGCCTTGTTAAGTTCTGTTTCTAAGCAGAACCAAACACAGTGGAATCAGTCATTAAATAACTCCTCAGTCTTGGGGATAAATTCTTCCTATGGCTACAAAAATAGACATCTAACTGGAAATGATTTGGACTGTCAAATTGAATACACCAAGTTGCATTAATGATAGTATTGTTCGTCTGTATAGATGCGTATAGTGGTTGTGGTTCCATTCACATACAAGATATAACCAATTGTAAGGAGAAAGTGAGAGAGAGAGAGCGAGAGAGACAGAGAGAGAGAGTCACACAGATGCAGACGAGAGAGAGAAAGAACCATTTACAAAGGAGACAAACATCCAATACATCAAACTCATATAATCAAACCCTCCTCCACACATCTTCATTTAAATGTAAAAAGAGCATGCCACAACATAAACAGAAGGAAAAGTGTTGAAAGAGTAAATTGTGAGCCGTAAAGACACAGGTGTAGGAGAGACAATTGCATTGGCAATGTTCAAAGTGATTCAAAAGGAGGGGTAGGATCTGGGGAAAGATCACATGCCCATTAGAAAGAGAAACATCTCATCAGTGACTCAATATGTGCATGAGCTTTTCCCAACTCAACCTTTACAGGTTGTCAATAAACCAATCAACCATCAACCAATCAAATAATAAACCATCAACCGATCAATCAATAAATGCACAGACATGTTCTGTGCTAAATTGTGTCTTTCCATTGACTCCCATGCAGACACCGTACTTCCACAAACTCCGAGGCAGTCCCTGTTATATTATGCTGTTCCCTTAAACTCGTATGTTTATCTAAAGAAGTGCAGAGAGAAGAGTAGTAAGAGAGGGAAACCGATTGAGTCAAACTGAAGGACTTTAAAGAGAGAAACAAGATATTGCCGTCCTTATCTTTACGTGGCTTAAACAGGTATATGTATTTCTCCTTTAGACTACTTCCTTGTTGTGTTGTATTTCCTGGTGAAAATGTCATTTGTCGATGTCTCCTTGGAAGATGAAGCGAGGAGGAGACTTGACAAGGGCATCATGAGATAAGGGCATGGCATTGCCAGTGTTGCCAGGGGAAACCGGCACAGTCATTTCCTGTACAGTGACTTCCGTTCTGTGTAGTCCTCAGGTAAACGCTCTGGAAAGGCTGGGGACTATCAGGACTACAAGCACTGCCACGGCAACCACCGCCACCAGGTTCCAGCCTCCCTCGCTCTCCTGGTGGCAAGAGGACAGAGGACAGGGTTCAAAGGTCACAGAGGTTATTCATTCACAATAAGGACAGCTCAAGTTTTAACACACATACCGTACCAGCTCCTCGAGTTTGGTCAGAGTAGCTCAAACAACCACTTCGCTTTGCATACACTTTGGACACATCCATTTCCTCAACACACATGTTGGACAAAGGACTATTTTGTGCCTTACAGCCCAATAATTTACAGCTCAATTGGGATACAGACCCACACAACCAACCTACACACTCCTATGTGAGAAGAGAGAAGACTTGAGTGGTGTTGTTAGCTGCAGAGAGAGAGAGAGAGTGTGTGTGTGTGTCTGTGTGTGTCTGTGTGTGTGTCTGTGTGTGTGTGTGTGTGTGTGTGTGTGTGTGTGTGTGTGTGTGTGTGTGTGTGTGTGTGTGTGTGTGTGTGTGTGTGTGTGTGTGTGTGTGTGTGTGTGTGTGTGTGTGTGTGTGTGCGAGAGAGAGAGAGAGAGAGAGAGAGAGAGAGAGAGTTTAGCAGTGATGTCACCCTGGAGCCCAGTAAGAGGATCCCCCCTGAGTGTGGTGTAGTGTACTGACAGCTTCTCGCCGACACACACACACACACATATACACACACCCACACACAACTTGTGGCCATGTCATCCTAAAATGGACGCCTGACACTCTCATTAAAGTTTCTGAACCCTCACTCACTACAATAAAAGACAAACACTCCAACTCAGGCTAAATGTCCCAAGGTAAAGAGCCATACCTCATTCTAAATGTCCCAAGGTAAATAGCCATACCTCATTCTAAATGTCCCAAGGTAAATAGCCATACCTCATTTTAAATGTCACAAGGTAAATAGCCAAACCTCATTCTAAATATCCCAAGGTAAATTGCCAAACCTCATTCTAAATGTCCCAAGGTAAATAGCCAAACCTCATTCTAAATGTCCCATGACCCCTGTCGGCTAAATCTGTCAGGGGCCATACAAGAGAGAGAGGGGTGCAGAAAGGGCTATGCCTCACTGCAGGCTGACCACAACACAGCATTCAGCTGGCTGGAGGTTGGAGGGAGAGAAGGTTTTTCTAAACCTCAGTTCCCTGGCTTCCTGGCTGCTGTCCCACCTGTGGAGGTCAGGCAGGAGCGGCGGGTGTTGACATTAGCGCTGTGTCATCCATCTTGGCTCTAGCGGTAATCTCGGCACAGTCCCAATGGAGACATGAAAGGAGCCGCGTGTCACTGTGTTTCTCTCGGCTAAGTGTGACGGACCACTCAAAAAAAAGCAACCTTTCTCGGACGAAAACATCAGAGGAACAGGCAAGCAAGTGTGAAAGTCTCTTTCTTCTCTCTCCTTTTCATTTCTCTCTTACTCACAGCTTTTCAAGTGTGGCGGCTGCTTGGCTGTTCCAAGCCAAGTTCTTAGTATTCTTACAATAGGAGCCATTTCATTCAGTAGAGTCATAGTAAACACAGTGAATGGTGCATTTGGAGACTGCTGAGTGAGACTGAGTTATTGGACTGTCTGCCTCAGTGACTCCGCTAACTCTAAGGTTGACAGCCCACCTTCAGAGGAACAAAACAGACCACACGGTACATTTTGAGCCAGTTTAACCCAACGGGAGCCAAGTTGCTGATATCCGTAAAGTCTTTTCGCCACCCTCTATTAACGTTTTGGTTCTAGCCCATTTGGTGTTCACGTGGCTTTGGATGTTTATTGTTCACCATAGAGATTGCGTTCCTAAAACAGCTTTAGTTTGATTGACAGATCAAGGGAAACGTGATTCTTAGAGGGACAACTTACATTGTAAGACATGGGTCTACTCCACTGTAATAGCTGGTCTTTCCAGCACACGCTTATGCTTGAATCCGAGTCTTTATGTCACTGGAATAAGGTACCCTTCCACAACAGATCAGATCACTGTCAGAACTTTGAACTACGAACTCTAATAACATTTAACTACTAACAGGAACCATATGTACTGGCCCTATACATTTGCTATCTACAGTATATCTGTGTGTGCAGTATTCTATATTCAGGCACACCCACAGCCAGAGGCTGAACAATCTGCATCTACAACAGATATTCAGCTTCTCTTAGAGGAAATAAGAGTTGACTATATTTGATTCTTCTAGATAAAGAAAGGGCATGCCCATACCTGGTCCCCTCTAGGACGCCAGCTCCTCCCACCAGCACCATATCAGGGCCATTATTACAATCATTCCTATGAAGGGGATGGAGAGAACAGGGGGCTCAGACGGAGGAGTGCAGTTCTGGGGAGAAAACAAGGGATCATGTGGGCATGAGAGAGGAGGAGGGAGGTGGTGAGAGAAATCACAAATCATAATAAAGTGAAACAAAAATGAAAGAATTACATATGGTGATTTATTTACAGATATGTAAATAAAACATCATGAGGTGATTGAGAGGTAGATAAATGAGATGACAGGCAGATAGACAGGTAGAGAGACCAATAGACAAGGACAGAGAGGGTGAGTGACAGAGAGGGAGAACAAAAGAAATAAATAGACAGGCAGATTGATAATAAAAACCATATTGCGCAACGTTTTGAAGGGTGGTTATGGTAGACAGATTTGACAATATAAATGTGAATAAGTTTATAAATATGAGTTTTGAACAAAACACAGCCATGGCAACGATGAAGGGAGGGGGAGAAACAGAAAGAGCATGGCATTAGAGCACATCAAAGATGGTTAAAGACCAGATGAACAACTTGTGTAATGGTTCCATCTTGTCATTTAAAGATCTCTGCCAACACTGAAAAGTGCTGCCTGTCACTCAAACGGTCACTCAGACAGAGAGAACCCTGGGAGTTGTAGGCAGCCCAGCAGTGTGGGTGGGGGGGTTTCGTCACAAGAGAAACTACAACTATGGAGGACAGGTGAGTGACATGAACTGCTGTGGTACTCAGGCTGGATGGTCTATGTCCAAATCCTTGATAAGGAGACCACGTACACCCAATAAAATCATCAAGGGTAGAGTGGCTTGCTTATAAGCGCACATTTGTACACTATAATAACATGTGGGTTGATTTGTCCTTTTTGTTATTCAGTTTTCAACAAAACTCTGATTCAGCACTTCCTGGTTTTGATGGCATCAGAAAGGAAGAGGAAGAGAAAGAGATAGGAACTGGATTGTTTAGGTGGACACGGGGACAGACACTGGACAGGGCGACAGGACGCAGAGACACACCGCCATTGAAGCAATGCATGTTGAGAAGAGAGCGGAAGAAGCCAGGGACCAAAGTCGAGGACACAAAAATAACTGACTACACCACTGGAGGCAGAGAGAGGACTGGAGGTAGAAAGAGGACGAGAGACAAGTCACGATTCCATGAGACATAGCTGTTTGACTGAGCTGTTGTTACTGACCCACATGCACACAATACAGGCAGACAGACAGACTTGATGCTTGAGGAGAATGGGTTAGTTAGCGCACAGTTACTCAAGTGTACTGTAAATACAGGTGTGTAGTGTATAGTTGTCTTCTCGTTCCCTTCTACTTACCTCATAACTAGCTCCTTCACCACCATAACCCTTCTTATAACACATGTGTAGTGATTGTCCCCTTATAGGAACACTTGTTTTCACCAACTCATACACAGAAGAGGCCATCTTTTGTCGGCCATTGTTACCAAAGTTACCTCCCTCCGACTGCTGACCTCTCACCTGTGACTTCCTGCCGCCCAGCCTCTCTAGCTCCACCCTGCAGTGATGCAGTTCCTGCTCCAGCTCCGCCCTCTCCTTCTGGCTGCAGTCAAACAGCCCCTGAAGTTCCGCAAGCTCCCCCTTCAACCCTTCACACTGGGAGGGAGAGAGAGAGAGAGAGAGACAGCATTTTCATTATCACATTGGCTTACTCTGTTTTATAAGACTTGTATGTGTCTGTGTCCATACTTGTCTCTGTACTTGCGAGGCCCTCTCCTCAGCCAGTTTGAGCTGGTCTCGTAGGGAGAAGACTTCAGTGGGTCCCCCGTTCCAATTGGTGATGGGCTTGCCATCAAACGAGATGTTCTTCTGGATGGATGCATCCACCAAGCGCCCACCTTGCCCAGTCTGGGTCTGCCCACCGTGGGTCTGGGACAGGGTCATGTAGCCTCCAGCTTTCACTGATACCTCATCCTGCCCAACACCCTCATCCTTCTGGTCTTCGTCCCCCTCCCCTCTCAAGGCCAGGTAGACATCATTGGAGCTGTCATCCAGAGAGATCATTCAATGTGTTAGCAATTTATAAGCATAATTCATCTGTGTGTGTGTGCGCGCGCGTGCGTGCATGCGTGTGCGTTTGCTGTGGTGTTGTTGAAATCCGCAGTGCAGTACTCACCTCATTACCTCTCAGCAACATTTATTCAGTGGGAGAAAATTATATTGTGGGCCAACAATAACTCTCACAGAGTTTAAACAGATTTAACTCTGTCCCCTGGGCCAACCACAACTCTCCCAGAGTTTAAACATTCATGACATAACAGCTTATATGGTCAGATCACCCCATTACACTACAGAGTACTTTGCTAAAACACACCCATACATTCTGTGAATCAGTAGAGTGAACATAAATAATTGAAGCTTAAAAATTGATGAGCACTATCAGTGTACAAGACTAGAGTGCATTGAAGTAACTACTGTATTCAGTGTGATGTATTACAGTGCAATACCGTGAAGGACCAACCACAGCTCTCTTTCATTCTGGGAAAACATGAGTCACTACTTCTGCCAATAAGTCTGAGATTCTTTCTCCGGGGCTAACATTGGATAAGTGTGTCGTGTATTTCATTTGAGTAGATCTGGGTTGGAAGACGGACTTGAGAATGAATTCAATGAAATTTCCTTCCTAATACGAAGTTGCCACAAACCCAGATCTCACAATGAAAAGACACAAGTTATCTTTCAAAAACAGGAAATTACTTATGTCAGGATACAGTACCCTTACATACACAGGCTGCATCCTTACTAGTCTATGCATCCAAGAATTAGACAACGTCGTTTCCTAAGGCCTCACCCACATTGAACAATCACTTCAAAGGGGACAAGAGGGGCTAGGGTCTAGGGGGTGAAATGAAACCAGGCCTAAGTATGCTCTTACAGTAAGATCATTGATTTAATTTCCCACAGTGCCCTGCTGTGCTATTGCAGCCTGCTATATACAGTATAGCCACCTCAATATCAGGTCTGTTTACATGGAGCTCAAATGGAGATGTTCTCCTGTGTCTCTGTATCCCCTTTGATCAGAGTGGTGACACCAGAGAGCAGAGAGTGGAGGGTTTATAGGGAACTGTGTCAAGCATGTTATGTAAGAATGCAGTACTCACTGAGTACATAGAGTACTACCAGAGTATTGAGCTCTTTGACGTGCCACTATCAGCCGCAGGACGTTAGTTCCAGTACAGGAACTATTATCTGCTGCACCAGTCCCAAAACTGGGACCTGTAACACATGCACGCTCACAGACACACACACACACACACATACACAAATACACACATAGGTCTCCTAGTTATGTTACAGGGTGTGTACTGTAGGAACGAGATCACACTCTCACACATCCAGACACACACAGACGACCAAGGAAGACATTTCTTGGGGACACAGAGAGAGATGGAAGAGACAAAGGCTTTAACCATACAGAAGGCTATAAAAAGACTCTTACGTTTACCTGTGTGATCTTGTCTTATCTGTGGACTGACAGCTTGTTACTGACACATCAGACCCCAGACAAAAAGTTATGATAGATGATCTGCAGACAATAAACAGACGGTAGGTTTGTAGAGCAATGTGGGGGTCTCCAGACATAGAGAGGCTGTGACTGATTGGTCGGCAGCTTGATCGACTGGCGGCTCGGCCACTCACCCGGCTCGCTGCTGCTGCAGCTGCTGCAGTTTGTGGCTCAGCTGTTTGTTTTCGTCCTTCAGGGCCTGACACTCGTCTGAAATGGTATGACACTCCGCCGTCAGCTGGCTTACCTCACCTGGAACACACACACGCGTACACAGGGTCACATGAGTGTGTGCTGTTTTGTCTTGGGTGTGTGTTGGGGTGGGAAAGTTGACGCACTGAACCATGTTAACAATACGTAGTCATGGTAACAGGTTCCACAGGAAAGGGTGTGATATGGCGAGGAAGGCGAGCAGAGGTTGACTAGATGGAGACCGATATGAAACAGGGACAATGGAGGACGCTACAGTATACTGTTAACGACACCCTGGCGTTGGCTGAGAGGCTCAATCCTCCCCTGGATGAGGGTGGTCAATGAGTGTGGGAGTGTTGAGTATAAAGTCTGGAAATAACCAAGTATAAGCTTACCTTTAGACATGACAGCGCTATGGCGCCAAAGAGCTCCTCTTACAGGTGTTATAATTAGGAATGTTGTTTGTAATGTTGCTGGGAAGCGTGTGTTTATGTGTGTATACCTAAACGTGTGTACGTGTGTGTATACCTGAAAGTGTGTATGTGTGGGTGGCTATGAGAGAGGTTGCCACTTCTTGTTCAAGATCCTGATTTATGGCCATGAGAACAGCCTAATGTGTTTATGTGACTGGGTGAGGTACAGTACAATCGTCTTTACTGCTTTACCCTTTCTGAATCCCTGCTTTCCTTTACTTTCATTGTCCTAATTCTGTCTCAATACCACCTTCTCCCCCTCTTCTTTCCTTCCTCTCTTTTCTTCTCTCTTTCTCTCTCTGGCATTAGCCCTGCTATTAGACAGGCTAATGAAAGTCATGCACAGACTGGAGATGCACGAGGATAGAGTACTGTGAACTGCTAATATATTGCAGGTCACAAACACACACCGAGAGAGCCTTTGATCTAGTAACCCTGTGTTACTCATTCTGCTAGAGAATATGTTATGTCGTCATTATACTGAATACATAAAGTAGGGAGAGAAGAAACCACCAGAAGAGAGGTTTACAACACTGAGGAGGAATGGCCAGGGGGGGAGAGAGAGAGAGACAGAGAGAGAGAGAGAGAGAGAGACAGAGACAGAGACAGAGACAGAGACAGAGACAGAGACAGAGACAGAGACAGAGACAGAGAGAGAGAGAGAGAGAGAGAGAGAGAGAGAGAGAGAGAGAGAGAGCAGTACCCAGGCTCTCCTCTGAAAATAACCAATTGAAAAAAGCAGCTCTGGAAAAATATGGGACTTTAACTCATTTATATCTACTATTGGGTTGGTTTTGTGTAGGGCAGAGTTGTTTTTCTACTTAATTAGCATTCAATCAAATAAAGGCGTAGCAGCTGTAACAAATGAGCACATCGAGACAGAGAACACAGTAAAACTTTTAAAAGCTTTCGCCTGCTTTCTGGACTTGAGTGTTTGAAGGAGGAATCAGTTTTCAGTCTGAATCATCCCTACAGATGCCAAGACAGATTGTGATCCTCATTTTCTCCGAAACAGTTTGTTACTCATCAGGTATAATTTATTTTTATTTTTATTGGTATATTTTATTTCGTCTGGGGAAACCCATCGAGACCAGCGTCTCATTTTCAGCACAACAATACAACAATAGAGAAATGATCACTCTAACAAAGATTTTTTTTAAACTTTTACAAAAACTACAAATTACAACTTTCAACATTACAACCATCTCTTCATTCACTCAAAACAACTGCAACTCTCATTCAACACATCTAATACTAGAGCCATAAACTACCCTGGCGGCACCAGTGAATCAAGAGGCAAGGAGTTCTGCATCCTATCCAACAACGGGGGGCATTAAAACTGAAAGGGGATCTACCCAGATCGTTACAGACTAGCGGAACCACGAGAGAATCAACCCATCAAACTTAAACAGAGGCTGTTGGCTTTCCTCCCTCTTGTTTGAGTACACACAGTGGTGCTGTGTCATTACCATATTATCCTAACAGTATAGTGGTGACACCTTGAACTCTCCATGCGTGACTTCACCAGTAACCATGAGCCTGCGATCGATAACACTCATAAATCCTCTAAACATTGCCGAAGTGTGTTTTAATGGAGAGGGCTAAAGCCAAATCTGGCAACCCTGGAGTTACGATGATGAGTCCCAGACTCTCTCGTATTTACCCACAATTCTCTGCTGCTAAGAAGGCCTCTCTGCCAACTGGACCTGTTGAGTCTTCTATTGGATCCGGCCTACAGTTTTAACTGGATCATAATACTGTGCCGTATTATTGGGTATACTGACTGGGATTTTCCTCACCACTGATTGGTTTCCATTGCTTCAGTGTTATGTATGGAGTGGTGTACTGGTTGGGCAGGGAATGGGTGTGTGGAATGGTTGTGTTTTGAGTTTGTGCAAGGGGTTTAAGCAGTGTTGCAGCTTGTGTGGTGTTGTAGTGGTTAGTAGTTTGGGTTAGATGCAGGGTTAGTGCAGTATATAGTATGATAGTACCGTCAGTCTCTCCCTCCCTCCTCATGCTCTTCATACTGATTTCGGCCCGCAGGGTGGTGATCTCCAGCTCGTACTCTTGGGCCGTGGAGCGGAGACGCTGCAGCTCGGCCCTCAGACGACACAGCTCCTCCTGCAGGGAGGCGATGTCGTTCTCCCTCTCCGCTGCCGCCTCCTCCCCCGCCTGCTGCAGAACCAGCACCTCCTCCTGGGCTGACCTCAGCTCCTCCTGCACCTCCCCCAGCTCACTCTCCTTCTCCTCCTCCAGAGAGTCCATCTCCTCCTGGACCGAACGCAGCTGAGCTAGAGGGGG
The DNA here is from genome assembly GCF_016432855.1 of Salvelinus namaycush. Taxonomy (NCBI): domain Eukaryota; kingdom Metazoa; phylum Chordata; class Actinopteri; order Salmoniformes; family Salmonidae; genus Salvelinus; species Salvelinus namaycush. Next base: position 42,794,313 of record NC_052312.1, read on the forward strand.
AGAGGAGAAGAGAAGAGAAGAGAAGAGAAGAGAAGAGAAGAGAAGAGAAGAGAAGAGAAGAGAAGAGAAGAGAAGAGAAGAGGAGAGGAGAGGAGAGGAGAGGAGAGGAGAGGAGAGGAGAGGAGAGGAGAGGAGAGGAGAGGAGAGGAGAGGAGAGGAGAGGAGAGGAGAGGAGAGGAGAGGAGAGGAGAGGAGAGTTCATGTCAATCTTTGAATCAGAAAAGACAAGCAATGTTGACTTGTACTCTGTCAAGGACCTTTTGTTTCAGGAAGGTCTGGTAAGCACTCTAGTAAACATGTCCTGGCTGCAAAGAGCAGACACAAGAGCTGAATGAGCCAGGGATATGGGGAGGAGAGTGAAGAGGGAGAAGGCAGAGGAGAGGGACAAGGGCATTGGCTCTGGTCTGGGCTTTCTATCTCTAAAGTAGAACCCCTGTCGCCTCACCTCTCCTCATTAATCACACACACACACACGCACATACTTTACTTTTAAAGTGAAGAGAGACTGATGGGTTTACACAGACATGGCCAGAGCTCAAGAGGCCATGGCTATATGGCAGTGTCTGCAGACCAGCTCTCTTAACACACAGTGCACAGAGGAACCACACACCTAGATTACTTCTTGGACCACAACATTACGAAGAAGTACAGTCTGGGCCATTCTGGCTCAGACAAAGCTACTTACTTACTTAGTTATAGTGTGAGGTACAGTATAGTATTGTACTGGACATAGGCTTGTCCTGGGTTAGGGACAAAAGACGTCTGGGCTCACCAGAGCAAGAGGGCAATTCTTGAGCACTCACACGGTTGTACAATACGTTCACATTCTCCTCTTGAGAACTTTCCTTACCGGGAACATCAATCCCCTTCTGCCTTAATGTTTACAGTAATTCAGCCAATCACATGGCCTTTCTCTGACGTCACATGGCATTCTGCCTTGGTGTTGCCGTTACGTGGAGCTCACCATGTATGGAGAGTTCTCTCCCTCTCTCTCCTTCTCCCTCACCATGTATGGAGAGTTCTCTCCCTCTCTCTCCTTCTCCCTCACCATGTATGGAGAGTTCTCTCCCTCTCTCTCCTTCTCCCTCACCATGTATGGAGAGTTCTCTCCCTCTCTCTCCTTCTCCCTCACCATGTATGGAGAGTTCTCTCCCTCTCTCTCCTTCTCCCTCACCATGTATGGAGAGTTCTCTCCCTCTCTCTCCTTCTCCCTCACCATGTATGGAGAGTTCTCTCCCTCTCTCTCCTTCTCCCTCACTGTGGATGGAGAGTTCTCTCCCTCTCTCTCCTTCTCCCTCACCATGTATGGAGAGTTCTCTCCCTCTCTCTCCTTCTCCCTCACTGTGGATGGAGAGTTCTCTCCCTCTCTCTCCTTCTCCCTCACTGTGGATGGGAAACACTGGCGTCGTGTGTGTACAACAGCAGAATAACAAAGCCAAATGAGCTAAGACAAACTACCCCTACCTCGGCCTGCCCCCCCCCCCCCTCACCTCCAGTCTGCATTCCAATAGGAGTCATGTGGTGAGTGTCACTGCAAGGGGGGAGTGAGAGAGGAATAAGGAGGGAGTGCTGTGCTCCCTCGCACCCCCCACGCACCCTTACACTCAGTCACCTACATAACCCCATGTTTATCCAAATGCTGAGCCTGGAGACCGAGCATCTTCTCCCAAGGAAGTGACATCATGACAAGGCCTCTATGTCGTCTGGAGCCACTGTCCTTCCTGTAACTAATGATGTCTGGTGCACAGAATGAAATATATGGATTTCTATGGTCTGGTGTCTCTCTGGTCACGTGACGTCATTCATACGGTGGCCACCAAGTCTCCTGAGGTTGAGCACCATTGAGATTTCAGCCAATCATGGAGCTATACCAGACCTCTTCCCAAGCAGACAAATTCTATGAATACAGTCTAAGATAAGATAAGATAGATAAGCCTGTCATTTTAGATAATTCGACCATATAACTATGGTGGGACTAAGTCATAAGAGAATAGATATACTGTCATATTCAGCTATGTGTATTGAAACCCTATTGTGCTTTTTATATTGACTCTACTTGGAACAATTTATTATAAAACTTTTGTTTAAACCCTATAGCATTGTCAAGTGATGGGGACAGTACAAATAGAAAGAGAGAGAGAAGGATATTGTGTCCAATCCATGTATCTCTTAAAGTTGTCCTCTCTCCACTATCATGAGACCCTGCTAGGAGACATATTAGTGGGGAGTTCATCTATAAAAGTTATGTTTATTGTTAACTTTTCCTCAGCCAATACACTATTTCATGAGACAGTAGGGGAAGATAATGGTACTGTGTTCATTTATCAGAAGTGGAGAGAGGAGAGGTTGTGTATAATGGTGTGTGCGCTTGGGTGCATGTTTGTGTGTGTGCATACACGCTTGCGTGAGTGTCTACCTTGCAGTCTCTGGATCTGTCTGGTAAAGCTCTCTGCCTGGTGAGCACTAGCCAGACGCTCGTCTTCCAACAGACCTGGGACAGAGGAAAGAGGGGAGGAAGAGAAGAAGGGGGTATATGAGAGGAGGAAATGTACAAGAGGAGGGAGAGAAAGGGGGAGGAGAGGAGGAACAAAGTGAGTACGCATGTGAGTCAGCAGAATGGACCATGGGGGGTCAGGGACAACTGGCACAAGAACCATGACAGCTGAGCAGTAGGACCTCCCAACCCTCTCACGACCCAGCTGTGATGTCACAATGAACTAAACACCCAGCATGCAATCATGGCTACAGCTGTCACACACAGTCTCACACACACAGGCACACATACACTCACACTCACTCACTTAGACACACACAATTCCACACAATAATACAGTCACACTCAGACACAAACTCTTCACTCACACACACACTCACTCTCACAAACAGCAACTCACCCTGGAGCTCCATGAAGCTCTCTTCATGTTGTTGAGACACCTCCCTGGCCTCCTCCAGCTCCAACACCAGCTGCAACACCTGGGACCTCAACTCCTCCAAGTCATCCTCCTCTAACATTCCTCCTTCCACCTCCTCCTCCTCCTCCTCCTCCACTTTCACCTCCTTCTCCTCTCCCTGCTCCTCCTGCTGGCCCTTCTCTCCGTTCCCCACCTCCACCTCCTTCTCTTTCTCCTCCTTCTCATCGTTCTCCTCCAGGGACTCCCTCTCTTTGGCCGTCAGCATGTCCACAATGCCAGGCCTCTCCACCTTCAGGTCACATATGTCATCTAGAGAGAGAGGGATGGGGGAAAGGAGAGATAAAGATAGATAGAGTGTGTGAGAGAGAGAGAGAGAGAGAGAGAGAGAGAGAGAGAGAGAGAATTACTACCTCTGTAAACAGCTTAGTTTGCAAACTCCTGTCATACAGAGGTCTGTATTGGCCTACAAAGTGGTAGCAGTACTTCCTAACTCATTAACCCTGCTTCGTAGTATACCTCCTGGTGTTTGAAAGCTGAGAGGCAGCTGTGGTTCAACCCCCCACCTCATTGCTTGTCTAGGCTTTGAGCCTCTTACCCTGACCCCCAGCCCCCCCTCCACCTGCTGCCCCCCCCCCCCCGGTTTGATCCTCACCTGGTGTCCACAGAGACACCACCCCCCCCCCCAAAGACTACCCACACACACACTCGTTCTTGCCCACACAGTCCACCACCTGAGACTGCTGTCCTCAGACCAAGCAAAAGGCTGCTGAGCAACTATTCAAGTAGTGTTACCTGTTCTACAGAGCCATCTAGTGGGAAAACAGAGGAACAGTCAGAGAAACTCAGAGGAACTCAAAACACTCAATACACTCTCTATGTAGCTATATGTGTCTCTTTAGAATCATCTAAAATAATGCTGAGTCAGGCGAAGAAAGAATATTTATCTTTTGATACACTTGAGTCATTGCTTATGCAATATATGAGGTAGACTGCTTGCCATGTTAAAGAGATTATAGAAATCACAAGGACAAAAACTCAGAGCGCGAGAGAGAGAGAGGGAGAGCGAGAGCGAGAGTCAGAGAGAGGGAGCGAGACACACTTCCTCCCTCTCTCACACACACACACACTTCCTATCTCTCTCACACTTCCTCTCTCTCTCTCTATTCCTCTCTCTCTATTCCCCTCTCTCTCTCTCTCTCTATTCCCCTCTCTCTCTCTCTCTATTCCACTCTCTCTCTCTCTCTATTCCCCTCTCTCTCTCTCTCTCTATTCCCCTCTCTCTCTCTCTCTCTATTCCCCTCTCTCTCTCTCTATTCCCCCCTCTCTCTCTATTCTCCTCTCTCAATTCAATTAAATTCAATTTGCTTTATTGGCATGACGTAACAATGTACATATTGCCAAAGCTTATTTTGGATATTTACAATATAAAAATAAATAAAAATGAGAATCAAAATTGTCAACGGGACAACAGTAACAACAATAACCAAGGGTCAAAATAACCATACATTCAACAATTGCATGCCTCCTTGCTCGCACACGCTATTTCAGTTCTGCCCACAAATTTTCTATGGGATTGAGGTCAGGGCTTTGTGATGGCCACTTCCAACACCTTGACTTTGTTGTTCTTAAGCCATTTTGCCACAACTTTGGAAGTATGCTTGGGGTCATTGTCCATTTGGAAGACCCGTTTGCGACCAAGCTTTAACTTCCTGACTGATGTCTTGAGATGTTACTTCAATATATCCACATCATTTTCCGTCCTCATGATGCCATCTATTTTGCGAAGTGCACCAGTTCCTCCTGCAGCAAAGCACCCCCACAACATGATGCTGAAACCCCCTTGCTTCACGGTTGAGATGGTGTTCTTCGGCTTGCAAGCCTCCCCCTTTTTCCTCCAAACATAACGATGGTCATTATGGCCAAACAGTTCTATTTTTGTTTCATCAGACCAGAGGACATTTCTCCAAAATGTACAATCTTTGTCCCCATGTGCAGGTGCAAACCGTAGTCTGGCTTTTTTATGGCGGTTTTGGAGCAGTGGCTTCTTCCTTACTGAGCTGCCTTTCAGGTTATGTCGATATAGGACTCGTTTTACTGTGGATATAGATACTTTTGTACCTGTTTCCTCCAGCATCTTCACAAGGTCCATTGCTGTTGTTCTGGGATTGACTTGCACTTTTCGCACCAAATGACGTTCATCTCTAGGAGACAGAACGCGTCTCCTTCCTGAGTGGTCCCATGGTGTTTATACTTGCGTACTATTGTTTGTACAGATGAACGTGGTACCTTCAGGCTTTTGGAAATTGCTCCCAAGGATGAACCAGACTTGTGGAGGTCTTCGCTGATTTCTTTTGATTTTCCCATGATGTCAGGCAAAGAGGCACTGAGTTTGAAGGTAGGCCTTGAAATACATCCACAGGTACACCTCCAATTGACTCAAATTATGTCAAATAGCCTATCAGAAGCTTCTAAAGCCATGACATCATTTTCTGGAATTTTCCAAGCTGTTTAAAAGTACTGTCAATTTAGTGTATGTAAACTTCTGACCCACTGGAATTGTGATTCAGTGAATTATAAGTGAAATAATCTGTCTGTAAACAATTGTTGGAAAAATTACTTGTGTCATGCAGAAAGTAGAGGTTTTTACCGACTCGCCAAAATTATAGTTTTTTAACAAGAAATTTGTGGAGTGGTTGAAAAACAAGTTTTAATGACTCCAACCTAAGTGTATGTAAACTTCCGACTTCAACTGTACATCATGGCTGACAGGTGCTGGTTTCTATATATATATTTCTATATCCCGTTCTCATGCTCTCTCACACACTCCCTCTCAATTCAATTCAATTCAATTCAAGGGGCCTTATTGGCATGGGAAACATATTGTCAAAGCAAGTGAAGTAGATAATAAACAAAAGAGAAATCAACAATAAAAAAATGAACAGTAAACATTACACTCACAGACGTTCCAAAAGAATAAAGACATTTCAAATGTCATATTATGTCTATATACAGTGTTGTAACAATGTGCAAATCGTTAAAGTACAAAAGGGAAAATAAATAAACATAAATATGGATTGTATTTACAATGGTGTTTGTTCTTCACTAGTTGCCCTTTTCTTGTGGCAACAGGTCACAAATCTTGATGCTGTGATGGCACACTGTGGTATTTCACCCAGTAGGTATGGGAGTTTATCAAAATCAGGTTTGTTTTCGAATTCTTTGTGAATCTGTGGGAAATATGTATCTCGAATACGGTCATACATTTGGCAGGAGGTTAGAAAGTGCAGCTCAGTTTCCACCTCATTTTGTGGACTGTGTGCACATAGTCTGTCTTCTCTCTGTAGGTGATGGCTTTGTTATGGAAGGTTTGGGAATCGCTTCCTTTTAGGTGGTTGTAGAATGTAACGGCTCTTTTCTGGATTTTGATAATTAGCGGGTATCGGCCTAATTCTGCTCTGCATACATTATTTGGTGTTCTACGTTGTACACAGAGGATATTTTTTCTGAATTCTGCATGCAGTGTCTCAATTTGGTGTTTGTCCCATTTTGTGAATTCTTGGTTGGTGAGCAGACCCCAAACCTCACAACCATAAAGGGCAATGGGTTCTATAACTGATTCAAGTATTTTTAGCCAGATCCTAATTGGTAAGTTGAATTTTATGCTCCTTTTGAAGGCATAGAAGGCCCTTCTGCCTTGTCTCTCAGATCGTTCACAGCTTTGTGGAAGTTACCTGTGGCGCTGATGTTTAGGCCAAGGTATGTATAGTTTTTTGTGTGCTCTAGGGCAACGGTGTCTAGATGGAATTTGTATTTGTGGTCCTGGCGACTGGACCTTTTTTGGAACACCATTTTTTTGGTCTTACTGAGATTTACTGTCAGGGCCCAGGTCTGGCAGAATCTGTGCAGAAGATCTAGTTGCTGCTGTAGGCCCTCCTTGGTTGGTGACATCAGCAAAGAGTAGACATTTGACTTCAGATTCTAGTAAGGTGAGGCCGGGTGCTGCAGACTGTTCTAGTGCCCTCGCCAATTCGTTGACATATATGTTGAGGAGGTTGGGGCTTAAGCTGCATTCCTGTCTCACCCCACGGCCCTGTGAGAGGAAATGTGTGTGTTTTTTGCCAATTTTAATTTGTTGACTTGACTTGTTGTTTGTGTACATGGATTTTATAATGTCATGTGTTTTTCCCCCAACACCACTATCCATTCATTTATATAGCAGACACTCATGCCAAATTGAGTCAAAGGCTTTTTTTTTAAATCAACAAAGCATGAGAAGGCTTTGCTTTTGTTTTGGTTTGCTTGTTTGTCAATTAGCCTGTGCAGGGTGAATATGTGGTCTTCAATTACATTGAGATGATTTCTGACATGCTGTTCCTTCTTTTTCCGTAGTGTATTTCTGTATTGTTTTAGTGATTCACCATAGTGAAGGCGTAGACTAAGGTTTTCTGGGACTTTATGTTTTTGGTTGGACAGGTTCCTCAATTTCTTTCTTAGGTTTTTGCATTCTTCATCAAACCATTTGTCATTGTTGTTCATTTTCTTCTGTTTTCTGTTTGAATTTTTTTGATTTGATAGGGAAGCTGAAAGATCAAATATACCGTTTAGGTTTTCTACTGCCAAGTTTACACCTTCGCTATTACAGTGGAACGTTTTGTCCAGGAAGTTGTCTAAAAGGGATTGAATTTGTTGTTGCCTAATTGCTTTTTGGTAGGTTTCCACACAACATTCCTTCCATCTGTAGTATTTCTTAATATTACTCAGTTCCTTTGGCTTTGATGCCTCGTGATTGAGTATTGCTCTGTTCAAGTAGAGCGTGATTCTGCTGTGCTCTGATAGGGGTGTCAGTGGACTGACTGTGAATGTTCTGAGAGACTCTGGGTAGAGGTCAATAATAAAGTAGTCTTCAGTACTACTGCCAAGAGATGAGCTATAGGTGTACCTACCATATGAGTCCCCTCAAAGCCTACAATTGACTATGTACATACCCAGCATGCGACAGAGATGCAGGAGTTGTGACCCATTTTTGTTGGTTATGTTGTCATAGTTGTGCCTAGGGGGGCATATGGGGGAGGGAATGCTGTCACCTTCAGGCAGGTGTTTGTCCCCATGTGTGCTGAGGATGTCAGGTTCTGGTCCAGTTCTGTCATTTAGGTCATCACAGACTAGTACATGTCCCTGGGCCTGGAAATTATTGATTTCCCCCTCTAGGATGGAGAAGCTGTCTTCATTAAAGTATGGGGATTCTATTGGGGGGATATAGATAGATATAGGGGCGGGGTAGCCTTGTGGTTAGCGCGTTGGACTAGTAACCGAAAGGTTGCAAGATCGAATCCCCGAACTGACAAGGTACAAATCTGTCGTTCTGCCCCTGAACAAGGCAGTTAATCCCAATGTTCCTAGGCAGTCATCAAAAATAAGAATTTGTTCTTAACTGATTTGCCTAGTTAAATAAAGGTCAAATAAAGAGAGCACACAGGAGGATGTTAAGATCATTTCCTGTCACACCCTGATCTGTTTCACCTGTCCTCATTATTGTCTCCACCGCCTCCAGGTGTCGCTTGTTTTCCCCAGTGTATTTATCCCTGTATTTTCTGTCTCTCTTTGCCAGTTCGTCTTGTATGTTTCCAAGTCAACCAGCGGTTTTTCCCATTCTCCTGCTTTTTGCATTCTCCTTTTTCTAGTCCTCCTGGTTTTGACCCTTACCTGTTTCTGGACTCTGTACCTGCCCGCCTGACCATTCTGCCTGCCTTGACCACAAGCCTGTCTGCCACTCTGTACCTCCTGGACTCTGATCTGGTTATGACCTTTTTGCCTGTCCATGACCATTCTCTTGCCGACCCCTTTGGATTAATAAACATTGTAAGACTCCAACCATCTGCCTCCTGTGTCTGCATTTGGGTCTCGCCTTGTGCCTTGATATTTCCTTTTGAATTTCTAGCCAAATGTAAAATATTCCTGTTTTGATTCATTTAATAGAGTGAGTTAGGTCTGCTCTATACCAAATTAGCATAGCCAGTGGGTCTGTCTCCTCTATACCATGTTTCTTGTAGGATGACAATGTCTGTATTTCCGATTTCTTTGATGAAGTCCAGGTTCCTGCTCTTTAGGCCAAAGGCAGATGACCTCAGGCCTTGGATATTCCAGGATGAGATAGTGAAGGCTTTCTGTTCCATAAAGTGTCCGATGTTGTTGGTTGTGTGGTTTGGCATCAGGCCAGTAAGTGTGAGCAGAGCCTGCTGAGCATCTGGTACATGCCATTGGCTTTGGCTAGTGTAAGAGTGGGGGTTGGGCCTGTTTACCCGCTCACGGCCTGGGCGTATGTGTGACTTCCATGTTTAGGCCCTCTTTGCGGGAGTGGGGGGCATGGGGTGGGCAGGAGGGGCATAGGTCTGATCTGAGGGGGCCCATGTGGGCATGGTTGACTTGGGGGGGTGTTGATTGGTTGGGGTGGGGGTGTGGCTGGTGGTCTGGATGTAGGTCCTCTCGGCCTGGGTCCTCTATGTGTAGGTGGGGGGGGGGGGTCCCGCAGGTCTGGGAGAGTGTCTTGCTGGTCTGGGCAGGGTGTCTATTGATTTGTTGCTCCTGTGTGAGGTGTCGGGGCTGTGTTTGAGAGCGATGTCCTTTAGGGTCCGGGCGAAAGTGGGCACTGCTGCCTTGTATAGGTGGACCTGGTCATAGAGGCTGTTCAAGTCCAGGGTGGAGTGGTGGGCCAGGAAAACATTTGTTTTTGAGGCACAGTCACGGGAAATACTTGTGTTTACCCGCTGTATGGTAGCAGGGTGGAAGTCTTTTCGTGGTAGCAGGGTGGAGATAACCACTTGTGCATTGGGGAAAGTAGAAGAAGCTTTTTCAATCACTCCCTTCAGTGTTGTGGCCACCCTTTCCAGCTGTGCTCTCAGGTCATTTGTGCCTGTGTGTTTTATTATGTGGCTGGGTGAACCTAGTTGGTCCTCAGACAGAAGGTCTAGGGCGCGCTGGGTGTTTGGACACCAGAGTTTAGACACACTGTGTTTGGGAAAACGTATTTTTTTCTTGTATATATTTCCCATTTGAGTCCATAAGGAGTACAATCTGTGTCTTGTGTATGTCCTCAGTGGGTGTGGGGGTGTTGTCAGGAGGGCTATCAGGGTGGCTGATAGGGGGGGCTTGGGGTTCTTCATTTGTCTGTCCCGCTGTGATTTCGACGCTATGGTCAGGGGTGGACTGTTCTGCTGTGGTGTCGAGACTTTTGTCGGGAGCTGAGGTGGGCTGTTCTGCTGGCTCTCCTCAGGGGTGGCCACCTCTATAGTAGGTTGTTCTCTGTCACACGCCATCCCCCTCACACTCTCCTCCAGCAGTCTGATCCTCTCCAGTGCTCTGTTCTTCTCTTGCTCCTGCTTCTTCTCCTGGAGATGTTGTCTCTTTATAGTCCAGAGTGCAGATATGTCTCTCTCCACCTCCAGCTTTCCAGGTCTGGTTAAGGGGTTGTTGTTGTGCTGGACTGTTGTCTGGGTCTGTGCTGACTGGAGTGTAATCACCTGCTGTTCCAGTTCCACCTGCCTTACCTCCAGCTGGGTGAATTTATCCTTAATTTCAATGAGAGAGTAGTACCCTGTGCTGGGAGGTTGACTTTCCGCTTGGGGTTGCTCGTCTGTAGGGTTATATAATGAAGAGGTCTGGTCTGACCGGCTCGGGGTGGGGGTAGCTTTCTCAAGGTAGAGCTTCTCCTGCTGAGCTAATTCTTTGATGAGGTGAAAGTCCAGCTGAAACTGTTTGGGGTTGCCCTGTACCAATACTGTTCCAGACTTATAGAGATTTATATTACAGAGGGGTAGTGTGCTAATATAGCACTGTGCCATGCCAGGGGATGGTCTGTGTTAATATAGCACTGTGCCATGCCAGGGGATGGTCTGTGTTAATATAGCACTGTGCCATGCCAGGGGGTGGTCTGTGTGGAAGATTAAGTTGCTTATGTTCCCATTTTTTTAACAGTCAGCAAAAAGTGTCTCTTGATTTTCCATATGGAGGTTCATTTTGTACTATTTTCTTGCCTTGTCACTTTTTACATACAGAGGGTACTGTATTTTAATTACCTCTGAACAGCGGGAGGCAGCTTCAAGCCCTCTGCATTTGGTTGGGGTAGCCTGTTTGATTCTCCTGCCATTGTTGGGCTAAAGGGCTCTGACACCTCTCACTTGACACGTCAGTGCTAATTGGAGTTGTATCAAGCTTGGTAGCCTTAACTTAGCATTCAGTCCTTATAAAACAAAATATATCATTGTAGTGTATTTCAGGTAGTGGTTCCCCTCAAGGGTCAGACTCAGCCCCCCTCTAAATCACTGGCTAATTAAACTCTCTTAACCTCTCTCTGCTGATGTAAGTGATGGTGAAAGGAGGTGATGCGTGTGTGTCTGCTGCAGTCTCCTAAGTGCGTCACCATTGGCTAGACGGACTCTCACACACAGAGAGATGAAACATGATGGGTTAGAGAGAGTGTAACCTTCCATTCCTAAGACATGAGGCTGAGGTCTCATTTACTAGCTGTGTATGCATGTGGGTGTGTGTTATTGGCCAATTAACTGGAACACACAGAGTTCTGGTAAAGCCATTGGCTGACAATAGTTCCAGTTAAATCAATCAAAATTCTAGTGAAAGCATGTGTGTGTGCATGCGTACCTGTGGCCAAGTGTGCAAGTGTGCGTGTACGTGTGTGCATACCTGAGAATACACCAGATGTGTCTTATCCCTTTGGATTGAAAACATATACATAATACAGGCAGCACAACAAGCCAACACCTGTTTATAAACAAACAGTCAACAACAGGTTATAATCAGATGAAAAGACGCACACACACACACAGCTCAGTGAAGATGGCTCACAGTAGATGAGTCTACTGGTGAATATGAATAATTTACAACTAAAGAAGGAGGCTATGTATTAGGCAATTAGCAGTCTACCTCCTACCTCCAGCCATAGCCCAGTACCTCCAACACACAGACACTGACCTCTCCCTCTCACAAACACACACTATTTCATAGCCGATCTCTCCATGGTACACACACCCATCCAGAGGACTAACGTCCTGCGGCTGACAGTGGCACGTCAAAGAGCTCAATACTCTGGTAGTACTCTATGTACTCAGTGAGTACTGCATTCTTACTTAACATGCTTGACACAGATCCTTATAAACCCTCCACTCTCTGCTCTCTGGTGTCACCACTCTGATCAAAGGTGATACAGAGACACAGGAGAACATCTCCATTTGAGCTCCATGTATACAGACCTGATATTGAGGTGGCTATACTGTATATAGCAGGCTGCAATAGCACAGCAGGGCACTGTGGGAAATTAAATCAATGATCTTACTGTAAGAGCATACTTAGGCCTGGTTTCATTTCACCCCCTAGACCCTAGCCCCTCTTGTCCCCTTTGAAGTGATTGTTCAATGTGGGTGAGGCCTTAGGAAACGACGTTGTCTAATTCTAGGATGCATAGACTAGTAAGGATGCAGCCTGTGTATGTAAGGGTACTGTATCCTGACATAAGTCATTTCCTGTTTTTGAAAGATAACTTGTGTCTTTTCATTGTGAGATCTGGGTTTGTGACAACTTCATATTAGGAAGGAAATTTCCTTGAATTCATTCTCAAGTCCGTCTTCCAACCCAAATCTACTCAAATGAAAGACATGACACACTTATCCAATGTTAGCCTCGGAGAAAGAAACTCAGACTTCTTCTTTTTTTTTTAGCATAACAATTATCATCATGGCACAATTATGGAAGAATATCTGGAGGCCCTGGTTTAGTCTGGATTTAACAGTGATGCCTAGAAGCTAGCAAGGCCAATCTATTTGTAATCAAATGTAATGAGTTGTCGAAGGGAGACGAGACAGGAGTAAAACCACACACATCTGGGACAGAGCAATGTGAGGGAAACGCATGATTTCAAAGATGGTTAGAGTAACTCCACAGTGCCTTCCAGAAGTATTCATACCCCTTGACTTATTTTGTTAGTTACAGCCTGAATTAAACATTTATTAAATAGATTTCTTTTCTCACCCATCTACACACAATACCCCATAATGACAAAGTGAAAACATGTTTTTAGAAATCTTACTTTCTTTTTTAAATTACAGCTTTGAGTCTTTCTGTAAGAGCTTTACAAACATTTGCACATTATTCTTTTTTATATTCTTCAAGCTCTGTCGAGTTGGCTGTTGATCATTGCTAGACAGAAACATTTCAAGTCTTGCCATAGATTATCCAGCCGAATTAAGTCTAAACTACAACTAGGCCACTCAGGAACATTCAATGTCGTCTTGGTAAGCAACTCCAGTGTATATTTGGCCATGTGTTTTAGGATATTGTCCTGCTGAAAGGTGAATTTGTCTCCCAGTTTCTGTTGGGAAGCAGACTGAACCAGGTTTTCCTCTCAGATTTTGCCTGTCATAAACTCTATTCCGTTTCTTTTTATCCTAAAAAAAACTCCCTAGGCCTTGCCTATGACAAGTATACCCATAACATGATGCAACCACCACCATGTTTGAAAATATAAAGAGTAGTACTCAGTGATGTGTTGTGATGGATTGGCCCCAAACATAACGCTTTGTATTCACGACATAAAGTTCATTTCTTTGCCACATTTTTTGCAGTTTTACTTTAGTGCCTTGTTGCAAACAGGATGCATCTTTCGGAATATTTGTATTCTCGGCTACCTTCTTTTCACTCTGTCATTTAACCTCTACGGGATCGGTGTCCACCCCATGGAACGGTTGAGCTAACGTAGGCTAATGTGATTAGCATGAGTTTGTAAGTAACAAGAAGATTTCTCAGGACATAGATATATCTGATATTGGCAGAAAGCTTAAATTCTTGTTAATCTAACTGCACTGTCCAATTTACAGTAGCTATTGCAGTGAAAGAATACCATGCTATTATTTGAGAAGAGTGAACAGTTATGAACTTGAAAATGTATTAATAAACCAAGTAGGCACATTTGGGCAGTTTTGATACAAAATTTTGAACAGAAATACAGTGGTTCATTGAATCAGTCTAAAACTTGGCACGTACAATGCTGCCATCTAGTGGCCAAAATCGAAATTGCGCCTAATCTGGAATATTACATTTTGGCCTCTCTCTTGCATTTCAAAGATGATGGGAAAAAATACATTGTATGTGTTTTTTTCTTTGTATTATCTTTTACCAGATCTAATGTGTTATATTCTCCTACATTAAGTTCACATTCCCACAAACTTCAAAGTGTTTCCTTTCAAATGGTATCAAGAATATGCATATCCTTGCTTCAGTTCCTGAGCTACAGGCAGTTAGATTTGGGTATGTCATTTTAGGCGAAAGTGAAAAAAAGTGTCCGATCCTTTTGTTAGTGCATTGATAAACCATCCAAAGTGTTACTAATAACTTCACCATGCTCAAAGTGATATTCAATGTCTGTTCATTTATTTTTTTTTACCATCTACCAATAGGTTCCCTTCATTGTGAGGCATTGGAAAACCTCCCTGGTCTTTGTGGTTGAATCTGTGTTTGAAATTCACTGCTTGACTGAGGGACCTTAAAGATAATTGTATGTGTGGGGTATAGAGATGAGCCTTACGACAGGCCATTGCAAATATGGTTATGTGCCATTTTCAAGGTAATTTAGGGTGAAGTGATTGAAACCATTTTATTCATTTCCTCACGGTTCCCTCCCCTCTTGTTTGTTTGTTTTGTTGAACCTTTATTTAACCTTCTTACCCCTCCCCTCCTCCTCCTCCTCCTCCTCTCTGCAATCAACTCAGCGCCCCAACATCCTTCTGGTCTTCCACAGGACTGACTGATTGGTCAGGGCTTCTGGCAGGCGACCAATGATGTCCCTGCTACAACAGCATCACTGTCACAGGGATCATTCAATAATCACTCATCATCACTGTCTGACCCTTTTCTCTCGCCCCTCTCTCTATCCATCTCTTTCTCTACTCCTTATTCCTCGCCTAACCTTCTCTTGACCCCTGTTCTCCCTCCCTCTTTCCATATCATCCCCCTTTGCCTCCCTCTCTTCTTTCTCTCTGCTAGCCCTCCCTTGCACCGTCTCTCTCTCTCTCTCTCTCTAAGAAACACAATACTCATTCTAAAGACAGAGTTTGACATTGAAATGCTCCTGGCAAGATGAAATAGACGTGTCTCTCTCTTCTGTCTGACTGAGAAGCCACAGTCAGAACAGAGCCCAAATAACAACCATAACCACAATTATCTCCCTTCTACACAACTGTGACTGTAAATAATGACCCCCCTCCCCACCGTTCATAATCCCAGACCTGTCCCTCTTCGTGTCCACATGACGAAGGGACAATCACAGTGGCTGGTGGTTTGGAGGTGAAGGGGGGAGGGGGGGTCTGCGATGGCAGAATGAGTCATACCTCACCACTGCGTCAGAAAACAGCACATTGGTAACCATGGCCACACTCTCTTCTCTGCATACAGTATGCTACACATGCATCCTATCACACAGAAAGCAGCTTATTTATGCACTCATAGAGATACACCCACTTTAAAATACACATGAGGAGACTCGAGTCTTACACACTTGATCCCATCACTGCAATGGGATCCCATCACTGCAATGTTATATCAAATATGACTTTATGGCTACAGACAATTTGATTGCAGGGTACTCAGGGGAACAGAACTAGAGCAATCTTACAGGTATAATAGGTAAATAAGCTACTGAAACAATAACTGGGAGTCAGAGCAGGAGTAATGTCATCTCCTAACCGTGGATAGGGAAGACGGGTGACTATTAGGGACATGAACGCAAAAGAGCAGTAAAAACCACAACATCAATCACAGAGTTTGAGACATACAGACTTAGCGAAGGCTATGATTCCAGCATACACGTACATACAAACACACCCTACAGTCTCCTTAGCATGCAGACACCTGAAGTTACTGTCCTCTGGGGTGTAAAGCTGATGATTCAGCTACAATTCACTTCTGTCTGAATAGCATGTTTCACTAAGACACCATCTGTCACACAATGCTTTGGTTCCAACCTGACTCCACTCAAAGTAAAGCAATAAAAAAAGACATGACTTCCTCTTTCTCTGTTTTGACCACTCCAACACCCTCTGCAAAATACTGTAAATTGCCCTGATACAGAGGAATTCAACCCAACGTAAATTGGCTTAATCTAGCAGTAAATTAGCCTGCCTTGAAGCGGCACCTTTTTTACAAAGGCACGCAGAGCAGCCCTCTTAGCCTGTATAAAGAGTGATGTACTGCAGGTTAGTGTGTATGTGGGACCTCTCACTCACTGGAAATAAACAGGCAGTGTTACAGCCGCCTCTAAAAGACGGCTATGTATAGAAAGTTCACCCACTGTGGCTGGGGCTGAAATGGCACCCTATTCCCTATATACACTACTTTTGACCAGTGCACTATAGGGGAAAAGGGTACCATTTAGAATCAGACTATGAATAGAAAGTCAATACGAGTGAAGGGTGGCCACGGAGTGCCTGTCAATAAATATTTGTGACAGCCCAGGCTAAAATAGACTATGGGCCGCTGGGCTGGGGGGAGGACAAACTATGACCCCTTTCAGCATGTCTAGTCACTTACTTTATCCTTTCTCTCTCTCACTTGCCCATTCATATATTTCTGATGGATTAAGGTAAGGTGAATTAAAGATGGATACGTTTTTCAGTCCTTTTTCCTAATCTATACAATTTACGTGCCCCCAGACGATTCTGTTTTTTTGTTTGTTTATAACTTATTTTTTTACTTATTTTGTACATAATGTTGCCGCGACCGTCTCTTACGACCGAAAATAACTTCTAGACATCAGGACTGCGATTACTCACCGCGGACTAGCAGAATCCTTTTTTTCCTTTCACGACTCTGACGAGCCCGACGCGAAGGATACACTGCTTCCCCGGGAACAGGCCCTGATCCCCGTGATCTGCGTGAAGAGGAGGCGGAGAAAGAGGGGCCAAAGAGTGGGCTGCCATCTGAGAATTCGTAGGCGGTCGAATAAACCCCCACCTCCCTCCATTCTGCTAGCAAACATGCAATCCTTGGAGAATAAAATCAACGAGTTACGCGGAAGATTAAACTACCAACGGGACATTAAAACTGTAACATCTTATGCTTCACGGAGTCATGGCTGAATAACGACAATATCAACATACAGCTGGCTGGTTATACAATGTACCGGCAGGATAGAACAGCGGCGTCTGGTAAGACAAGGGGCGGCGGACTATGTATTTTTGTAAATAACAGCTGGTGCACGATATCTAAGGAAGTCTCGAGCTATTTTTTGCCTGAGGCAGAATATCTCATGATAAGCTGTAGACCACACTACCTACCGAGAGAGTTTTCATCTGTATTCTTCGTAGCTGTTTACATACCACCACAGTCAGAGGCTGGCACTAAGACAGCATTGAATGAGCTGTATTCCGCCATAAGCAAACAAGAAAATGCTCACCCAGAGGCGGCGCTCCTAGTAGCCGGGGACTTTAATGCAGGGAAACTTAAATCCGTTTGACCAAACATTCTATCAGCATGTTAAATGTGCAACCAGAGGCTGGTTGAACTCTGGACCACCTCTACTCCACATACAGAGACACATAGAAATCTCTCCCTCGCCCTCCATTTGGCAAATCTGACCATAATTCTATCCTCCTGATTCCTGCTTACAAGCAAAAATGAAAGCAGGAAGCACCAGTGACTAGATCAATAAAAAAGTGGTCAGATGAAGCAGATTCTAAGCTACAGGACTGTTTTGCTAGCACCAACTGGAATATGTTCCGGGATTCCTCCGATGGCATTGAGGAGTACACCACATCAGTCATTGGATTCATTAATAAGTGCATCCATGACGTCATCCCCACAGTGACCGTTCGTACATAACCCAACCAGAAGCCACTGATTACAGGCAGTATCTGCACTGAGCTAAAGGCTAGAGCTGCCGCTTTCAAGGAGCGGGACTCTAACCCAGAAGCTTATAAGAAATCCAGCTATGCCCTCGAATCGAATCGTACTACACTGGCTCTGACGCTCGTCGGATGTGGCAGGGCTTGCAAACCATTACAGACTACAAAGGGAAGCACAGCCGAGAGCTGCCCAGTGACCCGAGCCTACCAGACGAGCTAAACTCTATTTTCAACCTCTCCCTGTCCAAGTCTGTAATACCAACATGTTTTAAGCAGACCACCATAGTGCCTGTGCCCAAGAACACTAAGGTAACCTGCCTAAATGACTACCGACCCGTAGCACTCACATCTGTAGCCATGAAGTGCTTTTAAAGGCTGGTCATGGCTCACATCAACCCCATCATCCCAGAAACCCTAGACCCACTCCAATTTGCATACCGCCCCAACAGATCCACAGATGATGCAATCTCTATTGCACTCCACACTGCCCTTTCTCACCTGGACAAAAGGAACACCTATGTGAGAATGCTATTCATTGACTACAGCTCAGCGTTCAACACCGTAGTGCCCTCAAAGCTCATCAATAAGCTGGGACTAAACACCTCCCTCTGCAACAGAATCCTGGACTTCTTGATGGGCCGCCCCCAGGTGGTAAGGGTAGGTAACAACACATCCGCCACACTGATCCTCAACACATGGGCCCCTCAGGGGTGCGTCCTCAGTCCCCTCCTGTACTCCCTGTTCACTCATGACTGCATGGTCAGGCACGACTCCAACACCATCAAGTTTGCCGATGACACAACAGTGGTAGGCCTAATCACCGACAACGACGAGACAGCCTATAGGGAGGAGGTCAAAGACCTGGTCATGTGGTGCCAGGAAACAACCTCTCCCTCAACATGATCAAGACAAAGGAGATGATTGTGGACTACAGGAAAAAGAGGACCAAGCACGCCCCCATTCTCATCGACGGGCTGCAGTGGAGCAGGTTGAGAGCTTCAAGTTCCTTGGTATCCACATCACCAACAAACTAACATGGTCCAAGCACACCAAGACAGTCGTGAAGAGGGCACGACAAAACCTATTCCCCCTCAGGAGACTGAAAAGATTTGTCCTCAGATCCTCAAAAGGTTCTACAGCTGCACCATCAAGATCATCCTGACTAGTTGCACCACTGCCTGGTATGGCAACTGATCGGCCTCCGATCGCACGGCACTACAGAGGGTAGTGCGAACTGCCCAGTACATCACTGGGGTCAAACTTCTATACCAGGCGGTGTCAGAGGAAGGCCCTAAAAATTGTCAGACTCCAGCCACCCTAGTCATAGACTGTTCTCTCTGCTACCGTACGGCAAGCGGTACCAGAGCGCCAAGTCTAGGTCCAAGAGACTTCTAAACAGCTTCTACCCCCAAGCTACCCAGACTATTTGCATTGCCCCCCCTCCCCCTCTTTACACCACTGCTACTCTCTGTTGTCATCTATGCATTGTCACTTTAATAACTCTACCTACATGTACATACTACCCGCACATTGACTCTGTATTGGTACCCCCCTGTATATAGTCTCGCTATTGTTATTTTACTGCTGCTCTTTAATTACTTGTTACTTTTATCTCTTATTCTTATCTGTATTTTTTTGAAACTGCATTGTTGGTTAGGGGCTCGTAAGTAAGCAGTTCACTGTAAGGTCTACACCTGTTGTATTTGGCGCATGTGACTAATTAAATGGATCTTGCTTGCTATTTTTGTCTTTCTGTCTCTTTCGCCCTCTCTCCTAATCTGTTAATCTCTTTCTTCAGCATCCTTCTCTTTCTGCCTCTCCCTGACAAAGGCAGTAATGACCAGACACATTCCCTCTCCACATCCCTGATCACTCCTGACAAGCACCATCAACACTGTCTACACAGTGCACACATCCACTCAGGACCACTCACACAAACAAACACACACACACTCACACGCACACGCACACCACACACACTCACACAAAGAGGAACAGATAACACTGCTCTGTGGCACAGCTGAGCCAGTGAAATGAAAAGGAATCTCCGTACACTCATGATCAATGCATCATTTTCAATTTATTAGGCTGAGCTTTCAGTCGTCAGACCTTCATCAGAGAATACAAAACACACAAGGCCACATGTAGGAAACGTGCGTCAATACAATCAGACATGTTGCGCATCAGCAACAAAAGCGGCAGGAGGCACATCAGTAATCAATTATCTCAGAAAAGTGTTACTTGATCCAGTATTTTTTTCTCTCATTATTTTAACATGAGGGTCATCCTTTAATATGTTTCCCCTTAACCCCTGGCTTTATGTGGTTCCTGTAATTTATGTCGGTTCTTTAACCCAATCCCGCTTACATTTTCCCATAGGCCCACCCCTTTCGCATTTTTATTTTGTTTATTTAGTTCACACCTGTTATGTAAAAATGTAATTTAAAAAAAGTACAATTATGTCAAAACTATACTGAATCCCAAAAATATCTATACTGTCTCAATCAAGTCACACTTTTCTGAGATAATTGAGATAATTGACGACTGATTGCTTTGTACGCAGGTGTTGCTCATCATGTCTGATTGCATTGTACGCAGGTGTTGTTCATCATGTTTGATTGCATTGACACAAGTTGCCTATATGTGGCCTCTGGCATTGTGTGTTTTTGGATGCTCTGATTCCTTTTAATTTCAGTGTTACTCGTTATCTCCTGCACCTTAGCAACGGTCAGGTGTGCCACATATCCAGTCAAGATTCTACAGCTGAGCCAGTGAAAAGAGAGAAAGGATGAAAAGAATGAGTGACAGAGAATCAGAAACTTGTCTTTTGCCCCAGGCCAACACCTGCACTGATTACTATTCTGGTGTGCTTCATCCCAGACCAAGGACAGGGTGCTAGCTTGCCTTTATCACATACACACACACACACATACACACACACAGACTCCTGAGTGAGACTGAGGTGGAGCGGGTGACATTGGCTATGAGAGACAGGCAGAATACTAAGGACCACCACACAGACCTATACACACAACCTCCTTCTTCCATGTCCCATTATCAATCCATCCGGCTCTGTTCCTTTCATCAATCCCCAAGGGACCATTATCCCAGATGTTGCCACAGAACACACACACACACACACCACCCCAGCCTTAATGAGAAAAGGCAGTAGATCGTAGGCCAGAGGAGAGCAGTGCTGGAATATCAATAGGCCTGCATCAGTTCTGTGAAGACATGTAACATCTCTCTCTCCTTCACTTCCTCCATCCCTCATCTCCTCTGGTTCTCAGCATCTTCCCTTTCTTTCTCTCTGGCCAAATCAGACGTCATCACTGTGGCAGTGGTATTTTTAATTCATGTTTGATAGAGCTGTAATGAGTATTTCATATGAGATGGCGAGAGGAGATGAAGCCAGTAAGATGATGAGAGAGAATGAAAGAGAGGAGAAAAAAGAGAAAAACAGCTGAAGGGAGAGAAGGACCGATGACAATTTTAGAGTAAAAAAGGATGAAGCAGAGAGAGGATAGCAGAGAGAGGATAGGCGAAAGAAGATAGGAGAGAGAAGATAGGAGTAAAAAGGAATGAACAGAATCAAAGAGTAGGAATATTAGAGAGGACATAAATCAAAGCCTAAACCAGACTAGACTAATCACCAATATTAATGTTTACCCGTTTATAAACCCAATTCAATTTGTTTTCCTTCTGTACAAGGAAGGGGAGATCAATATGAGGAAAATATCTCCTATCAGAGCACCCCTGTCTCTATGATTTACTAGGAGATTATGAATACACACACACACTCTCTCGCACACACACAAACAAGGGCTTATAAAATCCATATGACTAACCTGACTACACACAGCCCCAGTGCAGAGGGGATATGATATATTGTAGGATGATGAAGATGGAGGAGGACGAAGAGCATTGGGACATAATTTTATCGATTTCACTCTCTCTCCCTTTCTCTCCTCTACCTCTATCCTTCATATCCTAATCTTCTACGAACACACTAAGGTAACAGACACCTCACACTCACACACACAAAGATGACATCTCACACACTCAAGTCCTACACACACTGTCAATGTCTAGCAGCACCGCATAGACACAATGCAGTC
Source organism: Salvelinus namaycush (assembly GCF_016432855.1). Classification (NCBI taxonomy): domain Eukaryota; kingdom Metazoa; phylum Chordata; class Actinopteri; order Salmoniformes; family Salmonidae; genus Salvelinus; species Salvelinus namaycush. Next base: position 42,816,246 of record NC_052312.1, read on the forward strand.
TTATTGGGAACAGTCTCATGGTCCCATTTGGAGAAAACACACAAACACCTTAAACTACAGTTATGTGCAGAATCCTCACGTTAACTCGCATCCCTCCATTCCAATGAGCCCATCCATCTTTTTGTATTGACGTCGCTCCCTCAAGGACAAAACATCCCATTCAGAAGAGAAACCATGACAGGAATCGAGCCACGTTATGAATTCACATTCTCACCGAGACAAATATGTAGGTTATGTCAGCCGAGACCTTTCATAATGATTGACACACACACGCACCTGTTAGATTTTTTTTTTTTATATGACCATACAAGGGCAGTCCACACCCACGAGCTCCTTTGGAGATGGCTGCTGTCTGGTTAGTACAGAGCAGGGGTACTCAAATACTATTTGAGAAGGTCCGGATGGATGTTGTAATTTATCGCCGAAGTAACAAACCCCCACCAAGCGACCCAATGCGACCTGAAACTGTTCACGCCCCTCTTGTTGGTGGAGAAAATGGTTCAGTTTTAAAGCTAAGTTCCTGTATTTCTGCACATTTTCAAATCAAATCAAATCCAAGTTTATTTGTCACGTGCGCCGAATACAACAGGTGTAGTAGACCTTACAGTGAAATGCTTACTTACAAGCTCTAACCACTGGTGAAAAAAAGGTATGTATGTGTGTGTGTGTGTGTGTGTGTGTGTGTGTGTGTGTGTGTGTGTGCGTGTGTAGGTAAGTAAAGAAATAAAACAACAGTAAAAAGACATTTGAAAAAAGAGTAGCAAGGCTATATACAGACACCTGTTAGTCAGGCTTAGTGAGGTAGTATGTACATGTAGGTATCGTTAAAGTGACTATGCATATATGATGAACAGAGAGTAGCAGAAGCGTAAAAAGAGGGGTTGGCGGGTGGTGGGACACAATGCAGATAGCCCGGTTAGCCAATGTGCGGGAGCACTGGTTGGTCGGGCCAATTTAGGTAGTATGTACATGAATGTATAGTTAAAGTGACTATGCATATAAGATAACCAGAGAGTAGCAGCAGCGTAATTTTGTCATCTTATGTGTGTTTATACAATGATACACTACATGACCAAAAATATGTGGACACCTGCTAGTCGAACATCTTATTCCAAAATCACAGCCATTAATTCCCTTTGCTGCTGGGGAGGCTTTCCACTAGATTTTGGAACATGGCTGCGGGGACTTGATTCCATTCAGCCACAAGCGCATTAGTGAGGTCGGCAGTGATGTTGGGCGATTAGGCCTGGCTCACAGTCGGCATTCCAATTCATCTTAAAGGTGTTTGATGGAGTTGAGGTCAGGGCTCTGTGCAGTCCAGTCAAGTTCTTCCACACCGATCTCGACAAACCATTTCTGTATGGACCTGGCTTTGTGTACGAAGGCATTGTCATGCTGAAACAGGAAAGGGCCTTCCCCAAACTGTTGCCACAAAGTTGGAAGCACAGAATCGTCTAGAATGTCATTGCATGCTGTAGCATTAAGATTTCCCTTCATTGGAACTAAGGGGCCTAGTATGAATCATGAAATACTGCCCCAGACCATTATTCCTTTTCCACCAAACTTTACAGTTGGCACTATGCATTGGGGCAGGTAGTATTCTTTGTCTGTTGGACTGCCAGATGGTGAAAAGTGATTCATCCCTCAAGAGAACGTGTTTCTGCTCCAGAGTCCAATGGAGGCGAGCTTTACACCACTCCAGCCGACGCTTGGCATGGTGATCTTAGGCTTGTGTGCCGGTGCTCGGCCATGGAAACCAATTTCATGAAGCTCCCGACGAACAGTTCTTGTGCTGACATTACTTCCAGAGGCAGTTTGGAACTCGGTAGTGAGTGTTGCAACCGAGGACTGACGCTCAGCACTCTGTGGTCCCGTTCTGTGAGCTTGTGTGGCCTACCACTTTTCGGCTGAGCTGTTGTTGCTCTTAGGCATTTCCACTTCACAATAACAGCTCTTACAGTTGACCGGGGCAGCTCTAGCAGGGCAGAAATTTATCAAACTGACTTTTTGGAAAGGTGGCATCCCATGACAGTACCACGTTGAAAGTCACTAAGCTCTTCAGTAAGACCATTCCACTGCCAATGTTTGTCTATGGAGATTGCATGGCTGTGTGCTTGATTTTATATACCTGTCAGCCACGGGGTGTCCACATATACACATACATATATATATATATATATATATATATATATATATATATATATAGACATATATATATATACACATACATATAGTGTACCTGAGTGACACAACAAAATCAATGGGAGCCTCCTGTGGGTTGAGGCCCCCATGGGCACATACTCTGGCCATGGTAACTGGTACAGTAGCTGGTTAGTTAGCCTTACATACCTACCTAGCTAACATGGGCTGGTACCTGATCAACTGTTAAATGGCAGCCAAGCATCGATAATCATGTCACCAGAATAAGACCCCCGGTATTTATTGGAAAGGAGCATCAAGATCATCATCTTGTACATTCACCACCCTGTGAAGTTCATAACTTATTTCATCTGTAGCCTAATAAACTGTAGGCTTTCCTGACAAGTTGAAGTGGGAGGACCACAGAACATGTCATGACTCCAAGTTCACTTTCGATATTTACTTTCGTTATTTTATTAATATTTGCGCATAAAAACGTTTCCGCCGCCATTTCTCGGATAATCCATTTTACTGACACAAGAAGATCTCACCTTGTTTTGTCGACATTTGGAAAGTTGACTAACAAATTAGCTGTTTCCATCAGGCCTGTTGTGACATTTTTTATCCAACATGTACTTTCCTTGCATAAAAAGGTTGGATAGAAACCCACTGGTCATTGCGTGCAAAAAAAGACTTTGTGTTTCACTTCAGTGCTGTGTTCCTGTCACACTGGTGTGTAGCCAATGAGATAGGCTTGCCAGGGATATGTAGATGACCTGGATGGGATTTACAACCTCACGAGGAGGAGGAAGAAGAGCCAATGCAGCTTGGACGAGTGCATTACCTGCTTCTGGTGAACAGATTAATTTAATTGCTTTTAGCATAACAAATGCCCACAAAATATGTTTTTGAAGAGATTGAAAGAGAAAGTGAGACTGAATATGGCTCGACCGGAAGTGATCTGCTCGGGAGAAGAACAGACGGATCGGTCAGTAAAAACATGCATGAATAGCTAGCTAAGCTAACGTTAGCTGGTTTCAGTAGCTAGCTAGCCATGTATTTTGTTTTATGTAGTTGTGGTCTTCCTAGTTGTGTTTGGGATACAGTAGCTAAGTTATACAGTCTAGGGCCCATGCTCAGTTCCAGTGATTTAGGTTATAGCTAATATTGGATATAAACAACAATAGTAGTTTTATATTGTTTGCTGTTCAAATGTGGATACATGTGCATTTTTTACTTTGGAGACGAATGCAATTCCCCATTGTCTCCAAAGTTACCTGTGCTCCCATTGTTTGCATAGAGTATGTGTGTTCACACCTCTGTGTGGCACTCTCCAGACAAGCAGTTCAGACTGGGTTTTTTCTTGTAGTGGGCTGTACTGCTTTACAGAACGGTGTTAAACTTTAGTTCTGGTGTTATACTTTGTATTCCAGGTTATAGAGAAGCTTCTCAGGAACACAGAACACTCTAGTTCATGAGGATAGGACTTACCATTGCTAAGAATTATATTTTCAAGTGATTGAAAAAGGTCACAGACAATGTTAATCCCTGGTCAACAATGGCACCAAATCACCTGCCTGGATTCTAAAAATCAACATGTTTTGTCCAATATCTCAAGATAGGGTGGTCATATTGTTATGACATTTTCAAGGCTGATGTAGAACACAGAGATTATTCAATTTAAAGTAAAATGTACTAAATTAAAATGTAATATTATGCAAATTAGATACTCAATATGCACATTAGGCAGTACAGAATACATAATTACAGTAATTTAAGCCCAATAATTTAAAGTAGGGTGGTCATATTATTAACAAATCTACATGCTTTATGCAAAGCTGAGAGTACGTAACAATTTCTGAAATTAGAATACAACTTTTATACTATTTTATGCAAATTAGGTACCCAACATACTAATTAGCCTGTACAGAATGTAATAATTACAACACGTTAAGCCCATTAATTTAAAGTAAGGTGTTCATATTGTTAACATATATTGTCGAGTAAGGTGCGTGTTGTAACTATGTGTGTCACCAGGGATTGTAACAAAGTACATATAATTGGGCTTCCAAAATAACGAACAAAAAGCAGGGTTTCTATTAACCAATTAGTAACTGTTAGGTTGTATATATCACAGTTATATTGTATTCAGTAGACCAACTGATTAGGCCTCGAGTACCAAATAATACACCCAACCCTGTGCCTGTGTGCCACCTGCATACACACAGCCTAACACAGACACACACTTCTCACTAAGTCTGTACTGTAACACAGAAGGTTACTAGTCTCACAACATAGCTTACTTCTAAAGCATGAAACACACTGAGAATCTCACTGCCGATAGACTGCCGATATGTACTAATCACAGTGGGAGGCCGTTCCTTCTCTTAGTAGAACAAAAGCGTTACCTGCTGCGTGCCGACTTGGTAGCGACGAACCTACCGATTCTACTTGTAGAATCACAATGCTCATTAGCGGCCAAAAATGTGACTGAGCCAATCAGAAAAAATAAAAAAATTGCATTTTCTCCAAACATCCACGGATCAGCCTATGGGATGGTAGCTAGCTAAGTGCACAAACACAGTACACACAACACTAAATACTTCCTCCAAGCTTGCTAACCACTGTATCTAGTATTGACATTATAATTCAATCCCAATTAGCTAGATTAGCTAGTTAACCTGAAACAGCTGCCTGTGTTAACTGCCGAGTTAGTGCAGTGTCCTTATCTAACGTTAGATAGCATCCCAAATGGCACTATTCCCTATATACTGTAGTTCACTACTTTAGATAGACCATAGAGCTCTGGTCAAAAGTCGTGCACTAAATAGGGAACAAGGTGACATTTGGGACGCAGTTTGTCATTCGAAACAGGATATTTCATAGGGATTGCCAGCCAGGATACACATCCACAGACCTCAAGCCATTTCCAGACTTGGCTCAAAGCAGCAGAAGCAAATTCATAGTCTACAGACCTGTTCCAGTCAGACTTCTAGTGACTAGATGAGGGTATAGTGATGAATTGTTAGTTTGACAGTTATTGCCTTTAAGTTGGTCGTAATACAGAGACAGTGTAGGAGTTCAGTACTCAGCTACACTGATAATAATCATGTTAGACAGCGGCCCACACACACCAGAGAGAGAGAGAGAGAGTAAACACGGAGTTTAAAGAAGGATATACTGTAACTAGACAATCAGCTCTCATGACTGTACTTGTTGTTGACCTTTGTTACAGACACACTCCTACGATTAGCTCTGTGTACTAGGCGAGGATGGGTTGCAGAGTTGAGGTAGTACAGGAGGAGGACATGGGGATGGGGAGGGACTGGTTACTGGCAGGAAGGAAGGGAAGGCTCAAGAGGCCTCGTTTTTGCTGGAGAGAGAGACAGAGAGGGTAAACCCAGGCAACGGGTCACGATCCTGAACTTTTCATCTCCAGTCACATCCAATTACAGATGACAGAGGAGAGGAGACAGGCTCTAATAGGAGGATGCAGAGGCAGAACTATGGCTGCAGCTGTCTCCCTGTGTGTGAGAGAGAGAGAGAGCAGGGGGAGAGACTGCAGTAGAGTGGTGTGTTAGTGGGCCATGGAGGCGTGATGGTGGGAGGATGAGGTTGGCACGCGCTGGGCTCTGTGGGTGCTATACATGGCATATGTGAAGAGAGGGAGAGGAGGGGTGCAGCTGCTGGGGGTGGACAAGTAGAGACGGGGATTGGTGAAACCAGTGGGTATTGAGGGAAGGAAGAGCTATGGGAGTCGATGGTTCTTCAAAGGCGTGTGTGTGTGTGTGTGTGTGTGTGTGTGTGTGTGTGTGTGTGTGTGTGTGTGTGTGTGTGTGTGTGTGTGTGTGTGTGTGTGTGTGTGTGTGTGTGTGTGTGTGTGTGTGTGTGTGTGTGTGTGTGACAACAGGGATGGGGTGTTCTAGAATGTCGCAGTCAGATCAAAGGAGATTGAGATGCAGTGGGTGGAGACCTTCTCCGTCCCTCTCCCACAGTGTGTCCATCATTATCCTCTACCTCTCTATCAACCTCCTTAGAGTCAAATCAGGTGGGGGGGGGGAGAGAGAAGGATAGAGATGCTGTGTGTTTGTCAGTACTTTGTAGTGAGAGTGGAGCAACACTGTAGTCATTACAGTAGCAGAAAAACTGGGCCAACAGCAGACACACACACAGAATGAACCACACACACACAGAAAGAATGAACCACACACACAGAGAATGAACCACACACACAGAGAATGAATCACACAGCATAGACCTACACACTCCGAGCCATCACAAAGCAGCTCTGAAGATCACAACGGACTTTGGTTTTGATCAGAGACAGCATTTTACAGGGAGAACTCCCGGGACTCTCTATTTCATCTGGGTATAGCTAGCTATACCTAGCTCAAGTCCTTCAGACTAGCTAACAAACCCCATTAACTAGAGCAGCTTTGGCTAACTAAATTTATCTTGAACAGCAACTCAACTCAGACACCTGTGGCTAACCCAAACTCACCTGTACATACTGTAACTACAATATTGTCTCACCTGTACCTGTTCAACTCTGTCACACCTACACCCAGAGTTAATTTCGTCAATGAAAATAGTGACTACAATTTTCGTCAAACAGGAAATTGACGAGACAATAACTAAACTAAAATTATTTTTCATTTCAGTTATCTCTGTGACTAAAATTGGACTACTAATGTTATCTCATTGAACCTTTATTTAACTAGGCAAGTCAGTTAACTTCTTATGGCTGCAGGGGCAGTATTGAATAGCTTGGATGAAAGGTGCACAGAGGTGCCCATAGTAAACTGCCTGCTCCTCAGTCCCAGTTGCTAATATATGCATATTATTATTCGTATTGGATATAAAACACTCTGAAGTTTCTAAAACTGTTTGAATTATGTCTGTGAGTATAACATAACTCATATGGCAGGCAAAAACCTGAGAAGTTCCACTTCCTGTTTGAATTTTTTCTGAGGTGGCAGATTTTCAACCAAGCTCTCATTGAAATTACAGCGAGATATTGATGAGTTTTCACTTCCTACGGCTTCCACTAGATGTCAACAGTCAATAGAACTTTGTCTGATGACTCTAATGTGAAGGGGGGCCAAAGGAGACAGGAATTAGTCAGGTCTGCCACGAGCTGACCATGCTTTCACATGCGCATTCACATGAGTAGGACCTCCGTTCCACCGCTCTTCTGAAGTCAATCTAATTCTCCGGTATGGAACGTTATTCAAGATGTATGTTAACAACATTCTAAAGATTGATTCAGTACATCGTTTGACATGTTTCTACTGACTGTTACGGAACTTTTGGACATTTCGTCACGTTATAGTGGACGCGCTTTGTGACTTTGGAATTGTTTACCAAAAGCGCTAACCAAAGTAGCTAATTGGACATAAATAACGGACATTATCGAACAAATCAAGCATTTGTGGACCTGGGATTCCAAGGACTGTATTCTGAGGAAGTTCATCAAAGGTAAGGAAACATTTATCATGTATTTTCTGGTTTCTGTTGACCCCAACATGGCGGCTAATTTGGCTATTGTTCTGAGCTCCGTCTCAGATTATTGCATGATTTGCTTTTTCCGTAAAGGTTTTTTGAAATCTGACACAGCGGTTGCATTAAGGAGAGGTATATCTATAATTCCATGTGTATAACTTGTATTATCATCTACATTTATGATGAGTATTTCTGTTGAAACGATGTGGCTATGCAAAATCACTTGATGTTTTTGGAACTAGTGAATGTAACGCGCCAATGTAAACTCCGATTTGTTGTTATAAATATGAACTTTATCAAACAAAACATGCATGTATTGTGTAACATGAAGTCCTATGAGTGTCATCTGATGAAGATAATCAAAGGTTAGTGATTAATTTTATCTCTACTTCTGCTTTTTCTGACTGCTATCTTTCGCTGAAAAAATGGCTGTGCTTATTGTGGTTTGGTGGTGACCTAACATAATCGTTTGTAGTGCTTTCGCTGAAAAGCATATTTGAAATCGGACACTTTGGTGGGATTAACAACAAGATTACCTTTAAAATGATATAAGACACATGTATGTTTGAGGAATTTTAATTATTAGATTTCGGTTGTTTGAATTTGGCGCCCTGCACTTTCACTGGCTGTTGTCATATCGATCCCGGTAGCAGGATGCAGCCATATAAGAACAAATTTTAATTTACAATGACAGCCTACCCCGGCCAATTATGCGCCACCCAATCACGGCCGGATTTGTGCAACCTGGATTTGAACCAGGGACTACAGTGACGCCTCTTGCACTAGATGCAGTGCCTTAGACCGCTGCGCCACTCGGGAGCCCAATGGACTGGATAAGAGTTTTTAGGTGAGATTGAGAGCTTTTCAGTGATAAGCACAATGAATATTAGCAGCACAGATGCACAGAGCAGTTCTGTTCAGCAGTCTAAAGGACACACCACCCCCGGCACACACAGCCTGCCTCCGATTATACACATCGTGAAGCCGACTCTCTTGCTTCCCCGTGGCTAACCAGTCACCACCAGCCTTCTAGTTAGCTACCCTTTGCCTGGTTAAGAAAGAAGCTTCTTTACTAAATGAAAAACAACAGCAGCATTGAGTTTAATAGTGAAACAGTCTAGCTATGTTTTTCTCTCCTCTATTATAGAAAACACTGTCTCTCCTACACCTGTTAAAACTACAACACTGTCTCTCCTACACCTGTTAAAACTACAACACTGTCTCTCCTACACCTGTTAAAACTACAACACTGTCTCACCTACACCTGTTAAAACTACAACACAGTCTCACCTACACCTGTTAAAACTACAACACTGTCTCTCCTACACCTGTTAAAACTATAACATTGTACCTGCTTTAACCACCCACTGCACACCTCACACTCTCCCCTCAAATACAGTATGTCCTGGCTACTTAACATAAGGAACCATACGTGTGATCAGACCATGGCTTAAATGAAGGTTACTACAAGCTTCCCTCCGTTGATCTACGTGCATGTGTGTGTGTGCGTGTACATGGGTGGAGTGGGATTTCTGGAGTAGCGGATACCTTTTGGTAACATGATATCGTCCACGGTCCCTCTCCCATTTGCAAGTGGGCGACAGCAACGTTTTTCATTTTTGTCTTTTCATTTAGTTAAAACAAGGAAGAGTCGCCTTTCCTTGCTAGTAGTAGTTAGGTGGCAGCCTGGCTAGCTGGTTTTAGCCTTGCTAAAAACATAGCGAGCTAGCTAGCCTTTTAGGCTTCCCACATCTCCATGTGAAATAATCAGATTTATAATTTTATAAATATATTTATACTTGCTGGTGTAACCTAAAACATTATTCCAGTTTGATAAGCTGCTTGTGTATTAATTTCCATCAGCTAAAAATAAAACGTTATCATGTTTTGGTCATGGAGAAAAAAGCACATGGCTAGCCACTTGCCTAAAGCAGGTTCTACCATTTCACAATTGCCTATATCACTAGTTCTAAACAAAATACCTTGTTCGGTAGATTCGTGTTGTTTGGTTTACTGTTTGAACAGTTACTGAGATTATATTTGGTTATCAATACAAAATAGGCTACTTTGATGAATAGCCTATGTAGCATATAGATCAGATCAAGAAACCAAGCGACAAAAGTTTTCAGGTAGTAAAAATGTATGTTGAATGCCGGAGTGTGTTACAAGGCCCCTTTTGTAATGAAAAACATTGCAACACTCCAAATCTTGCATCTGCATAGAGCTTGTAGTAATCGGCTCAATGGCCACTTAACCTGTGGACCAACGGTCAGTCATACACTGTACATAGGCTAGTTATCATAAAGGATTCACACAGAGGTCATAGGTTACAAAACAAATACATAGGCTGAATGTCCAACATCATTAATGCCAGGAAAACCCCTGGGGATCTGATAGCTGAAAGAATGCATACAGAATTCCCATTGTTATGATGATTGACTATTTACCCAGCATCAGCATTTATATTTGGATGTGTAAATCCAATATTTAAATAATATTAAGAGTTTATGAATGTAATATTCACAGAGCTCTGTGATCCAGCTAGCTTACAGTCTCTACTGGATGACGTCCCTGAATAGTGTCAATATGGAAGGCTGGCAGGCTGGCAGGCTGTCTCTCCCTCCCTCTGAGGTGAAGCCTGCCTGGATCTCTCTGTTAATCCATCTGTTCTGGTAAACACAGGCCTCGCTGACTGGCTAACACAAACACTCAGCCATACAAACAGACACACACGCACACATATACTGGTAGACCCTTTACGGCTCACACACTCACGAACATAACATTTTGTGTAGACATCAATGGAGTCATTGGGATGCAATGCACACACGCAGGCATATAAACAACACACACATGATTGTGTGATAAGCACACACACAAACATACACACACACTAACCTGCAGGGTCCATGACCTCCTCGATGACCGGTGGCAGGCGTAGTCCGTCCATGGTTGCCCTGGCGATTCAGTGTGGGGGATTAGGTGGAAGGTGTCGTGTGGGTCCGGATGCTCTCTTGTACTGCAGAGGTCGAGTGATGGATGAGTATAGGGGGACCAAGGCAAAGAGAGACAGGGGGAGGATGACGCAGACGAAGCCCAGGAAGGCTCCTCAAGCTCCGGGTAGACTCAGCCGCAGCAGCCCCTCCATCCTGGAGGTGAGAGAGACGCAAGGACACTGGAGAGCAAAGAGACAAACTGAGCGAGGGACCGCAGTCTGAGATGCATGCAACAAAGAGACATACGCTACAGCTCTCTCTCAAACACACTCAGATGCTACACAATTCACTCTCTAGATCTCCTTTTGTTTTGATACTGCACTACTGTGTTCTTTTTACTTGAGCTGTTATTCTATAACCCCTTCCTGTCTTTTTCTCTCTCTCTCTCTACTACTGACCAATTCTCTCTCTCTGATTTGCACGGTTGGTCCCTCTACTGGTTTCTCCCCCGTCTCGGACTGGGTATGAAGCACGTTTGATGCTAATGCTTTGTATCCCTTCTCTCGTTTTCCCTCTCCCTTTCTCTTTCCCTCTATCTGCTCTTTCTGCTTCTTTAACCACACGGGTCAAATCAAAGGCATTCCTTTCACCATCTAGCACACGTATCTGTAAGTGCAAATATCAGGTAAATATAGACACACACACACACACACACACACACACTGTATTTACCTTTAATGAGAGTCAGACCTCGGAGCTCTGGATGCTGACAACCTATTCTCCTGCAGCTTGCGATTAATTTCCCGTCTGTCGTTCACTCCTCCCTCCCTCTCTCTCACACACACACACACACACACACACACACACACACACACACACACACACACACACACACACACACACACACACACACACACACACACACACACACACACACACACACACACACACACACACACACACACACACACACACTCTCCCTCCAATTCTCTTTTCTCGTTGTGTTAACTACGCAGGCCTAATTAGTAAAAGGTTCTCATACTAAATACCGCTGTCTGATTAATTCCGTCTCCTTCCATCCTCCCTATATCTTTCCTTACAGATTAAAACGGCTTAACCCTTCCCTTACCTGCTGTTGACCCGTCAGCTGTGATCAATGAACACCGCTAGTTTCATCCAGCCATCGAACCTAATGAGAGAGCCCAGATTGTATGTCATGAATACACAATGAACTTATGACGCGAGTGATTTAACCCTTCGCTGCACTGAGGACAGGTACTGGGGGAGAGACTGATGAGGGAGGACTCTTGTGGGTTCTCACAGATGCCGTGTACCTTCAGAGGGACATGAAACACTGCGGGGGGAAATATGTACAGGTTTATGGTATCTGTCATTCTGCAAGCAGCATTTTGTAATATCTAGAATGCCTTTGAAAGCTTTGTGTAGCAAGAACCTTTAATATTCACGACTATCAGAATGGCATCAAATGAAACTAAAGTAGGCTACTTGTCAGTGCTGATTATTCTCAAACTATTCATTACGAAATGTTGATCAGTCATGGAAATAAAAGTGCTGAAAACAAATTGGCTCCCAATTTAGAAAGAAGATGGAGAACAAGCTATGAAGGAAAAGTACTGAAGTTTTGGTGACGGTAAAGCCAACTAGCGCAAAAATAATATTGCGATTTTGTCAAAGCGATACAATAGGAATTATCGTTTAAAAAAAAAATACATTTAAATAATGATGGTATCTGTCATTCTGCAAGCCATTGAAAGCTTTTCTCCTTTGTGTTGCAAGAACCATTAACATTCATGACTATCAGAATGGCATCAAATGGAACCGAAGTAGTCTATTTGTCAGTGCTGATTATTGTCTACAGATGTAACTATTTATTATGTGCTCTCAGCTTTGACATGTTGACATTGTGAGCACAAAGGCCATGAAGTAACAAACTGAGTAACACTTCACAATACACAATGACTCACAACAAGCAGGCCTCTCGTTATAAAAGTGGAACTGCGACGAGCTCAGAGCATCACACGACTCGAGGCGGAGGGGTTGCTAGGCAACCAAGTCCACTGGACCGCATCACATGAAATAGGCTAGATGCAAATTCTTCAAGCTAAAAACAAAACTACAGAGATAAGTGAAACATTCTTAACAGTCAAACCTCAATATCTAAATTAGTTGTAATAGATGGTCCTTAATAGCCAATGATGAAAGTTTCAGGAAAGACTACAAAAGTTCAAAGTTGACTTCGAAGGATGTTTTATCTTTACCAGAACACCCTGGTATCCTCTGCCCTGTGGGTTCTCTCGATCAGATGGTGAATCAGTAAACCTGACTACAGTGAGTGAGTGTGACTGAGCTGCTGTGCATCGCTGTGCAACACTGCAGCAGAAGTTATATAAGGCAGGCTTTAAGAGGACCAGAGAGAGAAAGAACACTACTGCCTGAAAGGAAGGGAAGGGAGTATACCCAGAATTATGACAAATTGCATAAGTAGAATTGAATAAGCTAGCAACACATATAGGTATTGCTCCCACCACTATGAATGCCATGCTACCATCATCAGGAGGTAAGTCTACGAACACACATGGATGCACACACACACAAACCTGATAACCATGCCATGGAGGGCCCTGTGTCCTGCTCTCTCCAACAACTCTCTCCAGAATATCTCCTCCCACCCACCCACCCACCCACACACACACACACACACACACACTGATATAAAAGACAAGAAGACAAGCAGGCTGTGAAAACTAGCCTAACCTTGCTGTGGGCTAAGACAGGATCTGCCCGTCTCTCCTCTCATCACTGCCCTAACCTCGCCATGGGCTAAGACTGGATCTCCCAGTCTCTCCTGTCATCACTTCTCTGTGTAACACAGACATTCACATTTAAACAGGCAGGAAAATGTGCGTTCACTGCTGTTAAGCCAGGGTGTAGATAACACACACACACAAACACTCCAGGCGTACACAATGTGCAAGTGCATTTGGTAAAAATAAGTTGCGGTTCGGAGAAAATATCAACACCATAAAAAAGGCATATCCCCTAATTGTTTTTGTTTCCTCTTTCCAACCAGCTATAAGAGCAGCTGACAGATTTGCTCCATCTCAAAACACTTGCAACAGTTTACAGTCAGGTGCCCCAGTTAGCATGGGAGAGAGTGAAACTGGGTATTCCCAGATGGAGCGTGGTTGCCCTGGGCGCAAGGCAGAGCACTCTGTTGGAAACACATTGTGACCTTGTTAGACACAGCTGGGCCAGAGTTGGGATCAACAGAAGTGTCATTACAACACCGTTTCCATATTATATATCCATATTAATATGCCTTAGTACCATAGTGAGGTGAAGGAATATTATTGTACCTAAGGAGGTTCCTGCAGTGAAAAAACGTGGAAACAATATTAGGTTGGCCTAATGTGTGTAATAAGTAGATGTTCTGTGTTTTAAACCAGCATGGCTATAATACATTATGCACTATAGTCTTATAAGTCATTATAGTTCATGATCCATAAAACATCATACAGAGTATTATGTTTTTATTTTATTTATTTTTATTTAACCAGGCAAGTCGGTTAAGAACAAATTCTTATTTACAATGACAGCCTACCCCGACCAAATCCTAACAGCACTGGGCCAGTTGTGCGCCGCCCTATGGGACTCCCAATCACGGCCGGTTGTGATACAGCCTGGAATCAAACCAGGGTCTGTAGTGACGCCTCTAGCACTGCGAAGCAGTGCCTTAGACCGCTGCGCCACTCGGGAGCCCTAATGTAACCACTTATGAGAATGGAGAATTATGGACGCTTATAGTTAGTGTCATAACACACTATAAAGCTTGTTTATAGAATGTGTACTTCATAGAATGTTTCCAAATATGTGTGCGTGCGTGTGGCTTCCCATGTCCCCCCCAAAGAGTATTAGCTCACTCTCCTTATTGAGGGTAAGAGAGTCAACACAAACCAAACTACACACACTTACTTTTTACAGAGCAGATCAACCCTGTCCAATAGGCTACACTGCATTAGCACGAATGTCCATTGTGTAACTCAAAAGGAATATTATTTGAAAGCACAAACAACTTAACTGCATTACATTATAGGCCTAAGCCTAATACTGACAATCTGTTAATAGTTCTCCTATTTCACACATGTACAAGCACGAATTGGAGATCTGTTTTTTGCATATCCCTACTCCTCCTAAGACACCCTCGAAGGGTGTGGTCAGAGATCGGCCATTATTGACAGCAACCCTGGAGCAATTAGAGTTAAGTGCCTTGCTCAAGGGCACGTCAACAGATTTTTCACTTAGTCGGCTCGGGGATTTGAACCAGCGACCTTTCGGTTACTGGCCCAACGCTTCTATCCGCTAGGCTACCTGATACCTGCTGTAGGCTAAAGCATCATAATCGTCATTAATTGTTACATCTAGAAACGCTGATACAACCATTGTATTTCTGCTGAAAATGGAAAGATGTGGCGATGACATCATAAATAAAGTCCTGTGATATTCTTGAATTTTGACAGAGTATATCCCGGGTAACAGAACGCTCAAATGCACTTTTTCACCAAAAAAGACACCCTAAACTTCAGAACACAAACTGCGCTTATAGAGTAAACACATGTAAGTATTACAATGTCTCTTAAGAAATCTTCCCAGCATTTGGCTAGGATCCAGAAAATGCTGGGCGAGATAGGTAAGGTTTTTTTACTTAAAAAAGTAAAGTTTGTCTGTAAAAAATGGAAGTCAAAATAAAAAATATATATGTTATATATATAATAGTTTTAGTATGTCTTATTTGGAAAACACGGAAAACATCCCGCTTCGCCCTGGCTTGCTGCCCTCAGCTGTCCACATTGTGAAGAACGAGAGGAGGTCATTTGGGCCTTCAGGTGTGGGGAGGTGCCTGAAGCCTGGATGTCCTCCCTCTGTCCTCTCCAGACCAAGGGACCAGTCTGCCAAAGACTGTCTGGAGCTGAAGAACATCTAGTCTTACGTGCTAGTGGACATGTGGGAGCCGAACATGGAGGCCCCTCAAAAGGTCAGTGTACCCCTTTCTGCCTCGCCCTCTTCCTCCAGAGAGAGAAGCAGCGGACCTGGCCACACCCGGATCTGGAGAAAGGAGAGGCGCCCTGACCCCTAAAGCTGCTACTCCAGGTCCAGCCATGTTGAGAGGCATAGGGGGAGCGAGGTGATGCGGCTTGGCTTCTCTGGCGAGAGACACAGCCACCAGAGCCATGACCCTCACACCCACCACTCCTATCAGAGCCACACGGACAGAACCAGCAGGACCTCTGCCCCCAGCTGTCCAAGTCCCGTAAGAGGAGCAGGGAGGGTCGGGACGAACTTCAGGTTTCCTCCAGCTGCAACAGTAGCAGAGTTGAGCACTCAGCCTACAGCATGGTGCACCCAAGGCACTGAAAGTATTTGGAATTCGATTTTTTCAAATGAGTTTACTTTCGAGCTAAATATGAGTTGCTTGTTGTTTAACTCTTGAGTGTCTGCCTTATATTTTGTTCCAAAAGCATGCACATATTGTTAATGTGTATATTTGTGCGATCAAATAAAACATTTCTCAAACATTTGAAGATGTTTGAGAATGGGCTAATATGGTTAGCAAGTTTAGCGCAAGGGAAGTGACCTGGATACTGCAGCCCTGTAGTCTGCTCAGCATATTAATTAAACATGGAAACCATAAAGAGGGAGAAACGTATGTTTTACACAGAGAGAGAGAGAGAGAGAGTCAATGAAAGAAAAATGAAGAAAAAGGGGGAGGCAAGGAGTATTTACTGACAGAAAGAGAGATGCTGTAAGAAAGGGAGAGAAGTGAGGTGGTTGTGTCAGGGATAGTGTTGATGGAGAGAGGGAGAGGGAGATTGAGAGGAGAGGAAAAGGATTGAAGAGGAAGAGAGATGTAATTACTGTTCTTGTTCCACAGTGAGCACAGTGGTCTGGAATAGGGAGCCTGCCTATTACTGTCAATACAGCAGGGCCAGAACACACGCACATGCACATGCACATGCACATGCACAGCACGCACACACACACGGACAATCCCGAACCCACACACTAGCACCTACATTGACTTCTAAAAGCCAGATCTGACTTCATTTTCCAAACTAAAACAGAACAGACTATTCCAGTTGTGTTTACATACAATAGCGCCACACCCCGTTTCCTGATGGTGAGCTCACAGGACATTAAGAGGTACATTTTTCCCTTGAATGTCACAAAAAGTCTCCAAAGCACTGTAATATCACTTTAAATACAATAACATGTAAATGATCTGAGCTGTTGAAAACAACCAGAGACAGTTAGATAAGAGATGTCTGTTGAGTGCAGAGCTGTAGTGGGAGGGACATGGGTGGGCAGGAGATTAGGGTGAAGGGATTTATCTAAGCTGTTTTCATCTTTGGCTAGGAGACAGCAGATACACACACACACACACATTTTTTTGGTCTGGGCTAACACTGGTCCTCACGGCTGTAGTTTGTCTCATCTATAGTTTGGGTGGTTGATGCTCTAGTAGGGGGCCTGGGCTGCTTTTGTCCATTGTGTGTGTGTGTGTGTGTGTGTGTGTGTGTGTGTGTGTGTGTGTGTGTGTGTGTGTGTGTGTGTGTGTGTGTGTGTGTGTGTGTGTGTGTGTGTGTGTGTGTGTGTGTGTGTGCGTGTGTGCGTGCGTGTGTGCGTGCGTGTGTGTTTCCGCCCCAGAGACCAAGGCAGAGCTCCCTGAATAACATTAACATTTAAAGTAGCACACTAATAACAGTGCAACATAATAATCACCACACTCATTGCATTACAGCTATGCAGCTACACCACATATTGCCTGCCTACCTCTTATAACAAGAAATGGCTTCATAACAAAACACTAACATAAGCCCAGTAATTACCTAAAATCTTAATATCAAAACACTAAACATTAGAGAGACTACACAACCCAGCTTTGCTTAACTCAAATTAGCTCTACCACACTAGTTTTAATTCATCAGCAGACTCAGACACAATTTACATCAAACATATCTAGTTATTATAGCCTGGGTACTGCTTGGGGCGTTTACATTTGCAGTTATTACAGTAGAACAAAACAATGCATCTTAGTATAAGGCCTCCATTGTATTATGCACTACATGCACCACTACTACATCGGTAAAAATATCAACATTAGTTTCAATTTGAAAGGCAAACATATCCCATGAGAAAGAGACAGAGGAAAAGAAAGAGATGAAAAACAGCCTTAGTCATATATTACAACTCCAGTGAAGAAGATGAAAAGAGAGAGAGAAAGAGAGGACAGATGACAACTGGTGAGATAGAGTGAGAGCGATAACTACCCGTGGGATGTGTGTCAACAGCAGCCTTGGGAAAATCCTCTGCATTATCATTAAAAGCAGACGTGCACATTTCCTCAGTGAAAACAATGTACTGAGCAAAGCGTTTTACCAAATTACAGTACGATAGACCACGCGTTCACCCTGCACACCCTAATTGACAAACAAACAAAACAAAACGCAAAGTTTTCTCATGCTTTGTTGATTTCGAGAGAGCGAGAGAGAGAATATATATGGGCCAGAGCTCAGTGAGGGGGTGAGAGAGTAACTCTATAATAATAAAATAAAATGTTATTGGTCGCATACACATATGTATTTTGCAGATGTTATCGCGGGTGAAACGAAATGCTTATGTTTCTGATCTCCAACAGTGCAGTAATACCTAACACAAAACAAAACCCCAAAAGAAAAAGAAAACAATTAAGAAATATGTAAATATTCGAACGAGCAATGTCGGAGTCCGGAAATTAAAATATACAGTATATGTATATGATGGTGTGTATAGACATTATGGACAGTATATATAATATGACTCATCCACTGGTACACGCACGCACAAACATTCACACCGTGGTATAAAAACACACCATTACTATTAGAATGGAAAAACACTGGAAGTGAGCTGAAGTGAATCAATGATCTCCCTATCAAAATCACAAGAGATAAAGTCTATATGCATAGAGATCAAGTCTATAATCTGTGTCCGGGTAAGAAGAAAAAAAACATTCTGTCTTTCCTTGATTGGGATGGATTTACCCCAAACCCAAATTGCTGTGTAGGCCTTCATTCTCAAATCAATAATGGAGCAAGATTGGAGAGGGAGCAGGTTGCAAGATAAATATAATGGAGCCTACCTTTTCAGAGCCTACGTTATATATTTTTTATCTCTATTTTTTTGTTTTTACCTGTTCCCTTTTCCCATGATCTCTTGTACCATGGAAGTATCTAACCATGCACAAATGTCTGATGAAATCATTGGATATCCAGCACCAACAAATGACCTACACGTGAAAGAAATAAGATAAACTGAAGGAATTCATATAAATTTGAACTCTGGTGAACTCCGCGGCATGTAGGAGCGACAACACCACCACCTATTGGAAAGTCTAGGACACAAACAGAGATATACACGAATCTGCCGATGTGACTTCAACATGTCAAATACAATTGTTCTAACTCTTTTGTAACAACACAATTGTCAAACACATTTACCAATTGTTGTCTTGTTCATAATAGTATTTTTTGTTTTGTTTATTACATGTCGGTATTGTCGAATATACATATCTGAAAAGACGGTGGTCATTTAACAGCGGCATCACATGAGCAGTGTGTGCATGTAAAGGTCGACCAGCCAGGAAGTTGAGGTAGCTAACCTAGCAATGTTAACCATTATGCCATCAAAATGGGATATTAGAAGATAACCTGCATGATATATGAAAGCAAGACTAATTTAAAGAGCTCAGTCATTGCTCATAAAAACGTCTGCATCTAAGTCAGGTAGCTTGTAGGCTTAGCCAGATAGCTAGCCACTCAAGCTGGACCTAAGAATGATGCAGTTTAGCTTGAGTCGCCTACTAGTCAGTTTCTAAACCTGTATTGTCTTTGTGGTAGTGCTGTGTTGCTGATGATTGTGGTATGGTTTGACAGGGTCAGGACAATTACAGCGCTAAATCCTGTGGTGTTATTAGACTGAATGGGCTGGTATGCCTTGGGAACACAGCTAGCTTACATTCTCACTTTTCTGGTTTCCCCTAGTTTACCACCGCCACAATGTCAAAATTGGCTCTATCTTAAAAAATGCATTAAAAATGTGGTTAGGTTTAACACTCACATTTCAATAAGATAAATGGTAGAAATAGACAGGGTTTATGACTTTGTGGCTGCGGTGACTAGTGACAACCCTTTATTCTCTCAACCCCTCAAGGTTTTCTGTGGGAAGTATGCTGTGTCTGGAGAGAAGGATGCTGGGACTTGTAGGCTTCATAGGGGGTGACCTCCATGCTACGTCTGGGAGACTCCTGAGATGCACCGTGAGGTCTTCAGCAGTCCAACAGAGTTCTGGCTCCACACACCACCCCCAGAGGGTGTGGCTCTCCTCACAGGCACCTCTCTGTGGACACCATACCCCTAAACATAGGACAGGCCTGTATGGGCCTTTTACACACCCGCAGCAGACACTGGGGAGTTCCCGTGGCCCCCTCTCCCTCTTCACCCAGAGGGTCACCCTCTCCCAGGGACCCAACACCTCCACAGCCAAGATCAGGTTACGAACGCGTCTGGTGGTCACCCTGCTGTTCGGCGGGGGTCTGCTTGGCACCTGGTGGTACGTGCGTAACGAGAAGCAGCAAAATCACCGAATGCAGCGTATAGAGCAGTTGAAAAAGGTTGCCCTGGGCCAGGGAGACTTCAGCCTCCTCGACCACAGGGGGCACCGCAGGACCAAGAGAGACTTCCTGGGTAGCTGGGTGCTCCTCTACTTTGGCTTCACCCACTGCCCTGACATCTGCCCCGAAGAGCTGGATAAGGTATCTGCTGTGGTCAGCACTCTGGACAAGGACCGGTCTCTCCCCGCGGTCCAACCGCTGTTTGTGACGGTCGACCCAGAACGAGACAACGTGGCGGCCCTGGAGAGGTACGTGAAGGACTTCCACCCCCGGCTGATCGGCCTGACGGGTACCCCAGAGGAGGTGAAGGTGGCGGGGAAGGACTACAGGGTGTACGCCAGCCCTGGACCTAAGGATGAGGACGGGGACTATATAGTGGACCACACCATCCTCATCTACCTGGTCAACCCAGATGGACTGTTCCTGGACTATTACAACAGGATGAAGGACGACGTGCAGATTGCTGAGAGCATCAGGAACCATATGAAGAGCTACGTCAAACTCTGAGTGAATGACGGTAACCACACCAACAAGACTGTATCAAAGACCTATGGTATGTCACACTTAAACTGAACCCAGTCCAGATAATCTCCATCAGAAATGAGGCCATGTTGAATTATTCCCAGACCAAACCACAACAATATGGACGCTTCAAGGCTATACTGATTCTGTGTGTGCAATAAATTGTCCGACAATAATGATTTGGATATGAAATTGTCTTTATACTAGTCTTTTGTCAAGGGCACTACAATCACTAGTAGGTGTTGCAATATTGAAAGTGTCTACACAATTTTAGTAAAATCCACATGCTCATGTTTTATTTTATACACATTTTTGGCCATTGTAAAAAAAATCATTTTTCCTTACAAACCAATGAAACATAATTTCCCAATTTAGGTTATTCTCTTAAATGAAAGTAGAAAAATTAAAGTTTTTCTTAAAAGTCCTCTCATCTGATAGAAAATGTATGAGTTCTACACCACTTGGACAAACATGCAAATAAAAAGCTACGTATACAATTGTCATGGATACAAAGGCAAACATTGTGAAAAGGGTGATATTTTTAGGGTCAGTCAACACTACCGACACACCACAACATACCCCGAGTGCAACATCTGGTAAATATATTGTGTAGATGCAGGTGAATGAGAAAAAAATAGCTTCTTTCTCTTGACATAACCAGAGGAATACACAGACATATGACAGACACCAAAGATCAAAACAATAGAGGAATAAGAGCACATGAGCGAGTTAATGGTTGCAGCCAGGTCCTGTTGATAGAGCAGGTTAGTACTAGTGGTCCGGTAGGCACAAGTGGCGCCACACACACAGGAGTGTGTACCACATTTCAGAGTAATGGGTCTCTAGTCCCCACTGAGTCTGTAGGTGGCAAGAGCTCACACACACACTGGATCAGGTTCAGGAGATGAATGGGTCATATAGGGTCGGAGGTTGCTGCAGGGGCTTTCTTGAATCGTTGGTTGGCCCGGTGTTTGCTGAGCAGAGTGAGTCCCATGGTGTCGATGCTCTCCTCGAGACCCTCACTCCTGTCGACCTCCACTGTGTAGTCGTTGGCCTGAAGAGGAGAGAGCATGATAATAACCTGATGGCACAGTGTCCTGATGGTAGAGTAATGGAGTTACTGTAGACTAATACACCTTGAACTAGAAGCTATCAAACTCATTTGTCATGCAATAAAATCAAGCATCTCTAAATATCAAATGTTCAGTCTCAAGACTGTAAACTCCAGACAGTGGCTGATTACGCTCGATTAGATTGTGATGTATTAAAATCACACACACACCAGTTGAAGGGAAGCCAGCATGTACTTGCAGGCCTCGAAGTTGTCCATGCCGTGGACTATAGAGGCGAAGGTCCTCCTCTGGCCCACACTGCACAACGCGGCTACGATCCTGTCCCCATAGTCATGGATGTCAAAGGTAGCACGCTCCTCCTACATAGACATGTGGACAGGAGTGTCTGGAAGTTTAGCCAACAGATCACATGACGCCACACTAGAAATCACCAACGGGGTGAACAATGATATATTTGATTAGAATAGATACTTGATCTACTGCTAAATGTATAGAAAGTATGTTATTGAGTCTTACCTGATAGGTGAGCTCCGGTCGTATTTTGTCCTCCCATTCCTTCACTCTTTTCGACAGCGCCGTCTCCTGGGCATAACCCTGGGAGTTCACCAGGAACTGCTCCTGAAATATGAAGGAAGTGGGGGAGGGGGGAGGGGACATCAGGAACATCAGTGACTAGCTACACAGAACCCTGTAGTATTCCTCGCTGGAACATGACCCAGAAAGACTGGGGCATTGAGACCGTGTATACGTACCACACTCTTCTTCACCAGGTCTTCGTAACTCAGCCCGTCCATGTCTGCCCCTGGCAGCAACAAAAACATTGTAAACATACTATCTTTGCCTATGATTGCCAACAGTGTCTTAAAACTATGAGTGGTCCACACTGTTTTTCTTTTTTTTATCTGTGTTTTGTATTGTCTAGTAACATATCATTGTGGAGTGACACTAATACATTAGTCTAACTCTACAGTCACACAGTGGAGACCTGACAGTGTCTACCAGGTATGAAAGCCTGTCCATTCAGGAAGTCAGCCGGGGCTTCATCAGTCAAAGGGTCATGTTCGTTGTCAGAGAGGTCATCGTGCAGGCCTAGGGGGTCGTGGTGTCTGAGGCCCTCTAACTCCTCCTCCCTCTCTACTCTCTCGTCCAGCAGCAGGTACGTCCTTCTCAGCTCCTCGTCAGACACAAACACACCCTGTAAGGGCAAAAGGCTGGATGTTCAGTACATACTCATACACTCAACAGTAAAAACCGCAACAAAATGCGCTTTGCAACATGACCCATAGAAGTACAAACACATACCGTTTTTCTAAGAATCCTTTTCCGGGTCTTCAGCTTGTCTTTCATTTTACTCATATAGATGTAGTTCAAGTCTGTAACAGAAACACCACTTGCTGTAAGCGCCAAATAATAGAGGGTTCAAAATAAAACTAAATGAGGGGATAGAGGAGTTATGAGATCCACCCTTACCTGTATACGTGGGTCCATTCTTTAGCCTGGGTTCAGGCGGGTCATCTGCAACAAGAAAAGGCATTTGTCAGGTATATTCCATCCTATTCAGTCTTCAGACACACCAACACGCATTTACGCACAACTTACAGGTGCCAGTGTACCAGGTCCAGAAGTCTTGCAGCGCAGCGGGGCCTTTCCTTTTCCGCTTCCCAGAATCATCCAGACCCGGAGGAACCTTATAACATTTTCCTATGGCGAAAGAACACACATTTAACACAGACAGGCCCCCTCACAGAAAATATACTGCGATACCCTCTCAGTGAGTAAGAGTCAGTTGGACTGCATCTCATCGATAGGAAAATGTTCTCACCTGTTTTCAGAGGCTTGTCCTCGCCGACTGTATCATAAAGGTCATGTAACCTCCACATGTTAGCCTGCATCACAAATCCTCACATCACAAAGACAGAAAAAACAACGTGCATACTAGAATAGTTATTTTCCGTCTCTAAATGTGTCGGTGGTTGTGACGGGTAACCGTACCATCTGAGCCCTCTCCTCCTCCATCCTTTGTTTCTTCTGCTCCTCCTCAGAGAGCTGCTGGACTCCTTCCCTCTCCCTCAGCACCCTCCCTTCACTGGGGGCCTGGGAGAGAACAAGTTAGAACACACATGGTAATACAAATCATACACAATTCAACACAAAGTCCCATAAAAAGGGCTACGATAAAGGGGTTACTAGCTGTAATGGAACTAGGCGTGTGTGATACCAACGGTTCCTCTGTACGTATGTATGCATGCATGCACAGTGCCTTTGGAAAGTATTCAGACCCCTCGACTTATTCCACATTTTGTTGTGTTTCAGCCTGAATTCAAAATCTATTAAATTCCCCATAATGACAAAGTGAAAACATGCTTCCTTTTTTCAAATGTATTGAAAATATCTAATTTACATAAGTATTCACTCTTGAGTTAATACATGTTATAATCACCTTTGGCAGCGATTCTAGATGTACTTCTTTCTGGGTAAGTATCTAAGAGCTTTGCACACTTGGATTGTACAATATTTGCCAATAATTATTTTCAAAATTCTTCAAGCTCTGTCAAATTGGTTGTTGATCATTGCTAGACAGCCATTTTCAAGTCTTGCCTCAGATATTCAAGCAGATTTAAGTAAAACATGTAATTCAGCCACTCAGGAAGATTCAGTGTCTTCTTGGTAAGCAACTCCAGTGTATATTTGGCCTTGTGTTTAAGATTCACCTTTCAGCAGGACAATTCATATCCCAGTGTCTGGTACAAAGCAGACAACCAGGTTATCCTCCATTTATTTTTTATCCTCAAAAACACCCCAGTTCTTAAAGATTACAAGCATACCCATAACATGATGCAGCCACCACTATGGTTAAAAAAAATGGAGAGTGGTACTAAGTAATGTGTTGTATTAGATTTGCCCCAAACATAACACTTTGTATTCAGGACAAAAAGTGAATTGCTTTGCCACATTATTTTCAGTATTACTTTAGTGCCTTATTGCAAACAGGATGCATGATTTAGAATATTTATCCCCTATTGGCTTCCTTCTTTTCACTCTGTCAATTAGGTTAGTATTGTGGAATAACTACAATGTTGTTGATCCATCCTCAGTGTTCTCCTATCACAGCCATTAAACTCTAACTGCTTTAAAGTCCCCATTAGCCTCATGGTGAAATCCCTGAGCGGTTTCCTTCCTCTCCGGCAACTGAGATAGGAAGGACACCTGTATCTTTGTAGTGACTGGGTGTATTGATACACCATCCAAAGTGTAATTAATAACTTCACCATGCCCAAAGGGATATTCAATGTCTGCTTTTTTACCCATCTACCAATGGGTACCCTTCTTTGCAAGGCAGTGGAAAACCTCCCTGGTCTTTGTGGTTGAATCTTCCTTCTTTTCACAGTCTTTCTGTGTTTGAAATTCACTGCTCGACTGAGGGACCTTGTAGTTAATTGTGGGGTACAGAGATGAGGTAGTCAATCCAAAATCATGTTAAAACACACTCACAGACTGAGTCCATGCAACTTATTATGTGACTTGACAAGCAGATTTCTACTCCTGATCTTATTTAGGCTTGCCATAACAAAGGGGTTGAAAACTTATTGACTCAAGACATTTTAGCTTTTCATTTTTTATGAATTTGTTAACATTTCAAAAAAACATCCTTCCACTTTGACATTATGGGGTATTGTGCGTTTTAAATTCAGGCTGTGACAACAAAATGTGGAAAAAGACAAGGGGTGTGAATACTTTCTGAAGGCAATGTGTATCTATATGAACTCAGCAAAAAAAGAAATGTCCCCTTTTCAGGACCCGGTCTTTCAAAGATAATTCGTAAAATCCAAATAACTTCACAGATCTTCATTGTAAAGGGTTTAAACACTGTTTCCCATGCGTGTTCAATGAACCATAAACAATTAATGAACATGCACCTGTGGAACGGTCGTTAAGACACTAAGCTTACAGACGGTAGGCAATTAAGATCACAGTTATGAAAACTTAGGACACTGAAGAGGCCTTTCTACTGACTCTGAAAAACACCAAAATAAAGATGCCCAGGGTCCCTGCTCATCTGCGTGAATGTGCCTTAGGCATGCTGCAAGGAGGCACGAGAACTGCAGATGTGGCCAGGGCAATAAATTGCAATGTCCGTACTGTGAGACGCCTGAGACAGGACGGACAGCTGATCGTCCTCACAGTGGCAGACCACGTGTAACACCTGCACAGGATCGGTACATCCGAACATCACACCTGCGGGACAGGTACAGGATGGCAACAACAACTGCCCGAGTTACACCAGCAATGCACAATCCCTCCATCAGTGCTCAGACTGTCCGCAATAGGCTGAGAGAGGCTGGACTGAGGGCTTGTAGGCCTGTTGTAAGGCAGCTCCTCACCAGACATCACCGGCAACGTCGTTGCCTATGGGCACAAACCCACCGTCACTGGACCAGACAGGACCGGCAAATAGTGCTCTTCACTGATGAGTCACGGTTTTGTCTCACCAGGGGTAATGGTCGGATTCGCGTTTATCGTCGAAGGAATGAGCGTTACACCGTGGCCTGTACTCTGGAGCAGGATCGATTTGGAGGTGGCGGGTCCGTCATGGTTTGGGGCAGTGTGTCACAGCATCATCGGACTGAGCTTGTCATCATTGCAGGGAATCTCAACGCTGTGTGTTACAGGGAAGACATCCTCCTCCCTCATGTGGTACCCTTCCTGCAGGCTCATCCTGACTAGACCCTCCAGCATGACAATGCCACCAGCCATACTGCTCGTTCTGTGCGTGATTTCCTGCAAGACAGGAATGTCAGTGTTGTGCCATGTCCAGCGAAGAGCCCGGATCTCAATCCCATTGAGCACGTCTGGGACCTGTTGGATCGGAGGGTGAGGGCTAGGGCCATTCCCCCCAGAAATATCCAGGAACTTGCAGGTGCCTTGGTAGAAGAGTGGGGTAACATCTCACAGCAAGAACTGGCAAATCTGGTGCGGTCCATGAGGAGATGCACTGCAGTACTTAACGCAGCTGGTGGCCACACCAGATACTGACTGTTACTTTTGATTTTGACCCCCCCTCTTTGTTCAGGGACACATTATTCCATTTCTGTTAGTCACATGTCTGTGGAACTTGTTCAGTTTATGTATCAGTTGTTGAATCTTATGTTCACACAAATATTTACAGATGTTAAGTGTGCTGAAAATAAACGCAGTTGACAGTGAAAGGACGTTTCTTTTTTTTGCTGAGTTTACATACGCATGAGTATGTGCGTGTGTGTGTGTGTAAGAGAGAGAGAGATTTCTTCGTTCCTACCTGGTGTCTGTCAATATGTTCCTCAGGTCCATGGTCCATCTCCATCCCGTTGTCCTCCAGGGGCAGAAAGTTCTCCGCACCGGAATCACCACCATCATCCCCGGCAACGCCCACCACGGCATCCCCTGCTGCAAGCTCAGCGTCATCTGGACACACAACAACAATAAGGGTGTCAGCACCCGGCCTTAGCTTAGAAATACACATTAAAGAACCGTATATTCCATTTGAGCTGGTCCTGGCAACATGGTATGGGATTTTTAAAATGTCTTTTTTTTTTACCTTTATATAATACTCTGTTGGAGGCAAAACGCATCACAAACGCTCCCAACCCGCTCAGAGAAATCAAATCATTGGGGTGTTTTCTCAAATCAAATGTTATTGGTCACATACACATGTTTAGCAGATGTTATTGCGGGTGTAGCGAAATGCTTGTGCTTCAAGCTCCAACAGTGCAGTAATATCTAACAGTTTCACAATATATTACCAAAATACACATAAATCTAAGTAAGGAATGGATTAAGAAAGAAAAAAAAAAAATATATATATATATACACACACGTACACATATACTACCGTTCAAAAGTTTGGGGTCACTTAGAAATGTCCTTGTTTTTGAAAGAAAAGCACATTTTTCTGTCCATTAAAATAACATAAAATGTATCAGAAATACAGTGTAGACATTGTTAATGTTGTAAATGACTATTGTAGCTGAGAACGGCAGATTTTTTATGGAATATCTACATAGGCGTACAGAGGCCCATTATCAGCAACTATCCCTCCTGTGTTCCAATGGCACGTTGTGTTAGCTAATCCAAGTTTATAATTTTAAAAAGGCTAATTTATCATTAGAAAATCATTTTGCAATTATGTTAGCACAGCTGAAAACTGTTGTCCTGAAACCTTTCACGAGTATCAACCCCGTATCCGGGATCACCCCCCACCCCCCCCACACTGATTAGCATCGCTAGCATAGCTTCACAAGTAAATAGTAGCATCTAAATATCATTAAATCACAAGTCCAAGACACCAGATGAAAGATACAGATCTTGTGAATAAACCCATCATTTCTGTTTTTTAAAATGTTTTACAGGGAAGACACAATATGTAAATCTATTAGCTAACCACGTTAGCAAAATACACCATCTTTCTTTGTCCACCATTTTCTCTCTCCACCACTAGCTATCACCAATTCGGCTAAACTAAGATATTGATAGCAACAAACCAAGACAAAAACTCATCAGATGACAGTCTGATAACATATTTATGGTATAGGATAGGTGTTGTTAGAAAAAAGTGCATATTTCAGGTAGAAATCACAGTTTACAATTGCACCGACCATCACAAATCGACTAGAATTACTAGATAGAGCAACGTGTATGACCAATTTACTCATCATAAAACATTTCATAAAAATAGACAAAGCATAGCAATGGAAAGACACAGTTCTTGTGATTTCAGACCATATTTCAGATTTTCTAAGCGTTTTTCAGCGAAAACACAATAAATCGATAAGTTAGCATACCACATGTACAAACGTTAGTAGAGCATGAATTCAAGGCAAAGGGAGCTATAACGTTATCATCGCCAAAATATATTAATTTTTTCACTAACCTTCTCAGAATTCTTCCGATGACACTCCTGTAACATCATTTTACAACATACATATACAGTTTGTTCGAAAAGGTGCATATTTAGCCATACAAAACCGTGGTTACACAATAAAAATACTAGGAAATCAAGCCTCAATATGTCTGACGTCATCTATCAGAGTGATCTAGTTTAATTGAAAGCTAATCATATACTTGACTAAAAAATACAGGGTTGACAGGAATCGAAAGACAAATTAGTTCTTAATGCAACCGCTGACTTACATTTTTAAAATTATCCTTACTTTTCAATACAGGGTTCGCCAAGTGACGCGATACCAAACAAAATGGCGAAATATGCGTTTAAAATATTTCGACAGAACAACGATTTATCATATTAAATATTGCTTACTTTGAGCTGTTCTTCCATCAGATTCTTGGGCAATGTATTCTTTCTTGGGTTTAATCTTCTTTTGGTCGAAAGATGTCCTTTGTCCGTCTAAATGCCCGCTAACGTTCGACCGGGACCCCGAAATGTGCCCGGTGCTTCACATAGAAATGCATCAAAATCGCACTAAACGGATATAAATTGCTATAAAACGGTTTAAATTAACTACCTTATGATGTTTCTAAGTCCTATATCGAATTAAATTACAGACGGATACATTTTACGTTGATAACCGAGCCTTTGAAAATGGCATCCGGAGGTGTCTTCCTGCGTAAAGGCGAGCGTCGAAAGGGGGGCTACCCTCACTCCTTGGTCCTTTATAACCTCTGAGAGCTACGCAGAAGGCCCATTCCACTTCTCATTGGTTACTGACATCCAGGGGAAGGCGGGTGCAGTTCGTGTCGTTCCATAGGATAGACACAGACTTTTAAAACTGATCTGAAATCAGAGCTTCGCTCTCAGACCTTTCACTGTCTGTCATGGATTTCGCTGTAGAAAGAGTTCTGGGTCACCCACAGACATCATTCCAACTTTGTATGAAACTAGAAAGTGTTTTCTATCCAATAGAATTAATAATATGCATATTGTACGAGCAAGAATTGAGTACTAGGCAGTTTAATTTGGAGACGACAAAATGCTAATTCGGAACAGCACCCCCTGTAGTCGCAAGAAGTTTTAAAGATGCAATAAAACTGGCCTTCTTTAGACTAGTTGAGTATCTGGAGCATCAGCATTTGTGGGTTCGTTTACAGGCTCAAATTAAATAGTACCTGCAGCTTCATTAAATAGTACCCGCAAAACACCAGTCTCAACGTCAACAGTGAAGAGGCGACTGCGGGATGCTGGCCTTCTAAAAGGTCAGCATTGCGGAGTCACCTCTTCACTGTTGACATTGAGACTGGTGTTTTGCGGGTACTATTTAAATGAAGCTGCCAGTTGAGGACTTGTGAGGCGTCTGTTTCTCAAACTAGACACTCAGTGATGTGTACGCCAAGGAACTTGAAGCTTTCCACCTTCTCCACTGCGGTCCCATCGATGTGGATAGGGGGGTGTTCCCTCTGCTGGTTCCTGACGTCCACAATCATCTCCTTAGTTTTGTTGACGTTGAGTGAGAGGTTATTTTCCTGGCACCACATTCCCAGAGCCTACTACTGTTGTGTTGTCTGCAAACTTGATTGAGTTGGAGGCGTGCTTGGCCACGCAGTAATGGGTGAACAGGGAGTACAACAGGGGGATGAGCATGCACCCTTGTGGGGCCCCAGTGTTGAGGATCAGCGAAGAGGTGTTGTTTCCTACCTTCACCACCTGGGGGCAACCCGTCAGGAAGTCCAGGACCCAGTTACACAGGGCGGGGTTCAGACCCAGGGCCTCGAGCTTGATGATGAGCTTGGAGGGTACTATGGTGTTGAATGCTGAGATAAAGTCAAGCCAAAACGCTTGTGTACAGTGTATAGACCTAGACACAGTAATGTACAACTGTCGATATACTGTATCGATCTCTAAATGCCTCTCTACCTTGGTGCCCGAACAGGGTGACGGGGACCAGGGGTGCGTCAGACAGGGCATCCCTGAGGAAGTGGGACTGAGAGGAGGCCAAGAAGAGGCGGATGATACCCAGGGCGTCCGGAGTGAACGTGTTCATCTTAAAGTCCTTACAGCTGCCCAGCACCTCTCCTTTCAGACTGCAGCACATACACAGGGCACACACAAACATTGATATGACAGCCCTCTACAGAAATGTGTTCCATCAGAAAGTAAGGCAGCTACATATGGCAAGGCTGGCAATGTTCCATAGTTATTCTACAGAAGAGCTCATCATGTTGAGGGCGGTTTAGGCCGTGGACTTGGCACCCACCTGACGAGAAGCAGCTTCTGTTTCTCAAATGCCTCAGGAGGAATCAGAGACTCAGGGGGAAGAGGGGCCACGTCCACATTCTAAGGAACACACAGGACAATCATTTACAGAGAATCATGGATACACACACACAAATCAGTTAGTCTGATTGAAACACCAATCAATATATTGTACATTCTAGAGGGGCATTTATAAAGGGTTAAATGTTTCCAGAGGTGGACACTCACTGTGTTAGCCTCATTCTTCATCTCTGACTGCAGGGAGACATCTGTTGTATCCTGGTCTAAGGATTCAAACTGGGGGAACAACAAACATAAGTAAAATCAGGTAATAACAGTGTTGGGCCGGAACTAAATCCTGCTACACACCCCCTATGGCTCTCTTTGGCCAGGGTTTCCTAGCCCAACTGTCACCCCCCCCCCCCCCCCCCCCCCCGGCTACACACTCTTACCCCGTCGTCATCATTAGCATTGTTGGATGAGGCCCCATCCGTGCCATCCTCTCCAGAAGTCAATGCTTGTTTATTTTTCCTGAAAATGAGATACAAACCCCTTAAACTCAATGGGAAAGGAAGTGAAGAAGAGCACCATGAAGACTTGCGGTTTGAGTGGTGCTGTGTGTGTTCACAGGGAGCGAGGCGGGAGACAGTGCCTTGCGAAAGTATTCATACACCTTGACTTATTCCACTGTTCCATCGTTTCCCCCCCTCACCCATCTACACACAATACCCCACAATGACAAAGTGAAAACATGTTTCTAGACATTTTTGAAAATGTATTGAAAATGAAATACAGAAATATCAAATTTACATAAATGGGTTGAATTCTTGAATACTTATATAAATAACAAATGGGTTGCATACTTATCGACTCATGACATTTCAGCTTTTCATTTCTTATTAATTTGTAAAAATTTCTAAAAACATAATTCCACTTTGACATTATGGAGTATTGTGTGTAGGCCAGTGACACAAAATCTCAATTTAATCAATTATAAATTCAGACTGTAAAACAACAAAATGAGGGAAAAGTCCAGAAGTGTGAATACTTTCTGAAGGCGCTGCACTTACTTGTTTCTGTCGTTGATGTAGTCCAGAGTTTGGTACACCAGGTTGTACAAATGCTCCACCTGAATCAAACAATAACAAAATAATACATTTTAATAAAGTGTTTCCCCTATATTCATTTAGCAGCGGTGAGCTGCTAAATCGTTGTCGCCCCCAAAAAAACATGATAAAAGAATGATATGATTTTGTTTTGAAAATAATTTGAGGGATGGAACTTTTTCAGTGTAAACTTAAAACACTTAAGCTAGATATAAAGTGTGTAGAAATGATAATGGACCTATATATTTTGTAAATAAGATCCTTGAGAACTAACCAAAACAACAACAACCTCTTCCCCTACTGTATTTTTTATTTTATTTTGCTCCTTTGCACCCCAGTATTTCTACTTTGCACATTCATCTACTGCAAATCTACCATTCCAGTGTTTTACTTGCTATATTGTATTTACTTCGCCACCATGACCTATTTATTGCCTTTACCTCCCTTGCTCACATTGTATATAGACTTATTTTTCTACTGTATTATTGACTTTATGTTTGTTTTACTCCATGTGTAACTCTGTGTTGTTGTATGTGTCGAACTGCTTTGCTTTATCTTGGCCAGGTCGCAGTTGTAAATGAGAACTTGTTCTCAACTTGCCAACTGGTTAAATAAAGGTGGGGGGAAAAAATAATAACATTTAAAAAACTAGACAGTCATGGCATTGATTTTGTTATGTTTGAGTCACTCAGATAGATTGCATAAGAACATGCATTAAGCCATGGAAAAATGTGTAGAATTGTAGGAAATTAGCTTTAAAACTGCAATTTCTCTCAGCCCCATGGCAAAATGTGTAGAAGAATTTAAGGAAATTAGCTTTAAACTGAATGTATTCTCTCTCAGACAGTGAGCCCCTTGACAAAATGCAGGAAACTAGTTTTAAAACTAAAATTCTCTCCGCCCCGTTTCGAGGACCTCTAAATAATGTTGGTCAGAGACGGCGCAGTTGGCCACACCCGCTACCACAACCCCCCCCCCCAACTTTTCTGAAACAAATCCTAGAGGAAACACTAATAATAATACATTTTATCTGTAACACGCTTTTCAAAAACTCAAGCTGCTAACAATATCATAGTTATACCACAGTTGAGATGAAATGAATTGTGGTGGATCACAGTTACTTTTGGACAACAAGTCTGGAATATTATATGAAACCAGCCTAATATTATTTTCTACCAAACAACTTCTCACCTTCTTGCTGTAAATGCAGGCTGAGCCTTGGATGAGCAGCGCTGCCTCTGCAAAGTTCAGAGTGGTTTTGCCCCCATCGAACGAGATGCACATCTCATCCAACTGCCAGAACATAGAGACAGTATGAGAGTGGTAAGTGTATATGAATGAGTGAGAGGACAAGCTTTCTTAACAATCTACTCCAGCCTTGGTCTGTGTGATTTTCAACCCGGTTGGTGACTCCATTGATTGATTCAAGGCTGTGTGTGTTGACACACAACAATGTTGTTAATACAGTACTTTAAAATCTATTTTGTTGACATGATTTTCCCCATAATGCATGTCACGGGCTCATTCCTACCTCCTCTAGATAATCTGCCAACTCCGAGGCCACATCAATGTCCCAGTTTTTCGTGAGCTCCCGGATAGGCTGCAACAAATGGGCGAATCGAGTCTCCACTGTGTCCATGACCATGGCTCCCCTTAAAATTAAAGATGAAATCATGTCAGATTTGAATCGGTGTGATTTTTAGAAAAGCTAACACTTTATTCAGTAGCTATCTACAAAATAGATTGGTTGACATTTAGCTATCTCTAGCTAGTGAACGTTTAAGTTCACGGAAAAGTATATTTGGTTAATATAGTCGCTAACGTACTGACCTACTAGTAACTTAGTACTGACGTATAGTTACACCATTCCTGTAACGTTAGCTAGCTAGCCAGCTACCACAATGTTTTAATACAGACATTCATGAAATGCTACTACACTCACCAAATGATTTCCAATCACCGTTGGCGTTGATTCACAAAATACGAAGGTGATCCAAATATTTAATATGTGATGATAAACTTTGAAGCCCTTTCAAAAGAACCGCGCGTCCACCATTTTATTATTTTATGTTATATTCGCGCGAGATGTTCTTATTCGCCGACTGTTTCCTCTCTGACGTCAACAGAGCCAGGGTTTATGCGCTTTGCTGCCACCTACTGGCGGGTGTACCACTAAAAAAACAACCTGTACCCATCTCACCGAAAGATGGAGCACTTGGCTTATATATTTACAAGGCCTCCTTAAATAAGTGTGATGATATTCGATGCTTGTGGCCAGTTAGGCTGCGTTTACACAGACAGTTCCAATCTGATATTATTCATAATCAGATCAAATATCTTGTCAATAATTAGAACATGTTTATATCAGAATTTGGCTGCCTGTGTAAACGCAGCCTTAGTTATCATTTAGAAATCAAATGAGCATCTGTGTGTTATATTACAAACCACTTCTGATGTTTTATCGAAATACCAAAACATCAACCAATATCAGCAATGCAACATTTCGTTTTATGCTAAACTTTTCCAGTTGCTGTATACATTTTCTACTTTTATTGCATATAGGCCTAATTCGCACAATGTTATTTGACTTTGCCTCTAGCTTACATGCCCTATAAGCCATACATCAAACGCATTTAATGTGGTTCAGTTTTTAACCAGTGGTGGGGAAACTATTCTGAAAATATAGTTGACCAAGCTACCAATTAGGCCTACTTCACACTGCAAGAAGTTAAGCAACTAAAGTCACTACATTCAAACTACTTCATGAAAAATGATCATATCTAAACACGCAATGTCATAGACTACAAATTTCAAGAACAGATAATTCAGTCAGCTGTTCACAGAATGTGTCATTTAGCCTATTGCAAAACATGTTTCAAGTGAGAATTAGGCAGGTTTGATGCCAAAAAAGTAAGACAATTCTTGCTTCTTCACTCATATTTTATTTTTGCAGAAAAAGTATTGTGTAGTTCCATAAGTTAGCTACACCGCAACATGGCAAACAAAGTAGGCTAATTAACTACTGAAAAAATACTACGATTTGAATTTAGTTCAATACCACCAAGCGACTGCAAAATGTTGGGAAATTACTCGTTGAACTAGTCTACCTTTAGTTCGCTAATCGCCACTCACCAACACTGTTAACCCGTGCCTGGAAACCCGATGTTGAATTGCGTTGAATTCTGCGTCAGGCAGAAATTAGTGTTTGAACCCATACTTCTGTACATAGCACAGAGCGTGGATAATACCACCCATAACCTTTTTCAACTTCTTGCTAAAGGGACCGCCAGCATACCCCCAGGTGATAGTGATAGTCTAGACTAGCCTATGATGCTCAAACATTGTCCACAGAAACATAATACCTTTTCCGACACACATATAGTGAAGCCCTTCAGGGCATTTATGGCAGTCTATGTGGGTTAAATTCTCCTTTCAGTCTTGACCCTTGACACTTTGTGGCTTCCCTAGGCGTATTGCATATTTGACCCTTGCAGATGAAGCCAGCAGTAGACTAATTTGCCAAAGTCTATCAATGATCCAGGCCTAATTGTTAAGTGAGGTCATACATTTGTCAAATAGCATGCTGTTTGTTGTGTAAAGTGATTTGAGGCCCTGGACCAGCTCGTCTTTCCCGCTGCGTCCGCACCCCAACCATCTCTCTCTGTGGCCGAAGCCCCAGCGGACAGCGCGCCCGTTTTGACTAGGACCCTACATCTTTAATGACCATCATTAATGCCTACATAACAGCACGTGTGAGTCCCCAACAAAGACTCAGTATATTCAAAGCCAAACAAATAAGGTGGTTAATTAAAAAGTGAGTTAGACTAATTCTACGGGCACAATCCCATTTAAAATGGGATTTGTGTGTTTACTGTATTCTATAGCAGCAGGCGGGTTAGGGTTTAGCAGCGCTCAGGGAACTAGACACTTCATGGTTTCCATGAAAATGCAGGTTTCTTCGAAAGGATTTTCTTGGAATTTTGTAAAAAAAATCGCTCTCTTTCTTCCATTCTCTATCACACACACGCATATACATTATGAGCACGCAAATATATTCATGTGGTGCAGCTGGCTTGGCACTACCTTAAAAATGTTTGCGCTCTACACCACGTGACGCGATTCCTGGAAAGTTCTTGGAAATCGGTCTTTTGTGTATAGCTGTGGGTTTAATGGGGATTTGGTTATTCAAAACAGATACCGAAGGAAGGGGATTCAACGCCGCGGAAAAGACTGTCATTGGGATTTGTACTAAACACAAGACAAGCGTGGTTTGGTGACTTTCTGCATGGTATTTTAAATCTTAACATTACCAGCAGCAAGCGAGTCGTGCGGAGTCGACTTGCCTCGTTCGCTGTCATCGCCTGTTTTGCACCACGGGTTGGAAAATATTCTTAGTTTGCCATCTCGCCAAAAATGACAACCGATTGATTAGCCCGCCAGAAGATAAATATTACCACATGGAAAACGAACTATGTAATCTGTCATCTTTCAATGTGATCGACATGGCTAAACTAGCTAGCTGTTCCATGGAAGTGTATAGTTAACGAACGGTTTTGTGCTTTGTTTATTAATCTTAGTCCCCTTTTCTTTAGGGAGAAGTGTGTATTTCAATGGTCATCGGTTGAGTCGTTTGGGGCTGGATCCACTCGCAAATAGGTGATATTTCATTCATATAACTATCTGTTCATAGTATGTTTACTTTGTAAACTAGCTAGTCAGCATTAGATAGCTAAACTGTAATGTTATAAATGTGTTGTGAACATACGTCGATGGCACGTGCTTTATTGGCTTTGGAACAGTGGTTATTTAAAAACGTTGCACATTTACACGACCACAATGGACGCTTTAAAGTAGCCTACACAAAATATTCACGCATAGCTACAATAAACAAGTTGCAAACACCGAACAAGGCTGATGATGGTGATTTATCTGTTTTCAGTATCCCGCGCACTGCATATAGTGAGTTAACCTGCCATTTCAATTCCCGAGAAGTAGTCGACTTCGCAGCTCGTGCCTTAATCTGTTTTTTATTCATTTTTGAATGCAGACATAAAAAACGTTTCCTAATGTTTCATCTCCACGCAGCAATTGTAATACCTCGAGCATTTAAGTGCATTTTTATTGTTTTATTGAAGATTTATCAAGCGAATTAATTAGGCTTTTCAGTGTTCAGCTTGTTTCGTGCCCCCTTTACTTGCCATGTTTTTTTTAAAGCTTGCGCAAAGGTAACCCCATTCATATACATCAACTAACGTTACCTTTAGCGCATATTGAAGTATCTTCTGGCAGGGGAGTTAGAACCCCGACGTTCGTGCTCAAAGTTAAAACGCATCACTTGCGGTACGATTTTGGAAACATATTTCAGCGAGAAATTAAATTACTACACGCCTTTTATAGGGTTAGGGTTCTCACACGGCTATATTTCTATGTTACAGGGGTACCAGTACCGAGTTGATGTGCAGGCTGTACGAGGTAATTGAGGAAGATGTGTAGGATACTTAAGGGTAGGGGTAAAATGACTAGGCAACAGTTAGCAGCAGTTTATGTGATGAGTCGGAAGAGTTAGTGCAAAGGTGGGTCAATGCAGATAGTCCGGTTAATAACCATTTAGAAGGCTTATGGCTTGGGGGGGGTAGAAGCTCTTCAGGGTCCTGGTGGTGCATCGCTACGGCTTGCGGTGCGGTAGCAGAGCGAACAGTCTATGACTCGGGTGGCTGGAGTCAAGCACATAACAGATATGTCACAATGTAACGTTAGCTGGTATCTAGCGCGAATGCCCGTGGTTAAACGGCATTAATTTACGTGTTTTTTATTTATTCACTTACAGGACGATTCATTCATAAAATTCGAGAAGAAACCTGCAGAAGAAACTTGTTTTGCGACTGTGGGGCAACTGCCTGTCTTTTGGGGAATATTTTTGCATTTGTCGGATGTCTTTTGGCCTACGGCTGGGCAATTTCGGGTGGTTCCCCAATGACCTGCCACTCACCCGAATCCACCGAGACCATCGAAAATGAGAGAAGAACGGATACCGAGTCGCGAGTTGTTGACTCCGATGAGACTCGCATCGGTCAAGCCATGAAAGACCTTAAAAATACAGGTCAGTGCATGTCCTCATTTTATAGTTTTAGATTACCTCTACACACACATTTCGACATGATTACTAAATGTTCCTATTTTCAGCGTTCTAGTAGTTTTACCAGTACCCAGTACTGTTATATACATACGAGCATGACATAGAATGTCAAAGCATTTCTGAATTACAAATAAACGATATAGCCTAACTTTCAAAATATTTTTTTGCAAGAAAAACTCTAACAAGACCATGTATCTCTATGGCCCTGAAAAAAACGACTGCTTGTAAAGCAAACTAGTTTGAAAGTAACTGTATCTAAATGCTCGTGCCCCTATCTAGCACGATATGCATGCGGTCATGCAGTACGCACTGTCTGTACTCATTATGCATGGTTGAAAATGACAACTAAACAAAGCACACTTGGTATTTCATCGAATGCAATGAATGCATTTCACCCATATTTATCCTGAACAGTAACGGGTTTGGTCTCTTGAAGTTCGTAGTAATTCGTGCATGAGTTACTGTTTTTAAGCCGCATAATGTATAAGGAAGTTTTGTTATAGGTTATTGTGAGTTTGTTGGAAGACAACTGTTTTTTTTACAATTAGACGCATTCAAATGAAAACATGTTCAGAACATGTCTATGAATTAATACAATGTGCCTTCTTTCACATGTTTGGCATTGATGTACATTTTTCACAAGACTTGTGTTCATTTACTGTTCTAATGAAATGTATGTTTCACTTCAAATGCTGTTGGAGTGAATTTTATATAGGATTGCCATTATTGGAATGCTGTGGAGAGGGGGGATCATGAAGAGCTTGTCCAATGTGATCTTAAAATGGAGGTGGTCATTTTATTAGGTAAACATGTGTGAGCTATTCAAAGATCAAGCATCTTTAATTTATTTTAAGAGGCATGTATTATTAAAGGGAAATAAAAAATGTAACTTCATATTCATCTCCAGCAACATCGCCAGCATCAACATATGTGAAGATGGGAGATGAGTGTTTCCAATGACATCGGCAATTATTAGTAGGCATTGCTTACTAATTGGTTGATGTAATTGGAAACACTTATCTTTATTTACTACAAAACATAGATGTGCAATTTTCACATGTTGGGGTGGTGTTGGAGATGATGAATATGAAGTTACATTTTTTTTCTTTCTAAATTCCCAGAAAAGCACATTGTTTCTAAGCAAAGCTCATAACTCGCAACTATGTGGGGGAATCTGTGCCAACTTTTACTGTTGAAAAGCGATATCTCAAGTATAAATACAGTAAAGTACACACACTAAAGCAGGGATCATCTACTAGATTCAGCTGCAAGCCGATGTAAAAATAAAAAAAATTGAGTGGATGGTCGAGGGCCGGAACATAATTACATATTAGTTTACTGCAAATTGACCTCAAGAAGCCCAAACAGATAATATTTGACT
This sequence comes from Salvelinus namaycush, assembly GCF_016432855.1. NCBI lineage: Eukaryota > Metazoa > Chordata > Actinopteri > Salmoniformes > Salmonidae > Salvelinus > Salvelinus namaycush. Next base: position 42,855,952 of record NC_052312.1, read on the forward strand.
AAAACATAATAATTTCAAACCTTGCTTACATTTGTAATCGTGATCATGTTTCATTATTATACGTGGGAATAAATCACTTGGGGCTGATTTCCTGTTTTTAGTCTTATGTCCAACATAAATTCTATTAAAGATGATTTATATAGACATCCACACACACACACTGAACCAAAAATATAAATGCAACGATTTCAAATATTTTGCTGAGTTACAGTTAAGGAAATCAGTCAATTGAGATACATTCATTAGGTCCTAATCTATGGATTTCACATGAATGGGCAGGGGCGTAGCCATTACATTTGCATAAGTAATCAGACCCTTTATGCAGTACTTTGTTAAAGCACCTTTGGCAGCGATTACAGCCTCAAGTCTTCTTGTATGGCGCTACAAGCTTGGCACACCTGTATCTGGGGAGTTTCTCCCATTCTTCTCTGCATATCCTCTCAAGCTCTGTCAGGTTGGATGTGGAGAAACGCAGCACAACTATTTTCAGCTCTCTCCAGAGATGTTCGATCGGATTCAAATTCGGACTCTGGCTGGGTCGCTCAAGGACATTGAGACTTGTCCCGAAGCCACTCCTGTGTTGTCATGGTTGTGTGCTTAGGGTCGTTGTCCTGTTGAAGGTGAACCGTCGCCCCAGTCTGAGGTCCTGAGTGCTCTGGAGCAGGTTTTCATCAAGGATCTCTCTGTACTTTGCGAACGTTCATCTTTTCCTTTCCTGACTAGTCTCCATGTCCCTGCTGCTCATAAACATCCCCACAGCATTATGCTGCCACCACCATGCTTCACTGTAGGGATGGTGCCAGGTTTCCTCCAGATGTGACACTTGGCATTCAGGCCAAAGAGTTCAATCTTGGTTTCATCAGACCAGAGAAACTTATTTCTCATGGTCTGAGAGTCCTTTAGGTGCCTTTTGGCACACTCCAAGCGGGCTGTCGTGCCTTTTCCTGAGTGGCTTCCGTCTGGCCGCTCCACCATAAAGGCCTGATTAGTATAGTGATGCAGAGATGATTGTCCTTCTGGAAGGTTCTCCCATATCCACAGAGGAACTATAGAGCTCTGTCAATGTGACCATCAGGTTCTTGGTCACCTCCCTGACGAAGGCCCTTCTCCCCCGATGGTTCAGTTTGGCTGGGCGGCCAGCTCTAAGAAGAGTCTTGGTGGTTCCAAACTTCTTAAATTTAAGAATGATTGAGGCCACTGTTCTTGGGAACCTTCAATGCTGCAGCTATATTTTGGTACCCTTCCCCAGATCTATGCCTCAACACAATCCTGTTTCGGAGCTCTACGGACAATTCCTTTGACCTCATGGCTTGGTTTTTGCTCTGACATGCACTGTGAACTGGGGACCTTTTATATAGACAGGTGGTGCCTTTCCAAATCATGTCCAATCGAGGATGATCAATGGAATCAGGATGCATCTGAGCTAAATTTTGAGTCTCGTAGCAAAGGGTCTGAATACTTATGTAAATAAGGCTGTAACGTAGCAGAATGTGCAAAAGGGGACGGGGTCTGAATACTTTCCGAATGCAGTGTGAGAGGGAGATATATTTAATTAATTACTTGGGGTACCAAATAAAACCACCTGTGGCCTGCCAGTTGGGGAACCCTGCACTAAAGGATACCAGCTTGTGAGTGCTACTTTCAGAACTACTGGCTAAAAAGTGTACAAAAGTACTGGAAAATCTCTAACCTCCACAAATCCAGTCAAACTTAGTTTTTGGATTGAGGGGGTCAGTGAGAAGGGGGGGGGGGGGGGGTGGAGGTAGACAGTCGCTGCTGCAGTGTACATTAACTGCAGAGATTCCTCATACATTTCACTACAAAAGCACTACAAAAATTGTGAGAATTTAACATGTTAACCCACTCTCTAAGACCAAGTGGAATTTGTTTTAAAATTCCTGTGGACAGTATGAAGAGCTTTTTTTTAGGGTTAAGGCTTAAATTCAGGTTTAGTTTCATGTTCATAATTTCTGACTGTGTGCGTTTGTGCATGAGATTTGGATTTGGATTACCGTCTTTTCTCATAAAGTGATCTTGTTTTCTTTGAATAACCCAATGTTGTGTGTTGTGCTGTCCCCTTGTGCTAATGCATGCGTGTCTTTCTCTCTCCTAACAGGCTGGTACTGGGGCAGCCTGACCGCCAACGAAGCCAAAGAGATTCTCCAGGATGCATCAGAGGGCACCTTCCTGGTGCGAGACAGCTCCCAGAGGGACTACCTGTTCACCATCTCTGCCATGACCTCCGCCGGCCCAACCAACTTGCGCATCGAGTACAAGGAGGGGAAGTTTAAACTGGACTCGGTGGTGCTGATCAAGCCCAAGCTCAAACAGTTTGACAGTGTGGTGCACCTGGTGGAACACTACGTGCAGCTGTCCAGGACTACCAGTAAAGGTGCGTTGTCAGGGGCGTCACAGTCCCTGGCCCCACCCAACGGGACGGTTCAGCTGCTACTGACTAAGCCTGTGTACACTGCCACGCCCTCTCTACAGCACCTGTCCCGGATCGCCATCAACAACGCCACCAGGCAGGTGCAGGAGCTGCCTTTACCCAACAGGCTAAAGAACTACCTGACGGACTACAGCTACAATGTATAGTAGGACTGCAAATCCCAGATGTGGTTTGGGATAGAGAGCAGTGCACCTGCCATATAGTGGCAGTCAGACTATCACCCAGTCCGAAGTCAATCTTTAGCCCCAACCACTAGACACGGCTTGACGGCCCCCGTACTTCTGGAAGGATTGCTGTTGAGCAAAATGCTTATAGAGCCAAATCAGTCATCTAATCCTCAGGAAGCTAGGTGGAATTTTTCCTAACATTACTACACATTACTTCCTTTAGCGCTACAGTTGTTCATCAAAAAGGGCTTAGGAGTTGGAGCTAAGGGTTGATTTCAGACCTGGGTCATGTTCATAATCTCTGAAACTGGTGCAAATGTTTTCAAGCCGAGGTGGCCATCCCTCCTGCCTGCAGACCAGCTCAGGTAAACAGGGTCTCGGACCCTTCTGAACGAGACCCAGGAGGGATGGCAGTTGGCACTCACTTTTTTTTTTTTTTTTGCTTCTCGGTTCAAGCTCTTTGTTGTTGCTTTACATACTCTGCCTCATGTCTGAGAAATGAGCATCTGACACGGTGTCCACTTTTTGTTCTGATTTATGTTTGAGTTTGTTCATATTCTATATTTTCTTTTTTTTTGTACTGTAATCATAAGAAGGGGCAGTGCTGGGGTGTCGAACTACATGTAGTGCAACTAGTCATTTAACTACATTTTTCAGTAGCTTGGAGATAGTTGAACTAAATTCAAATATTGGTCTTGTTTTCAGTAGTTAATTACTTTTTTGGTGTGTAGCGAACTACACTATTTTTTTTTTTTAATTGTAAAGTTTGCAACTTATTTTTCAGCCTCAGACTTACTTAATTGTCACTTGAAAATGTTTTGGTGTTTTAATAGGGCTAAATTATGAATATTTGACTCCAGGGTGATCTGACTTGCAATTTGTAGTCTGACATTTCAAATTCTTATATCTACATTTTTCATGTAGTAGTCTGGATGTAGTGAACACATTTTTTTCAAAATAACTTTAGTTAAGTAAGCTATAAGTGCAGCTTATTTTCTTCCAGTGCAAAGTAATTGGTAACTTGGTAAACTATTTTCAGTGTAGCTTCCCCAACACTGAGAAGGGAGAATTATTATTTATTTATTTTCACTCTTCTGATTTTTTTGGGGGTATATTTTTTTGTGGGGGGTTGATAAAGCACAAGCAATATACTGTCTTCAAATCTGGCGTTGGTTTCTCTCACACTGTCTCGCTCTGCCTCCTGCTAAGAGGTTGAAAGTAATAGATTTTCGGAACTTCTTAATCCTGGATGTTCCTCCCACTACGCATCACTTTTCTGCGAAACCTCAATACTTCATCACTGCATTTTCCTTCAATAGAAAATGCCCTTGAGCAAGTTGCTGCTCACACCTCAGAACTAGACCTTGGTTAGACAGACAGTCTGTATCTAGCTACTACTAAAAGAAGGAATTACATTTCCAAGAGCATATTAGATGTTCGGCCAGGGGTTTTCATTGGATCGACGTGAATCTTATTATAATCAATATTTTTTGAAGTATTTATTGATTGTGCTACTGTGTTTCCTAGAAAAATAAAAGTTACAAAAATAAACCCTGAAAGCATGTTTTATCATAGCCTCTATTCTGCAATTTGGGAGGCAATAATGAATGTGATGCAGGGGTGTCATGGTGCTCATGTGTATTGTTTGACTCATTCTCAATTTTCAGTACATAAGGTTCAGTGTGAACAATTCTCGCAGAATATTCCAGAACTCACTCTTGATACATGATCATGACATTTACTGTTTTCATATGGTGCTTAAATACAAGTGTCTCGTGTTTTCTCTGTGAGGAAACCAGAAAAATAAAACAAAAGAATGGAATCGAAGACTCGTTCCTATCTCTGTGTGACGGTTTTCAGTTTACGTTTAGCTGTAGGCTCTGGGCGAGAGGTTGGGTCGATGTCGAGGGGGCACAGGGATGAGGCACCAGTCAATATTGTTTTTGTTTGAAATTAAACATAATAGAACCCACCCACCGGCCACTAAAACAATCAATTCCTGCTACTGAGACCTGGCTTGGCGAGCAACAACGCCAGCACACACACAGCTCTGGTCTCTCTGGGTTAGTTGGCTGCATTCCTGCAGCTTCTAAAGCATGATGGGATGTTTAGACTTAAGCCGGGACAGACAGAATTTGATGCAAGACAGAGAATCAGCAATCATGTCCTGCAGAATATATTTCTGTAAATGAGTTCTGTAATGTTGTCCTGTATAATATGCCCCTTGTTAGCAGCAGATGCAAAACACTGTTCAAAGGTGCAGATTGGAGTAGACTGAATTGAAGCAATTTCCTATGACTCAAAGAACTGAGTGCTTCAGTAGGCTATATGTTCAAGTTCCACCTGCAGCATTGTTCAGTTGTATGTAGTGTATGTTGGATCCATCCGTGCTCACAGTACAGTGGCTTACCCACTGAGAAAACACACACTGTTTGGGGCACAGCGGCTGCAGCCTGCTTGGCTCTGGGCCGTCCTAGCTAGCGCTGGTTTGATGAGATCAGGCTGGGTATTAGATCGTATTCTGCTTGTGGTGCAGAATGAGACTTAAATCCCCGTGCCCATGCTTACACTTTCTATAGGGACTGTTCATTCTCTAGTGGTCGCATGATGGAAAGGCCGGTAGTGTAGGGATGTGTTCTGCTGTACCTGCAGGTTCTCACCTTCCTCAGTCCAAACACCATTACCCCCAGTAAGCGGGGAGAAAGGTTTAAATTTAGCAGGCTGGAAAACCTGCCTATTTGGTAACACCACCTGAACACTCAATATGGACTGATTTTGTGTGCAGACAGTGTATCAGAAAGCGTTTTCCTGAGAAATCCACCGGGTCCAAGAACAAACCTTGGTAAGGCCAAGTAGTGCTATTGGAGAGGCAGCTTTGGAATATGTCCATATGTGTTGCATTCATAGCTGATTGCTAACCAATTACATCTTGATAATGTGTGTGCTTTGTCTCTTCATGTTATATACCTCAAGTCACCTGCAAAGCACATCTACTGTCAACTCCTTTTATAATAGATCACTTAGAAGCATAACCCTTCCTTCGTTACATGACAGAGGAACAGGTTATAAAACAGGTCTGTTTTACAGAAATTGTCAATTTCACTCCACATTGCTTCCTCCTTTCAAAATCCGAGACAACTGCAGACTTCAACAAACCCTTGTTGTAATGGCTGAAGAGGAATTGCTACTATATCAATCAGGACTCAAAAGGTAAGACCGTTGATGACCGGTTGAATAGGAAGAAGACATGGAAGAAGGATCGAGGCTGTCAATTGTCATATCGACCGTGTTTACGCCTTAGTGTCGTTGGCTGCAAAGCTCTCACCGGGTCACTAGGGTTTTTTTTCTTCACTGTAAACGTGTTACTGTCTTACAGTCGCTTTCTGTTATCAATCACCGGTCCAACCTGTTCTGGTATCTGTTATTATTACTGGGATATTTAAAAGGCAAACGCAGCATCCTTATTCTTGTCATTCATATCCAAGTCTACCATGCAAATATGAAGCCTGGTAACAGCCTCAACAGATCAGTTGGGACATGTTTCAGAGCTGATCTTATATCTGGACATGGTTCAGTAATGCAGAACTGGGTGCAGCTAGACACATTTGAAAGTTTTATATTAATTGTGCAGTTCATCTCTATTATTGTAGTATTATAAACAACCTTAAGCACCAGAGATGCAGAAATGTTCCTTCGTCTCTGTTCGCATTCTCATGTAATTATGTTGGCCTGGCTCTGCAGCCGTATAGGTTTTAGACTGGACACTGTTCTGAGAGTTGCACTGAAACAGCACATTGCCACGCGGATGGGACATGAGGTTTCAGATGCAACTGTAATTGAAAATGGCAGGTCAGATTAACATGACAATGATGACATAGAGGCCTGCCTGTCAACATGGGTTTAACTCATTAACTGATGTCACATGGGATCCCATCAGGGATTTATACTCAAGGCTTCGGCTCCCTCACCTTATACCTCTCAAGCATAACTTACAGTGTTATTAGTTTAATAAGAAGGAAAACTGTTTTGTTTTATTGTTGGATCTTTTGCCTGATAACTGGTATTTGACCAATCAGATCAGATCTTTTGCCCATAATTGGGCAAAAGATTAGAATTGGGCTGCCTGTGTAAATAAACAGCTTTAGACTGCAATTGCCGGCCCGTTTACTTCCTCATCAGGGGCACAGCTACAGTTGAAGTCGGAAGTTTACATACACTTAGATTGGAGTAATTAAAACTTGTTTTTCAACCACTCCACAAATTTCTTGTTAACAAACTATAATTTTGGTAAGTCGGTTAGGACATCTACTTTTTTTTTCTTTTTTTTTCCAACAATTGTTTACAGACAGATTATTTCACTTAATTCACTGTATCACAATTCCAGTGTGTCAGAAGTTTACATACACTAAGTTGACTGTGCCTTTAAACAGCTTGGAAAATTTCAGAAAATTATGTCATGGCTTTAGAAACTTCTGATAAGCTAATTAATATAATTTGAGTCAATTGGAGGTGTACCTGTGGATGTATTTCAAGGCTTACCTTCAAACTCACTGCCTCTTTGCCTGACATTATGGGAAAATCAAAAGAAATCAGCCAAGACCTCAGAAAAAAATTGTAGACCTCCACAAGCCTGTTTCATCCCTGGGAGCAATTTCCAAATGCCTGAAGGTACCACGTTCATCTGTACAAACAATAGTACGCAAGTATAAACACCATGGGACCACGCAGCCGTCATACTGCTCAGGAAGGAGACGCGTTCTGTCTCCTAGAGATTAACATTCTTTGGTGCGAAAAGTGCAAATCAATCCCAGAACAACAGTAAAGGACCTTGTGAAGATGCTGGAGGAAACAGGTACAAAAGTATCTATATCCACAGTAAAACAAGTCCTATATCAACATAACCTGAAAGAAGTCACTGTTCCAAAACTGCCATAAAAAAGCCAGACTACGGGTTGCAACTGCACATGGGGACAAAGATTGTACTTTTTGCAGAACTGTCCTCTGGTCTGATGAAACAAAAATAGAACTGTGGCCATAATGACCATCATTATGTTTGGAGGAAAAAGGGGGAAGCTTGCACGCCGAAGAACACCATCCCAACCGTGAAGCACAGGGGTGGCAGCATCATGTTGTGTGGGTGCTTTGCTGCAGGAGGGCATGGTGCACTTCACAAAATAGATGGCATCATGAAGATGGAAAATGATGTGGATATATTGAAGCAGAATCTCAAGACATCAGTCAGGAAGTTAAAGCTTGGTCGCAAATGGGTCTTCCAAATGGACAATGACCCCAAGCATACTTCCAAAGTTGTGGCAAAATGGCTTAAGAACAACAAAGTCAAGGTACTGGAGTGGCCATCACAAAGCCCCGACCTCAATCCTATAGAAAATTTGTGGGCAGAACTGAAAAGGCGTGTGCGAGCAAGGAGGCCTACAAACCTAACTCAGTTACACCAGCTTTGTCAGGAGGAATGGGCCAAAATTCACCAAACATATTGTGGGAAGCTTGTGGAAGGTTACCCTAAATGTTTGACCCAAGTTAAACAATTTAAAGGCAATGCTACCAAATACTAATTGAGTGTATGTAAACTTCTGACCCACTGGGAATTTGATGAAAGAAATAAAAGCTGAAATAAATTATTTTAAGAATGTGAAATGTCAGAATAATAGTAGAGAAAATGAAGTGGTGATCCTAACTTTAGTCGGACGTTACATAGCTGTGCCCCTGATGAGGAAGTAAACGGGCCGGCAAATGCATTGGAGAACGTTACTCCGTGGCTGTTTCCGAAACCAAGTGTAGATGGGGTGGCAGGTAGCCTAGTGGTTAGATCGTTGGGCCAGTAACTGAAAGGTTGGCGCATCGAATCCCCGAGCTGACAAGGTTAGGGTTCCAAGTTCCTTTCTCAGCTCTGGCATCAAAAGTAGGTGATCCAGTGATGTCTGAATAGATGTCAATTTCAGAACATGGAGCTAGGTTTGTGTGTGTGTTTTTGGCACAATGTGTGAACAGAATGGAACATTTCGTGGAAGTGTATGGGTTGTGGTGAACTCACATACTCTGTCTATTTTCTGCATGTATGCTGGGATAATGAATGACATGATTGTGCCCAGGGATCAGTGGTAGTAGATTTCAAACCATCCATCATAATTACGTATAGTATCTCTACTGTGAGCCGGTGTGTGGGGAGACATATAGATAATTTTTATTATTTGTTTTTAAGGATATATACAGATGGTTCAAAGGATCCAGTCAGTGGTAGGGTGAGGGCTGGGGTGTATATCCCAGGCTTCAATGTTGGAGTATGTAAGCGGTTAACCTATAATGTGTCAGGGTATGTGGCTGAGTTGAATGCCATGATTATAGGTTTGAAAGGTGATATGCTCTGATTCGGCTGCAGTGTTGAGTAGTGTGAAGACGGGCAGGTCAGCTAGTGGAGAATTGTTTGTGGAGATGATGGTGCTGTTAATGGAACTGGAGAGGATGGGAGTAGTGGTAAGCTTTTGCTGGGTTCCCGCCCATGTGGGTTTGGAGGGTAAGAGTGCTGTGAGGAGAGCGGGTGTACATATTCAGGTCCCGTTGGGCCGCAGGGAAGTGAAGTCCTTGTTCCGGGCAAAAGGGCTCAATTTTTGGCAAAGGGAGCGGGATGCTAGTAGTAATGGGAGGCAATTGTATCTTGTGCATGGGTCAGTAAAGGAAGAGGTGGAGAGAGAGGATGTAGGAGGATGATGTGTGGAGTAGACTACCATCTGGACACACGGATTTCAATGCCATGTTGTGGATGATAGGGAGACATGGAACAGGCCTGTGTGATTAGTGTTTAGTGGAGGAAATGTAGAGCATGTGTTGATATTTTGTGAATTGTATGATGTAGATAGTGAGAGATTATGTGAAATGGTTAGAGAGGCTGGACGGGGTTGGGGTTTGAGTGGTGCAGTGGGGGGAGGAAAGTGGTGTCTAGGGCTCTAAGTCAGGACAAATGAAGATCATTTTATGTAGTTAGGCCGTGACTGGCCTCAGGTGGCGATGTGGCCTTAGGTGGCGCCTTAAAAGTTGGGTGTGAGCCGCCAACCCAACCCCAAAGAAGAGGAAGTAAGCAGATGAGCGTGCCGAAAGTAATTGTAAAACAAGAGGAATGACAGTTGACAAGAATCATGTAATAAGGTTAGTTTTTGTTCACGTTGAAACAACAAAACGTTTGCGTATATGCTGCAGTTAACGCTTCGAACACACCGACTGCGTCATTGCATCACTGCTGCGTAACATTTTGCGCAGCTAGGCAACTATACTGATGCAGGTACCTTTTGCAGATGGTTGCATGCGGTTGGACACATGGAGGAGAGAATCATTTTCGCAGTATCCTCAAAACCGTGTCTTTTTGACACAACTGCTGACAGCTATAGGGACATAAACACAAAAAAATGCTGCTTGGAGACAAGTGTCCACGATAGTAGGATTGCCAGGTCAGTTTAGTAGTGAGCTTGTGCTAGATGTGGCTAGTTAGCGTTAGCTAGCTAGCTAACCTAGCCAATGAGTTGTGTGTGTGAAAGAAATAGTCAAATAAATTATGCTAGTTACTACCCCTGATAACTTTACCAAATAATCATGTTTGAAAGAGTCTGAGTTTATGCTAGATAAATAGTAATAGAAATGGTAGATACTACTGTACCCCTGATAATTTGGTCAGATAACCGTGTGTGTGTGTTTGTGTGTGTGTGTGTGTGTGTCTATGTGTACAGTAGGTGACATGTCCATGATAGCTATCTAATAACTATAGTTATGCTAGGTAATGGTTTGGCTTATCATGTTCATGTCTATGTAGAAGAAGACTGTAGGGGGAAGTGGATAGGACTCAGGGACAGGTATCAGAGAGAGAGAAGGGCAGAGAAAGAGAAGAAGAGGTCTGGGTCAGCAGCTTCAGGCCAGCAGCCTTGGCGCTTCTGCCACATTCTTTCTTTTCTGGATACATTTATTGTGCCTGGATCCATTTATTGTGCCTAGGGCAATGAGTGGCAATTTTACAGCCAGACCCTCTACTACGTCATCCACAAGTGTTGTCCCCACCGGTGCATCAAGACCCTCTACAACGTCTACATCATCCACGAGTATGACCACCACCGGTGCAGCCATGGAAGATTATGAAATGGAGGAAGCACCTCTGGATCTAGGACCACCTGAGATTATTATGAACCTCACGGAAGTGACCACTGAGGACCTCGTTGAACAGCATGTGGCCCATGGAGAGAAACGAAGAGGAACAACGTCACACCAGGCGTCATCGGAGGTACCAGCCCCCAGATCCATTCAACTCATTTCAGCAGAGGCTCCTCCAAGCCGTCAAGAGGGATGCAGCCCAACCTGATGCTCACAGGAAGGAGGATGAAGAGACCCTCTTTGCCATGAGCCTGGTGCCAACACTGAAGAGGCTGCCTCAGCAAAGACAAGCAGCAGTCAAGGTTAAAATGTATCAGCTGCTTTTCGATGACAAGTTCAAGGGTACGTTTTTTTTTCTCTCCACATCACAGGTAGTGTCATAAGTGTTGCGACAGTAAAGTAGGTCATTTTTACAGTATACTCATGTAGGTTAATTGGTATTTCAGATCAAAGTATAAATATGAGGAACATGTATAGCTGTTGTTTCTGGGTTAGAAAATATCCTAAAACAACAGTTTGCTGTCTAAATATTTGCCTGTCACATTCATCTTTTGATCTGAAATACAAATTCCATGAGTAAACAGCAAGTATTACCAACTTTACCACACTGTTCCTATATTTATGCCACTAACTACACTATACAAGCAGTATTTAGTTAACATAAATCTCACCTTTTATGGTGTCATATTATGTTAAGCTTGTATGTGTTGTTTTTCTCTTCCCTTTCAGAAATGGAGTCAATTTAGCCGGCCAGCTCACAGGAAGGACAGGAAGAGGAGAGGAAGGACAGGAAGGCCAGGAAGAGGAGAGGAAGGACAGGAAGGACAGGAAGAGGAGAGGAAGGACAGAAAGGACAGGAAGAGGAGAGGAAGGACAGGAAGGACAGGAAGAGGAGAGGAAGGACAGGAAGGACAGGAAGAGGAGAGGAAGGACAGGAAGGACAGGAAGAGGAGAGGAAGGACAGGAAGAGGAGAGGAAGGACAGGAAGGACAGGAAGAGGAGAGGAAGGACAGGAAGGACAGGAAGAGGAGAGGAAGGACAGGAAGAGGACAGGAAGGACAGGAAGAGGACAGGAAGGACAGGAAGAGGAGAGGAAGGACAGGAAGAGGAGAGGAAGGACAGGAAGAGGAGAGGAAGGACAGGAAGAAGAGAGGAAGGACAGGAAGGACAGGAAGAGGAGAGGAAGGACAGGAAGAGGACAGGAAGGACAGGAAGAGGACAGGAAGGACAGGAAGAGGACAGGAAGGACAGAAAGAGGAGAGGAAGGACAGGAAGAGGACAGGAAGGACAGGAAGAGGAGTTGTCTGGTTGTTGTTTTGACCTCCCTCATTGTACCTTTCTTTTCACACACGTCAGTTCTGTTTAAATTCAGTCAATTCATAAAGTCATTTGTTTATAAAGTCTTAGGATAGCATTCATTATTAGTGTTACATAGATTTCTGAATTGACAGAATTGAAACTCACACACCGGAGAATTCACAGATGCTCTTGTTGGTCTCTTACGAGACTAAATGTGAATATATTTCTTTCATTTAAAACCACTTGAAAACCAGAGTGTTGAAACTGTTTGTGAAGTTATGTTCCATCGACTGGTCCATGACGTCCAAGGGCCATTTGTTTGTTTAGCTGTGTTATGGTAACACATTATTTTATTTTTTACAGAGACACACACACACACACACCTCTTCTCCACTCCTCTCTGTGCCTCAGATCTCTAGTGCCCTGCCCTCTCTCTTTATGGCCATGTCTGAAGTTCCCCTACTACGTCTAGGCTTTATGAGTTGTCCCTGTATCTGTCTGCAGTTGTGCCAAAAATACATGCTCTTGTTGTTCTCTTACAGATTACAGGCTACACATTCATTTTATTTATTTTTTACACGCACATACACACCTCTTTTAATAGTTCTATTTTTTTTAAACATTTTTACAACACACATACCTGTCATGTTCTTTCCTGTACTTGAATACTAATTAAATAATGTTTTCATAGTCAGTTGTTTCAGTTGTTTATTAATATCTCATTTAGACTTAATCTGCTTATTTCTTGATGAAAGTAAAAACACATTCTCTTCCTAATTTGTTTTTTTCCACCTGTATTTTGTCAGGCCAGTGGACATGGTGGTAAACTGTACTATTTGTATGGACCCTAGGTTACCCTTTCCCTTTGTTATCATACTAACTGTATGTCGTATAACCTTAATAAGTGCTCCTGCTCACCTGATGTACCATGCCAGGTGTGTTTAATACTGACGTTAATGGGAGAGGGAAGGGGTTTTAAGGTGTGGTCTTTACTCCCAAATTTCACTTAAATATAACTTCCAAATGAAGAGAGACAATGATACATAAAGTAATCTGGGGGAAAAATGCAACTTTATGGACAACGGTGGATGGTTCTTAAAATAACCTTTGTGGTAGGGGGCTCTTAAAAGAGCAGTTTCACTCCACGGCATACTGCCATGGGACTTCACCTGCTGGCGATGAGAAGTAGGTGGTCAGCTTCTCCCTCACCTGGAGTGCCTGTCTGGGGGCGTTGTTGGCACCTGCCCTGGTGACATCAGGTAGGTGACCATTTGGCCTGCCCATCTCCATCCGGAGCGGCTCCTGGAATGACCTCCGCGGGTAGTTATAGAGAACACATGTGGCCTTCACGCAGGCATCGACATTTGAGGGGCTGAGACCAAGCACTCTCCAATACATTCTCCACCGGGCTGCCAGAATCCCAAAGGTGCATTCAACAACTAACCTTGCCCTGGACAATCGTTTATTAAAGATCCTTACAGGCTTTGGCAATGGCAGCTGGCGTCCAGCGTAGGGCCTCATGAGGTTGGGTCTTAAAGGGAAGGCCTCGTCGCCGACGAAGATGTGGGGAACAGGTCCCAGGTCTTCAGCTCCAGGGAGTGATGCAGGTGGTGGAATCTCCAATGCGCCATCCTGAAGTGCCTGGCCGAAGGCAGAGTCCCGGGGGGTCCCGCCATCACTTCCCTTGCCGTAAACACCAACATCGACAACATGGAAACAGTAGATGGCATCTACTACAGCCAAGAGTACAACTGAATATGTACCCTTGTAGTTGTAGAATTGCGAACCTGAGCACGGTGGAGCCTGGATTACTACATGTTTCCCGTCAATGGAGCCAAGACAGTTGGGGAAATTCCACCTCTCCAGGAACTCGGCAGCGATGACCCTCCAGTCTTCCTCCTTGGGGACAGGCATGTATTCACCAACCAGACAGTCCCAAATGGCTTGTGCCACAGAGAGGACAATGCCTGCCACCGTGGACTGTCCAACTCGGAAGCTGAATCCAATGGTCCTGTAGGATTCCCCTGTCGCCAAGAATCTAAAATATAATTCAAAATAATTATCAATATTGTGTGTAAATTGAATTCCACCCACATATTATATCTACTCATATATCTACCTCATTACAGTTTATTATGCTCTACTAATTATATTGTAATACTCATCAACCATCATTAACAATGCCTTGAAACACTACAATTCAGTCTATGACTATATCAATAAACTGTAGCCCAGGCCAACTCTACTCTTAGAAAGAATGGTACTATCTATTTAAAAGGGTTCCCCGGTTGTCCCCATAGGAGATCCCTTTTTGGTTACAGGTAGTACCCCTTTTGGCTCCATGTAGAACCCTATTGGGTTCCATGTATAACATTTTCTCCAAAGGGTTATACCTGGAACCAAAAATGGTTATCCTATGGGGAAAGCAGAAGGACAGTTTTTCTCTAAGAGTATGTGAGTCCAATAAGAATGTAATGAATGACTGTAACTGTCTTGAACAACAATGGATCCTGGAGAAGACTAGCCTACCTTCATCAGGGCAGAAGGCACCTCAACTTTATTTTCATTTGGTAACATTGCATAATTAAAAAAGGATTATAAACCAACTTTGGGAAAAGTTATAGTCCTAATGAACATTCTGTAAAAGTACATCTGATATCAAATAGGGACTATTAACTAGAGAGCCCTTTAGCTAGCTAGGTTGAACATAAAAATAATGTATCAATCAATGATGGTATCAAAGGCTTTAAAAATGTACTAGAATGTAGCTTACCGGAGACAAATCGCCAGGCGTTCAACTGGGCTGATGGACTCCCGGTAGTTGGTATCCATCCGGGCGATCCTGGCTCCAACCATCTGGAGCAGGTGATCGAACTGGCTTCGGTCCAGACGAAAGTAACTTCGGAATTCCTCTCCAAACATTCGAAGCTCTTGAATGAGACGGTGGAGTCTGCTTTCGGGACTTGAACCATCTCTGGACCCACACAGACCTGCGCTTTCGGCGGGGCTGGTCCCGGGCCCAACAGCGTGATCAAGACCACCTTCCTCACAGTTGGTCTCATTGTTGAAAGAGCCTATGCTGCTATCTTGACTATTTATTATTGCATTTCGCTCCAAAACTGCATTTGAGGGAAATTATATTATAGGCTCTCACAATTAATTTGTGGATGTCATCGAATAAATAATATACTTGGCAAATAAATGAATAAAAAATGTAAAGAAATTCTCCAGTCAAACTGTTTTTATTATGTAATCCCACATTTTTTTTACTGGATATGTGTGCAACAAAAATTAAACATTCACATTTTGCTACTTACTTTCAAGTAAGTCTGCGCATACAATTTGATGCATACGTTCGATAAATCGAACGTATTCACCACACGGAACGCACTACAACTGCCTCTGCAACGCAATGCTGCAAGGCAAACGCAGCGTTCCATTGGAAATGAATGTACTTCTGGTGTTTCGAAACGCATGACGCAGTCGGTGTGTTCGAAGCGTAACGTTAGCAGCAAACCAAACATCACATGAAGGCGACCTAGCTGGCTAGCTAACGTAAGATGGCTAACGTTAGCCAATAAATATTATTGGATATGGCGGGTTAGTTTAACGAAATAAATGTTTATAGACATTAGGTACGACTAGTTAGTTATTTCACAACAACTATGGACCCGAGGCACAAAGAAATACTCAGGAAACACCGGCTGGACCTGTCCAACCAAATTTTAATTGATGACACCATAGTTCAATTCCTGTACCAGGAGAACATTTTAACAGAGAGCCAGGTGGACGAGATTCAGTCCCAAATAAGCAACAAGAAGAAGACGTTGAGACTGCTGGATATCCTTCCCACCCGAGGTCCGCGGGCGTTTGGTACATTTCTGAATTCCCTGGAGGAAGAGTTCACTTGGGTGAGAGACAAGTTACTCCAGGATTTGGAGCAACCCAATGTGCCTGTGCAAAGTCCAACAGGTGAGTCTGATGCCAAGTGTTTGACGTCAAACTAACGTTATAGGCTAGATTGTCAGTGGCTCTTCATTTGTACAGTAAAAAGTTCAAACCAGTGCTGGCACTTATTTTTTAGTGTAGGTACTGTTTATATTTATGTGAACTCTGCAATACTTTAGTGCTAATATTCTATAAGACGTGCAGGAACTCGAGTAGTAGGACATGGTTGTAACCATAGAAATATAATTACTCTAAATAATTAATAGTAATAATGAACTTTTTACTATACAAGAATAATCTAAAAGTGTATAAAATAAAAGGTCAATTAGAAAAAAATAGTAATAAGTAAACTTGATAATATAAAGAACAGAAATGTTCAAATATATAACCATATAAAGAAAGCAATAATTAGATAGGAGGAAAGGTAGGCCAGCCGATAGAGATTAGTCTTAAAGGCCTGTTTTAAATGCACCAACATGTTGACCATCCCTGAGATTGTCAGGAAGGGAGTTTCAAAGGCGTAGTGCGTGGGTGGAAAAGTCCCTTAATTCCCATAATTCTATGGTTCTAACATTTGTTGGCAGTTTTATGCCTATTGCCCTGCAATATATCTGCACAATAACTGCAATATGTCTGCATAGTATGCAAAAAAATGTGGCTTTCCTTCTTTGCACATACATTCCATAACAATACCATTCTGGTTTGGTGTCAACATGGCATCCATCCGAAATTCTAACTCTTAAAAACGTAGAAATCCATTGTATTCTGAGAAACTATACAAAATAGCTTTGAAATTGAATGTCGCTCCAAATCTCATTTTTATCCGTCACATGCTTTGTAAACAGTGTCACAGACTAACTAGGGCTAATTGAATACAATGACTGTTTTAAATAGGCCCACATTCATTTTAGGATAAACCCCCAAAAAGTTTTATTAATTTTATTTTCATGTAGATACATTTGAACTAATAGCAGTTTTCACTGATAATTATGAGCAATTATTTAGCTAAGTTACTCTTTAAACTTTCTACATCTCCTCTTTCCAACAGTGCTTTGATGCTCCAGCAGCTAATCTGCTAGATGCGCAGGGGGGTGTAGAGTGCAATAGGCTATGGCACTATTTTATACAATGCACATTTTCATTGCTTGCTAGTAAGTAAATAAATTGGTATCTTTTAAAAAAAGGTTGGATTCGTCTGAAGTCGACAAGGTTGTTCTGGGTCTGAGGCCTATAATGCGCTCATGTTGTGTCAAATGGACAATGCGCCAATTCTCTCCAACCTGGCATGGTATAATTTGATACGGAATCTTTTCTTAATTTATAGACTAATCAACGCTGATCAAGCCCGGTCCTGGCCGAATTTCCGCCCTCCTACAAAGTAGAATAGTAGCCTAGGCTATACAGTGTCGGGCCCCCAATGCACTTTTATGAATGCCATTTTGGTAAGCTACTGTTTGTAAAACAGGCGATTTACTGTTAAATCCCTATCATTTGGTTACCTTCATTTCTGTTTATGCATGTATTAATTCGTCATTTAGCGTTATCATTCTCGGAGTGGAAGCATTGTTTGTATAGTTCACGACCTGCTACGCTTGTGAGAAACCCGTTTGGGTTTATTTCATAACATCAGTTACGTGCTCGACGTGAGCAATGAGCATATGTCTGATTTCTCAGTCCTCTTAATTTTGATGGAGCGTGTGCGCCTGAGCATGTATAGAAGAAGTACCTGGCCTGCAAATGTAGGAAGGTGCCCATTGTCTTAACTCACCACCACTAAAAAGTTGGGCTTCTCAGTCTTTAAAAACATAAAGAATGTATTTTTACATCCATTCAAATTATAATAGTTCCTCACAGTATTTGAAAAATCTTTCCAACACACTCCCCCTTGATAATCATTGTCGCTGATAAATAGGCTATGGTCGTTGATTTGATTCTATTTTAATGATGGTCAATTTCATCTTTATACTATAGCATAGCTCGTCCCCTTCATATTTTCCTTGTCAACTCATTAGCCTGCTTTCAGAAAGCTTAAGGTAGGCCTCGTTTAAAAAAAAAAGTTTTAATGAAATTAGTAATATTTGCTCTTGCGTCTGACACATGCTGTTGTCTTTGATTGACAGGTGCTTTTACGGGGGTGTGTATGTGAGAGTTGACTGATTCTCTCTATAGGCCTATTTGTCCATTCAGAAAGCTTCCTAAAGTAGCCTGTCTGGACTCCATCTCTTTAATATAGGCCTATAGAGTGGCGCAGCGGTCTAAGGCACTGCATCTCAGTGTAATAGGCGTCACTACAGACACCCTGGTTTGAATCCTGGCTTTATCACAACTGGCCGTGATTGGGAGTCCCATAGGGCGGCGCACATTTGGCCCAGCGTCGTCTGGGTTTTGCCGGTGTAGGCCGTCATTGTAAGTAAGAATTTGTTCATAACTGACTTGCCTAGTTAAATAAAGGTTACATTTAAAAATGTAAATAGCAATCAAATTCTCCTGTCATGATTTAATCTTGTAAAAAGCAGCTTTTCAGTAGCTTAGGCTATATTAGTTCTCTCATTACGGCGTCTTCTCTTTGAAGAGAAAATGCCAATGCCACGGCCTTTGAATGACTACAGCATCAGGGTTTGTGACATTATGTAAATAATTCTGGAAAAGTGGGAGAGAATCCATCAGACTTGGTTTGAATGAAATAGGACTGTATTAAAGAAATTATATGCTGAAAAGCTGACAAGGTAGGCATATCTTTATTGTGTCAATATGAAATGTTGTTTCAATACGAAAATGCGACTTTCTCTCCAACCTGGCATTTCTTAATTTGTTTAATATTTATGCGTAATAACCTGAATCATAATAACGAAGTGTAATGGCTTGTTTCAAATAGGTTTTTATTCAGATGCATATCCATGTAAACAAGAGTACAAACAGAATTGTCATCTCCCTTTTTTAAACCCCCCCCCCCCCCATGAACTGTTATGTTGGCGACGATGTACATTGGCCTGGACAATTACCTTAACTTAACCTAAAATTCCAAGACCGTCACAGCCCTAAGACTAACAATGAAATTCGTAGGCCTACTTACAGGCTCCTTTCCAACAATGAGATGTATAAATATAACTATACTGAACAAAAATATAAACACAACATGTAAAGTGTTGTTCCAATGTTTCGTGAGCTGAAATAAAAGATCCCAAAAATGTTCCATATGCACAAAAAGCTTATTTCTCTCAAATGTTGTGCACAAATTTGTTTACAGCCCAGTTAGTGAGCATTTCTCCTTTGCCAAGATAATCCATCCACCTGACAGGTGTGACATATCAAGAAGCTGAATAAACAGCACGATCATTACACCGGTGCACCGTGTGCTGGAGACAGTAAAAGGCCACTATAAAATGTGCAGTTTTGTCACACACACAATGCCACAGATGTCTCAAGTTTTGAGGGAGTGTGCAATTTGCATGCTGACTGCAGGAATCTCCACCATAGCTGTTACCAGATAATTGAATGTCCATTTCTCTACCATAAGCTGCCTCCAACATCGTTTTAGAGAATTTAGCAGTACGTCCAACCGGCCTTACAAACGCAGACCACGTGTAACCACGCCAGCCCAGGACCTCCACATCCGGCTTCTTCACCTGCTGGATCGTCTGTGACCAGCCACCCGGGCAGCTCTATTTCCGTCTGTAATAAAGCCCTTTGTGGGGAAAAACTAATTCTGATTGGGTGGGCCTATGCCCACCCATGGCTCAGCCCCTGTCCAGTCTTGGGAAATCCATCGATTGGGGCCTAATGAATTTATTTCAATTGACTAATTTCCTTATATGAATTGTAACTCAGTAAAATCGTTGAAATTGTTGCATGTTGTGTTTTATATCTTTGTTCAGTATAGTAATAAAGTGACAGATAATAAACAGAAGCAGTAGCATATGTGATGAGTCACAAAGTTAGTTAAATCTGCATTGACCTTTTTCGCACTAACTATTTAGCAGTCTTCTGTCTTGGGGGTAGAAGCTTTCAGGGTTCTGTTGGTTCCAGACTTGATGCATCGATACTGCTTTCCGTGCGATAGCAGAGAGAAGTCTATGACTTGGGTGGCTGGAGTCTTTGACCATTTTTAGGGGATTCTGACAAAGCCTGGTATAGAGGTCCTGGGTGGCAGGGTGCTCAGCCCCAGTGATGTACTTGAGCCATACGCACTGCCCTATAGTTCCTTGCGAAAGGATGCCAAGCAGTTGCCATGCCAAGCGGTGATGTAAGCGGTGACTCTAGCTCTGTTTTATTAAATCGATCCTCATGTTTTTCTCTCGCATGCAACTTTTTTGTGAATAAAAAGTCAGACTCATTATAAAACCATCCTGGAGGTCACTGGCGTGCCTGTCCTTATCTGAAGGCCACCAATACAACAAAAACACCATGGTTTCATTCAGTAAAATGTTGTTGTTTTTTTCGATGCCTTGTTGGAATCCCCAAGTATTCATGAATTGATCAATTCTGTTCATGAATTTATTTAAATTCCAAATTCTATTTCATGGAATTAAACTACGTGGTTTCCAGTAGCAGCTAGCTACTGACATGAATGACGTTAGTATGACGTTAGTCGACTGTGTTGTAATGCCTGCAGACTACTGACCCAATCAGTAATGAGGATCAGAGGACTGAGGGCCACTACTACTTTTGTGTAGGGCTGGGCGACGTATCGAATTAATTTGAATTTGTTTTAGCGCGACGTTACAATTGTATCACAAGAATCTAGGTTTTTATTTTTTGTTTGTTTTTATGAGCGTTCTGTGTCTTTTTGGTCTAGGCTCCTTCTGTGCTGTGTGCACTGTGTACCTTCCCACTCTCACAGACACCAAGCCCCTCCCCCTGCCACTCACAACAAATACGAAAGATAACGAATTCCTCTCTCACAACAAGCAGCTTAAACTCGCTTTTTGCATTTGAGGTTTGGTCCAACAGAATCGGTCATATCGACACCGAAACTCTGACATTATTTGACTGTAATAGATGACCTTTCTAATGATACCCTTTTTATGTCTCAACTACCAAAATGTAGAACAGAGCAGACCCTACTAAAACGAGAGTATCAATGAACATGTTATGGGAAATGTATGCACAGTTTCTGCCGCGTGTGATATTGTGGTGCCATGTACCGCTAGGAGCTTTTTAGCCACAGACTTTTATATGCTAGCTGTCTAGTGTTTTTATAAATGTGCAACGAGCAAAATACACATTTATATAAGGAATTGGCATCTCATTCTCATTCTGAGAAATAAGCATATTCTTATCCAGGTAAGAGACTTGATTTAAACATCTAAACAAAGTGAACAGGCTGTGTTGTTCAAAAAGTTGGAGACGGACCAGAGGGTGTATTCATAACAGTTCAACTGTTCTTCTACCTTGTTAGAAAGCAAATAGATTAAAGTTGGCTCGACTTGGAAGTATAAAGCACGTGGGCTTGTGCTTGAGAGAGTTTTAATTTTTTATAATGCCTGCTACAAGAAATTATTAGTGGATGTGCATGGTTCTGATAAATTTGTTACAAAAATTGTATTTTCATGAAAGCCTGAACAAGAATCAGGTTATAAGCAGGTTATTAGTGGGTCTTATGGTTGTGGAAGGCTTATAGTTAGCCTAGGTATACTTTCACATGCACTGAATTCATTTGAATATTCCTGACAGTTTGAAATATTGTATTGATCTTTTAATTGTGCAACAAAGCTTATTTAAGCCAGATCATTTACAAAATCGACATATACAGTGGGGAGAACAAGTATTTGATACACTGCCGATTTTGCAGGTTTTCCTACTTACAAAGCATGTAGAGGTCTGTAATTTTTATCATAGGCACACTTCAACTGTGAGAGAAGGAATCTAAAACAAAAATCCAGAAAATCACATTGTATGATTTTTAAGTAATTCATTTGCATTTTATTGCATGACAAGTATTTGATACATCAGAAAAGCAGAACTTAATATTTGGTACAGAAACCTTTGTTTGCAATTACAGAGATCATACGTTTCCTGTAGTTCTTGACCAGGTTTGCACACACTGCAGCAGGGATTTTGGCCCACTCCTCCATACAGACCTTCTCCAGATCCTTCAGGTTTCGGGGCTGTCGCTGGGCAATACGGACTTTCAGCTCCCTCCAAAGATGTTCTATTGGGTTCAGGTCTGGAGACTGGCTAGGCCACTCCAGGATCTTGAGATGCTTCTTACGGAGCCACTCCTTAGTTGCCCTGGCTGTGTGTTTCGGGTCGTTGTCATGCTGGAAGACCCAGCCACGACCCATCTTCAATGCTCTTACTGAGGGAAGAAGGTTGTTGGCCAAGATCTTGCGATACATGGCCCCATCCATCCTCCCCTCAATACGGTGCAGTCGTCCTGTCCCCTTTGCAGAAAAGCATCCCCAAAGAATGATGTTTCCACCTCCATGCATCACGGTTGGGATGGTGTTCTTGGGGTTGTACTCATCCTTCTTCTTCCTCCAAACACGGCGAGTGGAGTTTAGACCAAAAAGCTCTATTTTTGTCTCATCAGACCACATGACCTTCTCCCATTCCTCCTCTGGATCATCCAGATGGTCATTGGCGAACTTCAGACGGGCCTGGACATGCGCTGGCTTGAGCAGGGGGACCTTGCGTGCGCTGCAGGATTTTAACGGTGTAGTGTGTTACTAATGGTTTTCTTTGAGACTGTGGTCCCTGCTCTCTTCAGGTCATTGACCAGGTCCTGCCGTGTAGTTCTGGGCTGATCCCTCACCTTCCTCATGATCATTGATGCCCCACGAGGTGAGATCTTGCATGGAGCCCCAGACCGAGGGTGATTGACCGTCATCTTGAACTTCTTCCATTTTCTAATAATTGCGCCAACAGTTGTTGCCTTCTCACCAAGCTGCTTGCCTATTGTCCTGTAGCCCATCCCAGCCTTGTGCAGGTCTACAATTTTATCCCTGATGCCCGTAAGTTGCTAGCTCTCTGGTCTTGGCCATTGTGGAGAGGTTGGAGTCTGTTTGATTGCGTGTGTGGACAGGTGTCTTTTATACAGGTAACGAGTTCAAACAGGTGCAGTTAATACAGGTAATAAGTGGAGAACAGGAGGGCTTCTTAAAGAAAAACTAACAGGTCTGTGAGAGCCGGAATTCTTACTGGTTGGTAGGTGATCAAATACTTATGTCATGCAATAAAATGCAAATGAATTACTTAAAAATCATACAATGTGATTTTCTGGATTTTTGTTTTAGATTCCGTCTCTCACAGTTGAAGTGTACCTATGATAAAAATTACAGACCTCTACATGCTTTGTAAGTAGGAAACACTGCCGATTTTGCAGGTTATCAAATACTTGTTCTCCCCACTGTACATATACGACATATAAAAATGGAGATGTTTTTTGGGGCCGTATCGCCAATCTATACTCTTGTATGAATTTTTTGGACCAAACGAATTAACTTTTTCTTTGGCAGATACTAAACATTTCGACATTTCAACATGTGATGATGTAGAACACATGTAGGCCTAAGCATATACAGTATAACTGGAAGCTTTAATATTTATTGTGAATGTACAGTATCCGTGCAGAAAAGGGGAAATGGCGAGGGGAAAAGTCTGTTTTTAGGACTGTCTAGGTTGTGAGTGTGTCGAGTTTCTCAAAGGCCTGGTTTCCCTGACAGCTGTTTTCATTCGAAGCACTGAGGTCAGGCACACACTGCATCCTCCTTTCTAGGAAAAATATTTAATCAAAGCCATTTGTCTGTTCTCTTTCTCTCTCTCGCCCTCCTGTGCTGGATCCCCCCCACTCACTGTACAGATTGTAATAAATAGATGTGGGGGGATGGACAGGGAGGGGGAAACAAAGAGAAAAGAATCTGCTCTCAGATTTCCTAGAAGCAGCAGCGTAGGGAACTGAGTGCGAGAAGAGTGTTTCAGGTGGAGGAGAGGACGAGAGCCTTCACTTTCTAAAGGCTTTTATTCTGCCTGATTGAACACAGTGGGGAGAGTCTGGCGTTCTGAAAAGGATCATTTAGCCTGAAAAGGATTTCATGTATTCTTTTATACAGACCTCTCACTGAATCATTTGGCCTAATTCACATAAATGTATGGATGTGCTTTGTGATTTTATCCCCCGCTTCCCCCGCTCCTGTTATGATGGCAACAGATGACATTGGTGGGTTGCCTTGGATACCATGTGATGGTATTATCTGTTTTTCAATAACCCTTACCTCGTCCCTGCTTCACTCGCTACCCAGTACACACACACGGGTGTCTTAAATAAGTTTTATTGCCACCACTGTATTTGTTTGGAACATATACTGTCACTCCCTGTTCCCTCCTGCTCCTCCGCTCATGCAGAGTGACACAGAAAACATGCATCCCTCAATCAGCTCACAGGTTACCATGGTTTCTGGTCTCCACCAGTAAGGGATTCCTGTCAGCACCTGATTGGATAGATGCTGGTACAATATGTCCTCTCACCATGACTTAACATTTCGTTAGAGCTTTACCTCTTCCTGCACTGCCTGTAAAGAGCCAGTGCTGTGTAGACTATATTTTACACAGAACAGCATCTAACAGGAGGACAGGAGAATTAGACCAGCTGCCTACCAGGGTATCCGTCAGGAAACTTTGGTGCCGTACAACGTGACCGGCAAGACTTTAATTTACCGGACATCCCAGAAATTTACCGGACATCCATATGTGTTGGGTGCATAACGCATTAGGGCGTCCAGCCAAGGTGCTCAAAATCTAAATTTTGTTTATCGTAAATCATAACAGAATAGAAATTAGCGTGTAAAGTATAAACAATGTTCTTATACCAACATGATTTATTGAAAATAAAACATATGCTTTGGCATCTTCATCCCTGCTATTAATCATAAATGTATATCGTTTAAAAGAAAGAAAACATTTAGCCAAGAAGAACATGTCACCTACACAGTAATACAACACAACTTCAAAATGTGCATAATAGAACTTGCGAAAGACCTGTCCTGATGGCTATTTGTATTAACATTTTAATGAATAAATACCAAAACACAGCTGTTTTCATTTACAATCTAGGCCTCATTTAGTTTAGCCTAGGCATGAACATTTTAATTAGGCCTAATAAACAAAGTCCAGAAATTATAAAACCGGCAATCGAATTAGTTCAGACTGGTTCATTGAGTGAAATGAGGCCCACGCCATGCATTTATGAAAGCACTTGTTTCCAAAGCTCAAATTATCGCTTTTTACAGTGCTTCTGGATGATGATAATAAATGTTATGATTATTATAATTTTAAATATCGTGGTAAAATACTCATGTCATGTGTGATATACACAGAGTATACAAAACATTCTCTTTCCATGACATAGACAGACCAGGAGAATCCAAGTGAAAGCTATGATCCCTTATTGATGTCACTTGTTAAATCCACTTCGAATCAGTGTAGATGAAGGGGAGACGGGTTAAAGAAGGATTTTTAAGTCTCGAGATAATTGAGACATGGATTGTGTGTGCCATTCAGAGGGTGAATGGGCAAGACAAAAGATGTATGTGCTTTTGAATGAGGTATGGAACGCTGCTGGATATTTCACGCTCAACAGTTTCCCATGTGTATCAAGAATGGTCCACCACCCAAAGTACATCCAGCCAACTTGACACATCTGTGGGAAGCATTGGAGTCAACATGGGCCAGCATCCCTGTGGAACGCCTTTGACACCTTGGTCCCTAGTGTTTGGTATACTCTGTGTACGTGGCTTAATGATAACAACTGTTTCCTAATGTCGGCAGTTGGCTGCCTAGTAATTGCAACTCTCCGATGTGAATAGTTGGCAACGATGTTTTGTTACCAAGTGCTACTGAATAGCCTCAACTGGAGTGCACCAATTGCACATGACGCACGTCATTATTCTAGTCGATCAATACTAGAGGTCGACTGATTCATCGGAATGGCCGATTAATTAGGGCCGATTTCAAGTTTTCATAACAATCGGAAATCGGTAATTTTGGACGCCGATTTTGCCGATAGTTTTATTTTTATATATATATATATATTTTTTTTACACCTTTATTTAACTAGGCAAGTCAGTTAAGAACACATTCTTATTTTCAATGACGGCCTAGGAACGGTGGGTTAACTGCCTTGTTCAGGGGCAGAACGACAGATTTTACCTTGTCAGCTCAGGGATTCAATCTTGCAACCTTACTGTTAACAAGTCCAACGCTCTAACCACCTGCCTCACGAGGAGCCCGCCTGTTACGCGAATGCAGTAAGAAGCCAAGGTAAGTTGCTAGCTAGCATTAAACTTATTTTATAAAAAACAATCAATCAATCAATCATAATCACTAGTTATAACTACACATGGTTGATGATATTACTAGTTTATCTAGCGTGTCCTGCGTTGCATATAATCGATGCAGTGCGCATTTTGCGAAAAAGGACTGTCGTTGCTCCAACGTGTACCTAACCATAAACATCGATGCCTTTCTTAAAATCAATACACAGAAGTATATATTTTTAAACCTGCATATTTAGCTAAAAGAAATCCAGGTTAGCAGGCAATATTAACCAGGTGAAATTGTGTCACTTCTCTTGCGTTCATTGCACGCAGAGTCAGGGTATATGCAACAGTTTGGGCCACCTGGCTCATTGCGAACTAATTTGTCAGAGTTTTACGTAATTATGACATATCATTGAAGGTTGTGCAATGTAACAGGAATATTTAGACTTATGGATGCCACCCGTTAGATAAAATACGTAACGGTTCCGTATTTCACTGAAAGAATAAACGTTTTGTTTTCGAGATGATAGTTTCTGGATTCGACCATATTAATGACCTACGTTTCATATTTCTGTGTGTTATTATGTTTATAATTAAGTCTATGATTTGATAGAGCAGTCTGACTGAGCGATGGTAGGCACCAGCAGGCTCGTAAGCATTCATTCAAACAACACTTTCGTGTGCTTTGCAGCAGCTCTTCGCAATGCTTCAAGCATTGCGCTGTTTATGACTTCAAGCCTATCAACTCCCGAGATTAGGCTGGTGTAACCGGCTAGCTAGTTAGCGGGGTGCGCGCTAATAGCGTTTCAAACGTCACTCGCTCTGAGACTTGGAGTAGTTGTTCCCCTTGCTCTGCATGGGTAACGCTGCTTCGAGGGTGGCTGTTGTCGATGTGTTCCTGGTTCGAGCCCAGGTAGCGGCGAGGAGAGGGATGGAAGCTATACTGTTACACTGGCTAAACTGACTAAAGTGCCTATAAGAACATCCAATAGTCAAAGGTATATGAAATACAAATGGTATAGAGAGAAATAGTCCTATAATTCCTATAATAACTACCACCTAAAACTTCTTACCTGGGAATATTGAAGACTCATGTTAAAAGGAACCACCAGCTTTCATATGTTCTCATGTTCTGAGCAAGGAAGTTAAACGTTAGTTTCTTTACATGGCACATATTGCACTTTTACTTTCTTCTCCAACACTTTGTTTTTGCATTATTTAAACCAAATTGAACATGTTTCATTATTTATTTGAGGCTAAATAGATTTTATTGATGTATTATATTAAGTTAAAATAAGTGTTCATTCAGTATTGTTGTAATTGTCATTATTACAAATTAAAAATTAAAAATTGTCCGATTAATCGGCATCGGCTTTTTTTGGTCCTCCAGTAATCGGTATCGGTATCTGCGTTGAAAAATCATAATCGGTCAACCTCTAATTAATACATTCCAAATCTGTACACTATACTTGACACATGGGCGGCATTTGATGATCTTGCCTAGGGCGGCAGCAGAACTGCTAGGATAGGGCCGGCCTAACACAATTTGCCTCAAATTTACTTGCATTTGTGCCAAACCTTGGCCTGCTCAAAGTGAGCTGCTGCAGTTGGTAAGTCAACACTCCTTGGAGCAGCTTGCGATGTGCATCAGCCTCGTTACTTTGTCCTCTGAAGGCGCCTTCTTGAGGTAATCTTTACTCTTGTTTTGGAGAAAGAATCCCCTCTCGGCGGGTATACTGAAAACGGGGATAATCAACACATTCACAAATGTTTATCCAGTCAGGGTACACTTAGCAGAAGTCCCTTATGAGGACCTTGTGTCTTTTGCCCGAGTAAAAATAGAAGCACCCACTCTCGACACTAATTTCCAAGAAGCTTGAGGATTTATTAGCCTATTAGTATATTTGACTTTGAAGTTGGGGTAAATGGACTGGTATTTCCAACAATGAATGAAAAGCATTATTTTGCAAGGGATTTTTTGTCTTGTCCCGGACAATTACATTATCGGCTTTTCATTTATTTATTTTTATCGGCCAAAAGCCAGCATTTACCGGCTAACGGAAACCTTGCTGCCTACCCTATCATGTACAGGAGGCTATGGCTGAAATGGGAGCAGATTTGAAGACGTTTGACTAAAATGTTTCTTCTCACACTGTTACAAAGTCACCTGTTGCCATGGTGATCAGATATGACCGTCAGTAACATTATCTAATCTAATCTGGGGCGGCAGGGTAGCCTAGTGGTTAGAGCGTTGGACTAGTAACCGAAAGGTTGCAAGTTCAAATCCCCGAGCTGACAAGGTACAAATCTGTCGTTCTGCCCCTGAACAGGCAGTTAACCCACTGTTCCTAGGCCGTCATTGAAAAATAAGAATTTGTTCTTAACTGACTTGCCTAGTTAAATATTTAAAAAAAAGGTAAATTTGTAAGTCGCTCTGGATAAGAGCGTCTGCTAAATGACTTAAATGTAAATGTAAATGTAAATCTAGATGGTCCTATTTAAAAAAAAATCTCCTGTGGGGTTGAAAACATGTTAATATCATATACCGAATTATCAAGACGACAACCTACAGTGGTACAATCCTGGCCAGCAAACAGATTGTAGTGTGTTCGTAGAAGGAACTTATCTATTTGGCATGTTTAGAGCTTTGTATAGTGAGAGTAAAAAAATATATTCTTGCTAAGTCGTTGTAGCTTGTTCTTAGAAGGATCTTATCTAGGCTATTTGGCACGTTTAGCCAGGGCATGATTAAGTGAGAGCTTAACTGTATTCTTCATTGCAGCTTGTTCTTAGGAGCGTATCTATTTGTCTCATGGAGGGGATAGTGTGAGTTAAAGCTGTAAACTTGGAAGGCATTGTATAGTGTGTCCTGATAAAGAGCAGTAAATTCATGCTGGCACAGGCCGAGAGGGAGAGTGCCGTGTGCTGCTGCCTTGTTTTCCATGGCCGTGCATTGCCAAGGGTTGTGCCTGCCGTCTGCTTTCCAGGAATCTTGGCAGGAGGAGTGTCTTCCCGTTCGAACGGTGAAGCATTAGAGTCAGGGGCCGGCTGCTCCGCTCAGAGGTAGCCAGGCGACCAATCGCACGGCCAGGACTAGGGCTGTGGCGGTCATGACATTTTTGTCAGACGGTTATTGTCCTGCAAAAGACTTCCTGTCTCAAGTTTAATTGACCGTTAGTTAACATAAACAGGTTTAGTGTTGCCAGGCCTCCACGCATAAAAGCTGCCTTTGGTACATCTACATTTAAAAAAAAGTCTGAATCAGTTTAATATACACCACCACAATAAATCCATTATTTATTTTAGTCAGGTCTAAAGAGAAATGATGTAATGAAGAAAATGTATTTCAGGTGAACAGAATGAGTTGAATAAAATAGGAAGGATATTTTGTTCATTACAGAGCGAGTGCGCATATGAAGTGGTTGTGGTGCGGGTAGGAGCGTTTGGCCAGTAACCGAAAGGTTGCTGGATCGAATTCCCGAGCTGACGAGGTAAAAATCTGTCGTTCTGCCCCTGAGCAAGGCAGTTGACCCACTGTTCCCTGGGCGCCGATGACGTAGATTTAAGGCAGCCCTCCGCACCTCTCTGATTCAGAGGGGTTGGGTTAAATGCAGAAGACATATTTCAGTTGAATGCATTCAGTTGTACAACTGACTAGGTACCCCCCCTTTCCCTATGTTGAGTGTAATAGTGATCATTTGGCCTCCCGAGTGGCCCAGCGGTCTAAGGCACAGCATCGCAGTGTTTGAGGTGTCACTACAGACCTATGTTCGATCCCGGGCTGTGTCGCAGCAGGCTGTGACCGGGAGACCCATTTGGCAGCGCACAGTTGGCCCAGCGTCATCTGGGTTAGGGGAGGGTTTTGCCGGCAAGGATGTCCTTGTCCCATCACTCACTAGCGACTCCTGTGGCGGGCTGGGTGCAGTGCACGCTGACACGGTAGCCAGTTGTACGGTGTTTCCTCTGACACGTTGGTGCGTCTGGCTTCTGGGTTATGCGAGGAGTGTGTCAAGAAGCAGTGCGGCTTGGCAGGGTCGTGTTTCGGAGGAGGCATGGCTCTCGACCTTCGCCTCTCCCGAGTCCATAGGGGAGTTGCAGCGATGGGACAAGACTGTAAGTACCAATTTTGAATATCATGAAATTGGGGAGGAAAAGGGTTAAAAATATATATATTTTATTAAAGTAACTAGCAAAAAAGTGATCATTTGAAACAGATCGTATTTGCTAGATTCAGAGTTATTTGGCAACTTTAGTTGTGAATGATACAAACCTTAAAGTCTTAGAAATCAGAGCCTCTTGCCTCAGGCTGCACAGCTGTTCTCTCAAGTGATCATATTTTCACCCATCAGACTATTGTCAATTTAATCTTGTCTTTACTAATGTCAAATGAATTTAGATTTAGAATGGCCCATTTATGAAATGGGCAGGAACAGAAACCAGGGCAGGTGAAAAAATGTCATCTGTATGCACTCAAATAGTAAATGGAGGCCCTGCGCTTTCCGGCCGGTCCATTTTGTTTGCTACATCAGTTTTATAGCAGCGCATGTGCTTAATATGAGCAGCTGAGAAATCAATATAAAACATTTATTTCACTCCACACACCAACCACTGTTTGAGGAGCATGCTCTCGCTGCCCAACGGGTGAAATTCCGCCCAAACTCTGTTTGTCATGGGCTCTCCAACCTTGTTCCTGCAGCTACCCAGTGCTTAAATCTGTTCGGGAACATCAATAGTAAGATGTTTTCGCAGCGAAACATACTTCAATGAACTGCTGTGCTCAAGATGGGAATAAAGGAGAGAGGAGGAGATGGAAATGCAGGGTGGTGAGAGATTCTGTTTAGCTGAAGGTAGTGTCACTCAATGAATTATGGAAATGTCACTGCGGCCATGATGACTCATGACCGCAGTGCCAACAGCCCTAGCCAGGACCAGCTTAAATGTTTTATAAAAAATATAACATTCATTATTGTGGAGGCTACGTTTAAATGCGGTTGGTACAAGCATACAGTACATTGTGCTGAATTGTTTTAAGAAGCTGCTTGTACGGCTAGTTTAAATGGCCGACTGTGCCCAACTGGCAAAACAGCTACACTGGCTTCCATCAAGTCATTTTAAGTCCTCAAGTTAAAAACATTTTTTAAAAGGCAGAACCAAACATTTGTGTCCTGACAAGACATCAGAGTCCCATGAGGACACGGGAAACTTTCCTGGAAAAAGCCCCTCGGAGCAAGAGGAGAAAAATCATGATTATTTTAGGCCTCCACACAGGGGTTACACACACACACACACACACACACACACACACACACACACACACACACACACACACACACACACACACACATTACTCCCACTCACTTTGTCTCTGTCGGTCTGTTTAGCCATGAACAAGGTAGTTTGGCGAGAGTCCTGTACCTTTTTGGATTGTTTTCTTTGCCTACTCAGGGTTTGGGTTCAGGCTTTTAGTCATCGTTCATCCCTTCGTTATTACGTTGCAGTGTAAGCGCTAATAACTGAGATAAAAATGGAATTGTTTGAACTTAGATGAATGGATTTGAATGAGTTGGTTATTAAAATATGGATACAGCATGGTGATGTTGGTTTCTTTCGGTTTTTACTATGTAGAATAAACTAGGCATCGCTACACACCCCTTACCTACCGGGACTACTGTCCAATGGCCTCATACACTTCTAAATACTCTGGTTTATTTCAGTTACATGTTAGCATGCCCTGCCCCCCTCCTCATCAATGAGAGAGAGAGAGAGAGAGAGAGAGAGAGAGAGAGAGAGTGTGTAAGGTTGGACAGCCTGCCCCCCCCCCTCCTCATCAGTGTGAGAGAGAGAGAAGGTAAGATTGGACGCCTGCTTTTCTCATAAAGAGGCGATTCCTAGGAAAGTATTCCGTTTCGTCAGTTTATTTTTTCTCCCACAGCTCCTTATTTGGCTACAATCTCTCTCGTGCGCTCCCTTTCTCTCGACCTAGTCTCTCTCTTTCTCTCGACCTAGTCTCCCTTTCTCTCGACCTAGTCTCTCCCTTTCTCTCGACCTAGTCTCTCTCTTTCTCTCGACCTAGTCTCCCTTTCTCTCGACTTACTCTCTCTCTTTCTCTCGACCTAGTCTCTCTCTTTCTCTCGACTTACTCTCTCTCTTTCTCTCGACCTAGTCTCTCCCTTTCTCTCGACCTAGTCTCTCTCTTTCTCTCGACCTACTCTCTCTCTTTCTCTCGACCTAGTCTCCCTTTCTCTCGACTTACTCTCTCTCTTTCTCTCGACCTAGTCTCCCTTTCTCTCGACCTAGTCTCTCCCTTTCTCTCGACCTAGTCTCTCTCTTTCTCTCGACCTAGTCTCTCTCTTTCTCTCGACCTAGTCTCTCTCTTTCTCTCGACCTAGTCTCTCTCTTTCTCTCGACCTAGTCTCTCTCTCTTTCTCTCGACCTAGTCTCTCTCTCTTTCTCTCGACCTAGTCTCTCTCTCTTTCTCTCGACCTAGTCTCTCTCTCTTTCTCTCGACCTAGTCTCTCTCTCTTTCTCTCGACCTAGTCTCTCTCTCTTTCTCTCGACCTAGTCTCTCTCTCTTTCTCTCGACCTAGTGTCTTTCTCTCGACCTAGTGTCTCTCTCTTTCTCTCGACCTAGTCTCTCTCTTTCTCTCGACCTAGTCTCTCCAGTGAAGGCCTATTTCTCAAAACCTCCCAGCATCTTAACTGTTAGCCTATGCGCCTTTCAGCAAATGGGTTTTCAAGGAAAAAGGATTTGTTTACTCTCACACAGCCCTGTCACTCTCTCCCCGTGTGCCCTCCCTCTGAGTTTCTGTGTGTGTGTGTGTCCTTTGTTAGCGAACAGATGAAGGCCTGGCATGGTTGGGCCAAACCGTTCTTGGCATGCATTAGGGAACATGATATGCTTCAGAGTCCTACTGTCTCTGTGGGGGGTTTATTTATGACACTGTGTTAAGGGTGTTTCCCCCCCCCCTCCCCCTCACGTCTCCCAGTATTAGCTCAAACTCTATTTTCTTCTCTCAGTATGTTGGATTCCCAAAGCGGATGATGGTGTGGATGAAATTCTAATTGTCCCTCTGAGCTGCTTGCCCATATCATTTCAATAGGGGAAGGGGGGGGGGGGCGTTTGTGTTGGCCTCATCGCGCTTCAGTGAGTTCTCAACTGTCCATTAATTGGATGACAACCATTAGTTCGCCAGACGTGTCACGGGCCTGGCCCTGTGTGTGTGTTTACACGCGCTGGGCTGCGTGTGTGTGGGTTGGGGGAGGGGGTCTGATTAATAAAATGAACACAATGCTTATCATTTATGTTTTCCTTTAGTGTAATACACATGATTTCCAGTGTTTTATTTGGGACACTAATTTGTGTACTAGTTGATGGTCACTAGACTTGATACTGAATGTTATGGATTGTTCATGTCTGAGAGTGATTGACGCCAGACTGGCGGTACAAGGACCGAGGTCACTGATTCTTATTATATTCTGGGACAGTGTGATTCTGTAGCAGCTGATGTTGTGACTTCCTACAAGCCTCTCAGCTGTTTTTTTACAGAACATTGGTGCTGTGAGACGAGAATATAAGGGCCTGCTTCTCTGCTTCTGTGCTGGAGGTGTCTCCCTGTTGCAACTTGTATTAAACCACATTGATTTACTTTATGTTACTTCTTTTATTCACCTTGAAAATCCCTTTTACCTGTGTGTGTGTGTACATGCGTACTCTGTGATGAGTTGGGCAGGGTTATGAAATCCTCTGTCTTGTATGGGGGCTCGGAGTGCAGTGACACAGGCTGGCACAGTGATCTCTTTTGTCTGAGGGGTCAAGAGAGCAAATGGCACTATCAGCACCGAGTGGAGGGAGAGGGATGAGAGTGAAAGACTACCTTAAACTAGAGAGGGAGGCACGGAGGATAGATTGAATTGTGGAAGGGAAGGAGCGCGTGATTGGGGAGTGAGGCAGAGGGACTAACGGGAGGGAGGGCATTGGGGTTATAGGCCTAAACAGGGATGAGAGCTGGGGAATAGGGTGCGGAGGAGAGACCACTGTTAGGCTATTTACTCACCATACTGCCCCCGAACTCACTGACCGTACACCTCCTTATACCGTCTCATAACAGCCCCACATCCATCTGTGTCCTTGGTTCCACCATACCTGCTGAACTGAACGTAACGTGGCTGGACCTTGACCTGCTCTATACATACAATGCATGATATACAGCTGTCCCCAAAGCATGTTTGTTTACCATGCAAACCCTGTCACCTCCATGTGTGCACCCTTTTGATACCCTCTCTAAGGACAGTTGCTCTACTACCCTCAGCCCCTTACCGGCTGTGCAAGAAGACCATCCATAGGTGACAAACAACTGGCTGTATTTTGAGGCGAGGCGACTGCGGCGCACAAGCCACATCTACGATATCCCATTCCCTTCGGCCAGAGGGGGAGAGAGATTGGTAATGGATATTCAAAACGGTTCTTTCCAAGCAAATATTCTTAAATCTGCATATAAAAACAATATGCACATTTTCCCAGCAGATTGACTTGTTTTGACTTGTTTCCAGCAGATAAAAGGTTGTGTGTGATGACATAGCCCAGTGCACATAGGTTGTGCGTGATGACATAGCCCAGTGCACATAGGTTGTGCGTGATGACATAGCCCAGTGCACATAGGTTGTGCGTGATGACATAGCCCAGTGCACATTAAAAAAAAATTGCGGTTAAATTCCCATATGACAAATAAAAATAATACAAGTTAAATGGGTTTTCAACTCCAATGGATATGGCACAATAAGCTAATGTGACCATTCTGGTTTTGGCAAGTGTGCTCTAGTCAACAGCTCTCAGATACAGTGTGGGCAGGCCAGCCTACATGATGAGATTATTTTTATTTGTTAAACGGCAGCCAAGCATCGATAATCATGTCACCAGAATAAGACCCTAGATATTTATTGGAAAGGACCATCAAGATCATCTCTGTGCACTTTCACCACCCTGTGAAGTTCATCACTTATTTCATCTGTAGCCTAATGAACTGTAGGCTTTCCTGAGTTGTAGTGGGAGGACCACAGAACATACCACGTCACTCCAAGTTTACTTCGATATGAGGGCTATTATATCAATATTTGCGTGCAAATGTGTTTCCACCGCCGTTTCTCACATAATTAATTTTAGACACAAAATGATCCCACCTTGTCTAGCGTATTTTGTTTTGTCGACATTTGGAAAGTTTACCGACATTTGCTGTATTCATCAGGCCTGTCGTGGCATTTTTTCCCCCGACATGTACTTTACTCGCATAAAAAGGTTGGATGGAAATCTGATTTGTGATAGATGGATATTGTGGAGAGAAGATTGGTGTTGAAAGAAGAGGGAGAGAGAAATTTAAAGGGGGTGGGGGAAGTGTGTAGCCTAGGTCTACAGAACTGGAGGACAATTGAAAATATACTTGAAAACCTGCCTGCTCTGCTCTCCATCTCCCCACCTCCTCTCAGCCAGAGGACGATGACCTGGTATTTGATGTGGTTTTGGTCTGACTCTATTATAAAAAGTGGTTTCCAGGAACTGTGTTCCTGGTCTGCCCACCTCTGTTATGTAACACATTCAGATAAAAAAAATAAAAAACACCACAATATCTCACTATATCGCTCTGTTTTCTAGGCCTATCTCACTCTCGTTCCCTCTCTCCTAAACGGACGTCATTATCAGACAAGCTGATTTCGAAAGCATGCAGGCCTACACACACTCCTAAAAACACGCCTTTTCTCCGTCACTCAGACCCTGAAAAGTAAACAAACACGATGGCATTGTGACGTTCACTCTCTGTGGAAGTATTTTTCCTCCTCCTTTCATGTCCAATAAATGGACACGGAATTACATAACGTCTAGTCTTATTTTCACAACAAATTGTGGTAGCATTACATCACAATGAATCAGCGACATGTTTTTCTTAAATGGAAATTGATACTGTCTCTCTCTCCACCCATCTCTCCCTTCACCTTTTCCTTACTCCACCTCTCCTCCTCCCATCTCTTCTCTGCGTTTCCCTCTTTTCATGCATACCCACCACCTTTCCCTCCTTCCCTTCCAAAGATGAGTGGAACATTCCAGAGGTGACGCTCCGAGCAGTCCCGTCCGACAGACAGTTGTCCCGGCTGGCATCCCGTCTCGGATCGGAGTGGGAGTCGGTTC
Source organism: Salvelinus namaycush (assembly GCF_016432855.1). Lineage (NCBI taxonomy): Eukaryota > Metazoa > Chordata > Actinopteri > Salmoniformes > Salmonidae > Salvelinus > Salvelinus namaycush. Next base: position 42,892,399 of record NC_052312.1, read on the forward strand.
TCCTCGACCTGGGCCTCTCCACGGAGGCGCTGTACCGTTGCCGTGCCGACCACCCTCTGAGCTTGCACGGGCAGGTGCTAGCAGGGCTGATCCAGTGGAGGCAGAGCCAGGGGAGGAGCGCTACAGTCCACAGGCTGCTCCAGAGCCTGCAGTCCACTGACGTCCACCCCTCTACCCTGGACGAGGTGTTCCAGTGAGGGGAGAGGACACTATGGATCGTGGGTGAAATCCTAAATGGATGACAGCCGTTAGCTCAGCCAGACCAGGGTTTCCGTTAGGAAAATGTGACCAGACATTTGTGTAATCTGCCGGTCCCATGTGCATTGGGTGCGTAACCTGATTAGAGTGTCCACCCATCGTGCTCAGAATGACAAATCACAGCTAGATTATGGTAATTCATAGTAACAGAATATGCAAGTCGAGGATGCAACAATGAAGATAGAATAACTGTCTACAGTTTACTTTTCCTCAGCCAGCCAGACAAGTAACTAACAGCAAAATCACTAGCCTGTCAATCTACTATCCCCCATAGTACAAAAGTTTACCTATTCTATTGGTCAGCTTGTTGAGAGATAGTCTATTCCAACCGACTCTGGGACAGTTGTGGGATGATAGAGCCCAAATTCATACAACCAGTAGGCTTAGGCTACATAAAAATAAACATTAAAAAGCAATGGGTCTGATGCCACAGAACAGAACGTTTAGCTTAAAATGTTAAACTATTTATTCACATTATAAGCGCAGGCAGTAGGCTACTCACGAATGTTCGTTCCATAATGCATTTAGCGGGGAAACGCAGTTGTCGAAAGGGCACCACACACTTGAGCGGTTTCATGCGACGGAGATGAAAATGTCCATTAGAAATGTAGAAAGAGATCTAATAGGCTACTTTGCAGAAAGGTAAGACATGCCTCATATGTATTGAAAGGAAATGCTTAGCCTACTGCCTCCAGCTCATTGCAAAGTGGTGTGTGACGCAACAGCAGTTCTCGTTCTTTGACAGATTATCTGCTCAAAGGCTCTGTATCTGTATTCTGTACGGGTGTGATAAATACGATGCATAACAAATATACTGTAGCCTACACATTTGCCAATTTAAAAATAACCTATAGAACGATAAATATAACCAGTCAAATGTATTTCCATCAATGAAGAGGCTAAAAAGCATTATTTCGCAATGAGATTTTTTCTTTTCCAGGACAATTGGCCAGGGCCAATTTTTTTTATTCATCAGCTTTTCTTTTTTTTTTATAGTCCAAAAGCCGTCTATTACCGGCTAACGGAAACCCTGAGCGAGATGTGTCATTGGCCTGGCCCTGTTTGTGTGTGTTGAAATGGGGAAATTTAAGATGAATAAAGTTAATATTCAGTTAAGGGTATTTAACACAATGCTGAGCATATTTATGTTTTCTCGTTCTGTAATACACATGATTTACAGTGTTTTATTTGGGCAACTCTTTCTGGTTGATGGTGTGAGTGTTATGAATTGTTCTCGTATCTGTTGATAGTGATCGTTGATAGTGATTGACGCCAGACTGGAGGACAGAGGACACTGATTTGTTACTGTAAGATTAGAATAAGCCAATTTCGAAAAAACACACAGGCCTACACACAAACACACACTCCTAAAAACGCCCCTTTACTCAGTGACTCAGACCCTGAAAAGTCAACAAACACGATGGCATTGCGACATTCACTCTCTGTGGAAAACAAATTCACTGATAGAATTTTCCTTCTTTCATGTCCAGTAAGTGGACATGGAATTACATAACATCTAGTCTTATTTTCACAACATATTGTTGTAGCATTACGTCACAATGAATCGGCGACATTTATGGCCAGCAACAATAGTTAAGCACCGCTGCACTCAGTTTTTAGAAAACGGAAACGCCTCAACAAGGTCAAGGCTGCATGCCCAACAAGCACTCTCCAGGATTTTTCCAAGTTTTTTAAAAAGTGGAGCTGAAATTAGAGGAGTTTGTACATGAACTATATTCTTGAACTTTTTGCCTATGATTTGCCTTTAAAAAGTATTCTATATTTGTCCACCTTTTTTACAAGGTGGAACTGGAATGGGGGTTTTTCTCTTTAAATGGCATACAATGATTGTACATTTGTCTGTGACTGCCTCTTTATTTAGTGCTTTATTGGTCTTGATGTCATGTTGCCATTTGTTCATGTAGGGCCATTTTACAAGATGTTTAATTTCCAAATGTTTACAGTTGTAAAAACAAAAGCCATACTGTTTCGTCTGCATGTGTCTTGCTGTTCATGACCACAAGGTTAATGCCAAACAAATTCTCTAACTACTCTAAAGTAAATGTAAGAACAGTTTAAGGACCCGTTCTTCTCTGACATGCACGACGTGTGAGTTCTGTCTGCACCTCGGGCCAATGCTAGTATAATTCTTAATAGGATCATTTATGATAGGCTTAAGGTAATTCATAGCACAGCCACATGCACAAAGTGAGTGTCAGTTACAGTTGACATTTTTTGTGTGAATGAAAAGCCACAGTGTTCCTGGGAAAGCTTTGACGTAGAACTAGGGGACTCGCATACGTACACACCTCGCTGCAGGGATTTTTACACATCTGTTTTTGTGGATTGACTGGGCTGGCCCGGAAACACAGAGCCAGGGAAACTAGGCTAGCACAGGTAGGGTGCAGTGACTGCAGCTAGGCAACAGTCTAATCAATCAAACTTGATGTACTCTGTGACTTTTTACAAAACACTAGTCACTGGGCAAGGCTAGAGGGGGAGAGGAAAGACTACCTATCTCTGCCTTTGTATTTATTAGGCATCAGACTGAAAGTGGGAGGGACTACCTCCCCTGATCTTTTTCACCATCCCTTTCTCTTTCACAGTCTCCGCTATCTGTTGGTCTGGTTGGTGAGTGGTGGCTTTGGAGGAAAAGGTCAGAGACCCCTCTCAGCCTGTCCGCTGACACCATCACGACCCCTGAGAGGATCACAGGCCATGAACCACATGGCCTGAGCGTAAATCCCTCTCCTGGTTGGTTGAGACAAAGCCACGGTGACCTCTGACCTATCCAAGGGCGTTCCAGGCCAGGGATCAACTGTGTCTAAGACGTTCCCGGATGCTCTTCGGAACGCTGCACACTGACATCACTCCAGCCAAGCATTTTGCCTTTGACTTTTTTGTCAGTTTAGACCGAACAGGAGGAGGGATGTTGAGTAACTCTGCGGGGGAGTTGTTAGATGGGAGTGTTGAATAATGGAAGATGTTTTGGCTGCTGTTGTCACAAAGCAGCATGAACAGGTTACTACAATTTTGTCTTTAGTGCCTTTGTGAGGAGTGTTGTGGCCCATACAGTATGTGAAAGGTACTGTAAAAAAAAAAATGCTTACCCCCCCCCCCCCTCATAAAATGTACTCTAACATAATACCACCATAAATAACAATTGTAGCAACCCTGAGTTTATAATTGTGGATATCGACTTTACCATTTCAGCATGTTTTTTTTGAGACTGTTGATGCCACACAGGGCTAACAGGATAGAAGGTTGAGGGATCGCCGATCACCACGGACTAGCTCACTCTCCCTGCCTGTATCATTACATTACTACAGCCAGCTGCAGACAACCATCGGCTATAATTATATAATGAATACAACACATTTTCCACCAGCAGGTTTATGTGCCAATGCACCACACAACCAATAAGCAATGCATAACTGCATACCAATTACCGACTTTGAACTCTCATTATGGTTTGCGTTTTCAACATCACAATCAAGTATGTCAATCCCACAATCGAGTATGTCATTCTCAACCAACAGAAAATGCATCCCTCCCTACTCAGTATTAAAGGCTTGGTTTGACAGTCTCCGAATGTCATTAAACTTGTTGGTGTTTTGTAACCGATTAATCGAATGGCCGTTGTGCAGTTTGGAAGCTGGAATTATATTTGAGTGGAGTGGATGAACGTGAGCAGGTAGCCTACATAAGATTTTTGAAGTAGCCTAATCAGATGAAAACATTTTGACTAGTTGTGTTTATGCCACACAAAAGGTAATACATTTTCAAAGGTCGAGGAATAGCCGCTCTGATCGGAAAGGAGGCAGAACGCATGTTAAGCTTTCCTGAATAGCTGGGCCTACTGGGAGCGTAGGGAGACACACACAGGCCGGTTAGACGTATTGCAAAATTTTTTTAAATGACGTTGGAGGCAGTTTATGGTAGAGAAATTAATGTTCAATTCTCTGGTAACAGCTTTGGTGGACATTCCTGCAGTCAGCAGGCCAATTGCACGCTCCCTCAAAACTTGAGACATCTGTGGCATTGTGTTGTGTGACAAAACACATTTTAGAGTGGCCTTTTATTGCCCCCAGCACAAGGTGCACCTGTGTAATGATCATGCTGTTTAATCGGCTTCTTGATATGCCACACCTGTTAGGTGGATGGATTATCTTGACCAAGGATAAAATGCTCACTAACAGGGATGTAAACAAATTAGTTCACAAAATTTGAGAGAAATAATATTGTTGTGTGTATGGAAAATGACTGGGATTGTTTATTTTAGCTCATGAAACATGGGACAAACTTTACATGTTGCGTTTTTATATTTTTGTTTATTATATTTAGCAATCTTGGGGGTAAAAGCTGTTCGGGCCAGTGTCCTGTTGGTTCCAGACTTGGTGCATCACTACCGTTTGCCATGAGGTAGCAGAGAGAACCGTATGACAAATGTAATTTTCACTGCAGTTTACAGCCTACTCAACTGTACTCACTTGAAAACAGTAATGCAATTTCTTAATTAGATTGTGCTGTTGTAGGGTAGTCTAGGTAGGATCATGTCCTGGTCCCTAAACAAGATCAATAGGGGAGCATTTTGAGCTGCGTATCTTCAACTGTTCTTTAATGCGCAATGAAGCATCTGGCCTCCATTGCCTATCAGCTATTCCTCTATCTTGTGTATTTATATAGAAAATTGGTTGAGATTTGAATGATTTTACAGAGCCTTCGGAAAGTATTCAGACCCCTTGACTTTTTCCAAATGTTGTTACGTTACAGCCTTTTTCTAAAATTGATTAAAAAATATATATAATCTGCAGCAATATACACACAATACCCAATAATGACAAAGCGAAAACAGGTTTTGTATTTATTTTTTTGCAAAAATATAAAAAAATAAACAGAAATGCCTTATTTACGTAAGTATTCAGACCATATTGCTATGAGACTCAAGTTAGCTCGAGTGTATTCTGTTTCTATTCATCATCCTTGAGATGTTTCTACAACTTGATTGGAGTCCACCTGTGGTAAATTCAATTGATTGGACATGATTTGGAAAGGCACACACCTGTCTAAATAAGGTCCCACAGTTCCCTGTGCATGTCAGGACAAAAACAAAGCTGTAAGGTCAAAGGAATTGTCCGTAGAGCTCCGAGACAGGATTGTGTCGAGGCACAGATCTGGCGAAGGGTACCAAAAAATGTCTGCACTATTGAAGGTCCCCAAGAACACAGTGGCCTCCATCATTCTTAAATGGAAGAAGTTTGGAACCACCAAGAGACTCTCAAACCATGACAAACCAGATTCTCTGGTCTGATGAAATCAAGATTGAACTCTTTGGCCTGAATGCCAAGCGTCACGTCTGGAGGAAACCTGGCACCATCCCTATGGTGAAGCATGGTGGTGGCAGCATGCAGTGGGGATGTTTTCAGATGCAGGGACTGAGAGACTAGTCAGGATCGAGGGAAAGATGAACGGAGAAAATAACAGAGAGATACTTGATGAAAACCTGCTCCAGAGTACTCAGGACCTCAGACTGGGGCGAAGGTTCACCTTCCAACAGGACAACAACCCTAAGCACACAACCAATACAACGCAGGAGTGGCTTCGGGACTCAATGTCCTTGAGTGGCCCAGCCAGAGCCCGTACTTGAACGGGCTCTGGCAGAGACCTGAATCTCTGCAGAGACCTGAAAATATCTGTGCAGCAACGCTCCCCATCCAACCTGACAGAGCTTGAGAGGATCTACGGAGAAGAATGGGAGAATTGTGTGTCGATGGATGAGGGGAAAAACGATTTAATACATTTTAGAATAAGGCTGAAACATAACAATGTGGAAAAAGCCAACGGGTCTGAATATTTTCCCGAAGGCACTGTATGTGTGGTATGATTGCAGATCTGGACAAAAGATCCACCTACCACTATTGTCACTATGGATAGATGGCAGGATAGACAGTTTACTGGTAGACCGTATTGACCTGTAGTATTGTAAGTGTAGTGCATAAGGGAAGTATGCAAGCAGATGAGGAAATGTTTCTATATGGAAGACATTAATTAGTAAAAACTGAAAAATGGTGAATGTAAATCAGGGGAGAAAGTGTACTACCCTCCCAAAAGCAAAAAAAAGTTAGAGAACCGTCCCCTATTTTGGACCAGCCCCCACATCACAGTACATTTCAAACTGTCCCTAATCCCAAGTTAGGACATGTGCCTTGATGTGTTTATTGACAGGGAGTTCGTGTGAGTTCATTTGAGGACACAAGCTTCCACGGGTATCAAAGGTCCTTTCACAGAGAGGAAAATCATGTGGGCACACACACACACACACACACACACACACACACTGAAACACATCCATGTACTCTGGATCAGTTGTGTCAACTACCCACACACACACAGAGGCCACACTTACGAAGCTGAGGAGAGAAACCTTAGTTCTCCCCACCCTGTAATTAGAGAGAGAACAACAGGGAGCACAGGACTAGAATAACAGGAAATAAGACCCGAACCAAGAGAGAGAGGAAAAGTGAGAGTATCTGCGTAACCGGACCCGGCTCAAAAACAAACAAGATAGCTAAACCAGCTCAAATTGTAGAGCATGGCAAATGTCCAGAGTCAAGTTTCGACATTTGTGCCACTCTCACATGGACGCCAACGTTGCTCTTCTCAAAGCACCTGTTCACACTTTTGTTTGCTTTGCACTGCAAGGTGCAATTCAGCAACTGGACAAATAACAAATACAGTACCTCATGAAGAGAGGCTTCGTACGCTTCATTCATACACAATACACACACTCTGCTACGTGTGTGTGTGTGTGCGTCTCTGTTCTGGATAAGGCGTGTGTGTGTGTGTGTGTGTGTGTGTGTGTGTGTGTGTGTGTGTGTGTGTGTGTGTGTGTGTGTGTGTGTGTGTGTGTGTGTGTGTGTGTGTGTGTGTGTGTGTGTGTCAGTTCCGGGTGAGACTGGCTGAATGGAGTGTTGGTTTGGTGTGTGTGTGGTTTTAAGGGTGTGCCTCACCCCACAACCCATTCCTCTACTTCTGAGTACCTAGCTCTGGTCACCCCACCACGTGGGCGTATGTTTGTGTGAGCTCAGCATTCTTTCCTGGACCATATCTCCCATCTCTGAAGAACTCATCCACTCCCTCCATTACACGTCCCTCCCTCAGTGACACGGCTGTAAATCAATCTACGACTGCGGCTCCCGCTGGTGTGCACTCTGTTCTAAATCACCGTCTAAATCATAGTGGTCCACTGACACCGTGTTATTTTCTATACGTTAGACCTGTTGGAGATTTTCTTCATGATTTATGCACCTCCCCACTCCTTCTACTCCACACATAAGGCCTGAATGAAGTCTAGACTTCAATGACCTTTGTGTCGTATACGGTGGGTATACAGTTCAGGACGGTTTAGAAGCAGTCATACAATAACCAAACACACACAGAGGGGACTAGGTTTGTTTGAGCAGATATTCATTATAATCTGTTCAAAGCTGGAGGCTATATTTAAAACCTCCCAACCCAGGAAGTACAAGGAAAAAGAGGGAGAGTACAAAGAAGAGGGGGAGGGGTGAAGGAATTAGGAGAAATGTTACGCAACACCTCTTCAGATCTCCTCATGTGTTTAACGAGCAGTGAGCACACTCAGTCTGTACAATACCTCGGGCCATATGACCGAGCATATGCACAAAAATGGAGATAAATATTTGCTTTGTTGTGTCTGTTTACATAAACAAATAATGCAGTAATTTCAGTCATGTTGCCTCACGGATTTACAAAATACAAAATGGACGGGGAGAAACTCGTTTTCAGCACGGACTCTAGATCTCGAAGAGAAGCAGCAGAATAGATGTAAA